>NC_069500.1:236722692-237327692 GCF_027579735.1 Bombina bombina | reverse complement strand
TTGCAATTATCAATCACAAATTAACTTACAGTACCTATATGTTTTAATAGGAATATACCAGTTACTCTGATAATCTCTCCTTCTGCATTTTGTCACCACTGTAGATGATTTCTCCTACATTGGTGTATCCGGTCCACGGCTTCATCCTTACTTGTGGGATATTCTCAATCCCTACAGGAAGTGGCAAAGAGAGCACACATCAGAGCTGTCCATATAGCTCCCCTCAGGCTCCGCCCCCCCAGTCATTCTCTTTGCCGCTCTAACTAGTAGCATCTCCACGGGGGTGGTAAAGAGTATGTGGTGTTAAAAATCGTGGTCGGCGGATGTGTCGTCCAAAACAAAATTGCTTAAAGGGACATTATACACTCATTTTTTCTTTGCATAAATGTTTTGTAGATAATCTATTTATATAGCCCATAAAGTTTTTTTTTTTTTTTAATTAATGTATAGTTTTGCTTATTTTTAAATAACATTGCTCTGATTTTCAGACTTCTAACCAAGCCCCAAAGTTTTATGTGAATACGCTCGACTACCTACTCCAGCTTGCTCCTGTTTGTGTAAAGGGTCTTTTCATATGCAAAAGAAGGGGGAGGGGGGAGTTTCTTATTTGCCACTTGCAGTGGGCTTTCCAGCTACCTTTTCAACAGAGCCAAAGTGACAGCTTCTAAGTAAGTTTTTAAACAGTTTTATACTGGATTTTTATATCAGTATCTGTGCATATTATTCTTTATAGTAGTGTCTATTACATGCAGTTATATGAAAATGAGTGTATACTGTCCTTTTAATATTCCTTTCAAGGGTAAGACCCTATTCGGGCCAGAGTTGAAAGAAATTATTTCAGATATCACTGGGGGAAAGGGCCATGCCCTCCCACAGGATAGACCTTTCAAAGCTAAAAACAAGTCTAATTTTCGTTCCTTTCGCAATTTCAGGAACGGACCGGCTTCTACCTCTACAGCCACTAGGCAAGAGGGTAATGCACCCCAGCCCAAACCAGCATGGAAACCAATGCAAGGCTGGAACAAGGGTAAACAGGCCAAAAAGCCTGCTGCTGCTACCAAGACAGCATGAAGGGGTAGCCCCCAATCCGGGACCGGATCTAGTAGGGGGCAGACTTTCTCTCTTTGCTCAGGCCTGGGCAAGAGATGTTCCGGACCCCTGGGCACTAGAAATTGTCTAGAATCCAAGGACCTTCCTCCAAGGGGAAGGTTCCACATGTCTCGCTTATCTTTAGACCAGATAAAGAGACAGGCATTCTTACATTGCGTAGAAGACCTTTTAAAAATGGGAGTGATACACCCAGTTCCAACAGCAGAACAAGCATTCAAAATGGAAACCATTCGGACAATTTTACCAATGATCCAGGAGGGTCAATATATGACTATCGTGGACTTAAAGGATGCGTACCTACATATTCCTATCCACAAAGATCACCATCAGTTCCTGAGGTTCGCCTTTCTGGACAAGCATTACCAGTTCGTGGCTCTTCCCTTCGGATTGGCCACTGCTCCGAGAATTTTCACAAAGGTGCTATGGTCTCTTCTAGCGGTGCTAAGGCCAAGGGGCATTGCAGTAGCACCTTACCTAGACGACATTTTAATACAAGCGTCGTCCTTTCACAAAGCAAAGGCTCATACAGACATTGTTCTAGCCTTTCTAAGGTCCCACGGGTGGAAGGTGAACATAGAAAAAAGTTCTCTGTCCCCGTTCACAAGGGTTCCCTTCCTGGGAACAATAATAGACCCAGTAGAAATGAAGATCTTTCTGACAGAGGTCAGGAAGTTAAAACTTCTGAACACTTGTCGAGTTCTTCAATCCATTCCTCAACCCTCCATAGCTCAGTGCATGGAGGTAATAGGTCTCATGGTTGCAGCAATGGGCGCGGTTCCATTTGCTCAAATTCATTTAAGACCATTGCAACTGTGCATGCTCAAACAGTGGAATGGGGATTATGCAGATTTGTCTCCCCAGATTCAAATGGACCAGAAAACCAGAGACTCAATCCTCTGGTGGTTGTCTCTGGATCACCTGTCTCAGGGAATGAGTTTCCGCAGACCGGAGTGGATCATTGTCATGACCGACGCCAGCCTCCTAGGCTGGGGCGCGGTCTGGGAGTCCCTGAAGGCTCAGGGTCTATGGTCTCTGGAAGAATCTCTTCTCCCGATAAATATTTTGGAATTGAGAGCGATATTCAATGCGCTCCAGGCATGGCCTCAACTAGCGGAGGCCAAATTCATCAGATTTCAGTCGGACAACATGATGACTGTCGCGTACATCAATCATCAGGGGGAACAAAGAGTTCCCTGGCGATGAGAGAGGTATACAAAATCATCAAATGGGCAGAGGATCACTCTTGCCATCTATCAGCAATTCACATCCCAGGAGTGGACAACTGGGAAGCGGATTATCTGAGTCATCAGACTTTCCATCCGGGGGAGTGGGAACTTCACCCGGAGGTTTTTGCCCAGTTAACCCAACTCTGGGGCATTCCAGATCTGGATCTGATGGCGTCACGTCAGAACTCCAAAGTTCCACGTTACGGGTCCAGGTCCAGGGATCCCAAGGCGACATTGGTAGATGCCTTAGTAGCGCCTTGGTCGTTCAATCTAGCTTATGTCTTTCCACCGTTTTCCCCTTCTCCCCCGGCTAGTAGCCAGGATCAAACAGGAGAAGGCTTCGGTAATTCTGATAGCTCCTGCGTGGCCACGCAGGACTTGGTATGCAGACCTGGTGAATATGTCATCGGTTCCACCATGGAAGCTACCTTTGAAGCAGGACCTTCTAATTCAAGGTCCATTTGAACATCCAAACCTAGTTTCTCTGCAACTGACTGCTTGGAGATTGAACGCTTGATTCTTACTAAGCGTGGGTTTTCGGAATCGGTTATAGATACCCTGATCCAGGCTAGAAAGCCTGTCACCAGGAAAATTTACCATATGATATGGAGGAAATATCTTTGTTGGTGTGAATCCAAAGGTTACTCATGGAGTAAGATTAGGATTCCAAGGATTCTAGCGTTTCTCCAAGAAGGATTGGAGAAAGGTTTGTCAGCTAGTTCCTTAAAAGGACAGATTTCCGCTCTGTCTGTTTTGTTGCACAAGCGTCTGGCAGCAATGCCAGATGTTCAGGCGTTTGTACAGGCTTTAGTCAGAATCAAGCCTGTCTATAGACCTGTGGCTCCTCCATGGAGTCTAAATTTAGTTCTTTCAGTTCTTCAAGGAGTTCCGTTTGAACCTCTACATTCCATAGATATCAAGTTACTATCTTGGAAAGTTTTGTTTTTGGTAGCTATTTCTTCTGCTAGAAGAGTTTCTGAATTGTCTGCTTTGCAGTGTAATTCACCTTACCTGGTGTTCCATGCAGATAAGATTGTTTTACGTACCAAACCTGGTTTTCTTCCAAAAGTGGTTTCCAATAAGAATATTAACCAGGAAATAGTTGTTCCTTCTCTGTGTCCTAATCCAGTTTCTAACAAGGAACGTCTGTTGCACAATCTTGATGTGGTTCATGCTTTAAAGTTCTATCTAAAAGCAACTAAAGACTTCAGACAAACATCGTCCTTGTTTGTCGTCTATTCTGGCAAGAGGAGAGGTCAAAAGGCGACCTCTCTGTCCTTCTGGCTGAAAAGCATCATCCGGTTGGCTTATGAGACTGCTGGAAGGCAGCCCCCTGAACGAATTACAGCTCACTCTACTAGAGCTGTGGCTTCCACATGGGCTTTCAAGAATGAGGCTTCTGTTGAACAGATCTGTAAGGCAGCGACTTGGTCTTCTCTGCATACATTTGCCAAATTTTACAAATTCAATACTTTTGCTTCTTCGGAGGCCATTTTTGGGAGAAAGTTTTTACAAGCAGTGGTGCCTTCCGTTTAGGTTACCTGACTTGTTCCCTCCCTTCATCCGTGTCCTAAAGCTTTGGTATTGGTTCCCACAAGTAAGGATGAAGCCGTGGACCGGATACACCAATGTAGGAGAAAACAGAATTTATGTATACCTGATAAATTTCTTTCTCCTATGGTGTATCCGGTCCACGGCCCACCCTGGCATTTTAGTCAGGTTTAAATTTATTTTTGGAAACTACAGTCACCACTGCACCCTATGGTTCTCCTTTTTCTCCTAACCGTCGGTCGAATGACTGGGGGGGGCGGAGCCTGAGGGGAGCTATATGGACAGCTCTGCTGTGTGCTCTCTTTGCCACTTCCTGTAGGGATTGAGAATATCCCACGAGTAAGGATGAAGCCGTTGACCGGATACACCGTAGGAGAAAGAAATTTATCAGGTAAACATAAATTCTGTTTTTTTGTTTGTTTGTTTGTTTTTTAATCCAGTCACCAACCATCTAAAGTTATTTATGAAATGCCTTACAATTTGAGCAATAATTGTCAAGATCAGTGTTGTTCAGATGTTCTTGTATGTGTACCTGTTTCACAAATAATGCAAACTACATAGTATAATGCACATTCAGTGCACATAACAGTGCACTCTCCAGGACCTATTTAGTGGGCACACCACCCGTCTGATTTTATGGGTCACCAGGTAAAAATTTAAGACAATATTAAGCTAAAATTAGCCAACAGAAACATATTTCAATAGTGCACAAATTGTCTTTTTAATAAGTTTGTTAAGCTATGCAGTTAAAGAGACAGTCTACTCAGTGCTATTTATAGACTTGCATTTTAGCCAATTAGTGCTGAGATAAGGGGGCAGTCTGCAGAGGCTTAAATACAATGTCATCACAGAGGTAAAACGTGTAAGTGTTGGTTATGCAAAACTGGGGAATGAGTAACAAAGGGATTATCTATCTTTTTAAACAATAACAATTTTGGAGCAGACTGTCACTTTGTGCTCTGGATAGCAGAAAATTTTATCATATTGCAAAGCATTACACTGCCCCCACCTGGCTACTTCATAATGCCACCCGGGTAGTACAATTTTATGTAGAGAACACTGCATAAATAACATTCATGTCTACAGTTGGTACAGTTACAGTACATATTGTATATCATAATCTCTCTTGCTTACACTTTTGAGCTCACTTGGATATAGTCACAAGCATTGCTGTGACTAAAATAAAACCTAAAGTGGCCTTTTTATATTCCAACTTTCTTCTTCTTCTTTTAGAAAAGGTGATGTAGTGTTACTTTTTATTACATTCCTTAATTATATTCATTAGCTTATCTTCATTTCTAAGTATAGGAACATTTTTTTCTTGATTATATTTAAGACTTTTTACAATGATTGCTAAATGTGATAATAAAAGGTGATCATTCCCTCTTTTGACTATGCATTGTGTCCCTCAATAACTCACTCTAACAGTTTAATTTACTCAAACTTCTTGTTGTCACCTATTCTGGTCACCCTCTCATCTTCAATTCTTTCTTAAAGGGATACTGAACCCAAATTTTTCTTTCATGATTCTGATAGAGCATGCAATTCCAAAGTGAATGTAAAGTTGAATGAACGCGTGCCCAGTTTTTCAAAATACTATTACAAAAAGGGGCACATTCATTCATTCAACTTTACATTGCAGTGTTTTTTAAAAAAAAAAAAAAAATACCTTTTTCTTTAGCAAACCCAGAGCGGCGATCCACCACACACAGCTCCTCTGTACTTAGCACAGCAATGACAAATTCAGCTTCCTCCAATCATGGTGTACACCCCAGAACGTCCAGCTCATGAGGCCATGCAACGATTGGAGGAAGCCAATTTCGTCATTGAAGTGTTAAGTACAGAGGAGCTGCGGTCGGAGGGTCGCCGGTCTGGGTTTGCTAAAGAAAAAGGTAAGTATTTTAAAAAAAAGCTGCAATGTAAAGTTTCATGAATGAAAGTGCCCCTATTTTTAATAATATCTTTAAAAACCGGCACTCATTCATTCAACTTCATTTAAACTTTCTAATTTACTCCTATGATCAATTATCTTGGTATCTTTATTTGAAAAAGCAGAACAAAGAAAAATTGATCATAGGAGTAAATTAGAAAGTTGCTTAAAATTGCATGCTCTATCTGAATTATCAAAGAAAAAAAAATTGTGTTCAGTATCCCTTTTAAGCAAGTTATTTAAAAAAAAAAAAAAGCTGCATCCTCTGAATCAGATAATGTAACCTTTTTCAATACCATATTTCTATACTGAGTGAGTAGTTCTTTGCTTGCACTATTGTCTGCAACTAATATAAACTTTTGGTGTATTACTATTTCTTTCTAAGATTGCATGCAGAAATGCAATTCTTTACTTGTGAAATAATTATGTAAATTGTAGACACACATCCTTGTTATTTTGATACTTTTCAAACTTACAACTGCCCTCCGTTCCTATCCATACATAAAATAAAGAAAATGAGATAATAGAAGAAAACTGGAAAGTTGTTTTAAAATTGTATGCTACAAGTATATCTGAATCATTAACCATCAGTTTTGGGTTTTGGGTCCCTTCAATAGAAATAGTGTCAAAAGATGTTTAGAACAATCCAACTGGGTAGAGATGTTATTATAACCATTGGTACTATTGTTCCAAGCTTACCTCAGAGCTACTATCTTATCTTAAACCTGATACAATTTGTCCTCCTTTAACCTGAAAGGGAGAATCATGCTCATTAGGAAATAATCAGTAACATTCTGCTCTTATCCATCACCATATCTTGTTCCTGAAATTGTTAGATGAGTTCACAATTTAAGACTGAATGCTGTGTGATCCCTCTTGTTGAGACCTACTATGAAGGGACCATGAGAAAAAGAGAACAACTGGGAAGTAAATGAGCAAGAGATTGCCTTTTGATGAAACAAGCACACACAGAGGATCCATAGTATATATAGGAGGTAGACAGTTAAAATAATCTTTTTTTCCATAAGACAGGGAGAGTCCAGGACTTCATTCCTTACTGGTGGGAAATACAACACCTGGCCACCAGGAGGAGGCAAAGACACCCCAGCCAGAGGCTTAAATATCCCTCCCACTTCCCCTATCCTCCCAGTCATTCTTTGCCTTTCGTCCCTAGAGGAGGTGGCAGAGAAGTGTCAAAAGATTTGGATAGTCCTGTAATGGGTATGTTCCCTTCAAGAGAGGACTGGAGTTTTAAGTAATCATATAAACCTCTCAGTGAGATTATTAATGAAAGTTAGAGTCTGTAGATGCAGGGAAAGTTTTTCTGCAAAACCATCCAGACTGTTGGCTAACAACTCCTAAACAATTAGTGTTGATGAGTTTCACTGCTTGCTTTTAATCAATCAGGTCCCTGTCAGAGCATCACTACAAGGCTGTCACACTTGAGAGGCTGTATCTGTTCCACAGCATGGATCCTAGAGGATAAGTCCATTTTATTGTTATAGCAGTGACTCCTGTATAGGGTCACAGTGTGACTCCTGTATAGGGTCACAGTGTGACTCCTCTATACCTCAATATGATCAAGGGTTAATATCTCCTTTAGGGAGATTATTGGGAACAGTTATGGGGATTTTTATGTTCTGCATTAGGTTTGGGCTCATAAGACTGTGTGCTTTTGGCTTTGCAACCTACAAGTTTCATTTTCATTTTTGAGTGTTGCGCAGCTCATATTAGCTTAGCACTCTTTTGCATAGCAGGGGAAGTCCTGTCTTGCGCACCACGTGACCGGGTGTGGCCTCTTTCACTTCCTTGCGATCCTGCTGTAGGGACAGTACTCCTGAGAAGAGTGTTTCACTGATCATTTGTTTGGGTCTAGGTGGTGGTGAGTGCTCCAGCCATTGGGATTGTAAAGCTGCCTCATTTATATTAAAAATGCTTGTTTTTGTAGCATTTTTTAATTTTTATTCCATCTGCGGAATTACATACCAAAGCTATGGAGGACTCTGATACTACGTTAGAGGGTTCCACTCCTTCTGTAGTGAATAATAATACCTGTTTATATTGTGAGGAGGCTGTGGTTTGCCTGCCTGCCTGCTCAATTTTGTTTCAATTGCCTAATTGCCAATACTCATAGTACAATTAGTCCCTCTTATCCATCAACCTCTCAGGATTCTATGACCAGAGAGATTTCTGCTTTGTCGACTCAAACCGCTTCATATTCAGTTCCCCGCGGCAAAGCTAATTTTCCATCTGGAGGGGGCCTTTTTCCTGTGGACTTTACCGCACAGCTACAATCGGCAGTTGTCTGCGACCCTGAGTGCCCTACCTATCTCTGGGAAATGTAAGAGAAAGGTTAAACATAGTTCCCCCGACTTAGTCATCTAAATTCCTATCGGATCTAGCCTGTATGTCTCAGCTATCCAAGGATGAGTTAACCTCTGTATCGTCAAAGGGTGAACTTTCTGAGTCAGAGACGTCTGTTACTAATTCTCCTCCAGTGGAGGAACTCTCCTTTAGATTCAAAATCGAACATATGTGTTTTTTTACTAAAGGAGGTCCTGTCTACGCTAGAGGTTCCAGAGGCTAGGCTACTTGAGGAACCTAAGATCCCTAAGTTAGACAGGGTCTACAAAGACAGAAAGGTCCCACAGACTTTTCCTGTACTAGTTCGTATGGTGAACATTATTAGCAACGAATGTGAAAGAATCGTAACGTCCTTTTCTCCCTATGCAACTTTTAAGAAATTGTTCCCATTCCTTAACTCTCAAATAGAATTGTGGGGTTCCATCCCTAAGGTAGATGGCGCCATTTTGACGCTAGCTAAGCATTCTACTATCACCATTGAGGATAGTATGTCCTTTAGAGAGCCTATGGACAAGAAGTTGGAAACTTTCCTGAGGAGAATGTTCCAACACACAGGTTTTTTATTCCAACCGGCGGCAGCAGTAGCCGCGGTGGCTGGAGCAGCTACCTACTGGTGCGACTCTCTGTCTGAACTTATTGAAGTGGAATCTCCCCTCGAATATTCAGGAGAGAATTAAGGCTTTAAAAATGGCTAAGTCCTTCATCTGTTATGCGAATATGCAAATTTGTACTTTTGAATGTAAAGGCTTTAGGTTTTGCGGTTCTAGTCCGCTCTCTGGTTGAAGTCTTAGTCTGCGGATATGACTTCTAAATCCAAGTTACTTTCTCTACTCTTCAAAGGGAAGATCTTATTCGGACCAGGTTTGGAGTCCATCATTTCCATGGTTACTGGAGGGAAAGGAGCCTTCCTACCACAGGATAAGAAGAACAGACTGAAAGGATGACAGTCCCAACGATCTCAATCCTCATCCAAGCCCGAGCAGCCTAAGAGTACTTGGAAGCCGGCTCAGTCCTGGAACAAGTCCAAACAGACAAAGAAGCCCGCCGATAACACATCGGCATGAAGGGAGGGCCCCGGAATCGGATAAAGTACGGGGCAGATTGTCATTTTTCTCAGACGCTTGGTTTCAGGATGTTCAGGACCCTTCGGTTCTAGAGGTCGTATCTCGTGGATATCGGATAGGATTCAAGTCTCATCTGCCCAGGGGCAGATTCCTTCTCTCCAGACTGTCTACAAGACCACAGAAGAGCACTACCATTTTAGGTTGCGTACGGAATTTAGTCTCTTTATGAGTAATTGTCCCGGTAACTGCATCAGAAAGAGGTCTGGGGTTTTATTCAAACCTCTTCGTGGTTGCCAAAAAGGAGGGAACTTTTCGTCCAATTCTGGACTTGAAGTGTCTAAACAAATTTCTAAGCATCCCATTCTTCAAGATGGAGACAGTAAGATTAATCCTTCCCCTGGTTCAGGAAGGACAGTTTATGACTACCATAGACCTGAAGGATGCATACCTTCACGTTCTGATACACAAGGAACATTTTCAGTTCCTACGGTTTGCATTTCTGGACCAACACTTCCAGTTCATAGCACATCTGTTTGGCTTAGCTACTGCTCCAAGAATATTTTTAAAGGTTCTGGAAGCTCTCTTAGCGGTTGCCAGAACAAGAGGTATCGCAGTAGAACGTTACCTGGACGATATCTTGGCACAGACACCATATTTTCGTCTAGCAAGGGAGCACTAAGAATTCTTCACATGGATGTAAGATAAACTTGGAAAAGAGTTCTTACTCCAAATACCAGGGTGAATTTCCTGGGTACAGTTATAGACTCGGTATCAGAAACGTTGCAAGCTAACATCAGCTTGCCTTGCCCTCCAGGCCTCCCTAAGTCTTTCAGTGGCCCAGTGTATGGAGGTGATTGGTCTCACAGTGTCCTGTATGGACATCATTCCTTTTGCCAGATTCCATCTGACACCCTTACAACTATGCATGCTGAGACTATGGAACGGCGACCATTCAGACTTGTCCCAAAAGATAATACTGAACAGACTGTTGAGAGATTTGCTCCCTTTTTATAATTTCTTCTGGCACCTTTATACCCTGATGTTTCTTCTACTTTTCCTTGTTCCCTCTGCCAAATCACTGGGAGGATAGGGGAAATGGGAGCGATATTTAAGTCTTTGGCTGGGGTGTCTTTGCCTCCTTTTGGTTGCCATGTGTTGTATTTCCCAAAAGTAAGGGATGAAGTCGTGGATTCTCCCTGCCATGAAAGAAAGGAATTTATCTGGTAAGTATACATTTTGTTTTTATCCAGGCAGCTGGTAGCTTCACCAATGCCAAACCAATAATATAAACTATAGTGAATTTAAATCAATACCTAATATAAACCCATTTTAAATTAAACTCCTTTTATTTAAGGAAATTTATATCCAAAATGCCTTTTTGATTAGCTGATCATTCTCAGCCAGGTTATACCTATATCATTTAATATGACTAAAGCACTTCGTAATCTGTACACAGAAAGTGCTGCTGTCAAGAGTATTCAATAGCAGCAACTGAATTGCCTTTTAAACATTTTAATAACATAAACAGTTGTTATTTTCTCATTGTAGTTTATTGTAAATAGAATAAGTAGCGAGCATCTGTAGGATGTGGCATTATAATCATTCTTAAAGAAAGGCCCTGACAATTCCCCTGTGATTTATCTCTGAATTATGAGGTCTTTATCACACTTGAGGCACTACCGCTGTATTTTATAAAGGTTTGCTGTTTAAGTGTGATGCATGCCTACGATTGCTCAGGCTCTCAGGCAGTCCCTCCAGATGTTGTCTGAATATCAAATTACTGGAAAGTATATTTTATGATTGCCGTTACCAGTGACTTTGTATTAGTGAGGATACCAGTATAAAATACTCTGTATAGATCACAGTGCCCATTTATTGTGAGCAATAGCAAGTTAAGCCTGTCCTGACATACAGATTCACCTGGGGTTGTCATATTTGTCAATCTGTAATCATATCAACAAGATGAACTTGACCAGTCCTTCACTTTATATAAGTCACTATATCTATAATATAATCGCGTTTGTAACGCGTCTGTCGCTGTCGCCAGTTGCGCACGCATACTCAAAGGAATGTTGGCTGCGTGCGCATAAAAAATAATCCACCTGGATGCAGCGTTGGCAAACCCGAAGCCTTAAAAAAAAACCACAAAAAACAATCGGACGTCTGCACGAAATATTGAAAAAACACGTAACCGCCCGCAATAAATAAATAAAAAATACATAACCGCCTGCACGAAGTATAACAAAAAAACTAACCTCCCGCACGAAGTATTAACAAACACCTAAACCGTCAACCCCCACCTAGCAAAATAATAAAGTTATTAACCCCTAATCCGCAAATAACACAATTAAAATATTAACCGCTTAAGCTCCAACCCCTCACATTGCAATAAACCTAATTAACCTATTAACCCCTAAACCGACAAGCCCCCACATCGCAATAAACCTAATTAACCCATTAACCCCTAAACTGCAACCCTCAACATCACAATAAACCTAATTAACCTATTAACCCGTAAAATGCCAAACCCCCACATCGCAATTAACCTATTGGGTCCAAACCGCCAACCCCCCCACAATGCAAATAACTCATTTAATTACTAAGCCCCCTAACCTAACACCCCCTAAATTAACCCCAATACTAAGTTACACTTAAATAAAACCTAACATTAAATGACAAAAAAATAATCTAAAATTACTAAAAATAAAAAGTCTAAAAAAATAAACAAAATTATCAAAAATAAAACAACTTATATCTAATCCATATGAAAATAAAAAAGCCCTAAGTTAAACAGCTCTTTTACCTCTAAAAAATACTAAGTCCCCCCTAACAGTAAAAATCCCCCACCCACCTAATCCCCAAAATAAAAAAACCTAACACTAAAAAAGTAAGCTATCCATTGCCCCTAAAGGGCCATTTGTATGGGCATTGCCCTTAAAAGGGCATTCAGCTCTTTTACTGCCCTTAAAAGGGCAATCAACTCTTTTTCAAGCCCAAAAAAGTCCTAATCAAAAAAAAAAAAAAAAAACACCCCAAAAATTAAAATAAAAAAGCCTAAACCTAAGCCCCAAATAGGTACTCACTGTTCCTGAAGTCCGGCGCAGAAGATCTTCTTCCAGTCGAATCCATCATCTTTTATCTTCATCCGGAGTGAAGGCGGAGCGGAGGTGCGGAACTGTATTCCTGATGCCTGGATCCTCAGCGGTGGTCCTCAATGGCTGCGATCCTCGGTCGCGGCATGGAGGCGCCCCTTCATGTGATCGTCTGTCGCACATTGAAGATTGAACGCAAGGTACCCCATATTTATTGGGTTACCTTGCATTCCTATTGGTTAAAATTTTGAAATCAGCTGATTTGAACAGCCAATAGGATATCAGTAGCTCTAATCATATTGGCTGATTTCAAAATTTCAGCTAATAGGAATGCAAGGTACCCCAAATTGATTGCGGTACCTTGCATTCAGTCTTCAGTCTCTGGCGGATATAGGATGAAGAGAAGCCTCCATGCCGCAGAGCAAGCCGCTGCTGTTTAGAACCGCCACTGAGGATCCAGGCATTGGGACCACAGCTCCACACCTCCACTCCATGCCGCCTTCACTCCGGATGAAGATAGAAGATGATGGATCCTACTGGAAGAGGACCTTGTCCGCCGGACTTCAGGAACATTGAGTACCTATTTGAGGCTAAGGGTTAGGCTTTTTTTTTATTTTTTAAATTACGTTTTTTTTTTGGGGCTTGAAATACACCTGCTTGCCATTTTAAGGGCAGTAAAAGAGCTGAATGCCCTTTTAAGGGCAATGCCCATGCAAATGCTCCTTTAGGGGCAATGGGTAGTTTAGTTTTTTATTTAGTGTTAGGTATTTTTATTTTGGGGGGGTCTAGAGGTTAAAGAGCTGTTTAACTTAGGGCAATGCCCTACAAAAGGCCCTTTTAAGGGCTATTGGTAGTTTAGTATTAAATTAGGGGGTGTTTTTATTTTGGGGGGGGATTTTTATTTTTATAGGGGTATTAGTTTAGGTTTACATTTTTGGATAGCTTTGTTTATTTTGTTCTGTAATTTAACTTTTTTTATTTTTTGTAACTTTTAGCTTGGGGGTTTGTATTTTTTAAACATAGACTGCCCTCTGGGCAGGCTTATCGCCTAGTAGGATATAAAGGAATCAGAAAAAAAGAGTTAAGGACAGATCACAACCTGTATATGTATAGTTTAAGGGAAAATGGGAGAAGGGGGCATTATAGAAATTTAAGGGACATTAAAGGGACTTGAAACCCAAAATTGTTCTTTCTTGATTTGGATAGATAATACAATTTTAAACATTACATATTATTTAATTGGCTTCCTTCTCTTGTTATCCTTTGCTGAAAGATTTATCTAAGTAAGCTCAAGAGTAGCAAAGAACCTTGGTGACTATACATATATATATATATATATATATATATATATATATATATAATATATATAATATATATATATATATATATATATATATATATATATATATATATATATACACATACACACACAGCAAAGGAATACAGTTAAAGCCCTCACTGGACTTTGGATATCAATATGAAATAATTTATTTGTGACAATCCGGTCACCAATCCCTGGGGACTGTGTGCAAAAGTTAAGGGGCTAAACCATCTAGGTAGCCCAAATGCAAACTAAAGTGTGACATCATCAAATACAATAACATAACATGTTTAAATCTCAAACTTTGTGCTGTGTAAAATAAAGTGACTATTACAAAATTCCACTCAAAAAGTGATCAGTGATCCCACATATCTCCAGTTTCCCTAACCAATCTATGCCCCGGGTAGGTGTGTCAATGGAACACTCCGCACTTATAGTAATTCAATTGGACAATCAGCACCGCCGCCCACATTCTGTGTTGTTGATTGTCAGACATTGTCGTAGCAACTGTGTTACACACTCTGGAAGAACACTCCCAGTTAATGTCAAGTCCCTGCACCACCACCACATATCACATCCACAGGATCAAAACCTTACCCCAACTTAACTGACCAATGTCTTGTCTTGTAGAAACAAATCGCACCACCTCCTATAACAAGCGTGCGTCGATCAGATCCTCCCTGTCACAGTTTACAAATAGAGCTGTGTCAGCTCGAGCCGTTTACACACATAGCGTTACAAGCCCCTCCCACCTACCCTCATAGGATCAACAGGGTTGGGAGCGTAAGACTAAAGTTAATAACGACAACAATTCAACATTTACTCACTGGGTCTCATTAGCCAAGAGTTCCAGTTTTATTCATCACCACAACATAACTACATGTAAAAAACATCGCCATCTGACCAAAAACGGTTCCCAAGTGCCTACAGGCAATACCTGCCAATCTAACCACTGCTCACTATAAACAAAAAGCACAACTAAAAAATAATTAACTAGACAACCAAAGTAAAATTGATCTCTAACTAGAGAGATAAAATTAAGGTTAGTGTTAGCCCATATCTAAAGAATAATGGAATCAATCAGATAACTGTGCTCAGCGAACTGTTTACAATACCCATTTCTGCGGATAAAGCAGAGGGAAAAGTAAGTCATACATCTGACTCAAAAGCCACAACTTCAATAAAAATAAAATTAAATATAGAAAGTTGGCTCCATCATACTACTCATCAGTTTGGCTCCTGCCAGCCCACACCACTTACAGGGACATTAAACACTAAATACATGCTAGGTAGAATGATGCATTCAAAGAAAAGATTAGTCCATTAGTAACATGTAGATGTAATTTTTAAAGTTTCATTAGTTGTTTAAAAAGTGACAAAATAAGTGTAAAGTTTTAGTGTCTATAAAACACTGGGAGCTGCCATGTTGTAACTTGTGTTACCTTCTCTGCTGTGGCCAATTAGGGACCATTATAAATAGGTCACTAGAGTGTGCAGCCAATGGTTGTGCTGGATTTAACAGTGTTCTGCACTTCCATTTCTAACAGGAACTGAAAAGCTCACAATTTCAGAATGGAATTACAGGCAAAGAGGGCAAAATAAATAATGAAAGTATATTGCAGAGTTGTTTTATATATATACAATTTATAATTTTATATTACCATCTCAAAGTGTTTAATGTCCCTTTAAATCCTTCAAACTGCAACAGCCTTCAATAGGCAACATAATATTTGTAAATTATAAAAGCTATGGGCCGCCACTGGCTTCGGACATAAACCTAATCCCGGTTCAGGGACCCGTCGCATAGTCAGCACGCGATCGGAGATGTGGGATCATGAGCACCATGTGCAAAAATATAAAAAAAAAACAGTGTGAATGTTATACAACAAGATCTACAAACAAAATAGATGAGGCAAAAATAATAAGAGACCAAAAAAGGCTCATATTAAAAACAAATATCCTAATCCCAATATATTAATTCTGCACTGGGTTCAACAATACTTGTACCCAACAGTGTCATAACATAGGATGGGTAACTCTGTCACCCAGCAACATGAATGATATTATCTGCAAAATGGCCATTAGGACCACTAAGGATGCCATAATGTAATCATGTACTCTCATGTTAGACTATGATCGAGTACTCTCAATAAGCACTCTGTGTTATTATTTCTAGGGCTAAACGTCCATCACAGGAAAACCAGCCAGAGTGAACATTTAGACCTCTGGGTGCCAAAGTTCCCAGTTCGTGTATCCATCTGGCCTCCTTCTGTAGCAGGATCTTGGCTCTATTGCCCCCTCTTCTTGGACTCGGCACATGATCGATTATTCGGAATCTCAAGTCCGTAACTGTATGTCCTCTCTCTAAGAAGTGTCGGGCGACCTGTTGGTCAGATTTCCCACTTCTCAGGGCAGTTCTTATACTTGACCAGTGGTTGGCCATCCGGGTTCTGGCGTCATCAATAGTCTTCCCAGTATAGAACAATCCGCATGGACAATTGAGAAGGTAAATTATATAGGGTGTTGTACATGTGAGGAAGAAGTTGATCCTATATTTCTTTTTTTTCTCTGGATGTTGGAACGTGTTTCCTGTGTGCATGCTGTTGCATGTCGCACAGCTCGTGCACTTGAAGCAGCCATATAGAGATTCACCAGTGATGGGGCCACATTCGACCCCATCGCTGTTCTGGATATTTGTAAGTAAAACTTATTTTCAAAACGGAAAAAAATCCTTTCCAGACAAATTGTTAACAGTTCTATCAGAACATATTCTGGTGGACCGATATATGGCATACGTCTCAAGCAATTGGTAACTGCCGCAATGCCTGCTGTATGTGGGATCACTGTGTAAAGGCTTGAGATGTCCAAAGTGACCAATAGGTCAGACTCACTGATGTTTTCCAAACAGACGATACTTTGGATGAATGTTGTTGAATCCAGTATGTAAGACCTCATACGCTTGACTATAGGCTGAAGAAAGTGGTCTACAAACTCAGCCAGTGGTTGTAGAAGTGACCCTCTGGCTGAGACAATCGGTCTTTCAGGGGGACACCTCATATCCTTATGAATTTTTGGCAGTGTGTATAGTATTGGTGTTTTTGGAAAGTCCCTCTGCAGAAAACGAGCCTCTTGATCAGTGATAACTTCAGCTTACTTCCATTTGGTTAATTTACTGTCAATTTCACGCTTCAAAGCAAAGGTGGGATCGTTCTGCAGAACAGTATAGGTGGTGACACCAGAGAGTTGTTGATCAATCTCTTTTCTATAGTCCCCCACATCCATCACAACCACCGCTCCACCCTTGTCTGCAGGGCGTATAACGATTGTGGAATCTTAACTGAGCGACCTCAGAGCCTGCCTTTCTTCCTTAGATAGTTTATCATGCTGTCTTTTGGCAGTTATAGGTTCTTGGGTCAGCTGAAATATTCTTTTAGGCGAAGTGATCTCCCAAATTTCTGGTAATCGATATAAGAATTTAAAGTACTCATTTTCATGGTCGATACAAATGACAGTCCTTTATTTAATAGAGACATTTCAGCTTCATTCAGTGGTCTAGTACTAATGTTGAAGACATTGTTTTCTGTCTTCTCTGGATTCGGGGGCGGCGGGACATGCCCCCCCACCCCCCGCCACATGTGTTGCGGGGTCCTTGTCCTTGTCCTAAAAACGATTCGATGTTGAGTATGGTGCCAGTGGTGGTTGTGCAGATACATCTTCCCGAGTGTTATCCCATTGTTGTGTATTTCCGGTCCCTCTAGATCTAGTAGTAATTCCCCTAAATGGGGGAGCTTCGGGATTCATAGATCCCTCTTGGTCAGAGCTGTCTCCCGAGCTGGTATCCACTGTATTAATGGATTTCTTAGTGTATCTTCTCTCCCTTCTGGGTCTGAAGTTCTTTCTCTCCTCTGGTGCTCATCCAACGGTAGACACTCTTGTGTGTGTGTAATCTAATCCCACCGTTTGGAGTTTGCGGTTCTTGAAAGAAATTAGCTCCTGTTTATATGCTTTGACCTGTTTAGCCAATTTGTCTAGCCAATCACATGAGTTGTCAGACCTCAATTTGTTGAGTTGTAAACTCTCGAAGGTTTGGATCTCTGTTCTGACTTCCTGCAGTAATCTTCCGGCTTCAAGAATCACCAACAGCATTAAATTGAATGAACATTTGTTCAGAATCCTGCACCAGTTGGTGCAAAATTCTGTGCTAGACCTTCCAATCGTGGGGACATTTCTGATCCGAAAACCTCTTGGCAGCATTCTTTTCTTATGATACTCTGATAAATAGGTACCATGAAGGTTCAGATCAATATCACGTTGTTTTAGCTTAGCCCACATGTTATACAAGGATTGATTAGATTCCTCCACCTGTTTTTCCTCAATTGAGCCAAATCTTATAAAATCTGCATCTTCATCAGTAAACATAAAAATATCCTCATACTTGTCTTCTAGGGTATCACCCCCTGTGGCCATGTCCACCCCAATGGGGTCACTGTTGGTCGCCATCATATGTTAAAGCAAACGATAGGAATATAAGAAATGAAGAAGGGAGGATGCTGAACAGGCTGAGACAGCCCCTATGTGGGTGCACTGTGCCGGAGAATATGTAAGCAACCGTTCAAAGGTACATGCACTCTCGCCACCGTCCTGCAACTGCCAGGGTGCTCTGGAGTAATATACAGCAAAGGAATAAAGTTAAAGCACTCACTGGACTTTGGATATCAATATGAAATAATTTATTTGTGACGTTTCGGGACCTCAAACGTCCCTTCTTCTGACAACCAGATTGTGCATATGAACAAACTTGAATAGGCCTGTAGGCCCCTCCCCCAATCCGGTCACTAATCCCTGGGGACCGTTTGCAAAAGTTAAGGGGCTAAACCATCTAGGTAGCCCAAATGCAAACTAAAGTGTCACATCATCTTGTATCCAACTTGTATCATGTTTTTTTTGTATACATATGATCCTTAGACAGAGAGCATACCTAGATAACATGTTTAAATCTCAAACTTTGTGCTGTGATAGTAAGTAAATTAGAAAATTGTTTAAAATTGTATGTTCTACATAAATCATGAAATAATTTTGTTTGGGTTTCATGTCCCTTTAATATCAAAATTAAACTTTCATAGTTCAAATAGAGCTTTAAACAGCATTCTGTTTTTCTTGTGTTATCTAATTTACTTTGTTCTCTTGGTATCCTTTGACAGAGATGTAGAGATAAAATCAAGGGGCGCCGCCCTAGATTTGCTTGTACACCGGTGGTCTAAGTGGAGCTTCCTTTGTTTTTACTTGAATTTTCTGTCAAGACTGTTGGATAACAAGTCTGTTTGCATAGGACTATTTTCATTTTATTTATTGTATATTTATATATTTACCAACTACACATAACTCAGTTGATAGTACTATAGGATTATTATAATATGGATATTACACGCTTGTGTGCCCCCTAGGGATATCTCGTTAAGGTATCCTATATTTTTTTTGTAAACATATGATCCTTAGACAGAGAGCATACCTAGATAACCTCATGATCATGCGCTTCTTAAACATATGGTAACAGTGTTTACAACAATGGAATGTTGTGTAAAGTTGCATGCTTTATCTGAACCATGAACGTTTAATTTTGACTTGTCCCTTCAAAGGGATACTAAACCCAAATTTTTTCTTTAATGATTCAGATAGAGCATGCAATTTTAAGCAACTTTCTAATTTACTCCTACTATCCATTTTTTTCTTCTCTTGCTATCTTTATTTAAAAAGCAGGAATTTAAAGCTTAGGAGCCAGCCCATTTTAGGTTCAACACCATGGATAGCGCATGCTTATTGGTGGATACATTTAGTAAAGCAATCAGCCAAAAATGAGACGCCTCGTAAGCTTTACATTCCTGCTTTTTAAATAAAGGTAGCAAGAGATCATAGATTCATTGACAACTATTTTTTTTTTCTTTTTAAACATGCTTTATTGAAGCCAAAATGTCAATATAAGACAACCATCTTAATTAGGTGACAATGAAGTTCAGAGAATTACAAAACAATAGTGTGTTGTCATAAGAATTTTATATTAAAATGTCCATTTGGAAGATAAGTGGTTGTTTGTAGAATGTTCATGCCTATCTTATAAAGTCCATTTCAAGTGAATCAATCCTTGTGTTTTTCTTTAACAATAACAAAAAAACAATAACATTAGCAGTGATGCTGCTCAGGGTGTCCAGTCCCCCTGGGGGGAGGGGTAAAGGGGGAGGAATAAATTACCATAGGTAGCCTTGGGAAATGTCAGGAGAGTTACTTAGCAAGATGCATCTGTTCCCGGTAGAACTTTGTCTAAGAAAAAAGCAGTTTGGTTGTGCCTCTTTTATAGCAATATTCTTCCAACATAAGTAATTCATTAGTTCTTCTTAACCATGTTTCTTTATTGTGTGTTGTGGTTTTCCAGTTTTTTGCTATGAGCGACTTAGCACTATTGATACCTATCTGAAGTAGCCATGATCTAATTTTACATTGCGATGGTGGTATATCATTTTAATAGAGCTAGTCTAGGGGTTAATGTGAATGAATCAGAGATTATTTTTTTAAATTGTGTTTCAACTATTTCCCACAGTGGACTTATTACCGGACAGTTCCACCACATATGGAAAAAAGTACCATGAGCTCTGCATCCTCCCCAACATTTGCTAGATGCAGTACTATAAATTGTGGCTATACTAGTTGGAGTCAGGTACCAATGATATAGAATTTTAGCTCTAGCAGTTGTGGCGATACTGATAATTTTTTTTAAAGTTTAAAGATTATTTTCCATTCATTATCAGGAATAACAAATCTAAGTACCATTTTTGTGTATATGAAGGCATACAGTGGTAAAACCCTTCTTTTATGATCTTACTAGCTAAAGAGAGTTTTTGGAATTAGTGTTTCTCTTCTGCATAGTAATTCAAAGTTGGTCAGTGTTCGTGTTAAATCCTGTGTGGAGAAGTACTCAACAGATGTTGGAGTTGTGCATATTTCAACCATGAGGTATAGGATTTACCTAATGTTTGTTTTAACATTTCTGGGGTCTTTAATTTACCATCTTCTAAGAGCATGACTAGGGGAATAGTATAACCCCATTCTGTAACGTTTTGAAACCCTCCTTTCAAACCGCTTGTCAATTCTGCATTACGGGTAATAGGTAATAAAGGGGAGTTCACTGTAGAGATCCCTTTTATGTTTGTAATAATATGGTCCCATTCTCAAAATATATGTTTGTGGGTGTCAAGAATTTGACAAGTTATTGACCTTCTATCCTTTGTTGGATAGGAAATGGAAAGAGCTAGAGCTATAACCTTCCAGTAGTAGTAATAAACTCTCCCCTAAGATCCTTTGTTACCCAACACAATGCTGCTACTGAGGGGTTTGCATTATATGGGAGTCAATTGATACCCATGCCTTTGAATCATGAGAGTGGTGCCAGTCTAATATTCTCTGTAAGATAGTTGCTTGTCTGTGTAATACTGCTGATTCTGGTTGTTTTTTTTGCCCCATATGTATGAGTTTAAAGTTTGTTGTAGTTGTCTCAGATATATTTTTGGGAGAGGTACAGGCAATGCTTGCAAAGTATAGAGTATTCTGGATAATTTAGTCATTTTTACTGCCTGCATCCTTCCCCACCAAGATATGTTTCTCATTCCATGTTTGAAAATGTTGTTTGTAGTGTTCAGCAATGTTTTATAGTTCTTATCAAATGTTATGTGTGGACATGGTGACAAATATATCCCTAAATATTTGAGAGCAATTTTCTGATGTTGGAGTTAGCAGACTCGTTTTAATGACTTAAAATCTGTTTGTGTTAGGTTAACATTCATAATCTCAGATTTTGTGGTGTTAATTGAAAAAAAGGAGTATAATCCGAATGTAGATATTTCCTTTAGAGCCGCTGAGAGGGATGTCTTAGGGGAAGACAATTATAAGAGTACGTCATCAGCATATATTTGCTATTTTGTAATCATTTGGTCCTAGTATAATCCCTTTTTAATGTTTTGGTTTTGTCTGTGCCGTTGCTAATTTGGAATGCTTGTGATAAGGTGCCGTTTACCTTGATTCTGGCAGAAGGAGTAGAATAAAGGTTAAATTTTCTTTTGAACATAAGGGGGCCAAAATGAAATGATTCTAGCGTTTTACATAGGAATAGCCAATTAGTATGATCAAATGCTTTCTCGGCATCCGTCCCAACTAGTATCGATTTTAAATCTATTTTTTTAGCATATGACATTAGGGTGTGGGCTCTTATGGTGTTGTCGCGAGCTTCTCTACGTAGGATAAAACCTTCCTAGTCTATGTGTATAATTTCGCTGAGCACTAGATTAATGCGTTTTGCTATTATTTTCCTTAATATTTTTATATCCAAATTCAATAATGAGATTGGTCGGTAATTGCTGGGGTCTTCTAATGATTTGTCTGGTTTAGGAAGTATAGATATGTGGGCCTCTAAGAGAGCTTGGAAAAAAGGAGTCCTCATCTCCACCTTAGAATATCCCCTTCAAATGGGGAGTGAGTATTTTTTAAAAGTTTTGTAGTATATATTTGAGAGACCATCAGGTCCAGGGATTTTGCCTGAAGACAGGTTCTCTATTGCTGCAATTATTTCCTGAGGGGTTATCAGCTGTTCTAGTTTCTCTCTTATTTCAGGGGTGATTTTTTTGCAAATTTGACTTAGAGAATCTCATACAAGATCATATATAGCTAACATATGTGGAACCGGGATATTATATAATTGACTGTAAAAGTCTCTAAATACTTCTACAATCTCTACACTATCTTGGGTTGTTGTATTATTAGGTTTCTTAATTTTATGGATGTATGATGCATATGTTCTCTTTCTAAGTGCTCTAGCCAATAAGGATCCTGCTTTGTTACCCTCATAAAAGTCGTTTGAGATAAAGCGCTTTTCGCTGAGCTTTTTGCATTAAAAGGGTTTGGAGGTCAATCCTTGCTTTTTGTAACTTTGCAATAATATGTACATTTGTAGGATTTTTGTGTGTGTATTATTTCCATTGAGTTAATATTTTGGGTCAGAGATTGTAATTCTTTTTTAGAAATTTTAATTAGACAAGCTTTCTGTTTTATACATTCCCCCCTAAAGACAGCCATATATATGGGCCTCCCAAACTATGAGTGGGGATGTTTGTGATGCTGGGTTTAGGTGAAAATATTCTTCTAGGGTCTTAAGAAGTTTATCGGCTATTTGGGGTTGCATTAAGAGTGTCATCTAATTTCCATATGTATGTGGTTATAGGTGTATTTGACCATGTTAGTGAGAGTTTAACTGGTGCGTGATCAGACCAAGTAATATTCCCTATATCAGTGTCTTTTAACATTCTCAAACTGTCCTGATTTAGGAAGAAATAATCTATCCTAGTGTAAAGTTTCCATGGGTTAGAGTAGATGGTGTAGTTTTTTTGGGAGGGATTTTGTGTTCTCCATGCATCTACCATGCATAATTTCTGTAAAATACTGAACACTGAGTTGGAAATTCTGTTGAGTCTCGGTGTACGTGTGGAGGAGCCGTCTAATGTAGGGTCCATTATAATATTATAATCCCCTCCTATCAAGAGGGTGCCCTTTCTATGTTCTAAAATTGCAATGACAACTATTTTTATGATCAATATCACCAATTAGTTGTTGCAGCCCTAGTAGAAAAATAAATATTATTAATATTCTTCATAAGCATTGTTTTGCATTGTTTTGTCTAAAATTAAGGGAACATTATTTTCTTTTTTTAAAATGTATTATTTGTTTTGTTATTTGTACACATTTTCTTGTACCGAGATTTTTTATTTTTTCTGATAATTAAAAAATTGATTAAGAAGTGTTAAAGGGATAGGAAACCCAAAATGTTTATTTCATGATTCAGGTAGAGCATGCAATTTGAAACAACTTCCTAATTTAGTTCTATTATCTATTTCTCTTTGGTTTCTAGGTATCTTTTGTTGAAAAGCATGGACATATGCTTAGGAGCCAGCCCATTTCTGGAACACTATAAGGCAGCAGTTTTGCAAGAGCACTAGATGGCAGCACTATTTCCTGCCATGTAGTGCTCCAGATGCCTACCTAGGTATTTCTTCAACACAGAATATCATGTGAACTAAGAAATTTGATAATAGAAGTCAATTAGACACTTTTTTCCCCTAAATTGTAAGCTCTGTCTGAATCACAAAAGACAATTTTTGGGTTTCATATCCCTTTAACCTGAATGTATGTATTTGGCTTATGTGAATGTTGAGTTTACGGAAATTATGTTGGATACGTTATGTAGCTTTCCAGCAACAAAAAAAGAAAATTAGGATAAAATCATTATAACATTGACAAAACAAATACATTCCATTTGTATAAAACAAAAATACACAGTATTCAAACTTCTTGCATATTGATAATACTCTGATTAATCTCCAACATCTAAGTTTTTTTTTTTTTTTTTTAATCAGATTTTTTTTAAATAAAACGCTAAAATCTAAGGATAGTTTTCTATTTAATATACTTTATAGACTAAAGGTTATCCATCATGAAATAAGGATTCATTTTTAATTGTGTAGCATTAGGATGTATATTCATGGCTACACTGTTTAGATTTTTCTGGTAAATGAATTATATTAATCCATTCACACTGTAATGTGTAGCCACAGGTTTGGGCAGTTTTTCTATCTAGAACAGGGGTGCCAATAGGTAGATCAGGATCTACCAGTAGATCCCGAAGGCACTGCTGGTAGATTGCGGCTGATGTGATCAAAATTATGTGGTTACGCGATCTTAACACTGGGGCGTAAGTAGAGTATGGTTGCTAGGGATACCGCTTTTTCTACCGCAGTGTGTGAAGGGGCAGGTCATTAAACAGTCTTATGGTCGGACACGAAAAGTGCTACAGGATTGTATCTTGAGGGACATCGATTTCAACCAATCAATGTAGAAGATTTTTGAATGACAACACAATTGGCCTATCAAAAGCATGGTTGAGTAAGTACTCTCCCAATGGATTTGGCGATATAGTATAGTTAGTAAGAAAAGCGTTAATAGATAGAAAAAGAAAATGCGGAGCCTGCTGTGGTATGCTAAAGGAACAAGTCTGATTGACGTCTGGCAAATGAACGTGTTGACCCGGTAAGAAATGGTCTGCATTGTGCATTATTGAAACTTATTTGTGTAAGCCTCACTGGGTCATATCAGGCCAAGCCAGCGGCACAAAGTAAAGGGGGTCAGTGGCAGTAATTTGAATGCAGTGTTTTGTTACATGGCACAAGGAGTTGCTCCTGTTAACCCAAATTAAAGTCAGTGCTACTTTTGTCATCAGGATTTATCTGTTGTATTGTTATGCTTTTGCACATCCATGTGTTTCCGAATCATGCAACCTTAAAGGGATATGAAACACACATTTTTTTTCTTCATGATTCAGATATAGAACATGCAATTTTAAACAACTTTCAATTTTTTCTTCATTCTCAAAGTATCTTTATTTTAAAAGCAGGAATGTAAGCTTAGGAGCCAGACTATTTTTAGTGGGTAGATCTCGTTGAGCTGGTCATTTGAAAAGTAGATCCAAACACAAAAAAGTATGGGCACCTCTGATCTAGAATATATCACAGATGCTTTGTTTTACAGTTCTCAAAACTGAATTTATGTTTGTTGAGATAATTTACCTCCTCTACACAAAATGTTAAAAATAAACGTACAGAGTTGAGAAAAATACATTGTTGTCATTGTTCTATGTACACAGAATCATCCCCTTACCACTTAAAGGGACATTAAGAGCGCAGGCTACTCCAGAATTTTTATTGTTTAAAAAGATAGATAATCCCTTTATTACCTGTTCCTCAGTTTTACATAACCAACCTCTGTGATTACCTTGTATCTAAGCCTCTGCAGACTGCCACTTATTTCAGTTCTTTTGACAGATGTATTTTAGCCAATCAGTGCTGACTCCTAGGTAACTCCACATGCCTGAGCACATTGTTATCTATATGGCAAACATGAACTAAGTAAGGCCTTCTAGCTGTGAAAAACTGTAAAAATGCCCTAAGATAAGAGGCTGCCTTCAAGGCCTTAGAAATTAGCATGTATGCAGGGCCGGATTTACAAAAAAGTGAAAAAACATATATTGTGACAGGCCTGGCATTGAAGAAAAATTACTACCATGTGTACAATTAAACATCTAGTGCCTGCTGTTTTCTGCTGCACATATAGCAGTAACATAGCTATGATTTTATACTAGCTGATCCACTAAATGGATTATCACCAAATAAAGTGAGGCTATCTCTAACCATGATATTTTTCTTCATACAAATTGTGTAAATAATGTGTAGTGCTGGCTGTTTGCCTTGCATAAAACTGAAGTAACAAAAAACAATCACTTTGTAAGAAATGTCACTGCTATTTACAACAGACATTTCTGAAGATAACCAGCAAAAGGAAAGAGGCGCCGTATGTTTGAATCAATAACGAACTGAATATAAGCTCATCGAAGACACAGGGTACTCACATGGTCGAGAGGCACCCACTTGTGCCAATTGGGGCAGGCTGTTTTTTTGCAGCAGACCATCTGCTGCAAAAAATATATATATATATACACACACACATACACACACACACACACACACATACATATATAAGATGGTTTATAAGAGGGCGCAGAACCTTAGAGACTTGTTGGTGCGCACTAATCCAGTATAAAGTTACCAGAAGAGCACCTGGCTACCGCAAAAGAAAAAAGGCTGTTATAGGTGCGTTAATTGTACAACCTGCAATGACATATTGTCTGGCAATACATTCCATCATCCTCATACCAACAAAAGATTTACCATTCGGCATTGATTGACCTGTACTTCTGATCATGTCATTTATGTGATTATCTGTCCATATTCCCTTTATTATGTGGGGAAACCGATAACCACATTCAGAGAGAGGTTGGCCAACCACAAATCGGCTATAACACTGGCCCTTGATAAGGGCAATTCGGATCAACTTGTTGCTCGTCATTTCCTACAAGCGGGACATGCCATCTCCACGATGAGGACTATATTAATCTATCACGTCCCCAAATCTATGAGGGGTGGTGATCGATCAAAGGCTTTACTGAGAATGGAATCACGCTGGATCCATAGACTGGACACCATTGCCCCGAAGAGTCTTAACGTGATGATTGACTACAGCTGTTTTTCTAAGTGACTGTGAGCTTCCCCTCCTCCAATAACTCTGTTTCTACCATCTCCTTGGAAGCACTTTGTGTGTGTGTGTGTTTTTTTTTTTATTCTGTATATAGAACACAATGATCTGGTTAATAGTGTTAGTGACTAAGCATTGCTATAGGATCTTATGCTCTAGATATTTATACGGCTATACGTTAGGTGTTATTCTTATAGATATATATATATATATTGCACCACACAGTTACTTGTTGTTGACTAGTCACTGGATCTATGAACCGATCTGAATTGTATGTGTAATTTTGTTTAGTTAACAATATGAACCTGTTATGCTTAGGCTCAAAATTCTTTGTTTGGGTCTGTTGTCATGGTAACGCCAGTCTAGCTGGGGGCGGTGTCCTATCTGGTGCTGTCTGTTGTTATGACTACGGTCTCAATGTGATGACTCGGCGATCAATCAGATCTCTTTCAGCTGTTCTCCATGAATTTGGGCGTCGTTTAGAATATCAGGTTTAGGGAATGGGGTATATAAGGTAGAACTTTGGGATGTGTTGTATGCCTGTGATGTGTGTTTTTTACATGTGATCAAGGCCTCCATATGAGGCCGAAACATTATGGGGTTTTTTTCTTTTTTTTTCTTGTAAATTTGTTTTTTATTGAGGTTATGAAAGACATTACATAAAATATGCACAGATAAGCAAAAATAACAATGTGATGCATACACCTTTAGTCAATAGTCATCCTAAGCGGTAAAAAAACCCCTCAAATCCGTAAATCTCAGAACAGGCGTAAATACTGTGTCTCCCTAATATATAACTTAATCCAATATACTACCTGTCAGTAAGATAAGAAAGGAGTGTACAATATGGATCTAGTAAATGGAGGTGGCAATCTGAAGTAATGTAAGGTAGTATGTCCATAACATTTTTGCATAAGGTTTAATGGAACCTCAGTTTTATGTTAAATGTACAAGCAAAATGATCCCCTCATTGCTATAAAGAATATTTATTAGGTTAACTATTCTAGAAAGAATGTGGCAAGGGATGGTTTAGCTTTTTTGGGGTTTTGGGGTAGGGGAATTCAGCTGGCGAGAGCCGCTCAAAATGAGATAAGGGAGAGGGAAGGGGGGCGGAGTTAGTTATGGTGCTAGTCTAGAAAATACGATTGAGCTTTTAAACTATGTGGGTGCAGAGCCAGAAAATAAATTTCCAATCAGTGCCAGGTATAGGGAGGAGCTGAAAGATGCTGTAATCCCTTTCATCAGATACCATATTTAAGAACAGCATGCCCCTCTGATGGGTTACTATTGTCAGAGAAGTATATAATAGGGCCATAATAATTTAACTTTCTACTGCAAGGTTTGCTGGGCATAAGGAGACTGCTATACTACTAAGGTGAATAAGGGAAGTAAATTATAAAAGCGTTTACAAATTAGTGTAATAGAAACAATAAGGATATTGCTAGGTACCCTTTAGCACTAAACATATCTCAAAGATCTATATTATATAGGAGGATAAATCTCTGAAATGTGTAAACTTTACTATCTTATGAAGATGTTTATTTAGCCAGAAACTTAGCAGCGGCTTCATTGTGTGAATCAAAAGACATGAGAGTGCCTCATAAATGACCAGTTATGGGTCTTGGTAATAAGGATGTTTATCAAAGAATAAACACCACTCAGTAAGGTATAGTATACCTGAGATTGGCTATTATAACTAATAGAGTAATAATTATTTGATGCGAGAGGATTACTTCATGCCAAGATCAAGTCAGAGCAGGTAAAAATGAGTTTACGTTATAGTTGTGAGGCAGGGAGGGATAGTCTTAAATACTATAGTTCTGAGTAGAGCCCCAAGCATAGTACTAACTAGGGTTAAAGGTAATCTAGCTACGGGCATCGGAGCGTGGGGGTAGATACGCTAGCAAAATAATATGGTGTAAAAAGTCAGTATGAGTCTGGTGTGTGAGCCCTGCTACAATCAGATAGGGAGCCCAAACAACAGCATACAGCCTAGGCTATGGTGGCGTTGTATACTGATAGCACATACTTAGTCATCATCATGGTCTAATATGAATCTTTCAGTAAGCAGATGACAAAAATACATTATGGTACTCTATAATACAAGCTTGGTAAGGAAGGGGTGGACTAAGGGAGTTTTAGATATTGGTTTGGGACAAAGTTAAACTAGCAACTTTATAAACCGCACTTAAACTGCTAACTAAAAGTTATAAAGAGATCCCTGGGAGCTGGGTTCAACGCTACATAAAGGTCCACAATAGTACTATTAAGTTGTCTGAACCAAAATCAACAGACAATAAATGTGATCTCTAGAATTCAGCATGCAAATCTACGCCGGAAGCAAAATTATGAATTAAAGCAATTACATAGCGGAATAGTAATCGAAAGGGAACATAGTACCCTGTTCCATTTCAAATCTGGATTCTGCACAGCTAGGGATCTTGATAGTCAGGGGTCTATGACTCATTCTATAATCAGTCATTACTAGTATAAGGAAGTGGGGAACATATTTTTATGAAATTGAAAAACAAATAGCATAAGCACTACACAAATGAATTAGGGCTGCTCCGTCAGGTTTTATAGTAAATATACCTAATGAGCTACAGTGCTTGTGCAACAAAACAACTTACAAACATTGGTTTGAATCACAAAGAGAATTGGGATTTCGAAGGTTGCACTTTTCTAGCACTTCTAATACCCCTATAAATGTGCGGCATCCAACTAGGCTGAAAAGAAACAGGGGGTGGAGATTTTTTATTTTAAAACATAACTTTTATTATGAGCAAAAATTCTATAAAATCCTCGTGTATGTGTGTGTAATTTTAAAAACACATAGAAACTCGAATCAGCATCAATATTTGGAATGATTAGCGTAAGAATAGCTTACTTTAATATTCTTCAGGTTGGCTAGTGTGTTTGGAGGGCTACTGGGTGACTATATTGTGATGTGCTTTCCTGGCTATGAGTTGTCACTGTAATTATTCACCAAGGGGTATAGGTGTGTCCTTGTACATTGCTGTGTTCAGCTGTCCCTTTGTGATTTGGTTGCAGTACCTAAGAGATACACTATAAGTCAACCTTGTAATGATGTAGATCATATATTACAATATTATGATGTTTAAAAGATATAATGCTGACACTCTGTCAGTAGAAGTATCACGTTTTTGGTGATTGTGAGTGTGCCCAAATCTAGGCTAAATAGATTACACAAGTGACTTCGTTGTGTCTTTATACTTCATATGAAAACCACTTTGGAAGGGTGTACAGATACATTATTAATATATCAGTATGGTACATATTTTTTTTTATTGTCTTGGAATGAGGTAGATCTTGATATAGGTATTACTCTTTTTAGTATCTTGTACAGTTTTGTGATTACAATACTGGAGAAATATAGTATAAGTCTACACCAGGAAGAAGTGGATTTAATGTTAAATATTGGATGGCTACAGTTTGAATTGTTGTAGTTGAAAGTAATCAGCGCCTTATTTTGGCATGAATATATTTGCTGTTACACAATTTTTACAATACAATCTTCCACTCATATATATCATTGGTGCTCTTATAACCTTCCACACTTGTGGCGTTAGACGTTTGATGTATTTAATAGCCCCTAAGATATCAATATTTTTTGTAAATACTCTACTAATTTATAGAGTCAATTCTTTGTGTTAAAGATGTTTCCTCAATGAATGCATCACTTAATGCTGAGTATTCACGTTATAAAGATAGTGAGTGTGTCTAAGTCAAGGTTCCATATATCGCAATGGTTATTGCCTTATATGTTTACATATAGTATAGGGAGCCACCTGTAAAGGATATAATATAGCACTATTAGTATTGTCACTGTTATATGATACTTTTGTACGTATATTTTTTTAGGCAATATTAGCCTCGATATTGGTGTTGCTTAATTATATCACTTGTTTATAAGATAATGGACTAAAACTGTAAGTCTATATCAACCGAAAGGTCGGTTGTTCAGTACTGGCTGATTGCAGTTTGTGAACTTATATTGAAAGTAAAATGTGCCTTATTGTCGCATAAGAGTATTTGCTTATTGGAGCCTGCTTGAGAACCGACTCGCACAGTGGTGAAATTCTTATGTATTTAGTGATCACAATATTGCCACTGCTTTAGAAATAGTTTTATACAGTTATTTTTGGTGTTGACAGTTATAGTAGTTTGATACCCTTTTCACCAACCATGGGTGATACTAGTGGGCTAATATTATCGTTAAATAAATTGTTTAGGCGTAGAAAGTATCCTTGTAGAGAGGTGGTATAAAGCCACAGCCCCCACACCTAAACCACCAGATAAATTATCGTACCGAAATTGACCACACTTGTATCAACAATTCAAATACGCACGTAAGTTCTAGTATTCCCCAAAATTAGACGTTTGTGCGTCTTATATATTTGGTAAATTTAATTTAACCATAAATATATGTCTATGTTTGATTGAATTTTTTCATTAATTTGCTATGCGAGTTTCTATGCAGATTAAAAAGAGCGAACTGGGTATTAGAAGATACCCTTCCCTAACATGTTTCGCCGTTACTATTGCGGCTTTCTCAAAGGTGAACTTTGAGAAAGCCGCAATAGTAACGGCGAAACATGTTAGGGAAGGGTATCTTGTGTAATCTATCTAGCCTAGATTTGGGCACACTCACAATCACTAAAAACGTGATACTTCTACTGACAGAGTGTCAGCATTATATCTTTTAAACATCATAATATTGTACAGCAAAAAAAATCCTTTTAAAAGGATCGCTGTGTCAAAACAGTATTTTGAAGCAAAAAAACTGAGAATTTGCATATTTAATTTGCATATCTTACCCACAATTCTCTTGTGCAATGGTAACATTGTATATTAAGAATTTCTGGGGAAAAGCAAGCGGGGATACTTGCCTAGGTGTGCTAATTTCCTATGCAAATATTTACATTGATTTAATTTTGAGACATGGAGGATTTTAATTTCAGTTTTTTATCTCCCCCCCATAATTTTAATGAATTTTTGTTTATATATATATATATATATATAAACGTGTGTGTGTGTACAAACAGGAGTGTAAAGATGACACTGTATTTTTTACTATGTATTTACAGGTTAAAAGCTACTAGCCCAGTAGCTTTATATCATAGAGAGAGATGATTGGAATTTTATAGATCAGTTACATACGTAGATACTACACAATATTTCAGATTCCATATGGATGGCTGCAGTTTCTCTATTTTTCTTTGTTTTTTGCACTTTTTACTTCTCAATATCTTATCTATTTCTCCATTTAGATCTCTTATTTCTTTCACGTCCTCCTATCCACCCCTTACACTTTCACTCATCCCTTTTTACTCAAAGCAATCTTACAGGCATATTAAATTGCCCATGTTACCAGAGCACATAATACCGATATAGCAGAAAGAGATATGAAGTGTAGTTGAGGTTTCTGACAGTATAAATCTGGAATACTGAAATCCATGAAATTCACATGACAATGTTGATTTATTTTTTTAAATTCATGTAACCCGAAGAGTTCTATTAATTACTCCAGTACTCTCTTCAAACAAAAACTGACTGTAGATCAGATAAACTAGTTTGGTCTTTACAATAATTACAACCTTTCTACCTTAAAGGGACACATGTATTTTTCACTGCACATAAATATTTGTTTTATCTTTTTTATTTTTTCATTTAATTCTTAAATGTATACTTTTATCAGCTACCTGATAGAAGCTAGAGTGCATCTCATGGAAGTCAGCTCCATGACTGGCCTATTATTATTTATTTATTTATAAAGCCCTTCCACATTCCATAACAAACCTACATGCTGCACAGTGATTGTTTTATATAGAAGCTCATTTAAATAGCTTTCTAACTAGCCATTGCAAAGGAGATGAGATTAGCAACAGTCATTATACTTTTGAAAACAATTTAAAGTTTGCTAACAAAATTACAATGTTAAAAACCTTAAAGGGAAATGAAACCCAAAATTTTTCTTTCATGGTTTAGACAGAGAATACAATTTTAAACAACTTTCCAATTTACTTCTATTATTTAATTGACTTCTTTCTCTTGTTATCGTTTGCTGAAAGGTTTATATAGGAAAGCTCAGGAGCAGCAAAGCTGGTGGCTGCATATATACGCTTTCGGATATAGATGGCGCAGGTCCTATGTGTATTTCTCAGTGTAGTAATGTGTCCTTTATAGATACCAATCTTGATATAGAGGAATGCATTCCAGATGGCACTGGGAATGAAAACTTGAACCAAATGATATAAGTTCAGTATACTCACTCTGATAGATTTCAGATGCTGGCAGGTAAAGGTAAATAGAATCCCAAAACCTTAATCCCTTCAATGAATAATGAAATCCCAATGTCGCTGGGGATTGAAAGAAAGTATAAAAATAGCATATACTCGCTTCTTAAAATCCAAATGTCTGCGATATCATAAAAAACAGCAAAGGTTTTTTTCATAAAAAGAACAAACATTTATAGCTCAACGCGTTTCAACGATTATATCGACTTCATCAAGAGCAAATTAAAAGAATTAAAAAGGTTGCTGCATTGTGAATTGCCCTTATGGTTTAAATACACGTTTATGTTCCAACTTCCGGTTTTCAGAAATTGGACTCACAATAAATTTAGTGTATATAATTTAATCTTATCTCCAAAATTTATTTCCAGCCAATGAATAAAATATTTCTTTAATAGGAAATATTTTTTAAAAATTATAAAGTAAGCCGATTATGTTAATTTACTTTTTGTTGTCTAATAGCAATCATTGAATAAGAATAAATCCAATTAACCTAGCATAATTCCAATAGTAGATTTGAATAGTGCAATTGTAAAGCGTTCTCATAGAAAGTTCTCGGGTAGTCATACTATATGCTATAGTTCCAAATCAGTTTGGTGTCTGTCAAGGTTTTCCACGTGATCCTCTTAGTCCAATAGTGGAAAATGTTTATTTCTTTCAGCTTGATTGGTCACATGTGGTTCAGTATCCAATAGGATGCCGTACAAAACGGAACTTGTCAAGTTCAGTTATAATTGTCCATATTTAGGATTTACATAATATTGATATGAGTAATCAATCAAACAGAACAATATACAGTTGTATGCAAAAGTTTAGGCACCCCCGACAATTTCCATGATATTCATTTATAAATAATTAGGCGTTTGGATCAGCAATTTAATTTTGATCTATCAAATAACTGAAGGACACAGTAATATTTCAGTAGTGAAATTAGGTTTATTGGATTAACAGAAAATGTGCAATATGCATTCAAACGAAATTAGACAGGTGCTATCATTTGGGCACCCTTGTCATTTTGTTGATTTGAATACCTGTAACTACTTAGCACTGATTAATTGGAACACACAATTAGTTTGGTGAGCCCATTAAGCCTTGAACTTCATAGACAGCTGCATCCAATCATGAGAAAAGGTATTTAAGGTGGCCAATTGCAAGTTGTTGTTGTTCTCTTTGACTCTCCTCTGAAGAGTGGTAACATGGGGACCTCAAAACAACTCTCAAATGACCTGAAAACAAAGATTGCTCAACATTATGGTTTAGGGGAAGGCTACAAAAATACCTCAAAGCTGTCAGTGTCCGCTGTGAGGAACACAGTGAGGAAATGGAAGACCACAGGCACAGTTCTTGTTAAGGCCATAAGTGGCAGGCCAAGTAAAATATCAGAGAGGCAAAGGATGGGGAGAACTGTCAAAAACAGCCCACAGACCACCTCCAAAGACCTAACACATCATCTTGCTGCAGATGGTGTCACTGTGCATCGTTCAACATGTCAGCGCAGTTTGCACAAGGAAAAGCTGTATGGGAGAGTGATGCGGAAGAAGCCTTTTCTGCACACACGTCACAAACAGAGTCGCTTGAGGTATGTAAACGCACAATTGGACAAGCCAACTTCATTATGGAAGAAGGTGCTGTGGACTGATGCAACAAAGATTGAGTTATTTGGTCAAAACAAACACCCACAGTAAAATTTGGTGGATGTTCCATCATGCTGTGGGGCTGTGTGACCAGTGCTGGTACTGGGAATATTGTTCAAGTTAAGGGTCGCATGGATTCCACTCAATATCAGCAGATACTTGAGAATAATGTTGAGGAATCAGTCACAAAGTTGAAGTTAAAGGGACAGTCAAGTCCAAAAAAAACTTTCATGATTTAAATAGGGCATGCAATTTTAAACAACTTCCCAATTTACTTTTATCACCAATTTTGCTTTGTTCTCTTGCTATTCTTAGTTGAAAGCTAAAACTAGGAGGTTCATATGCTAATTTCTTAGACCTTGAAGACTGCCTCTAATCTGAATGCATTTTGACCACTAGAGGGCATTAGTTCACATGTTTCATATAGATAACATTGAGCTCATGCACGTAAAGTGACCTAGGACTGAGCACTGATTGGCTAAACTGCATGTCTGTCAAAAGAACTGAAATAAGGGGGCAGTCAGCAGAAGCTTAGATACAAGATAATTACAGAGGTAAAAAGTATATTAATATAACTGTGTTGGTTGTGCAAAACTGGGGAACGGGTAATAAAGGGATTATGTTTCTTTTTAAACAACAAAAATTCTGGTCTTGACTGTCCCTTTTAGCCGGGTCTGGATTTTTCAACAAGACAACGACCCAAAACACTGCTCAAAATCTACTCTGGTATTTATGCAGAGGAACAAGTACAATGTTCTGGAATGGCCATCCCAGTCCCCAGACCTGAATATCATTGAAAATCTGTGGGGTGATTTGAAGCGGGCTGTCCATGCTCGGCAACCATCAAACCTAACTGAACTTGAGATGTTTTACAAGGAGGAATGGTCCAAAATACCTTCATCCAGAATCCAGACACTCATTACAGGCTATACGAAGCGTCTAGAGGCTGTTATTTCTGCTAAAGGAGGCTTTACTAAATATTGATGCAATATTTCTGTTGGGGTGCCCAAATGTATGCTCCTGTCTAATTTTGTTTTGATGCATATTGCACATTTTCTGTTAATCCAATAAACCTCATTTTACTACTGAAATATTACCAAGTCCTTCAGTTATTTGATATGTCAAAATGAAATTGCTGATCCAAACACCCAATTATTTATAAATGAAAATCATGGAAATTGTCAGGGGTGCCTAAACTTTTGCATTCAAATGTATATCTTAAATAACAGAATAAGTGATTGTGTGTATATGTACCTGGTGAATATCTTTTGAGCTAGGTTATATGATAAGCAAAAATAGGAATAATATTATATTACTTAGCCATTTAAGTGTCAATGAAGTAAATATGTTGCCCTAATTCTATCTAAAGGTATGATGTGTCAGCTGACGTAAATTAACCTAATCTAAAAGGTTATCTGGGGGTTTTCAGGGATCATTGTGTTCAAACTTCATCGCCTTTTAAAATGTGCCAATGCTTATTTATAATATTTTTAATGTGTTTATGTCCACAATTGAAGGTAGTTATAAATCTTGGGAATTATGTTTTTTGTGTCATTTTCTGGTTATTACATTGTAGCAGGGTATTTCTATCTTTATTTATAACTTCTATCCTATCTTGTTCTAAAATTTCCCCTTTATTTCCTTTTTGTTGAAACCTAGATTTTAAGATATGGGACTTCTCTTCAACATTCTCTATTCTTTCACAATTTATCCTGATTCTCAGGAATTGACCCTTAGGGATTGCCTTTAACCATGTTGGATGGTGGTTACTGTCTTGTCTTATATAAGTGTTCATGTCGCATTTTAAAAACATTTTTTTGGTATGTATAACTTTATCTGTAACAAAGATAGAGAGATCTAAAAACGTGGTTTATGTCTTATGTATTTCTGGTGTCAGTATAATATTCATGCCATTATTGTTAATGTATGAAATGAAAAATTGTAAAGAATCATTCCCCCTTTCCAGATACACAGAACATCATCAATGTATCTCTGCCATGTCACCACGTCCACCTCATATGGATTACCTGACCAAACAAATAATCCATATAAATGTTGGCATATCTAGGGGTGAATCTGCTGCCCATGGCCGGCGGTTCCACAGATTTGTAAATATTGACTGTTATTTAACCAGAAAAGTTATGTTTTGAAATGTAATCAATGGATTGAATAATAAATTCTAAAAGAGAAGCTGCTAGTTCTGGATTCTGTTCTAATTCCCATCTGACAGCTTGCAGTATATTATATGCAGTGGCTGTATATATATACTGATTGTCATTGGCTCACCCATATGTTCTGTTAGAAACCAGAAGTGCATTGCTGCTGCTTCAACAAAGCATACAAAGAGAATGAAGCAAATTTGATATTAGAAGTAACCTGGAAAGTTGTTAAAAATTGTATTTTCTACCTAAATCATGAAACAAAAAAATTAGGTTTCATGTCCCTTTAACACATTTATTTATGATAGATATTTCTTTCATGTAATTGGCAAGAGTCCATGAGCTAGTGACATATGGGATATACATTCCTACCAGGAGGGGCAAAGTTTCCCAAACCTCAAAATGCCTATAAATACACCCCCAATTCAGTTTTTACAAACTTTGCCTCCTATGGAGGTGGTGAAGTAAGTTTGTGCTAGATTTCTACGTTAATATGCGCTTCTCAGCATGCTGAAGCCTTGTTCCTCTCAGAGTGCAGTGAAGGACAGAGGGATGTGAAGGGAGTATTACCTATTGAATACAATAGTCATCCTAACGGGGATCTATTTCATAGGTTCTCTGTTATCGGTCGTAGAGATTCTTCTCCTACCTCCCTTTTCAGATCGACGATATACTCTTATATACCATTACCTCTACTGATTCTCATTTCAGTACTGGTTTGGCTATCTACTTTATGTAGATGAGTGTCTTTTGGCAAGTATGTTTTCTTTTATTTATGACACTCTCAGCTATGGTTTGACACTTTATATGTAAAGTTCTAAATATATGTTTTATACTTATATTTGCCATGACTCCGGTTAATCAGTATATTTCCTTCTTACAGACTCTGTTTCATTTTGGGAAATGCATATGAAAAAAAAAATTCTTACCTGAAAATTTTTCAAATTGACTTTCTTTTCTAAATTGCGGGCTGTTAGGCTGGTGGGAGCGCAAAATGCTATAATTTATTGCGTCATTTTTGGCACGAGACTTTTTAGGCGCGAGAATTACGTTTGACGTAATGCCGTCATTTCCGGCGTCTTAGTTGGCGCTGAGAGTTTTCATGTAGTTGCGTCATCTATGATGCTCGTGTTTGTTGCAGACGTTTTTGGCGCCAAAAAATATTTTGTCAGTTGTGGGCGTCATACTTGGCGCCAGATTTTTGACATTATTTAAGTCCTTATTTCATTTTGCTTCTGGTTTCCAGAGGCTTATTCTGTTTGCATTTTTTTCCATTCCTGAAACTGTCATTTAAGGAAATTGATAATTTTACTTTATATGTTTTTTCTATTACATATTGCAAGATGTCTCAATCTGACCCTGTCTCAGAATCTACTTCTGGAATGCTGCTGCCTGATGTCGGTTCTACCAAAGCTAAGTGCATTTGTTGTAAACTTGTGGTAACTGTTCCTCCGGCTGTAGTTTGTGTTAGTTGTCATGATAAACTTTCAAACGCAGGCAATATTTCCATTAGTAGTAATCCATTACCTGTTGTTGTTCCATCAACATCTAATGTTCAGGATATTCCTGTTAATGTGAGAGAATTTGTTTCTAATTCTATTCAGAAGGCCCTGTCTGTTATACCACCTTTTAATAAACGTAAAAGGTCTTTTAAAACTTCTCATAAATTCGATGAATTTTTAAATGACCGACAGCATTCTGATTTATCTATCTCTGATGAGGATCTATCTGGTTCAGAAGATTCTGCCTCAGATATTGACACTGACAAATCTTCATATTTATTTAAAAAGGAGTATATTCGTTCTTTATTAAAAGAGGTGTTGATTGCATTAGATATGGAGGAGACTAGTCCTCTTGATATTAAAACCCGTAAACGTTTAAATTCGGTTTTTAAACCTCATGTAGTTATTCCAGAGGTTTTTCCAGTTCCTGATGCTATTTCAGATGTAATTTCTAGGGAATAGAATAGTCTGGGTACTTCATTTACTCCTTCTTCAAGGTTTAAGAAACTGTACCCTTTGCCGACTGATAGATTGTAGTTTTGGGAGAAGATCCCCAAAGTTGATGGGGCTATCTCTACTCTTGCAAAGCGTACTACTATTCCTACGGCAGATAGTACTTCTTTTAAAGATCCTTTAGATAGGAAGCTTGAATCTTATCTAAGGAAGGCTTATTTATGTTCAGGTCATCTTCTTAGGCCTGCTATTTCTTTGGCTGATGTTGCTGCGGCTTCAACTTTTTGGTTGGAAACTTTAGCGCAACAAGTACCAGATCCTAATGTGTATAGCGTTGTTAAGCTAATTCAACATGCTAATAATTTCATTTGTGATGCCATTTTTGATATTATTAGAATTGATGTCAGGTATATGTCTTTAGCTATTTTAGCTAGAAGAGCTTTATGGCTTAAATCTTGGAATGCGGATATGACTTCTAAGTCAACGTTGCTAGCTCTTTCTTTCCAAAGTAATAAATTATTTGGTTCTCAGTAGGATTCTATTATTTCAACTGTCACTGGGGGGAAGGGAGCCTTTTTGCCTCAGGATAAAAAATCTAATGGTAAATTTAGGGCTGCTAACCGTTTTTGTTCCTTTCGTCAGAATAAGGAACAGAAACCTGACCCTTCCCCTAAAGGAACGGTTTCCAATTGGAAGCCTTCTCCAGTCTGGAATAAATCCAAGCCTTTTAGAAAATCAAAATCAGCCCCCAAGTCCACATGAAGGTGCGGCCCTCATTCCAGCGCAGCTGGTAGGGGGCAGACTAAGATTTTACAAAGATGTTTGGATCAATTCAATCCAAAATCATTGGATCCAGAACATTGTTTCTCAAGGGTACAGGATAGGTTTTAAGGTAAGACCGCCTGTGAGAAGTTTCTCTCATGCATTCCAGTGAACGTAGTAAAGGCTCAGGCTTTCCTGAAGTGTGTTTCAGACCTGGAGTTATCCGGGGTAATTGTACCAGTTCCCTTTCCGGAACGGGGTCTGGGGTTTTATTCAAATCTGTTCATTGTTCCAAAGAAAGAGAATTCTTTCAGACCAGTTCTGGATCTAAACATTTTGAATCGTTATGTAAGAATACCAACATTCAAGATGGTGACTATAAGGACTATTCTGCCTTTTGTTCAGCAAGGGCATTATATGACCACAATAGACTTACAGGATGCATATCTTCATATTCCGATTCATCCAGATCACTATCAGTTTCTGAGATTCTCTTTTCTAGACAAGCATTACCAATTTGTTGCTCTTCCTTTTGGCCTAGCAACAGCTCCAAGGATCTTTACAAAGGTTCTCGGTGCCCTACTCTCTGTAATGAGAGAGCAAGGTATTGCGGTGTTTACTTATTTGGACAATATCTTGGTACTTGCTCAGTCTTTACATTCTGCAGAATTTCACACAAATCAATTAGTGTTGTTTCTTCAAAGACATGGTTGGAGGATCAATTTACCAAAAAGTTCCTTGATTCCTCAGACAAGGGTAACCTTTTTAGGATTCCAAATAGATTCAGTATCCATGACTTTGTCTCTAACAGACAAAAGACGTCTGAAATTGGTTTCAGCTTGTCGGATCCTTCAGTCTCAGTCATTCCCTTCAGTAGCTATGTGCATGGAGGTTTTAGGTCTCAAGACTGCAGCATCAGATGCGATCCCCTTTGCTCGTTTTCACATGAGACCTCTTCAGCTTTGTATGCTGAGCCAATGGTGCAGGGGTTATACAAAGATATCACAATTAATATCCTTAAATCCCAACATTTGACTATCTCTGACTTGGTGGTTAGATCACCATTGTTTAGTTCAGGGGGCCTCTTTTGTTCGTCCAACCTGGACTGTGATTACAACATATGCAAGTCTTTCAGGTTGGGGAGCTGTCTGGGGATCTCTGACAGCGCAGGGGCGTTGGAAATCTCAAGAGGCAAGATTACCAATCAATATTTTCGAACTCCGTGGGATTCTCAGAGCTCAGTTTTGGCCTTTTCTGAAGAGAGAACCATTTATTTGTTTTCAGACAGACAATGTCACAACCGTGGCGTATGTCAATCATCAAGGTGGGACTCACAGTCCTCAAGCTATGAAAGAAGTATCTCGGATACTTGCATGGGCGGAATCCAGGTCCTGTCTAATCTCTGCGGTCCATATCCCAGGTATAGACAATTGGGAAGCGGATTATCTCAGTCGCTCAGGGCTTCCAGAAATAGATCTGATGGCTTCTCATCTAAACAGGAAACTTCCCAGGTATCTGTCCAGGTCCAGGGATCCTCAGGCGGAAGCAGTGGATGCGTTGTCATTTCCTTGGAATTATCAACCTGCTTATGTCTTTCCGCCTCTAGTTCTTCTTCCAAGAGTGATTTCCAAAATCATAATGGAGCGTTCATTTGTACTGCTGGTGGCTCCAGCAGGGCCACACAGGTTTTGGTGTGCGGATCTTGTTCGGATGTCCAGTTGCCAACCTTGGCCACTTCCGTTAAGGACAGACCTTCTATCTCAAGGCCCATTTTTCCATCAGGATCTCAAATCATTAAATTTGAAGGTATGGAGATTGAACGCCTAGTGCTTAGTCATAAAGGTTTCTCTGACTCAGTGATTAATACTATATTGCAGGCTCGCAAATCTGTGTCTAGAAAGATTTATTACCGAGTTTGGAAGACTTAAATTTCATGGTGCTCTTCTCATAAATTCTGTTGGCATTCTTTTAGAATTCCTAGAATTTTACAGTTTCTTCAGGATGGTTTGGATAAGGGTCTGTCTGCAAGTTCCTTGAAAGGACAAATCTCTGCTCTTTCTGTTCTGTTTCACAGAAAAATTGCTAAACTTCCTGATATTCATTGTTTTGTACAGGCTTTGGTTCGTATCAAGCCTGTCATTAAGCCAATTTCTCCTCCTTGCAGTCTTAATTTGGTTTTGAGGGCTTTACAGGCTCCTCCGTTTGAGCCTATGCATTCTCTGGACATTAAATTACTTTCTTGGAAAGTTTTGTTTCTTTTGGCCATCTCTTCTGCTAGAAGAGTTTCTGAATTATCTGCTCTTTCTTGTGAGTCTCCTTTTCTGATTTTTCATCAGGATTAGGCGGTTTTGCGGACTTCATTTAAATTTTTACCTAAAGTTGTGAATTCCAGCAACATTAGTAGAGACATTGTTGTCCCTTTGTTGTGTCCTAATCCTAAGAATTCTTTGGAAAGATCTTTACATTCTTTGGATGTGGTAAGAGCTTTGAAATATTATGTTGAAGCTACTAAAGATTTCAGAAAGACGTCTAGTCTATTTGTTATCTTTTCTGGTTCTAGGAAAGGTCAGAAGGATTCTGCCATTTCTTTGGCATCTTGGTTAAAGCTTTTGATTCATCATGCTTATTTGGAGTCGGGTAAATCCCCGCTTCAGAGGATTACGGCTCATTCTACTAGGTCAGTTTCTACTTCCTGGGCTTTTAAGAATGAAGCTTCTGTTGATCAGATTTGCAAAGCAGCAACTTGGTCTTCTTTGCATACTTTTACTAAATTCTACCATTTTTATGTTTTCTCTTCTTCAGAAGCAGTTTTTGGTAGAAAAGTACTTCAGGCAGCTGTTTCAGTTTGATTCTTCTGCTTATAATTTCAGTGTTTTTCATTATAAAGATTAAAACTTTTGATTTGGGTTGTGGATTCTTTTTTCAGCGGAATTGACTGTCTTTATTTTTATCCCTCCCTCTCTAGTGACTCTTGCGTGGAGTTCCACATCTTGGGTATTTGCTATCCCATACGTCACTAGCTCATGGACTCTTGCCAATTACATGAAAGAAAACATAATTCATGTAAGAACTTACCTGATAAATTTATTTCTTTCATATTGGCAAGAGTCCATGAGGCCCACCCTTTTTATGGTGGTTATGATTTTTTTGTATAAAGCACAATTATTCCAATTCCTTGTTGATGCTTTTGCTCCTTTCTTATCACCCCACTTCTTGGCTATTCGTTAAACTGAATTGTGGGTGTGGTGGGGTGTACCACTCCTGGTAGGAATGTATATCCCATACGTCACTAGCTCATAGACTCTTGCCAATATGAAAGAAATGAATTTATCAGGTAAGTTCTTACATAAATTATGTTTTTGCAGGGCAGGAGTAATATACTTTAATTCAGGGCCCAACAATTTTAAGAGCCAGAAATATATAAATCTAAAAAGGAAATGGACTGCACTTTCAAGCCAGACTTGGAAAACATCCTATGATCGGCTCATACATATAAAAAAAAGATCAATCTTTATTGCATTATATTTATAAAATCATAATCCATAGAAAAATGGTTGCTGAAAATTCAGCAATTGAGAAATAGACAATGGTCTTGGTGCAAAACTATTAACACAACACCTATAACGTCTGGCAGCCTCTTGCATGCACACAGCTAGATTAAAAGCAAATATGAGTTAGTGTGCTTGCAAGGGAGTGCCAGACTTTCTAGGTGTTGTGTTATTAATTTTGTTTTGTAATTTCCCCTATGGGCTTTCTACCCTTGTCTGGGTTTAACTGCCTGAGTCCCTGAAAACCTTGCAGCTGTCTGTGAGTGCTGCATAGTACCCAGGGCTGTGAGTTTTGCAGGGTCATAAGGTGTGCACTCAGACTGGTTTGAGAGTGCAGTTCATTTTCCTGTTCTCTATTTGTCAAGGGAATTTACAAAGGGCCTGTGTCACCCTTGTTAGAGTATCTAAGTGTGTTTGATTGAAGACGGTGCTGTAACTAATTCTTCAATTTTGCTTTCAATCTGTTTGCTTGCAAGAGAGTGCCAGACTTTCTATGTTATATATATATATATATATATATATATATATATATATATATATATATATATATATATATATATATATATCTATATATCAATTTTGCTTCATTCTCTTGGTATCCTTTGTTAAAGATGCAGCAATGCACTATTGGAAGCTAGCTGAACTGATCATTTGAGCCAATGACAAGAGGTGTGTATGATTAGCCATCAACCGACACCTAGCCCCCAGTAGCGCATTGATTCTCATGAGCCACCCTGGGTTTGCTTTTCAACAAAGGATACAAAAGAACAAAGAAAATTAGACAATAGAAGTATATTTGGAAGTTGTTTAAAATTGCATGTTCTTTCCCTTAAATGGGCCCCTGCAATGAATTTGTGGGATTCTCAATCATTGTCTTTGAGCTTAGCCTGATCTGAAAACACATATCTGTAAGTTTGATTCAACCATTTTACAGAAATAGTGTAAATGTTTCTTTTGATTATAAGCAATATATCTCTAAATTTGATATTCTCACAGCTTCATTTCTATTTATTAATAAAATTAGTTAAACGTTTCTTGAAATATTAAGCCTATTTTTTTGCTCTTAAAGGGATAGTATAAAGTCCAAATTAAACGTTCATGATTCAGATAGTGCATAAAATTTTAGATAACTTTCTGATTTACTTTTATCATCAAATTTGCTTTATTCTCTTGGTATTCTTAGTTGAACATTAAACCTAGGTAGACTCATATGCTAATTTCTAAGCTCTTGACGGCCGCCTCTTATCTGAATACATTTGACAGTTTTTCACAGCTATAGGGTGTTCGTTCATGTTTCATATGAATAAAATTGTGCTCATGCACGTGGAGTTATTTAAGAGTCAGCACTAATTGCCTGAAATGCAAGTCTGTCAAAAGATCTGAGATAGGGAGGCAGTCTGCAGAAGCTTAGATACAAGGTAATTACAGAGGTAAAAAGTATATTTCTATAACAGTGTTAGTTATGAAAAACTGTGGAATGGTAAATAAAGGAATTATCTATCTTTTTAAACAATAACCGTTTTGGTGTTTACTATCCCTTTAAACAACACTGTGAAGAGATGAAGTTGCTAGCTGCAGTATACGTATATATGGGCTACTAACAGTAAGCCCTATACAATTCGCTACACTGCAATTTCTTAGGTTTCATTGAACAAGACACTTCATGATTCGACAATGAAAGACTATTGTGAAAAGTCTCTAGAGCCAAGGTGTACGGACACACAGCATCATGTTTCACAGTCTAAAGAATAGTTTACACTGGTTTAGAAGACACATGCCAAGCTTTAGTAGTGCTTAGACCAAGTATTCGCAGTTGGGGTTGTCCTGTCATGGAATTGAGTAGGCCACAGGCAGAGATATTTTCTTTCATGAAAGTCCTCAGCGTTCATGAAAAGATTGTTTGATAATGAGAAGATATTCGTTTCACTAAACTTCATTGTGAATTCACTCATGCTTGAAGTTGTCTTGAAAAGATCTATTCTTCACCTTTTTCTTTGGTGTTTTACTGCCCACCTACACTTAATTAGTTTTTAAGAGGCCTTCAAATAGTGTTAGGATGGGTTATAGTCAATCAGTTGTACGACTGGGAATATGATAAACCTTGAGGGGCAATGCATGAAAGCAGTGCATAGCTATAATTTCTTAATTTAAGTATTTTTTTATGGAATGTTTGACCTGCTATATTATTATATGAACTATGCTGCTGCTCTAATGGTTAAAGATTTGGAGAGTGAAATATCTTAATAGCCCAGGAAATCTGGCTTGCATATACAAGACTAGTACAACATTCCTGTGGCCAAATGAGAAGTTAGACTTTTTCTATATTAGACTAGTAACTTTCCCCCCTGACTGGATGCATTAAAGTTAATACATGACTTTTAATGAAGAAAAAACACTGATCACTAGCCTGAAACTTTTATATATTGTTGGGGAATAACGTCTGGATGCATTTTACTGTCTTATTTGTAACATTATTTCATTTATTACATATTTTAAGTGTTGAAATCTATGAATATTACAAGTGAGAATCTTAAAAAGCTCCTCCAGATAAATGAGCAAAACATTAAAAAAAAAAAGTAAAGTACAGTAAACCCGTAGGGCCAGATTACGAGTGACGAGCGAGCCATATCGGGTTTATTGTGGCTGTTGGCGTAGCACTCGTATTACAAGTTGAGCGCAGTTGAATTTAATGCATGCTGACATAGCACAAGCCGAGGGGGGCTGTGGTTAACTGTTATAAAAAAAAAAAAAAGTGTCACAAAACAAATAAAAAATACATTTAAAAGTAGAGTTACACTGATAATAACACCATCTTAAAAAAACAATATTGCACACAAAAAATATGAGGTCTCAGGTGTCCTAACTTCAGCTTTTTGCGTGCATCAGGTTAGCAATTTTTTTTTTTTTTTAACTTTCAACTTGTAATACGAGAGCTACCGACACGCACAAAAAGCTTACTTCTAGCGGATTTAGCACGGGAGCAATAAATACTGCTCTACTTGTAATTTGGCCCATTGTAATTACAAGATATTTCTGTTGTCTTGCTATAGAATAACATTTCAGCCAAGTCTGCTATTAAGACAAACTAACATTTTGTTTACTGCACTTTGTTTTGGAAGAGAAACATTCTGGCTTGACTCTGCAGTTGACAAGGCTAGTCAGTGTCATTATGTTAGTATAAAATGAATTATTTTGCAGTTCTTATCTGGTAAAGCCAATTAGGAACATATACAGTATGTTGCAGGCTTAACCCTGAGAAGCAGTGTGCATTGCAAGCTCTGAGAATTAGAAAATCTACAATTTTCAGAGCTTAAAGGGACAGGAAACCCAACATTTTTCTTTTATGATTCAGACACAAAATACAATATTAAAAAAAAAATCACTTTCCAATTTACTTATATTATCAAGCAGTAATGGACTACTAGGAGTTAGCTGAGCGTTTCAAATGATCCAATGACATGAAGCATATATGTGCAGGCACCAATCAGCTGCTCCAGAGCCTACTTAGTTATCATTTTCAACAAAGGATACCAAGAAAACAAGGCAAATTAGATAATAGAAGTAAATTGGGATGTTAAACCATCTGTTTCATTGTTGTAATAACTAAAAAAATATTTTTTTTCCTGTACAGTATCTTTTACTTCCTGTCACAGCCTTACAAGGAGGAAGGGCCTATGCAGGAAGGTTTATCTTAAACTGATATCATAAAACTTCTAGGCTGGTTCTAGACAAGATAACAGGGAGTCAGACTTGCTCATGCCTTGATAAGACAGAATATAATCTAAGTTTCAAAGATGACAGCTCCCATATCACACTGAGGACAGAACTACACTGAGTGCTCATTATGCAAGAAAACAAGTATGCTGTTTCTTTTTAGGTTTTCTTTGATTCAACATATTTGTTTTTACCGAAGGAGCACTGTCTAATATCCCTTTAATTATATGAAAAGGGAGACATATATAAAACTATATTACAAAGTTCTTTTCTCCAACATAGGTGTGTCCGGTCCACGGCGTCATCCTTACTTGTGGGATATTCTCTTCCCCAACAGGAAATGGCAAAGAGCCCAGCAAAGCTGGTCACATGATCCCTCCTAGGCTCCGCCTACCCCAGTCATTCTCTTTGCCGTTGTACAGGCAACATCTCCATGGAGATGGCTTAGAGTTTTTTAGTGTTTAACTGTAGTTTTTATTATTCAATCAAGAGTTTGTTATTTTAAAATAGTGCTGGTATGTACTATTTACTCAGAAACAGAAAAGAGATGAAGATTTCTGTTTGTATGAGGAAAATGATTTTAGCAACCGTTACTAAAATCCATGGCTGTTCCACACAGGACTGTTGAGAGCAATTAACTTCAGTTGGGGGAACAGTGAGCAGTCTCTTGCTGCTTGAGGTATGACACATTCTAACAAGACGATGTAATGCTGGAAGCTGTCATTTTCCCTATGGGATCCGGTAAGCCATGTTTATTAAGATAGTAAATAAGGGCTTCACAAGGGCTTATTAAGACTGTAGACTTTTTCTGGGCTAAATCGTTTCATTATTAACACATATTTAGCCTTGAGGAATCATTTAATCTGGGTATTTTGATAAGATTATATCGGCAGGCAGTGTTTTAGACACCTTATTCTTTAGGGGCTTTCCCAAATCATAGGCAGAGCCTCATTTTCTCGCCGGTGTTGCGCACTTGTTTTTGAGAGGCATGACATGCAGTCGCATGTGTGAGGAGCTCTGATACATAGAAAAGACTTTCTGAAGGCGTCATTTGGTATCGTATTCCCCTTTGGGCTTGGTTGGGTCTCAGCAAAGCAGATACCAGGGACTGTAAAGGGGTTAAAGTTAAAAACGGCTCCGGTTCCGTTATTTTAAGGGTTAAAGCTTCCAAATTTGGTGTGCAATACTTTTAAGGCTTTAAGACACTTTTGGTGAATTTTGAACAATTCCTTCATATTTTTTCGCAATTGCAGTAATAAAGTGTGTTCAGTTTAAAATTTAAAGTGACAGTAACGGTTTTATTTTAAAACGTTTTTTGTACTTTGTTATCAAGTTTATGCCTGTTTAACATGTCTGAACTACCAGATAGACTGTGTTCTGAATGTGGGGAAGCCAGAGTTCCTTCTCATTTAAATAAATGTGATTTATGTGACAATGACAATGATGCCCAAGATGATTCCTCAAGTGAGGGGAGTAAGCATGGTACTGCATCATTCCCTCCTTCGTCTACACGAGTCTTGCCCACTCAGGAGGCCCCTAGTACATCTAGCGCGCCAATACTCCTTACTATGCAACAATTAACGGCTGTAATGGATAATTCTGTAAAAAACATTTTAGCCAAAATGCACACTTATCAGCGTAAGCGCGACTGCTCTGTTTTAGATACTGAAGAGCATGACGACGCTGATAATAATGGTTCTGAAGGGCCCCTAAACCAGTCTGATGGGGCCAGGGAGGTTTTGTCTGAGGGAGAAATTACTGATTCAGGGAACATTTCTCAACAAGCTGAACCTGATGTGATTACGTTTAAATTTAAGTTGGAACATCTCCGCATTCTGCTTAAGGAGGTATTATCCACTCTGGATGATTGTGACAAGTTGGTCATCCCAGAGAAACTATGTAAAATGGACAAGTTCCTAGAGGTCCCGGGGCTCCCAGAAGCTTTTCCTATACCCAAGCGGGTGGCGGACATTGTAAATAAAGAATGGGAAAGGCCCGGTATTCCTTTCGTCCCTCCCCCCATATTTAAAAAATTGTTTCCTATGGTCGACCCCAGAAAGGACTTATGGCAGACAGTCCCCAAGGTCGAGGGAGCGGTTTCCACCTTAAACAAACGCACCACTATACCCACAGAAGATAGTTGTGCTTTCAAAGATCCTATGGATAAAACATTAGAAGGTTTACTTAAAAAGATGTTTGTTCAGCAGGGTTTCCTTCTACAACCAATTTCATGCATTGTCCCTGTCGCTACAGCCGCGTGTTTCTGGTTCGATGAGCTGGTAAAGGCGGTCGATAGTGATTCTCCTCCTTATGAGGAGATTATGGACAGAATCAATGCTCTCAAATTGGCTAATTCTTTCACCTTAGACGCCACTTTGCAATTGGCTAGGTTAGCGGCTAAGAATTCTGGGTTTGCTATTGTGGCGCGCAGAGCGCTTTGGTTGAAATCTTGGTCAGCTGATGCGTCTTCCAAGAACAAGCTACTTAACATTCCTTTCAAGGGGAAAACGCTGTTTGGCCCTGACTTGAAAGAGATTATCTCTGATATCACTGGGGGTAAGGGCCACGCCCTTCCTCAGGATCGGCCTTTCAAGGCCAAAAATAAACCTAATTTTCGTCCCTTTCGTAGAAACGGACCAGCCCAAAGTGCTACGTCCTCTAAGCAAGAGGGTAATACTTCTCAAGCCAAGCCAGCTTGGAGACCAATGCAAGGCTGGAACAAGGGAAAGCAGGCCAAGAAACCTGCCACTGCTACCAAGACAGCATGAAATGTTGGCCCCCGATCCGGGACCGGATCTGGTGGGGGGCAGACTCTCTCTCTTCGCTCAGGCTTGGGCAAGAGATGTTCTGGATCCTTGGGCGCTAGAAATAGTCTCCCAAGGTTATTTTCTGGAGTTCAAGGGGCTTCCCCCAAGGGGGAGGTTCCACAGGTCTCAGTTGTCTTCAGACCACATAAAAAGACAGGCATTCTTACATTGTGTAGAAGACCTGTTAAAAATGGGAGTGATTCATCCTGTTCCATTAGGAGAACAAGGGATGGGGTTCTACTCCAATCTGTTCATAGTTCCCAAAAAAGAGGGAACGTTCAGACCAATCTTAGATCTCAAGATCTTAAACAAGTTTCTCAAGGTTCCATCGTTCAAGATGGAAACCATTCGAACAATTCTTCCTTCCATCCAGGAAGGTCAATTCATGACCACGGTGGATTTAAAGGATGCGTATTTACATATTCCTATCCACAAGGAACATCATCGGTTCCTAAGGTTCGCATTCCTGGACAAGCATTACCAGTTCGTGGCGCTTCCTTTCGGATTAGCCACTGCTCCAAGGATTTTCACAAAGGTACTAGGGTCCCTTCTAGCTGTGCTAAGACCAAGGGGCATTGCCGTAGTACCTTACTTGGACGACATTCTGATTCAAGCGTCGTCCCTTCCTCAAGCAAAGGCTCACACGGACATTGTCCTGGCCTTTCTCAGATCTCACGGATGGAAAGTGAACGTGGAAAAGAGTTCTCTATCTCCGTCAACAAGGGTTCCCTTCTTGGGAACAATAATAGACTCCTTAGAAATGAGGATTTTTCTGACAGAAGCCAGAAAAACAAAACTTCTAGACTCTTGTCGGATACTTCGTTCCGTTCCTCTTCCTTCCATAGCGCAGTGCATGGAAGTGATAGGTTTGATGGTAGCGGCAATGGACATAGTTCCTTTTGCGCGCATTCATCTAAGACCATTACAACTGTGCATGCTCAGTCAGTGGAATGGGGACTATACAGACTTGTCTCCGAAGATACAAGTAAATCAGAGGACCAGAGACTCACTCCGTTGGTGGCTGTCCCTGGACAACCTGTCACAAGGGATGACCTTCCGCAGACCAGAGTGGGTCATTGTCACGACCGACGCCAGTCTGATGGGCTGGGGCGCGGTCTGGGGATCCCTGAAAGCTCAGGGTCTTTGGTCTCGGGAAGAATCTCTTCTACCGATAAATATTCTGGAACTGAGAGCGATATTCAATGCTCTCAAGGCTTGGCCTCAGCTAGCGAGGGCCAAGTTCATACGGTTTCAATCAGACAACATGACAACTGTTGCGTACATCAACCATCAGGGGGGAACAAGGAGTTCCCTAGCAATGGAAGAAGTGACCAAAATCATTCTATGGGCGGAGTCTCACTCCTGCCACCTGTCTGCTATCCACATCCCAGGAGTGGAAAATTGGGAAGCGGATTTTCTGAGTCGTCAGACATTGCATCCGGGGGAGTGGGAACTCCATCCGGAAATCTTTACCCAAGTCACTCAACTGTGGGGCATTCCAGACATGGATCTGATGGCCTCTCGTCAGAACTTCAAAGTTCCTTGCTACGGGTCCAGATCCAGGGATCCCAAGGCGGCTCTAGTGGATGCACTAGTAGCACCTTGGACCTTCAAACTAGCTTATGTGTTCCCGCCGTTTCCTCTCATCCCCAGGCTGGTAGCCAGGATCAATCAGGAGAGGGCGTCGGTGATCTTGATAGCTCCTGCGTGGCCACGCAGGACTTGGTATGCAGATCTGGTGAAGATGTCATCGGCTCCACCATGGAAGCTACCTTTGAGACGAGACCTTCTTGTTCAGGGTCCGTTCGAACATCCGAATCTGGTCTCACTCCAGCTGACTGCTTGGAGATTGAACGCTTGATCTTATCGAAGCGAGGGTTCTCAGATTCTGTTATCGATACTCTTGTTCAGGCCAGAAAGCCTGTAACTAGAAAGATTTACCACAAAATTTGGAAAAAATATATCTGTTGGTGTGAATCTTAAGGATTCCCTTGGGACAAGGTTAAGATTCCTAAGATTCTATCCTTCCTTCAAGAAGGATTGGAAAAAGGATTATCTGCAAGTTCCCTGAAGGGACAGATTTCTGCCTTGTCTGTGTTACTTCACAAAAAGCTGGCAGCTGTGCCAGATGTTCAAGCCTTTGTTCAGGCTCTGGTCAGAATCAAGCCTGTTTACAAACCTTTGACTCCTCCTTGGAGTCTCAACTTAGTTCTTTCAGTTCTTCAGGGGGTTCCGTTTGAACCCTTACATTCCGTTGATATTAAGTTATTATCTTGGAAAGTTTTGTTTTTGGTTGCAATTTCTTCTGCTCGAAGAGTTTCAGAATTATCTGCTCTGCAGTGTTCTCCTCCTTATCTGGTGTTCCATGCAGATAAGGTGGTTTTACGTACTAAACCTGGTTTTCTTCCAAAAGTTGTTTCTAACAAAAACATTAACCAGGAGATTATCGTACCTTCTCTGTGTCCGAAACCAGTTTCGAAGAAGGAACGTTTGTTGCACAATTTGGATGTTGTTCGCGCTCTAAAATTCTATTTAGATGCTACAAAGGATTTTAGACAAACATCTTCCTTGTTTGTTGTTTATTCCGGTAAAAGGAGAGGTCAAAAAGCAACTTCTACCTCTCTCTCTTTTTGGATTAAAAGCATCATCAGATTGGCTTACGAGACTGCCGGACGGCAGCCTCCCGAAAGAATCACAGCTCATTCCACTAGGGCTGTGGCTTCCACATGGGCCTTCAAGAACGAGGCTTCTGTTGATCAGATATGTAGGGCAGCGACTTGGTCTTCACTGCACACTTTTACCAAATTTTACAAGTTTGATACTTTTGCTTCTTCTGAGGCTATTTTTGGGAGAAAGGTTTTGCAAGCCGTGGTGCCTTCCATTTAGGTGACCTGATTTGCTCCCTCCCTTCATCCGTGTCCTAAAGCTTTGGTATTGGTTCCCACAAGTAAGGATGACGCCGTGGACCGGACACACCTATGTTGGAGAAAACAGAATTTATGTTTACCTGATAAATTACTTTCTCCAACGGTGTGTCCGGTCCACGGCCCGCCCTGGTTTTTTAATCAGGTCTGATATTTTATTTTCTTTAACTACAGTCACCACGGTATCATATGGTTTCTCCTATGCAAATATTCCTCCTTAACGTCGGTCGAATGACTGGGGTAGGCGGAGCCTAGGAGGGATCATGTGACCAGCTTTGCTGGGCTCTTTGCCATTTCCTGTTGGGGAAGAGAATATCCCACAAGTAAGGATGACGCCGTGGACCGGACACACCGTTGGAGAAAGTAATTTATCAGGTAAACATAAATTCTGTTTTTTTCACATTGCTACATTTTTTTATTCAATATATTGCTTTAAAATGTAGGTATTATAGAAGTTTCTTATGGACAATATAATTTACAGATTACAAGATTACAAGTGGCGTTGAGTTGACGCTTGTGTACATTTCATGAAGATCCTGACATACCTTTCTGGTGCTGATGTTGCTTCCAGAGGCAGTTATGGAGTCTGTAGTGAGTGATGTAACAGATAATAGGTGATTTTTACCAAATACGTTCTTCAGCACTCAACAGCCATGAGTTTGCGTGGTCTAACCATTTGTCTACCCCTTTGTAGCTGGGCTGCTGTTGCTCCTAGATGCTTCCACTTCACAATAATAGCACTTACAGTTGACAGGGGTAGATGATCTAGGACAGAAATTTCACAAACTGACTTTTGGCAATGGTGGCATCCTGTGACACAGCCATGTTTAAAGACACTGAGCTCTTCTGTACAACCATTGTAGTGACAAAGTTTGTCTATGGAGATTCCATGGCTATATGCAGGATGTTATGCACCTGCTAGCAATGGGTGTGACTGCAATACCTGAACTCAGTAGTTAGCAGGGGTGTCCACATACTTTTGACCATATAGTTGGCCATATAGCCCAACATCGGCATAGTCCTTGAGCGATATATATCCGACGTGAGTTTATTTTTGTTCTCCACTTGTAATTTAGCCCAATATGTTTTACTGTCAAGGAAAACTTTTTTTTTTTTACTTTTTTTTTTTTACTTTTTTTTTTTACTTTTTTTTAGCCACACAAATTGCATAAAAGCAACTCTGCAATATACTTTCATTATCTCATTTGTCCCCCTTTCCTTTAATTCCATTCTGAAATATTGAGCTTTTCAGTTCCTGTTAGAAACACTGTTATATTCCACACAGACATTTGCTGTAGACACTAGAGGCCTATTTATAACTATCTCTAATTGGCCACAACAGAGAAGGTAACCTAAGTTGTAACATGGTAGCGCCCATTGTTTTATAGACACGAAGGGGTAAATTTATTAAAGTGCGGACAGACATGATACCATGTAGCGTATCATGTCTGCCACACATCGATAAATATGAAAAAAAATGGAGAGCGCCACTGATACTATATACAAAAATTGTGTATAAATGTGTATAATCTGTGTATAAGCAGCTTTTGTAAAGAATAAACAAAAATTAAATAACAAGTTGTGCAAAACAACCTTATAGTGTTGATACTAATGTTTATTTCAAATATATAAAACACAGTATGCAAAATATGCAAACATAGTTGCAACCTCTATACAGAGTAAACGATCACAGCTTTAGTAGTAATTTAAACACTTGAGAATGTATTTCAAGTGAATTGTATCTTAATACATCAATGCCTACTTGCATACAAAATAAGAATATATATCGATAAAATGAGTAAACGTTAACAGCAAGTCGTAACCTACTGGTCTGGTCAGACAACTCAAACAATATTCTTACTACGCGTTTCTGGGTCACGCCCCTTCATACGCGGTCAGCATTTATTATTGTTCCAGCAGTTCTTGTGAACTGCTGGTGCAATGCCGCCCCCTGCAGATTTGCGACCAATCAGCCGCTAGCAGGGGGTATCAATCAACCTGATCGTATTCGATCAGGTTGATTTCTGTCCGCCACTTCAGAGCAGGCGGACAGGTTATGGAGCAGAGGTCTTTAGACATGGGGCATCAAGCAATTAAAAAATGCATCTACATGTTATTCTCAGACTAATCTTTCCTGTGAATGCATCATTCTATCTAACATTTATTTAGTCTTTAATGTCCCTTTAATGCTACAGAATAGAGACATTTTAAACAATTGGGCTCCATGGAAAGTTGTGCAACAGTTTGGGAAAGACCATTTCCTGTTCTAGCATGAGTGTGACCCTGTGAACAAAATAAGATCCACAAAAACATTGTTTGGCAAGTTTGGTGTGGTGGAACTCAAATGGTCTGCATAGAACCCTTATCCCAACCCCATTGAACACCTTTGGGATAATTTGAAACACTGATTAGACCTTCTCGGCTAACATCAGAGCTTGACCTCACACATGCTGTTTTGATTGAATTAGGCAAACATTCCCTCAGACACACTGGAAAATCTTGTGGAAAGCTGTTCCAGAACAGTAGCGGCTGTTATCGTCACAAAGGGTTGGGGAGGCAACTCCATATTAATGCCCATGGTTTTGGAATGGTATTTTTAACAAACTCAAATATGTGTAATGGTCAGGTGTCCACTTACTTTTTGCTATAAAGTGTATATAAGGTTATTTGCTCTGTATACATAGTTTTTTATTTTCCTTGTAGTCTAAACATGTTATACTCTTTTGTATTTTGAGTTAAAAATGCATTACCTAGTAAAATGTTATATTATTATACAAGTACAGCAATGCATGGTTTTGATACTTCATAACATTAACTATCTGCTAGACTTTCTATTAGTGAACAAATAATCTCCCAGTTTCTGGCGTGTAAAAAAGGGTGCAGTGTTTTATAACAAGTATTTAATGTTTATATGTATAACTATTTTTACCTAGTATGGAGCAGTGTCTACAGAATCTTCAGCTGGAAATGAACGAATCAGGTGTTAGTCAAACGCTGCAAAACACCACAGACTATCTCCAATGGGTTAACTGTTACCACATGATTCCTTCTAAACCACCAGAGGCACCTCATTGTCAAGTGATAGAATTCCTCAGGACTTTGGTAAGGCACTTTTTGTAATATTTAGTTTACTTTATGAAATAGGACAATATATCTAAGTATAATATCTATCGTTCTCCCCAGGGCCTTCTTAACGGGCATGCCACCTAGCTGATTTTATTGACCACCTGGCTAAAATTTAAGACAATATTAAGCTAGAAATTGCTAATATTACATGTTTGCAATGTTTGTTGCACAAATTATCATTAAATCAATATATATGTGAAATTATGTAATTAATGTGTAATTTGGATAGCTTAAGTAACAGTTAGAATAACACAAAATGTTATAACATTGCAAAGTTTTATACTATTCCCATCCAGATCTATGGAAATCAAGTGTAATATAATTTGCAAAACAGTCTGAAATGTTATTATTTTTAAATACGTATTTACAGTAAATTAGCAAACTATTATATTTTCAGCAATGTTGAAAATGTTAGCTTTTGCTATTTATTTTTACAGTTTAAAATAAACATGGAATTATAAGGGACAGTCTACTCCAGAATTTGTATTGTTTAAAAAGATACACAATTAATTTATTACACATTTCCCAGTTTTGCATAACCAACACGGTTATATTAATACACTTTTAACCTCTGTGATTACCTTGTAGCTAAGCCTCTGCAGACTACCCCCTTATTTCAGTTCTTTTGACAGACTTGAATCTTAGCCAATCGGTGCTGATTCCTAGGTAATTCCAGAAGAGTTATCTATATCGCACCCATGAACTTGTGCTGCCTAACTGTAAAAACACTGTCAAAATGCCTTGAGATAAGAGTCGTCCTTCAAGGGTTTAGAAAATTAGCATTTGATCCTACCTTGGTTTAGCAGTCAACAAAGAATACAAATAGAACAAAGCAAATTTGATGATGAAAGTACATTGAAAAGTTGTTTAAAATTGCTTGCTTTATCAGAATCATAACAGTTTAATTTTGACTAGACTGTCCCTGTAAAGATTAGGGATAATTAATTTCTGACAATATTCTATAATACACTATTATGTATTATCATACCACTGTAACAATTTGTACCATTTAACAATTCATTTTTATTTTTTTTGTCTAATAAACACAAATATCCCTGATCCCGTCTGATGATTTAAATTGTACATGATGTTTGAATTTTTAAACATGATATAATTTTTGGACTACAGGTATTTTAATGATTTTTATCTTCTCTTTTCATAGCAACATTATTTAAAGAACACATTAAATCAAGAATATATAGTCCTTCGTTTCCTGCTGGACCTGTTTAATCAGTGTGGCATCCGTTTTGCTTCTTCTCAAAATGGAAGTTTCTTGCAGTGCGCCTCTCAAACCTCAATACATGCAATCGATGATGAGCCTGGTGTGGACATCCAGACTGCATGGGAAGATGTGAGACTGCATTTACGGCGCTTTCTAGTTGGCAATTTACAACAAAATATTGACACATGTATATCTGAGTCCAGGATTCAGATGAAAACACAATATCTACAGCAGTTTTTGTTTCTTTATCCTGAATCAGATGTTCTTATGAAATATCAGAATATACAGAGCAACGTTCTCATTGATCTTTTACATAAATATAGTGAGATGAATGCTGATATAATCTTTAGGGTTTATGAGGATGCAATGCCCAAAGTGTTTTCAGTGATAAAACAAGATTTGTTTGTATTAAGTCGGCTTGTAGATGTTCCACTAATAGTTCGGTTTATCAATGACACTTTCTTTGAGACAATCTCTGAAGAGATGAAACAGTTCTTTGAAATATTTTGCAAGGCCAACTCCGCAAATAAAGCAGACCTTCCACTAAAGCCAAGCAAGAACAAGCATAAAGAGAGGGTGCAAGCTTTTGGTAAGTGCTTCATTTTGTAGTATTGTTTTATATAAATGATTAGAACTTGTTTGTCTATACACGTTCATGAAGTCAAGTCTCGATGTACCATTTACTTAACCTTTTAACGCCGTTATGCCGTTCTATTCCGTCATAATTACACTGGGCTTTAAAGCCGTTATGCCGTTCTATTCCGTCATAATTACACTGGGCTTTAAAGCCGTTATGACGGAATAGAACGTCATAACAAACGGCTGTCCTGAAGCCTTCTGTGCTTCTAGGACTTGATCGCGGTCTGGAGGGCGTTCCTAGGGTTGTAGGGAGGCCCCCCAGATGCGATCCAATAATTGAAATCTCGCGTTCGTATGCACGATCGCGTAGTTTCAATTTGTCTACATCCGTACAGGTGTTCCGATGTAGGCACTTTCACCCTGTCACTAAAGGGTTAAAGGGATATGAAACCCAATTGTTTTATTTTATGATTCACATAGAGCATGCACTTTTAAGCAATTTTCTAATTTAGTCACCAATCAGCAAGCGCTATCCAAGGGGCTGAACAAATAAATAGGATCCTAAGCTTACATTCCTGCTTTTTCAAATAAAGATACCAAGAGAACAAAGAAAAAATGATAATAGGAGTACAATAGAAAGTTGCTGAAATTGCTGCTCTATCTGAATCATGAAAGAAAAAATGTGGGTATCATATCCCTTTAGAGGCATATGAAACTAAAATCTATGACCATGCATCTAAAAAACACTATTTTATCGTTTTCTTTTTGTGTAAAAATGTAAAGTTAAAGAGGCTTATTAGGATTTTTAAACTATAATACAATGTATGTACAATACGGGCCAGTGGGATGGATGCTCAATTGGCTGATAAATCGTTTACAGCTAAAAAGGTAAATAGTGAGATGCCCAACAATAATAAAAGAAAAGGTGTTTTGTTTTTTGTTTCTCTCACACATTATCCATTTTAGAAAAACAAAACAAAACTGTAATACATTATAAAATGCCATATTTGTGTTTTAACAACAAAAAAAATGTAATCTCTCTTTAAAGGAATATTGAAGTCATTTTATATAGGTTTGGTGTATAGCAGGGATTAATCATTGCATTTCAAAATATTTAAAGCTGCCTTTTTGCTAGTACAATTTTGATTACAGAGACATAACCTTTAAAAAGCCAAAGGTTGCAGAGATAAGTTTCCTGGACTTGTTCTTCAGGGTGATTTACAGGCCCTGCAAGAGCAGGGAGGCAGCACTGTGCGAGGAAACCCTTGTGCAGTGGTCACTCCGTACACTTAGTGTCTGCTGCACTTTCGCTGTGTAGACTGCCAGGCAGGTTCCCTAGTTGGGGAACCTAATTACATCCATCAGAAAGTAAATGTGACCCTAAAACTGTAGGAATTTAAAAATATCTGGGATATGCATTGGTCCTAAGACTTAAGCTTACAATTCAGGAAGAAATATGGCAGACTTAATAAACCTTTTGTCTGTCGTCCTATGTTTCCTTGAATGTTGCAGGGTCATATTCAGAATCCTGGAGTATGTACTTCAACCTTTCTGGGTGCAGTGGAAAAAACCCAGACATTTCAGAGTACATTTACAAGGAAAACAAGCAAAATAAATAATGAAAGTATATTACAATGTTTTTTTACGATGCATGATTACATTTTTGGAGGCTAATTACATTTTGAGTTCTGTGTCCCTTTACACAAATTCCTGTCCTGTGTGAAAAATCTAAAAGTGGAATATAATATTTAATATTTTGCGTATTTAATTTTTTGCTACTAAAAACCCTGTTAGTCAACTCATCATCAAGATTTTTTGTACATGTTTAGATTCTGCATGCTGGACTGGGAGAGAAACATTACATTTAATTTGTTACTTGCCTGTCTCTTTAATTTCCTTGACTTAAAGGGACAGTCTACTCCAGGATTTTATGGTATAAAAAACAGATAATCCCTTTATTACCCATTTCCCAGTTTTGCATAATCAACACTGTTATATTAATATGCTTTTTACCTCTGTGATTACCTTGTGTCTAAGCCTCTACAGACCCTTATCCCTCTTATCTCAGTTCTTTTGACAGACTAAACTGACAGTTTAGCCAACCAATGCTGACTCATAAATAACTCCATAGGAGTCAGCACAATGTTATATATATGGCACACATGAACTAGTTCTGTCTAGCTGTGAAAAAAACTGAAATAAGAGGCGAACTTCAAGGACTTAGAAATTAGCATAAGAGCCTACTTAGATTTAGCCTTCAACAAAGAATACCAAGAGAACAAAACAAATTTGATGATAAAAGTAAATTGGAAAGTTCTTTAAAATTGCACGCATTATCTGAATCATGACAGTTTACTTTTGACTTGAGTGTCCCTTTTAAAAGGTGGGAAATCCCTGTGTTTTAAGTGTTTATTTAATTGAAGGTTGAAACTGGAACTGTGTAGCAGTAATATATTTAAAGAACAGCTATGTATTTAATTTTTTTTTAATTGATGAGACAAGACCGCAATACAGATTAGTATAGGGTAACTGAGTGCTAGGTTTCCTCTAACGTGAATGTACTTGCACACACAGTATTTTTATCAACTTCCTCACCTTGCTTTTCTTTTAAAGCTGTTTCCATAACTAAATAAAGCTTTTCATTATGGTTTGCGACTTGCATCCTTGCTCTTGCCGATATAGGTGCCCTCACCTCATGGCTCAGAAGTTTAAAATCATGCAGTTTCTAACTAGTAGCAGGCTTGTGTATTAGGACTTTTCATTAGAAAATGAATGCTGAATATGGCCACCCCCAGCAGCATTTGGCTATTTTTGGAGCCGCATTTCTTCTTGTGAAAGTGCAACACACTAAGATCTGGATTTGAACAGTGTGTTGTAGTTTCACAAAAAGAAATCTGACTCTGAAAATAGCCGAATGGTGGCGGCCATATCCGGAATTCGTTTCCTAACAAATAATCAGAATGCACATGCCTATTTAATATAGTAAGCTTAAGTGATGATAAATATGAAAACTTGAAGTGCTTAATTGCAAATTTCAGAAAATAATAACTCACATTATGTTGTTTACCAAGTGCGCCACAAATAACCCCCCCCCCCCCTCAAGAAAATATATAAATTGCTTAAAAAATAATTTATTAATTTTTTTGTGGGAAACTTACTGAAAAGCACAGAAATTGTTTTTAAATAAAACTTGTGCAAAGGTCTAAAAAAAGGGGATTTCACCAGTAAAAGGGTTAACACCATTTTAAATTGGAAGATATTTGCATATAATTAATATAGACTTGAGCGCACGTATAGTTGTTTATATTTTATTTTCAAAACAACAATGCCTCCAACTGTAATTCTTATTTGCTGATATTGTACATATCATATATCATACACTTTAATTCTTGACATATAATGTCGTTTTTTTGCAGATAGTGAGAATCCTTCCAAAAGCAGTTTAATATATTTTAGAGAAATATTGAGATATCTGTCCTTTGAGGGAATTGTCCCTTAATCCCCTGGATGTCAGATGTGTTCCAGCCCTTAGTTATAGCAGGGTTAAAAAGGGATAAAAAAGGAAGGGTTAAAAAAAATGAGGTTGAAAGCCCACAGCCCAGGAGGGAAAATTGAAAGCTAGAGTTTGTTTTACTAAGTATCACATGGGGGAACGGAACTGCAGTAATTAATCCTAGTGGATGAGTAAAACTGAATAGCTAACTCTGACCCATGTAAATTTAATACAGATGTATAGCCAATGTCCTGAGTCTGCAGCTAAGACAGAACATACGCTCAAAGATATTTATTGGACATATTCAAACCATAATGTAATTCATTTGAGCAATAATTCTGTCAGACCCACAGTTGTGTTTCATTGCATCATCACTGTGGAGGATGCTACAGATAATCATGATATTCAAGATTTTAACCTTCACATGAGCTCTGATTGTACATTTACCATTAGTGAAGTAAATCTGCTTCTTTTTTTTTTAAGAGCAGAATAAACTTGAGATTTAGTTGATAACTGTAATTGTATATACCCATATACAGTAAATACATATACTCCATTGCTTTGAGCTGTATGCCAGACATACTAAATTAGAATTACAATATCAGTATAACTGACATAAACTGTATAAACTCAGGTCTTACTTTACATGAAAATTATCTAAAAGTAATTTTTGGGTAATTTAACAAATTCAGCATAAAAAAATAATTCGTTTGAAACGGTTTTTAAACCAGCATTTATGCGTGTTCACCAAATTCAGTTTAATCTGTTTCATCTGCATTTATCATTGTGCAAACAATCGCTTGTGCAGCACTGCCCTCTGAGATTACACATCCAGTTGCACTAGATCGTGGCTTGCAAATCATCCAAACCTAAAGACCTCTGCCTCTTAATTTTTGGTTACAGGCTCTCATGAGTGAGTCTGCACCTTAGGGGCTCCCAAGCAGTATCTGTAGCTTGACTATTATATTGTCTGTAATGTAAATATGGCTGCATCATGCAAGCACATTTAGATTAGACCTTTTTCTTTTATCCTTTTGTGGTGCTCTTCCTCCTACGACAGATAGTAACTGGAATAGAAAAGGAGAAGAGCAAATGGGTTTGGCTTTTACAAGAACACAAGAGCTAGGCAGATATATATATATATATATATATATATATATATATATATATATATATATATATATATTTTATATATATATATATATATATATATATATATTGTATATATCTGAGGTGCTTCTGAACAGTGCCATGACCAGCAATGCTACTAATGAAGGAGGTCTTCTCTCACATTACACACCATTCCATCCCCACCATTTCATTTAAAAACAAACAAATGGTTACCAATAATCAAGATATTTTCGGAAGATATACAAAAGACTATATTATACCCATTCTTAAGTTCTGAATGTTTTTATGATTTGGTACTGTTAGGCGACTTCCCACACGAGTGGGTTTCTAGTCATAGGTAGACAAATCTAAATAGATATGAGAAGTATGATAAGGGAATGGTCATGATAGGTATCCTAGTGGTATGGGGAACGACAGCGGGATGGGGAGGAGAGCAGGAGTTGGAGCCCCCTTCTTTTTTTTTTTTTTTTTTTCTCTCTCTCTCTTTCCCTCTTCTCGCCTTTTTCCTTTTTTTTCCTTTTAACTTCATGCATAAAATGTGCTGCCAAGGTCCAAAGAAGATCTAGTTTTATTTTTGGTACGCTTTTATTGCAAAATGGATAATTTGGATGAATGAGGTATATATATTATGTCATCTATGTAGGTTGAATACTGTATCCATCAATTTTATTTTGGATTGTCAAAGACATATTATGTTTTCACTAGATTTTGTGTTTTTTCTTTGTAAAATGTCTAAATTGTAAAATGGTTTTCATGGCAGCATTCAATAAATAAATATTTAAAAAACAAAACAAAAAAAACAAACAAAAAACAGTTTGAATAATCTATTTTTAATTTGTCAGCATGTCCATACTAGGTAATGTGGTTATCACTGGCTTTTATTTTGGTATTTGTGGCTTGTGTTTATACATAATGCACTAAGTAGCTAGTTTCCACAGATAGCAGCAAGTTTTGGAAAATTTCATTTGACAGCATATCAGAAATATAGATTATGGTGATATATTTTTTTTTGTTCTAGTGGTTGATAACATGATAAAGTATTCTTATTTACAAGGTTTAACGTTCAGTTTAATAATATAAAGGAAGATTTTAATTTTCTTTTCTTTTTAATGACACGATGAGTCCACGGATCATCTTAATTACTAATGGGATATTCACCTCCTGGTCAGCAGGAGGTGGAAAAGAGCACCACAGCAAAGCTGTTAAATAGCTCCTCCCTTCCCTCCCACTCCAGTCATTCTTTTTGCCTATGTTAGTGATAGGAAGTGGTAAAGTGAGGTGTTAGAAAAAGATTCTTCAATCAAGAGTTTATTATTTTTAAAGTAGTGCAAGATTGTGCTGCTTTGTTCTAGGGTGTAGCCATAGTCCATATCAGTCTCTTTAGTAGAGCAGTGGTGGCTTTAGAGCAATGGGAACTTGTGGGACATAATTCTCACTGCGCCTCCCATGTATTTCATGCTGCCCTACTTATGAAAGTCTTTTTATTTCCAAAGGCCGATTTCTAAGGTAAGTGCTAACTTTTATTTTCTGGGGTATGCACACAGAATTTTTTTTTGGCACTTTAATATATACAAATGGTGGACACAAGATGACATCCCTAGGAGAGGATAAGTCATAGGGCAGTTACTGCAGGCACTGGGGACATGGAGAAGTGGCTCTTATGTTTGTTTGGTGTGACAGTTTAGCAACTTCCAAAGGCTTTATTTTAATTCAACAGCCGACGGGAGGTTTAATTTTGCTGCGCAGCTAGTTGTGTTATGGATGATTGACAATTTCCTGCTCCCTACGGCTTATTCTGTATTACTAGCCGACTGGGAGGTTTATCCTTATTGCGCAGCTAGCCTTGTTATGTTTATTTATAATTTCATACTCCTAACGGCTCATTTTGCACTATCTAGCCACCGGGATGTTTGACTTTTGAATCTGCCATGCTGTTTATTCTCCTGACTGCTCTATTTCTGAAACAGAGTTTTAGCCGCCCGGAAGATTTTCCTTGTTACGCCCACGATGGGCGGAGCAATGCTATGCAACATTGATTGCGCATATTTTTTGCACATAGCTCTAAGCACGATGTAACGGATGGTGGGCCTCCTCTGCTACGTTTTGTCACGCAGCAGAGAGACTTCATATTCCGTGTTTAAAGGTTATCTTTAAAGAGTCCGGATGGTTACTATTTGTTCTCTCCGATCAGTTGACAGACACACACCTCAGTAGGGCTTAGCTGAGGTCTGGGGATTTTCGCTTATGGGTTAAAGCATTATTGGTTGTTAAAATAAAGTAGTTTATTTTGTCATTTAAAGACACAATATCATCCAAGTTTAGTTTACAAGATTGTGCATACAGTTGGTCCATGAGGTCCCATTACATGTAAATAGCGTTAATTTTAATATTTAAAGACGCAGTTAACTCTTGTTAGGATATCAATTTTATGTGATCAAAAATGTGAATAAAGATGTTTCATATACTCTGACTAACAAAACGTTCTGTTCATCATGTATTGAGAGGATTTTACAGTGCCTGTGAATTGCCAGTGTAGACAGCCTGGGCAATAAGGTGCTGTTTAAAAAAAAAAGGTTCAGAGATAAACCTTTTTTTCAGAGCCAACATTGTCTTGGATGCTGTTCAGATGCATTCTGACAATGTTCAATATATTCTACAGTCTTCTCCTCAAGTGTCCCAAAAAACAGTGTCCTGCGTTTCCTCCACGACTCCTCCTAAGCGGTCCAGGATGCTTTGTCGACTTTTCCCATGCTGCAGGGAAAGCGCACGAGGATATCTAAACATTCAGTGAGCAGGGTTTCTGTCAGTTGTTGCTATCTCAGAGGTCCTCTCCCAAAAGCCTGAGGATACTTCGATAGCATCTGAGAATAAATTCCTCCTGCTGATACTGAAGTAGTATCTTTCAGGTTTAGGCTAGACCACCTCCGTCTATTACTTAAGGAGGTTTTAGCTTCTCTGGAACGACATCATGGTCGTTGTTATTCTTATGTTGTTCCAGATCGAGTTTCTGAGATCATTACTAAAGAAGGAGAGCGAATGGGTATCCCTTTTTCCTCCATTTTCCTTAGCAGATTCCTCAAGGAACTCGGCAGATGGTACACAAGGTGGAATAATTTCCACGCTGGCTAGGAGACTTTCTATTTCCGTAGAGGATAGTTGTTTCCTTAAGGAGTCTATGAATATAGTGGGGTTGCTCAGAATGGCAACCTAGCTTTGATATGGCTGCCTTATGTGGCTGCATAATGGCTCCTGCGCTGTCTGGTTCTATTCGGACAGACACTCCCCTCGAGGAAATCCTGAATAAGAATTTATTTTTATTAGTAACTTCCCGTCAAGTATTAAGTGGGAAGCTAAGATTTCAGGCTTACCATATTGGCTTGAAGATCTTAATGGTTAAGATCTTGATTTGAGAATGCGTCATCTAAGACTAAAAAAAGAGAGAACACAGAGGCGCCAAACATGGCCTAGTACAGCCAGAAACCAAAATATGCAATCCACACAAATAACAATTGGATACTCACAAAGGGGACGCACCCATTGGTGCTATTGGGACAGACTGGAGCCTCTCAGTGGTCCAGCTCACTGATGCACATCAGGAGTCAATCGGAGTCCTTGGTGATAGTTGTTGTCAGATTCCTAAGTGGACACAAAATGTGCATACCATAGCCCAGTAACGTTTAAACAGGTAAATGGTGAAATGAGCAATCTTACTTACAAGATCAAGAGCACCTGCAGGTGCATTCACAGCATACTGGAACCAAACAGTCGCCCAGTAGACTGATAACTCCAGGTAAAAACAGGATAACTCTCAGGTGCCCGCATGTAAATTAGCAGCATTCAAGTGGTGAAAAAACCTTCATTAAATAAGCAAGTGTATAACTTAAAAATCTTTATTTAAAATGCGACGCGTTTCTCAGCTATAACAAGCTGTTTCATCAGGCTAAAAATATTTTTTTTCTCTAGGTAAGATTTATTTCTCCAACATTGGTGTGTCCGGTCCACGGCATCAACTATAACTTGTGGGAATATTCTTTTCCCCAACAGGAAATGGCAAAGAGCACAGCAAAAGCTGTCCATATAGTCCCTCCTAGGCTCCGCCCACCCCAGTCATTCTCTTTGCCGTTGCACAGGCAACATCTCCACGGAGATGGTGAAGAGTATGTGGTGATTAGTTGTAGTTTTTTATTCTACTATCAAGAGTTTGTTATTTTAAAATAGTGCTGGTATGTACTATTTACTCTGAAACAGAAAAAGATGAAGAGTTCTGTTTGTGAGAGGAATATGATTTTAGCAGCAGTAACTAAAATCGTTTGCTGTTTCCACATAGGACTGTTGAGATGAAATAACTTCAGTTGGGGGAAACAGTTAGCAGACTTTTCTGCTTAAGGTATGACTAGCCATTTTTCTAACAAGACTGTGTAATGCTGGAAGGCTGTCATTCCCCTCATGGGGACCGGTAAGCCATTTTCTTAATCAAATTCAGAATAAAGGGCTTAATGTGGGCTATAAAACTGGTAGACATTTTTATGGGCAAGATCGATTGCTTTATTTGGGCTTTTTATAAAGTTTGATGTTGATATTCACACTTATAAAATTTGGGGAACGTTTTTTTTTAACGTCAGGCACTGGTTTAGACACCTTTTCAGTCAGGAAGGGCCTTCCCTGTAGTAGGCTGAGCCTAATTTTCGCGCCATTACTGCGTAGTTTCTTTTGAGAGCAGGACATGCAGCTGCATGTGTGTGGGTCTGAAAGTATTTGAAAAGGTTCCTAGAAGGCTTCATTTGGTATCGTATACCCCCTGGGTTTGGTAAAGTCGCAGCAAAGGCTGTAGCTGGGACTGTAGAGGGGTTAAAACTTTAACCGGCTCCGGTTTCTTCATTTTAAGGGTTAAAGGTCTCAAATTTGGGGTGCAATGTTTTGAATGCTTTAAGACACTGTGGTGAAAATTTGGTTAAATTTGAACAATTCCTTCATAGTTTTTTACATATTCAGTAACAAAGTGTGCACTGTTTAAAATTTAAAGAGACAGTAACGGTTTTGTTTAAAAACGGTTTTTGTACTTTATTGACAAGTTTAAGCCTGTTTAACATGTCTGTGCCTTCAGATAAGCTATGTTCTGTATGTATGGAAGCCAATGTGTCTCCCCCTTCAAAATTGTGTGATAATTGTGCCATAGCGTCCAAACAAAGTAAGGACAGTACTGCCACAGATAGTAAAGTGTCCCAAGATGATTCATCAGATGAAGGGAGTAGACATAGTTCTACATCATCTCCTTCTGTGTCTACACCAGTTTTGCCCACGCAGGAGGCCCCTAGTACTTCTAGCGCGCCAATGCTTATTACTATGTAACAATTGACGGCAGTAATGGATAACTCCATAGCAAATATTTTATCCAAAATGCCTGCATATCAGAGAAAGCATGATTGCTCTGTTTTAAACACTGTAGAGCAGGAGGGCGCTGATGATAATTGCTCTGTCATACCCTCACACCAATCTGAAGGGTCCGTGAGGGAGGTTTTGTCAGATGGGGAAATTTCAGATTCAGGTAGAATTTCTCAACAGGCAGAACCTGATGTTGTGACATTTAAATTTAAATTAGAGCATCTCCGCGCACTGCTTAAGGAGGTGCTATCTACTCTGGATGATTGTGACAACCTGGTCATTCCAGAAAAATTGTGCAAGATGGACAAGTTCCTAGAGGTTCTGGTGCACCCCGACGCTTTTCCTATACCCAAGCGGGTGGCGGACATAGTGAATAAGGAGTGGGAGAAGCCCGGCATACCTTTTGTTCCCCCTCCTATATTTAAGAAATTATTTCCTATGGTCGACCCCAGAAAGGACTTATGGCAGACAGTCCCTAAGGTCGAGGGGGCAGTTTCTACACTAGCCAAGCGCACTACTATTCCTATCGAGGATAATTGTGCTTTCAAAGATCCTATGGATAAGAAATTGGAGGGTTTGCTTAAAAAGATTTTTGTACAGCAAGGTTACCTCCTGCAACCTATTTCGTGCATTATTCCTGTCACTACAGCAGCGTGGTTCTGGTTCGAAGAACTAGAAAAGTCGCTCAGTAGAGAGACTCCGTATGAGGAGGTTATGGACAGGGTTCACGCACTTAAGTTAGCTAATTCCTTTATTTTAGATGCCGCTTTGCAGTTAGCTAGATTAGCGGCGAAAAATTCTGGGTTTGCAATTGTGGCGCGCAGAGCGCTCTGGCTAAAGTCTTGGTCAGCGGATGTATCTTCCAAGACAAAATTGCTCAATATCCCTTTCAAGGGTAAAACTCTTTTTGGGCCAGAATTGAAAGAGATTATCTCAGACATCACTGGGGGTAAGGGCCACGCCCTCCCACAAGATAGGCCTTTCAAGGCCAAGAATAAGTTTAATTTTCGTTCCTTTCGCAATTTCAGGAACGGACCGGCCTCCAACTCTGCAGCCTCTAGACAAGAGGGTAATGCTTCGCAAACCAAACCAGCTTGGAAACCGATGCAAGGCTGGAACAAGGGTAAGCAGGCCAAGAAACCTGCTGCTGCTAACAAGACAGCATGAAGGAGTAGCCCCCGCTCCGGGACCGGATCTAGTAGGGGGCAGACTCTCTCTCTTCGCTCAGGCTTGGGCAAGAGATGTTCAGGATCCCTGGGCACTAGAAATAGTTTCTCAGGGTTATCTTCTGGAATTCAAGGAACTACCCCCAAGGGGAAGGTTCCACATGTCTCACTTATCCTCAAACCAAATAAAGAGACAGGCATTCTTACATTGTGTAGAAGACCTGTTAAAAATGGGAGTGATACACCCAGTTTTAACCATGGAACAAGGAATGGGGTTTTACTCAAATCTGTTTGTGGTTCCCAAAAAAGAGGGAACTTTCAGACCAATTCTGGATTTAAAGTTCCTAAACAAATTTCTCAGAGTGCCATCGTTCAAAATGGAAACCATTCAAACGATTTTACCTGCAATCCAGGAGGGTCAATTTATGACTACCGTGGATCTAAAGGATGCGTATCTACATATTCCTATCCACAAAGATCATCATCAGTTCCTAAGGTTCGCCTTTCTGGACAAACATTACATTTGTGGCTCTCCCATTCGGGCTATCCACTGCTCCAAGGATTTTCACAAAGGTACTCGGGTCCCTTCTAGCGGTTCTAAGACCAAGGGGCATTGCAGTGGCACCTTACTTGGACGACATTCTGATAAAAGCGTCGTCTCTTTCAAAGGCAAAGGCTCACACAGACATCGTTCTAGCCTTTCTCAGATCTCACGGATGGAAAGTGAACATAGAAAAATGTTCCCTGTCTCCGTCGACAAGAGTTCCTTTCTTGGGGACAATAATAGATTCTTTAGAAGTTTTGACTTTCTGACATCTGTCAGGAAAATCTTCATTTCTAAACGCTTGTCAAGTTCTTCACTCTGTTCCACGACCTTCCATAGCTCAGTGCATGGAAGTAGTAGGGTTGATGGTTGCAGCAATGGGCATAGTTCCTTTTGCGCGAATTCATCTAAGACCATTACAACTGTGCATGCTGAAACAGTGGGATGGGGACTATACAGACTTGTCTCCAGTGATTCAAGTAGATCAGAAGACCAGAGACTCACTCCGTTGGTGGCTAACCCAGGATCACCTGTCCCAGGGAATGAGCTTCCGCAGACCAGAGTGGGTCATCGTCACGACCGACGTCAGTCTAGTGGGCTGGGGCGCGGTCTGGGACTCCCTGAAAGCTCAGGGGCTATGGTCTCGGGAAGAGTCTCTTCTCCCGATAAACATTCTGGAACTGAGAGCGATATTCAATACTCTCAGGGCTTGGCCTCAACTAGCAAAGGCCAGATTCATAAGATTCCAATCAGACAACATGACGACTGTTGCTTACATCAACCATCAGGGGGGAACAAGGAGTTCCCTGGCGATGAGAGAAGTGACCAAAATCATAAAATGGGCGGAGGATCACTCCTGCCACCTATCTGCGATCCACATCCCAGGAGTGGAAAACTGGGAGGTGGATTATCTGAGTCGTCAGACATTCCATCCGGGGGAGTGGGAACTCCACCCGGAGATATTTGCCCAGTTGACTCAATTATGGGGCATTCCAGACATGGATCTGATGGCGTCTCGTCAGAACTTCAAGGTTCCTTGCTACGGGTCCAGATCCAGGGATCTCAAGGCGACTCTAGTGGATGCATTAGTAGCGCCTTGGACCTTCAACCTAGCTTATGTGTTTCCACCGTTTCCTCTCATTCCCAGGCTGGTAGCCAGGATCAAGCAGGAGAGGGCCTCGGTGATCTTGATAGCTCCTGCGTGGCCACGCAGGACTTGGTATGCAGACCTGGTGAATATGTCATCGGCTCCACCATGGAAGCTACCTTTGAGACAGGATCTTCTAGTACAGGGTCCATTCAAGCATCCAAATCTAGTTTCCCTCCAGCTAACGGCTTGGAAATTGAATGCTTGATTTTATCTAAGCGTGGGTTTTCGGATTCTGTAATAGATACTCTGGTACAAGCCAGAAAACCTGTAACTAGAAAAATTTACCATAAAATATGGAAAAGATATATCTGTTGGTGTGAATCCAAGGGATTCTCATGGAGTAAGATCAAAGTTCCTAAGATCCTTTCCTTTCTCCCAGAAGGTTTGGATAAAGGATTATCAGCGAGTTCTCTAAAGGGACAGATTTCTGCTTTATCTGTCTTGTTACACAAACGACTGGCAGCTGTGCCTGATGTTCAAGCTTTTGTTCAGGCTTTGGTCAGGATCAAGCCTGTTTACAGACCTTTGACTCCTCCCTGGAGTCTGAATTTAGTTCTTTCAGTTCTTCAAGGGGTTCCGTTTGAACCTCTACATTCCATAGATATCAAGATGTTATCTTGGAAAGTTCTGTTTTTGGTTGCTATTTCTTCTGCTAGAAGAGTTTCTGAGTTATCTGCTTTGCAGTGTAATCCGCCCTATCTGGTGTTCCATTCAGATAAGGTTGTTTTGCGTACTAAACCTGGTTTCCTTCCAAAGGTGGTTGCCAACAAGAATATTAACCAGGAAATAGTTGTGCCTTCTTTGTGTCCGAATCCAGTTTCAAAGAAGGAACGTTTGTTACACAATTTAGACGTAGTTCGTGCTTTAAAGTTCTATTTAGAAGCAACAAAGGATTTCAGACAAACGTCTTCTCTGTTTGTCGTTTATTCTGGCAAGAGGAGAGGTCAAAAAGCTACTGCTACCTCTCTTTCCTTTTGGCTGAAAAGCATCATCCGATTAGCTTACGAGACTGCTGGACGGCAGCCTCCTGAACGCATCACAGCTCACTCTACTAGGGCTGTGGCTTCCACATGGGCCTTCAAGAACGAGGCTTCTGTTGATCAGATATGTAAGGCAGCGACTTGGTCTTCCCTGCACACTTTTGCCAAATTCTACAAATTTGATACTTTTGCTTCCTCGGAGGCTATTTTTGGGAGAAAGGTTTTGCAAGCCGTGGTGCCTTCTGTTTAGGTAACCTGATTGGCTCCCTCCCTTCATCCGTGCCCTAAAGCTTTGGTATTGGTTCCCACAAGTTATGGATGACGCCGTGGACCGGACACACCAATGTTGGAGAAAACAGAATTTATGCTTACCTGATAAATTACTTTCTCCAACGGTGTGTCCGGTCCACGGCCCGCCCTGGTTTTTTAATCAGGTTTGATGAATTTCTTTCTTTAACTACAGTCACCATGGCACCTTATGATTTCTCCTGTTTTTTCTCCTGTCCGTCGGTCGAATGACTGGGGTGGGCGGAGCCTAGGAGGGACTATATGGACAGCTTTTGCTGTGCTCTTTGCCATTTCCTGTTGGGGAAGAGAATATTCCCACAAGTTATGGATGACGCCGTGGACCAGACACACCGTTGGAGAAAGTAATTTATCAGGTAAGCATAAATTCTGTTTTTCGTTCCTTTCAAAAATTCGAGGGAATTTTCCTATTCTTCCTACGAGCAGGAGGGTAGTTTCAGTTCTCAAGATTATATGTAGACCAGATAAGAAGGAGAGGTGTTCTTGAATGTGTAAGAGACCTCGCCGACATGGGAGGGATGGTCCCTGTTCCCATACAGGAACAGGGTCTGAAATTTTATTCCAATCTGTTTGTGGTTTCCAAAAAAAGAGGGAACCTTCATTACAATTTTAGATCTCAAGAGTCTAAACAAATTCTTCAGAGTATCGTCCTTCTAGATGGAAACTATTTGTTCCATTCTCCTTTGATCCAAGAAGGTTAATTTATGACAATAGTGGTTTTAAAGGATGCCTACCAGCATGTTCCCATTCACTGGGGTCATCATAAGTTCCTAAGGTTTGTCTTCCTAGACAAACACTTCAAATTGGTGACTCTTCCCTTCAGTCTTTCCACAGCTTCCAGAACTTTCTCAAAGGTTTTGGGATCTCAGTTGGCGGTGCTTCGGTTACGGGGCTTTGCAGTGGCGCTCTATATGGACAACTTCCTAGTCCAGGCGCCATATCTACAACAAGCAAGATCCCACACGGAAATGTTGTTATCCTTCCTGCCATCACACGGATGGAAGGTAAAGTTGGAAAAGAGTCCCCTAGTCCTAAATACAAGGATAACCTTTTTGGGAACCATAACAGATTCCCTATCAATGAAGACTTTTCTGACAGAAGTCACAAAATCAAAGATTTTGATACTTGTATAGCCTTTCAGCCCACTTCTCGGCCATCAGTGGCTCAGTGCATGGAGGTAATCAGGCTGATGGTAGCGGCAATGGACATCATCCCATTTGCTCGTTTTCATCTCAAACCTCTGCAGTTAGACATGTTCAGGCATTGTATCGGAGATCATGTGGATTTGTCTCCTCAAATACTTCTGGAGCAGGAGATAAGGGATCTTCTTCAATGGTGGTTGTTTTGGGATCTTCTCTCCTAGGTAACCTGCTTTCGCAGACCATCTTGGGTGATTATAACAACAGACGTCAGCCTTCTAGGGTGGGGAGCAGTCTGGGGCTCCCTAAAAGGCTCAGGGAGTGTAGACTCAGTCAGAGTCTGTTCTTCCTATAAACTTCTGGAGTTGAGAGTGGTCTTCAATGCTATTCTGGCCTGGCCCCAGTTGGCCTCGGTCCAGTGTATCTGGTTCCAGTTGGACAACATAATTTCAGTAGCCTACATCACTCATCAAGGAGGAATGAGGAGTTCCTTAGCGATGACAGAGGTAACCAAAATAATTCAGTGGGCGGAGGCCCATTCTGGCTGCCTGCCGACAATCCACATCCCAGGGGTGGACAGAATGCCAAGCTACTGAGATATGTATCAAGGTCCAGGGACCCCCATGTGGAAATTATGGATGCTTTTGTGGTTCCTTGGACCTTCAGTATAGCATACCTATTTCCTCCGTTTGCTCTTCTCTTCGGTCATTGCTTGAATCAAGCAGGAGAGGGCATCGGTGATCCTCTTTGCACCGGCTTGGCCTCGCAAGATTTGGTATGCAGATCTGGTGGACATGTCATCTCTGCCACTTTGGAGACTTCTGTTTAGGAAGGACCTTCTAATTCAAGGGCCCCTTCTTCACCCAAATCTAGTTTCTCTGAAGCTGACTGCTTGGAGATTGAACGAAATATTATCCAAGCAGGGTTTTTTCTGACTCAGTCATTGAGACCATGATTCAGGCTTGTAAGCCTTTCACTAGAAAAATTTATCATAAGATATGGCGTCAATATTTCTATTGGTGTAAATCCAAGGGCTACTCATGGAGTAGAGTTAGGATTCCTAGAATTTTGTCCTTTCTCCAAGAGGATTTGGAGAAAGGTTTATCGACATGTTCCCTAAAGGGTCAAATCTCTGCTTTATCTATTTTGTTACACAAACGTCTGGCAGATGTTCCAGATGTACAATAATTTTGTCAGGCCTTGGTCAGGATCAGGCCTGTGTTCAAACCAGTTACTCCTCCATGGAGTCTGAATTTAATTCTCAAAGTTCTTCAAGGGGCTCCTTTTGAGCCTATGCATTCCTTAGATATTAAGTTGTTATCTTGGAAAGTGTTGTTTCTTGTTGCTATTTCTTCTGCTCGTAGAGTGTCAGAACTCTCAGCATTGCAGTATGAGTCTCCTTACCTTATTTTCCATCCAGATAAGGTAGTTTTACGTACTAAATTAGGATTTCTTCCTAATGTTGTTTCAGATCGGAACATTAATCAGGAGATTGTTGTTCCTTCCTTGTGTCCTAATCCTACTTCTCAGAAGGAACGACTTCTGATCAATTTGGATGTGGTCAGTGCTTTAAAGTTTTTCCTGCAGGAAAAGGACTAAGGATTTTCGCCAGTCTTCTGCTTTGTTTGTGGTTTTCTCAGAAAAATGTAAGGGACAGAAAGCTACGGCTACTTCCCTTTCTTTCCAACTGAAGAGTATCATACGTTTTGCATATGAGACTGCTGGACAGCAGCCTTCAGAGAGAGTTACGGCTCATTCCACTAGAGCTGTGGCTCCCCCATGGGCATTCAAGAATGAAGCTTCTGTGGAACAGATTTGCAAGGCTGCAACTTGGTCCTCTCTTCACACTTTTTCAAAGTTCTATAAATTTGACACTTTTGCTTCGGCTGAGGCCGCTTTTGGGAGAAAGGTTCTTCAAGCAGTGGTGCCTTCCGTTTAGGTTCCCTGTCTTGTCCCTCCCGTATCATCTGTGTACTCTAGCTTGGGTATTGAATCCCATTAGTAATTAAGATGATCCGTGGACTCATCGTGTCATTAAAAAGAAAAGAAAATTTATGCTTACCTAATAAATTTATTTCTTTTTTGACATGAGTCCACAGCCCGCCCTGTTTTTGAAAGACAGGTTGTTGGTTATTATAAACTTCAGACAGCTGCACCTTGGTTTTTACTTTCTATCCTTAACTTTGGTTGAATGACTGGAGTGGGAGGGAAGGGAGGAGCTATTTAACAGCTTTGCTGTAGTGCTCTTTGCCGCCTCCTGTTGACCAGGAGGTGAATATCCCATTAGTAATTAAGATGATCCGTGGACTCATCGTGTCAAAAAAGAAATAAATGTATCAGGTAAGCATAAATTTTCTTTTTCTTTTGTTTGTTTTACAAGTTTTTCACTTGTGTTAACACACTGTTAAATGACAGAATCTAACCAATATTCCATAAATTCTGTTTCATAAAGTCACTGCCAAAAAAATAATTTGACAGCTTTGATCAGAAACTGTGAGAAAGTAGAAGTCTGTGACCCATACTAGATCTTTTACTTTGTTTGCAACACATTATTTTGATGTATTTTTTGCAATAAAGATAAACCTATTTGAGAACACAGCAAGGCATTGAATACCTTATTACAATATTATAATTTCACAGAGATGTCTGAGTTATAAATCCTGTTGCCCCGGGGGTGATGGCACCTCTTCATAATTTATACTTGTGGAAGTATTTCTCTTGCTAACTTTAACTCCAGTTTTCCAGTTATCTCAATCCCTCCTTTAAATTGACTTATTATATGAACCCAATTAGTCTGAAATACAAGCTTGAAAGAAAAAGAGAAATGAGTTCATAAAAAAATCAGGATTAGCAAACATACAGTATATCATTTCACATAATAAATAGGCCACAAGTGGATAGGTAGAAAATAATTCCATCTCGCTCGTTTCTTGACAGCACTCAAACCACTTGAGCATCGCCTTTATGTTTTATAATGTCAGCGAACCACCTGACAAAATAATTTCCAAGTAATTCATTGTAGCCTATATATAACTCAATCTATATTGAAGGCATTGGTAGCAAATAATTTCTTTTTTTACTGAAGGATCTAATAGGTTTCATGGGCCTTGTGTCCCATAATATTTATTTCTCAAACCTTCCAATGCTGATCAGAGTCCTACTGAATTAGATTCTTTCGAACAAGACAAACTAAAGACAAAAGGGATAAAATAAAACCACTGTCTTCAGTCTATGAGCAATTCCCATCACAAATCACTATGTAGTATCATTTGACTAAAAATAACAGAATTTATGGAAATCCTTTTAAATATTGTAGGGGTCTGTCATGTGAGTTAGATTAAATTTGTCTTAAATAGCTTTCATGTAAATGTTATAAAGTAAGGTAATCTGAGATATATATAGTCCCCTTCGTCATGTAATAGTAAGTGCCTACTTACTAAAAACAACCTCAATCCTATGAGGTAAGTAAATGCGTCCCTTTAAGGCAATCCGTCCCACAGCAATTCTGGAAGCCACTTCAATGCCACCTCAGTATAGTAGAAGTTCTTGCCCCTCTTCCCAGGTCTGTTCTATGAACTCCTCTCAGCAGCACAATCCCCGAAAACGTTCCTAATAAAGTAATTTTGTTACTTCTCTTCAAAAAGTCCTGTGAGTACATTTTTTCGGTTGATTTATTGCTTGCAAGTCTGCACCCAGGTGGTTGTCCATTGTGGGATAAGCTGGTGTTTGGATGCTTACATATATATATACATATGCATACCTCACTCATGCATATGCATACATATATCACACAACCATTGTGATTCTATCTTTAGTTGCATTTAAAAACTATTGAAACCCTCTACATGCGTCTACACTAATTTTGAAAACATACAGGACCTAATTGTGCAATTCTTTTAGCTGAGGGGATCAGATACACATTAGGAAAGATGTGCATGGGTGTATTTAAATTAGAAATATAACAATTTTTGCAATATACTTTCATTAGCAAAAATGCTTCTAGTTAAAGTCATTACTGTTTTTCTGCAGCATACGCACATATCCTGCGAGGGCCTGTGCAACAGTTTTCAAACACCACACTTTCTCAGAGAGCTGGCGGTGGTGTGTGTTGCTTCTGAATACATGGTTTGTGTCTTACAAGCCTCTGACTCTGAGAAGGTGTAGTGTTTGAATACTGGTGCTCGGGCCCTCACAGGATATGTGCATATGCTGCAGGAAAACAGTGATAACTTTTATTAGACACATTTTTGGTAATGGAAGTATATGACATATATGCTTCTATTTCAAATTGAAATGTACACATGTACAATTATTTTTTTACCTTTCTATCCCTTTAAGTGAATCACATAGGTGAGCTTTTGTTTTATAAAAGAGTTATTCCAACACAGGCATTTCAGACACACACACAAATATAAAGGCAATCTATTCAACTGTCTATCCATAGCTAAGTGCCCCATAGCTAAGGTCCCAGATGTCAAGCATTTATGACTCATAGGTAAACAATAGCGTTTTTTTAGACAATCTGTAGTCATTAAAATAAGCTAATTACTCAGTAATGAAACCTTGAAGGCCAAAGCTAATAGTGTTTTATATCTGTATTTTAAATGTTGTTTTGTAGGTAAGACTGCAGTTTTATTAATTTGTGTCTATAGGAATTACATTTTATTCCAAGTTGTCTATATGTATACATCTGTCTTTTTTAGTTTCCTAAAATGATTGCATTGATTTACCAAAATGCTTAGGGTATGTGGTTTGGGCCATACTGAAAACTTTAGAAGCACTCCAGTGGTTATGGGTTGGACAATAAATAAATGAATAAAAACAACTGAAGCAAGATTGAGGGCTGTAAAAGAAGTGTGTTGGTACAAAGGCATTTAGGAACCCAAAGTGCAATTTTAGGAGCTCATGGTTGCATAAATACTTAATAACACATATCATAATTATTCTGGTTTGCAACACATATACAGCTTAAAAGCTTAACTTTGTGTATGAATTATTAATCAGTGATTAATTTCATTACAAATGCTTTGAACAACAAAAGCTTTTTTTGTGTGGTTTATTGCTAATTTAAAACCCTCTAGAGGGAGCAGAATTATTATTTGATGAGAGTAGTAACTATATTTTCACATACTTAATAATGAAACACTTTAACTAATATGTGAATAAGGGGTTGATTGTGGTTGAACTGTAGATTTCTAAGCATTTACCAATAGTTTACAAGACTGTAGCATGATTTTCCCATTTCCTTGCTGCCAGTTGTGATAATATGACCTTAGGTTAAAGAAATGTAAATGTGTTGTGCAGACATATATTCTACACCTTAAATATGGCTTGAAGTTAATAAATAGCACATATGGTTTGCATTATTGAGACCCAATTCTGAACAAGAGCTTAATGGTAAATAAATCCTGTATATTGAAATTTAGTAGCAATAAAAAAAACATTATTTTGAAACAAAAGGTTTTACTAACCTCTTAAAATACGTTTGTCTTCCTCAGCTTCAAAGCCATCCAACATATGCTTCTGAGAATTACCCTCATATTGTCTCACAGTTGAACTGTAAGGAGTCAAAAACATTCAACGCTACAAATGCGGTTTCCATAATTTGGAATTAATCTCATTGAGTAACTTCACAAAGAAAAAAAAAATTCCAGCAGCGATCTAAAATCTGAATACTGCTATTTTTAAGGCTAGATTACAAGTGGTGTGCTGTTGTGCATGAGTGACATCGGGTTTATCGCACCTGTTTGTGTGCGTTCTAGGTATATGTCTGTATTACAAGTTGAAAGTAAATACGTTAGCTCGAGTGCAATCAAAGTTAATGCATGTTGGGTTAGCGTGACTTCAGAGCTCTGGTTAACTGTTAGGCTCAAATAAAAAGTTGCTCAAAACACATCAAAAATACATTTAAAAGTACAGTTAGACTCATAATAATACCATCTAATAAAAAATATTGCAATCAAAAGTTATAAGGGCTCAAAGATATGAGGTCTCAGGTGTTAGAAAGAGAAAAAGAACTGCAAATGGCTTTAACATAGAGATACATACATGCACATGTCTAAATATGTATATCTTTGTGTATATGTGTGTATATATATATATATATATATATATATATATATAAACTCCAATAGCACGTGTTCCAGCACTCCAACTTTGGTAATAGTTCAGAACCTGGGTGCAATCCTCTATAACAATGTAGATAGGAATTCAGAAAAGCAATTTCCCCGGTGTTGTTGAGCACGGCTGTGTGCCGATGTGAGTTTGACTTGTCTTGATGAAGGCTTCTGCGTAAGCCGAAACGTCGACCTACCAATGTTGTTACTATGAACAATTAAATTAATTTCTTTTGCCGACATGCAAATTATATAAATATATATATACATACATACATACATACACACACACATATATATACACATACACACACACAGTGATGGCCAAAATTATTGGCACCCCTGCATTTCTGTCAGATAATGCACCACTTCACCCAGAAAATTGTTGCAATTACAAATGTTTAGGCATTTTCATGTTTATTTCTTTTGTTTGTATTGTTATGACACAAAAAAAGCAGATAGAATAAAGCAAAATCTGACACATTCCACGCAAAACTCCAAAATACTGGACAAAATTATTGGCACCTTCAATTTAATATTTGATAGTGCACTCCTTGGAAAAAATAATTAATAGCTTCCTGTAACCATCAATGAGCTTCTTACACCTCTCTACTGGAATTTTGGACCACTTTTCTTCCGCCAGCTGCTTCAGGTCTCTCAGATTGGAAGGGTTCCTTTTCCCAACTGCTATTTTGAGATCTCTCCACAGGTGCTCTATGGGATTGAGATCTGGACTCATTGCTGGTCAGTTCAGTACTCTTCAGCACTTTGTCTTAAACCATTTCTGGTGCTTTTTTTTTTTTTTTTTTTTTTTTAAATAATATTTTTATTGAGGTTTGAAAATTAAAGTACATACAAAAAAAAATAGAATACAGTACAGAAAGCTCTGATCATATATACTTATGCACCAAGGTACAAGTAATTAAACTTACTGCACATACAAAGTAAAGTGCTAGGATACAGAAAGTTTCAGAAAAAAAACCCCACTGTATATTAAAGTACCATACTGCTCAAGAAACCTCTTTTTCTTTTAGTTTTGTTTGAGAGGGGATTCACAGCAAAGTTATAAACATGTAAATCTAAAGTACCCCTATGCTCAAATAACACTTGATCTAAGTGGAATTGTATAACATGAAACTCATAGATATGATATAAAGATTATATTTTAAATAGTTGAATATAATTTGAAGTTTGCTTATTGGTTAAAGTGAAAAGGGAATAAAGACCTGCATCAATGTCTTAATTTGTTAGGATACATAAAATTGAGGCATAGGAACCAGGAAAGAAAACATTAATTAGGGAATAGGACTACCCATAAATTAGCAAGAGGTAGGCTTACAAAAAGCTAGGGGCCATATTTTTTAAGATAATGTTCAGGATCCGGCACCACCCAGGGCCCTTGGGTTAGCGCCGGACACCCATGAAAACAGAATGGGGTCCCATATTTAAAAACAAAAATAAACTAGAATATCTTTGTGAGAGCTGAAATGGTTTGAAACAGTATATGTCTCAGTCCCCAGGTGTCTTCCCAGTTCTACCCTAACATTAGTATGGCTTCTAGCGGCACTGCAACTGGTCTTTAAAAAATAAAAAGTCACATTGAAGGTGGTACTTATCGAGGGAAACCGCGCAGTAAACTTTGGGATTTAAGTAAACACCCAAAGCACTATGTAAAGTGGGGGGGGGGGGTGATCAAAGTAAAATGAAAATATATATATATGGAGCCAGTCGTTCAGCTATTAAATAACAGTGGTATAAAATATTGAGAATTCAGTGGTCTCTAAACACTAACTGTATAAACACAACATTGAGCTCAAATACTATATGTAGAGGCCAACACATAAATAATCAAATGGAACAGTGTGGAGGAGCATAATAACAGTATAGTTAATTACTTTTTCTCTTTCTTTACAACATTTAAATGAGTGAAATAAACATAAATATATAACAGCAAAGTTATCAGGGTACCATTAAACTCCAAACAAAATGTTGCTAGGCTGTAATAGGACTCTGAGTCAATTTCAAATCACCACTCAGGTTAATTTGCATTTCTCTCACTTAAGGCATTATATCTCAGACAGATCCCGTCTCATTATATGGTGGTGATAAAAATTAGATTAAGAATGCACAAAGGTTCCTCTAAAGCCACCAATAGCTAAAATGATCTTTATGTAAGAAAACAAAATATTGCCCAGACTATACCATGAGGTATGAGAAAGGTAAACACAATACGCCAAATACTCAAGTATTAAATAGAGACTAAAATATTGAGGAAGGCTATTCTGCAACAGAGTATGCTTAAGTTAATAATCTGTCAGTGACATAAAGTATTGTAAATACAGCATTGAGTTTAAATATTATCTGCGTAAAGATAACATGTCTGCAGCACATCAAGGTATACAAGAAAAAAAAAATGCAGCAACTAAGAAGTTAGAACATACTATATTAATTGTGATCTCCAAGTCAGCTACAGTATAAAGTATAAAGTCTTTCCAATGATCAACATTTAGGAGTGGGAAAAATGTCCAGCTTGAAAATAAAATTAGTCACATAGATCTGCGTTAACTCACTCTGCATACCCTTTATCAAAACAGGATCCAAGATAGCTGAGAGCCATAATTAGTGATCCACGGTTTGGACCACCTGGGTTCCAGCACACCTTCCATATGCACAGTAGGTACATCACATTGCCCAACTTTTCTATGTAAGCAAAATACTCCTCTTCCGTGTCCCATGTAGTAGGAGGAAAGCCATCCACTTTAATGTCAGACAGCAGGGCTTCAGATGGGAGAATGAATACTGCCGCTTCAGAGCAAAGGACCGTGGGTGTCACCATCAGCGCTGATACCCTCCCCCTGTACTGATGCAGGTCAGGAGCCGTCCGCGGAGCAGTATAGGCCGCCAGACCCCTATTTTCACTTTCAATGTGTATCGCCCTACCCCAAGGGCCGGCCGTATCCCTCAGGGCCCGGGCAGATGAAGAGCTCATGGGATCTGCAGGTAGATGTGACTCCAGTGTCTGACAGCCCTCGCCGCCCGCAATCAATAAAGGAGCCGTTTCCGCCACAGTCTCATGTTGCCATAAAGCCGGTCTCTCCTTAGTAGCGTTATCATGATCAGGCAGCATAGGGTCAATGCACATGTGCTTCTGATTTGTTAGGGAAGCTAGAAACAATAAGATGTCATTAGATATACTCTGAAAGTCCTCCTCTAGAGATCGGTGAATGTGTTGCTCCCAGGCTTGTAAAGCCTCCATATTGGCCGTTTTAACAAAATATATATGATGTGCGACAGCTCCACGTGGCGTACTTGAGGGATATATTGATGGAATAGCTCCTTTCTGCTGCTTCTTTCTCTTCCTATAGCATAGAGTAGCTAGTGTGTATATTCCATGAAATAGTAGTTGAAGTTCAGGCTTAGGATATAAAGATTAGTTGCTATATTCAGATCTGAAAGCCCGGAGCTTCACAGGAACACGTCTAGCTGTGATGGCGGCTGGCTCCGCCCCCTCAGCTGCAAGTTGGGGAAAACAGTCAATATCCAATCAGCATCAGCAGTGCTGTGGTAATGTTTTGACTTTGCTGTGATCTTATCTTTCTGGTGCTTTTTGACGTGTGCTTTGGGTCATTATCCTGCTGTAAGACCCATGACCTCTGACGGAGACCCAACTTTCTGACACTGGGCCTTACATTGCACCACATAATTCTTTGGTAGTCCTCAGATTTAATAATGCCATGCACACAGTCAAGACATCCAGTGACTGAAGCAGCAAAGCAACCCCAAATCATCAGTGAACCTTCACCATGTTTGACTAGGGACTATATTCTTTTCTTTAAAAGCCTCATTTCTTTTTCTGAAAACAGTAGAATGATGGTGTTTACCAAAAAGCTGTAAGTTTGTTTAGTCTGTCCACAGCACATTCTCCAAAAAGGATTTTGGCTTCCTTAGGTAAGTTTTGGCAAACTTAAATCTGGCTTTTTTATGTTTCTGTGTGAGCAGTGGGGTCCTCCTGGGTCTCCTACCATAGCATCCCTTTTCATTCAGATGGCAATGTATAGTGCAAGCTGACATATTTGTGCCCTGTACGTGAAGGTCAGCTTGAATTTGTCTTGAAGTTGATCGAGGTTCTTTATCCACCATTCGAACAATCCTTTGTTGCAATCATTGATCAATTTTTCTCTTTCGTCCACTTCCAGGGAGATTAGTTACAGTGCCATGGGCTGTACACATCTTGACAATGTTACGAACAGTGGACACAGGAACATTAAAATCTCTGGAGATGGACTTGTAACCTTGAGATTGTCCATGCTTTTCCACAATTTTTGTTCTCAAATCCTCAGACAATTATTTGCTGTGCTTTCTCTTCTCCATGCTCAGTGTGGCACACAGAAACATACAACAGAAAGGTTAAGTACATTTTCCACCATTTTAACTGGTTGCCGGTGTGATTTCTATATTTTCAGCACCTGTTAATTGATACAGGTGAGTTTAATTACAAATTACAGGAGCATCACAAACTTGGAATGCAATTATTTCTTAATTTTGAGAAGGTGCCAATAATTTTGTCTAGTCCATTCTTGGAGTTTTGCAAATGTAAACATTTATATTATACACGTGTGTGTATTTATATATATATATATATATATATATATATATATATATATATATATATATATATATATATATATATATATATATATATATAAAAATGTGTGTGTGTGTGTGTGTGTGAAAAAAGAGAAAGAGAACAGCACTTTGTTCTAGAATAACTTCCATGCCTGTTCATTTATATTGCAACTCAGGGTGCATACTCTTTTAGCACACTATGCCCCTTCACAGAGAAAAAATATCCTGTAGCATATCAGTCTGATCCTGCCCAATGACAGTCCAGCGCCGAAATACCAGGCAATTCCTCTCTGAACAAGGGAAGCAAAAACCCCAGACGATCGTTTCGGCCTTCTGTGGGCCTCGTCAGTGAGGTGCAGTTGTATCTCTCTAAGGGCATGTGTGCAAGGAGTCCACGTCTGGTTTCCCCCATTACTCTTAGGGAGACCCAAGAATAATTTACTCTAATTTACATACCCTTAAAGAGATACAACTGCACCTCACTGACGAGGCCCACAGAGGGCCGAAACGATCGTCTGGGGTTGTTGCTTCCCTTGTTCAGAGAAGAATTGCCTGGTATTTCGGCGCTGGACTGTCATTGGGCAGGATCAGACTGATATGCTACAGGATATTTTTTCTCTTTGAAGGGGCATAGTGTGCTAAAAGAACGCGCACCCTGAGTTGCAATTTAAATGAACAGGCATGGAAGTTATTCTAGCTTTTGTTCTATCTCAGGAGTGCTGTTCTCTTTCTCTTTTTTCACATTTATGTAAATTACTCTTGGGTCTCCCTAATAGTAATGGGGGAAACCAGACGTGGACTCCTTGCACACATGCCCTTAGAGAGATACAACTGCACCTCACTGACGAGGCCCATAAGAGGCCGAAACGATCGTCTGGGGTTGTTGCTTCCCTTGTTCAGAGAAGAATTGCCTGGTATTTCGGCGCTGGACTGTCATTGGGCAGGATCAGACTGATATGCTGCAGGATATTTTTTCTCTGTGAAGGGGCATAGTGTGCTAAAAGAGTATGCACCCTGAGTTGCAATTTAAATGAACAGGCATGGAAGTTATTCTAGCTTTTGTTCTATCTCAGGAGTGCTGTTCTCTTTCTTTTCTCTTTTTTTTTTCACATATTTTACACACACACACACACACACACACATATATATACACTATGCAAAAAAGGCAGCACTCACTGGTCATTTGTAAGTAAAATTTAGCTTTTAATAATACAAAAAGTTAAAATCTTGGGAAAAACATGACGTTTCGATGCCTAACTGGCATCTTTTTCAAATGTCCCAAAAGGTAAATCCAAAGAGGTCACACCAGCTATGTGGTGTTCCCCATTCTCTTATATATATATAACTTTTTGTATTATTAAAATATAAATTTTACTTACAAATGACCAGTGAGTGCTGCCTTTTTTGCATAGTACATACTGTTTTGACATTACACCCTGGCAGCTGCTACTAAATATATGGTGTGCATTCCTGCACAGGACTTTGCTTTATATATATATATATATATATATATATATATATATATGCATCAGTGCCCTTTGCAGTCATGTAGCTGAAAACATGAAAAAACATATTAATGTATATTTAATAAAGTGTTTAACTGTGTATTTACTGTAAATATTTCACATTCCGATGTTCTTCACATAAGGAAATGTGTTCTATGTATTTATAAATAGATATTCATACATATATATCTGTACATATCTATACCTATATATAATTATATATATATATATATATATATATATATATATATATATATATATATGTATAGATATATATTTTACCAAAATACCATTATATTTATATATATATATATATATATATATATATATATATATATATATATATATATATATATATATATATATATATACACACACACACACAGGTGAAACTCGAAAAATTAGAATATCGTGCAAAAGTTAATTTATTTCACTAATGCAACTTAAAAGGTGAAACTAATATATGAGATAGACTCATTACATGCAAAGCAAAATAGTTCAAGCCATGATTTGTCATAATTGTGATGATTATGGCTTACAGCTTATGAAAACCCCAAATCCACAATCTCAGAAAATTAGAATATTGTGAAAATGTGCAATATTCTAGGCTCAAAGTGTCCCACTCTAATCAGCTAATTAAGCCATAACACATGCAAAGGGTTCCTGAGCCTTTAAATGGCCTCTCAGTCTGGTTCAGTAGGATTCACAATCATGGGAAAGACTGCTGACCTGACAGTTGTGCAGAAAACCATCATTGACACCCTCCATAAGGAGGGAAAGCTTTAAAAGGTAATTGCAAAATAAGTTTTTATGTTCCCAAAGTGCTGTATCAAAGCACATTAATAGAAAGTTATGTGGAAGGGAAAAGTGTGGAAGAAAAAGGTGCACAAGCAGCAGGGATGACCGCAGCCTGGAGAGGATTGTCAGGAAAAGGCCATTCAAAAGTGTTAGGGACTTTCACAAGAGCCACCACACACAGACGGATCCTGGACATGGGCTTCAAATGTCGTATTTCTCTTGTCAAGCCACTCCTGAACAACAAACAACTTCAGAAGCGTCTTGCCTGGGCTAAAGAAAAACAGACCTGGTCTGTTGCTCAGTGGTCCAAAGTCCTCTTTTCTGATGAGAGCAAATTTTGCATCTCATTTGGAAACCAAGGACCCAGAGTATGGAGGAAGAATGGAGAGGCACACACTGCAAGATGCTTGAAGTCCAGTATGAAGTTTCCACAGTCTGTGTTGATTTGGGGAGCCATGTCATCTGCTGATGTTGGTCCACTGTGCTTCATTAAGTCCAGGGTCAACGCAGCCGTCTACCAGGAGATTTTGGAGCACTTCATGCTTCCTTCCGCAGACAAGCTCAATGGGGATGCTGACTTCATTTTCCAGCAGGACTTGGCACCTGCCCACACTGCCAAAAGCACAAAAACCTGGTTCAATGACCGTAGGATTACTGTGCTTGATTGGCCGGCAAACTCACCTGACCTGAACCCCATAGAGAATCTATGGGGCATTGCCAAGAGAAAGATGAGAGACATGAGACCGAACAATGCAGAAGAGCTGAAGGCCGCTATTGAAGCATCCTAGTCTTCCATAACACCTCAGCAGTGCCACAGGCTGATAGCTTCCAGGCCATGCCACTTTGAGGCAGTAATTGCTGCAAAAGGGGCCCAAACCAAGTACTGAGTACATACAGTATGCATGCTTATACTTTTCAGAGGTCCGATATTGTTCTACAGGTATGTACAATCCTTGTTTTATTGATTGTAAGCCATAATCATCACAATTAAGACAAATCACGGCTTGAACAATCTTGCTTTGCATGTAATAAGTCTATCTCATGTATTCGTTTCACCTTTTAAGTTGCATTAGTGAAATAAATTAACTTTTGCACGATATTCTAATTTTTCGAGTTTCACCTGTGTGTATATATATATATATATATATATATATATATATATATATATTATAGATATAAAAATATATATTTATGAATAAATAGAACATATACTGCTATCTGAAGAACATTGTGTCAGGGTTTTTTCCCTCCTTTGTTTGCCATGTGCTGCTGGCATCCATTTTACTCACCTCTCTTGCTGACTCTGGTGCATACTGTGTGATGCTGCTCATTTCCTGCACTTCCTTTTATGGCCAGACTGGTGTTCATCATCAGTGTGAGACAGGATGCAGTCTCAGAATTGTGATGTCATCACTTATTATTTAAAGGGCCTCTGTTCAGTATTCTTTGCCGTTGCGTTGTCTCAGACCTGTTTGTGAAAGCTCCTGTGTATTACCTGGCTGTCTGACATCCCTCCTGGTTCCTGATCCCTGGCTTGAGAAAATTCGATCGGGTTTGCACGCAAGTAGGGTGATTTTTTTTCCCCCTGCACTTTTCAGCTCTGATGACTCCTGTGGGGAAATATGTTAATGAGATTGCGATATTGTAAGTGTCTTTTTGCACACATCAGGTTAGTGTGCGAGCAAAAACTTTTTTTCTTTCAACTTATAATATGCGTGGTATCCGACGTGCACAAAAAGCCAAAGTCTAGCGTAATTGCTGTGCAAGCAGGAGTGATAAATAGTGCTCTATTAGTAATCTAGCCCTTAGTGCTTTTAGTTATCATTAAAGTAAAGATACACTGTTTTTTTGCAAAAACATTCGGCTAGATTACGAGTCTTGCGTTAGACTTAAAAAGCAGCGTTGGCCAGTCCCAACGCTGTTTTTTAACGCCCGCTGGTATTACGAGTCTTGCAGGTACAGGTGTACCGCTCACTTTTTTGGCCAGACTCGGAAATACCGCAAATCCACTTACGTCAATTGCATATCCTCTTTTTTCAAGAGGATAGCGCCGGTATTACGAGTCTGCCAAAAAGTGAGCGGTAGACCCTCTCCTGTCAAGACTGGTACCGCATTTTAAAGTCAGTAGTTAAGAGTTTTACACTACAACGCCATAGCATAAAACTCTTAACTAAAGTGCTAAAAAGTACACAAACACCCATAAACTACCTATTAACCCCTAAACCAAGGCCCTCTCGCATCGCAAACACTAAAATAATTTTTTTAACCCCTAATCTGCCGAACCGGACATCGCCGCCACTATAATAAATATATTAACCCCAAAACTGCTGCACTCCTGCCTCGCAAACATTAGTTACATTTTATTAACCTCTAATCTGCCATCCCTAACATCGCCGACACCTACCTACATTTATTAACCCCTAATCTGCCGCCCCCAACGTTGCCGCCACTATACTAAAGTTATAAACCCCTAAACCTAAGTCTATCCCCTAACTTAAATAGAATTTAAATAAATATAAATAAAAGTAACTATCATTAACTACATTATTCCCATTTAAAACTAAATACCTATAAAATAAACCCTAAGCTAGCTACAATGTAACTATTAGTTATATTGTAGCTAGCTTAGGGTTTATTTTATAGGTGAGTATTTAGTTTTAAATAGGAATAATTTAGTTAATGATAGTTATTTTTATTTAGATTTATTTAAATTAGGGGGTGTTAGGGTTAGACTTAGGTTTAGGGGTTAATAACTTTAATATAGTGGCGGCGACGTTGGGGGTGGCAGATTAGGGGTTAATAAGTGTAGGTAGGTTGCGGCAACATTGGGGACGGCAGATTAGGGGTTAATAAATATAATGTAGGTGTCGGCGATGTTGGGGGCAGCAGATTAGGGGTTCATAAGTATAATGTAAGTGGCGGCGGTGTCCGGAGCGGCAGATTAGGGTTAATAATATAATGTAGGTGTTGGCGATGTCGAGGGCGGCAGATTAGGGGTTAATAAGTGTAAGATTAGGGCTGTTTAGACTGTGTGTTCATGTAAGGGTGTTAGGTGTAGACATAAATGTATTTTCCCCATAGGAATCAATGGGGCTGCGTTAGGAGCTAAACGCTGCTTTTTTGCAGGTTTTTTTTCAGCCGGCTCTCCCCCATTAATCCCTAGTGGGAAATCGTGCACAAGCACGTTCAGCCAGCTCACCACTAATGTAAGCAGCGCTGGTATTGAGGTGAGATGTGGAGCAAAATTTTGCTCTACGATCACTTTTTTGCGGTTAACGCCGGGTTTGGAAAAACCCGTAAAACCAGCGCTGTCTGTAAGTGAGCGGTGAGCATAAACTGCTAGTTAGCACAGCACAGCTTCTAACGCCAAACTCGTAATCTAGCCGATTTTTTTTAATTGTTATAAGGAATTTGTACATTTTTTTTTTTTACATTGTTACATCAGAATGTTATCTTCATTAACCCTTTTAGAAGAAATAACCAGGATATATTGCATTTACCTAAAACGGCACACTCCTGGGACAAATTCTACATTAGTCAGTGTTTTCTTGCATATACATTGTAGTATATATGTTATCTTAATTTTAAAGTGTGTGTGTGTGTGTGTGTGTGTGTATATATATATATATATGCATATGTATATATATATATATATATATATATATATATATATATATATATATATATATATATATATATAAAAGTCCCATTTGACTTATGAATATCATACTGTTATAGTACCGAAGACAGGTAATCCAGCAGCTGGTTGGCTGTATTCTTTAATGAACAAATAGTAAGAAATGCAAAGTAATAATATGGTGTGAACTGTTAACAGTTTGTAGCAACAATGCAAAATCATCAAAAATGCAAAATTCCTGTGATAATTTTTTTTTAAATTTGATATGTATGACAGAGGCAAATTATACTTATATCCATCCTCCATATGAGTTATACTTGACTCTATAACTTTGTTTCCCATAATGCTTATCTTTAGCATTACTGATGATTAAGATGTTATGATTCCATTGTAAACCCACTTGGTGATTAAGGCAGGCCTTGCACATTTTGGGTCTATCTGTCACTCAAGGCTTTAAATGCAAAATGCCTAAGGCAACTTCGGAAGTCATCACCTCCTGTCACTGAAAACCTCATTTTGAATGACAAGTGATATTCAGAAAAAATGGTTTCTACCTTGTTCCAGGTCCATAAAAGTGTTTTAGGGTTTAATAATGATTTTAGCTATTTGATTCATTGGTAAGAGGGAAGGACCTTCACTGATTTTATAAAGAAATCCATTTATCGGTGAGATTAATTCTTTTTTGTGATCTTTCAGACATAGATAGCAATGCAAACACACATATATATCTCCAATGAGAGCTCCACACTTCCACACATTGTGAAATTATATTTATTTAAAGAGTGCTGTTTCAGGTCGCACACCCCTTAGTGAGTGGTCAGTCTGAAGAAGGGGATGTTACCCTGAAATGTCACTCTGATTAAATGATGTGGATCTCTCCTTGGATCCATGTGCAAATTTTGTTCCTGCACACTTTTGGTTGAAATTCTATTTGGTGAAAGTGGATCATAGGTAATAAAGTTTTTTTTTATTTATTATTTATATAAAATTATCTCTAACATACATAATCATCAATTAAAAACAAATTACTCAGTAGAGTAGATAAAGACTGATGCAAACCTCATTATGGAAGGTATGATATTTCATAATATGAAGTTTTCAACGTGTGTAAATTTGAGTTTTATGTTTCAATAACATTTATGTTGTTAGGCCATGTGATCTATATATATTTTACATTACATTTAGATATATATTTTAGCAAAATACCATCAGATATTTATAGAAATATGCATTTATAAATAAATATTCTGCTATGTGAAAATTGGAATGTGAAATAATCATATTTTCATGTCGTGTTAGCGCACTTGAGAAAATGCGATCGGGTTTGTGCTCAAGTAGGGTGTTTTTTCCCCATTTGTCAGCTCTGTTGACTTCTATGGGGGAATATGTTAACGCGATTGCAATATTGCAACCTTCTTTTTGTGCGCGTCAAAGTATCCGACCTGCGCAAAAATCTAAAGTCTAGTGTAGTTGGCGCACGAGCGGGTGTGATAAATAGAGCTCTACTCGTAATCCAGCCCTTACTGTTTTTAGTTATCATTAAAGTAAAGATACTGCTTTTCACTTGTTGTCACTTGTTATTAGAAATGAGTAAGCTTTTTTTTTGCTTTAACATCTTCCATCACAGTTTTTTTTTATTTTTAAGTAGTGAGTAGGTACTCTTCTTTCAAAAACTACCTATAGGCTAAATCATCCGCTTTTCCTGCTGCAGGAAGAAAGTAAATAGTGGGATTTTAGTCTTAAGACTATGATTTTGTTATCTTTATTAAATTATGTTTTTAATTCTGTTACTTCCGTTTTATCTCCAACAAACAAGTTACATTGTTACATCAGAATGTTAGCTTCATTAAAGGGATAGTCTAGTCAAAATTAAACTTTTATGATTCAGATAGAGCATGCAATTTTAAGCAACTTTCTAATTTACTTCTATTCTCTAATTTGCTTCATTAGCTTGATATCCTTTGTTGAAAAGCATATCTAAATAGACTCAGTAGCTGCTGATTGGTTGTTGCACATAGATGCCTCGTGTGATTGGCTCACTCATATGAATTATTATTTCTTCAACATAGGATATCTAAAGAATGAAGCAAATTAAATAATAGAAGGAAATTGGAATGTTGTTTAAAATTGTATTCTCTATCTCTGAATCATGAAAGAAACATTTTGGGTTTCATGTCCCTTTAACCTGCAGGGACTCTTTCATCTTGGTACTTGAGAAAGATTATACCATTCCGTGACGTCATAATTTACGGACCTCCGATAAGATGCCTGTTAGTGGTAATGGAGGTAAAGAAAAGTGCTTGCACAATGCTGCAGCTGTTACCATACATACTTTCTGTTTGAGACTTTGCAACATCTTCTTAATAGCTGATAGACTGTGAGATACCCGGTAATTACTTACACAGAGCTGCAGTATCAACAACTTGTACAGTTCTGAGTGAATCTTTGTTGCTTTTATTCGCAACATTGTACCTTTTTATCCACTGGAATCACTCTTCAAGAGAGAGAGCAAATTGCACATAATGCTTTTTATACTTATAATTATATTGTGTTAGGAATTATTTTAAGAAATGCTGTTTTAACTTATTTGTTATTAATTCCACTGTTTCCAACATATAGATTGTGTTTATTATCACTTTTGGTATTAGAGTAAGATAACACTAACGTACATTTCTACGATACAGATTCAGAGAATCCACAGGGAAGTGTCCTGCACACAGTATTTAGTTTTAGTTTAATCATTTAATTTATTACTTTTTGGTATTTCACTAGATTTTTTATGTTTTTACACTCTTTGCTTTAATTAACACATTACTACACTTTTCTACTTTGTTTTATCATTTTTAACTATCTAAGAAGGAGATAGTTTTCCTGTGAGTAACTTGAGAGTGGAGTTTTGCGCTACACTTATCCCAATTATAATCAGGAATGTAATCCTATTTAAGATACAGTATATAATTAGCCTACCTGTATCTTTGGCTCTACAATTCTGCAGATGCAGGTTCAATACCCATGCCTTTAAGGAGTGCATTAAAGGGTGCTCTACAGACCACTGTCACTGTGGAGAGAAACTGTCTTTATCTATATTTTTGCTATGTACTAAGATAGATTTTGAGTATTATAGGTGACCATGACCCTAATCCAGCTGAAGAAAATTTAATCATACAATTTGATTTGACTTTTTCTCTCTGCTAAACCTCTAGATACATTTCCTATTCCTGAGGCCATTTAATTTTTTTCCCCTAGGAATAGGCCATGGCAAGACTTACTTTACTCAGTATTATGAGTCTTTAATAAAGATGTTCCGTATATCAGCTCTTATTATAGAGCTTTTGGGAATATTTTCCAAGGTGGACGTGACGATTTCTACATCAGCCATATGATTTACTATTTCTTTTGAGAATAGTTCATTTTTTCCGGTACCCTTTGTGTAAAGAATGTCCTTGTTTTCTAAAAGTGGGTTACCTGTTTTCTACAGCCTTGACATCACTGGGTAAATTGCAGTCTCTTCACTTTGATGTAAAAATTTGTATGATCTGTTGAAGATTTTCAAATTTATTTGTATTTTCTAAAGTTGGCATATTCCTTATTTGCCAATGTCATTTTAGACATTAATCATTTTAATGCTAAGATCCACCCAAAAGAGCTTTGTGGCTCAATCCTTGGTCAGCTTGATATGGTCTTTTTGGTAGACTTTATTTTAGTTTTTTTGAGTAGGGCTTTGTTTCCTTGGTCACGTACCATTATTTCTACTGTGACTGGACGATGTAGGAGTTATTTTTCCTCAGGGCAAAAGTCTAAAAAAATATTCTAAGAACCTAAAATGCCCTCCTTTTCACAAATTCTGCAAATTTTACAGAGCTGCCTTGAAGTCTAGTGTTATTTGGGGTTAGGCTAATCAATCTAAGAAGACTTCTTCCTATTACAGTTAACTACCAATCCAGATTATTTTCTGTTAGTCGGTAGGTTATTCCTTTCTCAAAAGGCCTAGTCGCAGTATGTCAAGAATCTCTGGATTATAATAATAATTGCTTATGGCTAGAGTATGGGCTTTAGGCCAACATTTTGTTTAAGTTTTTTACTCAACCCTTCATATAGAATCTAGGAGGTGATAGTTCTGGTTCCAGTTCTTTTGGAATAAGATATAGGATTGTATTACAGTTTGTTCTTTGTTCCCAAGAAAGAGAACACTTTATGGTCTATTTTGGAGCTCACAATTTTTACAGGTTGCTTAGAATTTCTGGTTTCAAGATGGATTCTATTTGGTTATTTTTACCCAGGTTTATCATGGTTCATTTCTGTTCACGATAAGGATGCTTTCTTCATATTCTTAGGACCATCACCAGTTTCTATATGTTGTCCTTCTAGGCAAACGCTTTCTGTTTGTGGCTTTAACTTTGTAACTTACTATAGCTTCCAGACTTTTTGCATTGGTTCAAGGATCTCCTTTATCTGTTATAACTCCTAAAGGTATTTCAGTGGTTCCGTTTGTGGAAACTATTTTTGTTCAGATTTCAATTATTCCCTTTTAGCTGTATTTTCGCAAGTCTGGTAGGAGAATTAATTTTTCAGTAAGTTTTCTCTCCTCAATTATGACTTTTATTTCTGAGAGTCTTTGTATTATTATTATTATTATCATTATCAGTTATTTGTAGAGCTCCTACAGATTCAGCAGCGCTATAAACCTAGGCATGATATGCAAGGTAACATTTATAGGGATCAGGGGCGCGATCCGATATCGATCGCAGTTTGCGGCGCAAGCGAGGGAACCGGCGTCGCCCGCAGTTTCAGCTCGCAACTCGAGCCATCCCATATAAGTCGCCGTCAGATGCTAACGTGCCGTAAGTCTGACAAACCAGCGATGTCCAGAAATCTGCGTAAGTACAAATTTCTGGCGTCGCCAGTGACTTGCGCCACGTTAGAATCTGCCGGCGCCTATAAAACCTGACTAAAGTCTAAAACACCCGCACTGTCTAACACGCCTCCCTAACATAGCCCGCACTGTCTAACACGCCTCCCTAACATAGCCCGCACTGTCTAACACGCCTCCCTAACATAGCCCGCACTGTCTAACCCTCTATCCGCTATCCCCCCTCACTAGCCTAACAATAAAAATGCTATTAACCCCTAAACCGCCGCTCCTTTACCCCGCCGCAACCTAATAAAATTATTAACCCCTAAACCGCCGCTCCCGTACCCCGCCGCCAGCTATATTATATCTATAACCCCCTAAAGTGAGCCCCTAACACCGCCGCCATCTCTATTAAAATGATTAACCCCTAATTTAATCTACCTACCCCGCCGCCAGCTATATTATCTATATTAACCCTAAGTATATTATAGTTAATATAGGTATTACATTATATATATTAACTATATTAACCCTAATTATATTAGGGTTAATATAGTTAATATAGTTACTATAGTATTTATATTAACTATATTAACTCTATCTAACCCTAACTAAATTTATATTAAATTAATCTAATTCATTTATAAACTAAAATGTTCCTATTTAAATCTAAATACTTACCTATAAAATAAACCCTAAGATAGCTACAATATAATTAATAATTACATTGTAGCTATGTTAGGGTTAATATTTATTTTACAGGTAAATTGTTAATTATTTTAACTAGGTATAATAGCTATTAAATAGTTATTAACTATTTAATAGCTACCTAGTTAAAATAATTACCCAATTACCTGTAAAATAAATCCTAACCTAAGTTACAAATACACCTACACTATCAATACATTTAATAAACTACTAACATCTATCTAAAAATACAATTAAATTAACTAAACTAAATTACAAAAAAAAAAAAAACACTAAATTACAAAAAATAAAAAAAAGATTACAAGATTTTTAAGCTAATTACACCTATTCTAAGCCCCCTAATAAAATAATAAACCCGCGGAGCATCCATCCCGGCCGACTGCTGAACTTGGAATGAGGTACCTTTAAATGACGTCATCCAAGATGGCGTCCGCCGAATTCCGATTGGCTGATAGGATTCTATCAGCCAATCGGAATTAAGTTAAAAAAATCTGATTGGCTGATTGAATCAGCCAATCAGATTCAAGTTCAATCCGATTGGCTGATCCGAACAGCCAATCAGATTGAGCTCGCATTCTATTGGCTGTTCCGATCAGCCAATAGAATGCGAGCTCAATCTGATTGGCTGATTGAATCAGCCAATCAGATTCAAGTTCAATCCGATTGGCTGATCCGAACAGCCAATCAGATTGAGCTCGCATTCTATTGGCTGATCGGAACAGCCAATAGAATGCGAGCTCAATCTGATTGGCTGATTGGATCAGCCAATCGGATTGAACTTGAATCTGATTGGCTGATTCAATCAGCCAATCAGATTTTTTTAACTTAATTCCGATTGGCTGATAGAATCCTATCAGCCAATCGGAATTCGGCGGACGCCATCTTGGATGACGTCATTTAAAGGTACATCATTCCAAGTTCGGCAGTCGGCCGGGATGGATGCTCCGCGGCGGCGGAGCGAAGAAAGAAGATTGAAGATGCCGCCGGAAGAATGAAGACTTTGCTGCCGCTTGGAGGAAGACGTCGCCGGAGGAAGAATTCTTATTTGGCGCTTGGAGGAAGACATCGCCGGAGGAAGAATTCTTCTTTGCCGCTTGGAGGAAGACATCGCCCGGATCGGATCAGGAGTTCGGCCCGGTGTGGTGAAGACAAGGTAGGGAGATCTTCAGGGGGGTAGTGTTAGGCTTTTTTAAGGGGGGTTTGGGTGGGTTTAGAATAGGGGTATGTGGGTGGTGGGTTGTAATGGGGGGGGGTATTGTATTTCTTGTATGCAAAAGAGCTGAATTCTTTGGGGCATGCCCCACAAAAGGCCCTTTTAAGGGCTGGTAAGGTAAAGAGCTTTGAAATTTGTTGAATTTAGAATAGGGCAGGGAATTTTTTTTATTTTGGGGGTTTATTATTTTATTAGGGGGCTTAGAATAGGTGTAATTAGCTTAAATATCTTGTAATCTTTTTTTTATTTTTTGTAATTTAGTGTTTGTTTTTTTTTGTAATTTAGTTTAGTTAATTTAATTGTATTTTTAGATAGATGTTAGTAGTTTATTAAATTTATTGATAGTGTAGGTGTATTTGTAACTTAGGTTAGGATTTATTTTACAGGTAATTGGGTAATTATTTTAACTAGGTAGATATTAAATAGTTAATAACTATTTAATATCTATTATACCTAGTTAAAATAATTAACAATTTACCTGTAAAATAAATATTAACCCTAACATAGCTACAATGTAATTATTAATTATATTGTAGCTATCTTAGGGTTTATTTTATAGGTAAGTATTTAGATTTAAATAGGAACATTTTAGTTTATAAATGAATTAGATTAATTTAATATAAATTTAGTTAGGGTTAGATAGAGTTAATATAGTTAATATAAATACTATAGTAACTATATTAACTATATTAACCCTAATATAATTAGGGTTAATATAGTTAATATATATAATGTAATACCTATATTAACTATAATATACTTAGGGTTAATATAGATAATATAGCTGGCGGCGGGGTAGGTAGATTAAATTAGGGGTTAATCATTTTAATAGAGATGGCGGCGGTGTAAGGGGCTTACATTAGGGGTTAATCATTTTTATATAGGTGGCGGCGGTGTAAGGGGTCAGATTAGGGGATAGATAAGGTAGATGGCGGCGGTTTTAGAGGCTCACAGTAGGGGGTTAGTTTATGTAGATGGCGGCGGGGTCCGGGAGCGGCGGTTTAGGGGGTAATAACTTTATTAGGGATTTCGGGGGGGGGGGGGATCGCGGTTGACAGGTAGATAGACATTGCGCATGCGTTAGGTGTTAGGTTTATTTTAGAAGATCGCGGTTGACAGGGAGATAGACATTGCGCATGCGTTAGGTGTTAGGTTTATTTTCTAGTTAGTTTAGGGAGTTACGGGGCTCCAATAGTCAGCGTAAGGCTTCTTACGGCTGCTTTTTGTGGCGAGGTGAAAATGGAGTAAGTTTTCTCCATTTTCGCCACGTAAGTCCTTACGCTGCATATTGGATACCAAACTGCGCGGGTTTGGTATACCTGCCTATGGCCCAAAAAACTGCGGGCGACGGCAGAAATATACGCGCGTAACTTCTAGGTTACGCCGTATATGTGATACCAAATCCGCGCAAATATTGGCGTCGCCGGCTTTTGCGGGCGACGCTTTATATCGGATCGACCCCCAAGTGGATAGAGGGCCCTGCCAATAGTTGCACTATTGTAGTCAGCTCTTTTGAAGGTGATCTACAAACAGCTGGGCTCATATGCTTACATGCTAAAGGGGTTTAAGGGAATAACAAAGGAGCAGAGGAACTGGGGATAGGAAAGGTTAGTGTAGGTTGTATGCACCCCTGAATAGTAGAGTCTTTAGGGAGCACTTCAAACTTTCAAAACTAGGGCAGAGTTCCACAAAATAGGGGCCAGTCTGGAGAGGTCCTGTAGACAGGAATGTGAGGAGGTAACGAGAGTAGAAGAGGAGGAGGTTGTGAGCGAAGCGAATGGGAGGGGAAGGAGAGTATTTGTAGACTCTATCTTGAGACTTCTCTTATCGATCAATACAGATATAAGGTCAAACAGAAATATTTAGTAGCACTGATCTTTACGTGATTCCTGAAAAGGTTGTATCAGTATTCTTTCAGAAAGTGTGTTCAAAATATACTAATCAAAAAATATAATCATACACCATACAAATGTGATAAAACTATATATCAAGTCCACAAAATTGAAAAAACACTTCAGAGAGGTCAGACTTTTGCTCAACTAAATATCACACAGTACCTCATCAAAAGTGGATTTTTTGGGTAGAGATATGATATCCCCACAGTGTTTTAGATTTCGTTGTCCTTGGTTAAGGTAGAAACTATTCACCAATAAGAGAACTAAAGCTGCTTCTCCGGCGGTGTGCCACAACTGTAAACTGTAAAAACTAGAAGTGCATCTCTGAATCAAATTAAAAGTGTAATAATGTATTAAGAGCCCCTATACATAGAGTGCTACTCACAGGATAAAAGCATATAATCAGCACGTAAACAACTGTGGATCATCCAACGCTATATTAAATATTTTATAGATAAGGTCAAACAGCTTGACAGTTCATCTATTTTTTGTTCTACTTTTTAAGATAGACATATCTGTCTGTACACTTATGAAAATAATAATGATGCCTTGTAAATCCCAGAGACTACAGTATTTTTTGTTCTATATATGGAAGATTTTCTGCTGCATGGTTTTAGCATCAGATGTTGTTTTTTCTTTTGCTTATTCTATAGTAAAGGGATTAGGATCTGTTTTCTTTATAATTATTTTGGACCCTCTTTTTTGTCCCTCTTGGACAATCATTTCTTTATCACCAGTCTTTTTTAAATTAAGGTTTAGTCTGGAAATTGAGGAGAGCGCAAAGAGTTGGTTTCCTCAGGAGGCAAGGTTACCAATAAATTCCAATAAATATCTTCAAACTTAGTTCTCAGACTTTCCATTTTTTTCAAATAAGAGACTTGTCTGTTTTTTCAAGTCAGACAATATCTCTGCTGTGGCATATTTTGATCTTCAAAGAGGAAACTCTAGTTTTCTTTCAATGAAGGCAGTCACTTGAATTTGACTTGAACTGAGTACTGTAACCTTTCTGCTTTTCACATTCCAGGAGTGAACTTTTGTGAGATTTTGCTTCAGTTTACAATTTCCTCATCTGCGAGACGGGTTTCACCTTCAAGGGCTTTCTATCAGTTTTTTGAATCTATTAAGTATTTCATGTTTAGACCATGGGGCTTATGTATCAAGCTCCGAATGGAGCTTGATGGCCCCTGTTTCTGGCGAGTCTTCAGACTCGCCAGAAACAGCAGTTATGAAGCAGCTGCTCCATAACCTGTCCGCCTGCTCTGAGCAAGCGGACAGACATTGCCACAATACAACCCGATTGAGTACGATCGGGTTAATTGACACCCCTCTGCTGGCTGTCTATTGGCCGCGAGTCTGCAGGGGGCGCCGTTGCACCAGCAGCTCTTGTGAGCTGCTGGTGCAATGATGAATACGGCGAGCGTACTGCTCGCCGTATTCAGCGAGGTCTGGTGGACCTGATCCGCACTGTCGGATTAGGTCCGCCAGACTTTCATAACTAGAGGCCCATATGTTCTCTTGTTTAATCCTTTCTTTTTTAGATATTTTGCAAGAGCAATGGGTACTTAATCTTACTCCTAGATTACGAGTTTTGCGTTAGAAGCTGTGCGGTGCTAACGAGCAGTTTATGCTCACCGCTCACTTACAGACAGCGCTGGTATTACAGGATTTTAGAAACCCGGCGTTAACCACAAAAGAGTGAGCGAAGAGCAAAATTTTGCTCCACATCTCACCTCAATATCAGCGCTGCTTACGTTAGCGGTGAGCTGGCTAAACGTGCTTGTGCACGATTTCCCCATAGGAATCAATGGGGGAGAGCCGGCTGAAAAAAAACCTAACACCTGCAAAAAAGCAGCCTAAAGCTCCTAACGCAGCCCCATTGATTCCTATGGAGAAATAAAAGGTATGTCTACACCTAACACCCTAACATGAACCCAGAGTCTAAACACCCCTAATATTACACTTATTAACCCCTAATCTGCCGTCCCCGACATCGCCGACACCTACATTATATTAATAACCCCTAATCTGCCACTCCGGACACTGCCGCCACCTACATAATAGTTATGAACCCCTAATCTGCTGCCCTAACCTAAGTTACAATTACACCTAACACTATACTATAATTAAATTAATTACCTAAATTAAATACAATTAATTACAATTAAATAAAATTATCTAAAGTACAATAAAAACAAAACTCTAAATTACAGAAAATAATTAACAAATTACAAGATTTTTAAACTAATTACACCTAATCTAATCCCCCTAACAAAATTAACCCCCCCCCCCCCAAATAAAAAAAAAAGTTCTACCCTACACTAAATTACAAATAGCCCTTAAAAGGGCCTTTTGCGGGGCATTGCCCCAAAGTATTCAGCTCTTTTACCTGAAAAAAATTACAATTCCCCCCCAACATTAAAACCCACCACCCACACAACCAACCCTACTCTAAAACCCACCCAATTCCCCCTTAACAAAAACTAACAGTAACCCTTTGAAGATCACCTTACCGGGAGACGTCTTCACCCAACTGGGCAGAAGTGGTCCTGCAGACGGGCAGAAGTCTTCATCCAACCGGGCAGAAGTGGTCCTCCAGACGGGCAGAAGTCTTCATCCAGACGGCATCTTCTATCTTCATCCATCCGGCGCGGAGCGGGTCCATCTTCAAGACATCCGACGCGGAGCATCCTCTTCTTTCCACGGGCGACGACTGAATGAAGGTTCCTTAAAATGACGTCATCCAAGATGGCATCCCTTCAATTCCGATTGGCTGATAGAATTCTATCAGCCAATCGGAATTAAGGTAGAAAAAATCCTATTGGCTGATGCAATCAGCCAATAGGATTGAATTGGCATTCTATTGGCTGATTGGAACAGCCAATAGAATGCCAGCTCAATCCTATTGGCTGACTGGATCAGCAAATAGGATTGAACTACCATAATTCCGAATTGGCTGGTAGAATTCTATCAGCCAGTCGGAATTGAAGGGACGCCATCTTGGATGACGTAATTTAAAGGAACCTTCATTCAGTCGTCGGCCGTAGAAAGAAGAGAATGCTCCGCGACGGATGTTAGTTGGGGGGGGGGGGGTCGTACTTAATAATAATTTTATTTAATTGTAATTAATTGTATTTAATTTAGTTCATTTTTTTAATTATAGTGTAGTGTTAGGTGTTAGTGTAAGGTTAGGTTTTATTTTACAGGTAAATTTGTATTTATTTTAACTAGGTAGTTATTAAATAGTTACTAACTATTTAATAACTATTCTACCTAGTTAACATAAATACAAAGTTGCTTGTAAAATAAAAATAAACCCTAAGCTAGCTACGATGTAACTATTAGTTATATTGTAGCTAGTTTAGGGTTTATTTTATAGGTAAGTATTTAGTTTTAAATAGGAATTATTTAGTTAATTGTAGTAATTTTATTTACATTTATTGTAATTATATTTAAGTTAGGGGGGGTTAAGGTTAGACTTAGGTTTAGGGGTTAATACATTTAATATAGTGGCGGCAACGTTGGGGGCGGCAGATTAGGGGTTAACAAATGTAGGTAGGTGGCGGCGATGTTAGGAACGGCAGATTAGGGGTTAATAATATTTAACTAGTGTTTGCGATGCGGAAGTGCGGCGGTTTAGGGGTTAATATATCTATTATAGTGGCGGCGATGTCCGGTTCGGCAGATTAGGGGTTAAAATATTTATTTTATTGTTTGCAATGTGGGGGGGCCTCGGTTTAGGGGTTAATAGATAGTCCCATTGAAAATATAGTATACGCAATTGACGTAAGTGGATTTGCGGTATTTACGAGTCTGGCCAAAAAAGTGAGTGGTACACCAGTACCTGTAAGACTCTTAATACCAGCGGGCGTTAAAAAGCAGCGTTAGGACCTCTTAACGCTGCTTTCTTTCATGTAATTAGCAAGAGTCCATGAGCTAGTGACGTATGGGATATACATTCCTACCAGGAGGGGCAAAGTTTCCCAAACCTTAAAATGCCTATAAATACACCCCTCACCACACCCACAATTCAGTTTTACAAACTTTGCCTCCCATGGAGGTGGTGAAGTAAGTTTGTGCTAGATTCTACGTTGATATGCGCTTCGCAGCAGGCTGGAGCCCGGTTTTCCTCTCAGAGTGCAGTGAATGTCGGAGGGATGTGAAGAGAGTATTGCCTATTTGAATTCAATGGTCTCCTTCTACGGGATCTATTTCATAGGTTGTTATCGGTCGTAGAGATTCATCTCTTGCCTCCCTTTTCAGATCGACGATATACTCTTATATACCATTACCTCTACTGATTTTCGTTTCAATACTGGTTTGGCTATCTACTATATGTAGATGAGTGTCTTAGGGTAAGTAAGTCTTATTTTATTATGACACTCTAAGCTATGGTTGGGCATTTTCTATGTAAAGTTCTAAATATATGTCTTTAAACTTATATTTGCCATGATTCAGGATAATCAGTATTCCTTTAAAATTCAGACTGTTAGTTTCATTATTTGGGATAATGCATTTTAATTCAATTTATTTTTCTTTACCTTGAAAATTTTCAATTGATCAATTTTCCCTGTGTGCTGTTAGGCTCGCGGGGGCAGAAAATGTTTCTTTTTATTGCGTCATTCTTGGCGCGGACTTTTTTGGCGCAAAAATTTTGTCATTTCCGGCGCCGTAGTTGACATCGGAAGTTGTATTCTGTTAATACGTCTTTTTTGACGCATGTGTATTCAGACATTTTTTTGCGCCAAAAAATGTGGGCGTCAGTTCTGGCGTCAGAGGATGTGGCGTCATACTTGGCGCCAAATATATGGGCGTTGTATTTAGCGCCAATAATGTGGGCGTCATATTTGCCGCCAAAAAATTTGGGCTTATTTTTTGTTTCACTTTTTTTCCTCACATTATTTAAACCTCACTTTTTTATTGCTTCTGGTTTCTAGAAGCTTATTATTTTGCATTCTTTTCCCATTCCTGAAACTGTCATTTAAGGAATTTGATAATTTTGCTTTAAAATTGTTTTTTTCTATTACATATTGCAAGATTTCACTGTTCCTGTTTCAAAACAATCTTAGAGGATTCCTGTTGACTGTGTTCAGTCCTACCAAAGCTAAGTTAATTTATTTTAAATGTTATGAATGTTTATCTTTAGCTATGGTTTGTAATAAGTTATCATGATAAACATTTACATGCAGAATCCATTAGTATTTATGCTTTACATATTGCCATTCTTTTTACATCTTATGTACAAGAAATATTTAGAAGATTTATAAGAAATATTTTTCTGATTCTATTTTAAAGGCTTTGTCTGACATCGTGCCTTCAAATAAAATTTTTAGGTCTTTTTCAAACTTCTTTTTTAATTATTGAAGTTTCAAATGACCAACAACATACTGATTTATCCTTCTCTGATGATGTTTTTTCTCATTCAGAATTTTCTTCATCAGATATTGACACTAACAAATCTACTTTATTTTATTTTTTTATTAAAGTACATTTGTTCTTTGTTGAAAAGGTGTTGATTATTTTGGATATTAAGGTAACTAGTTCTTTTTCAAGACTAGCTAACACTATTTCTGCTTATTTATTCTTCTGTGTTTTCAGAGGTTTTTTTTCCAATTCCTCATACTAGGGAATGGAATAGGCTGAGAATTTTCTTTTATTCCTTCTTCAAAGGTTTTAAACTATATTCTTTGCCAGCAGTTAAATTCAATTTGGAGGGTTCTCCAATTTATTGGGGCTACTACTCCTACTAATTATGCTATTGTTTCTATAGCAAAATAGTATTTATTTTCCTTTAGATGGTTGTATCTTATTTATGGAAAATTATTTAGTTTCAGGTACTTGTCTTGGACCTGTGATTTATTTGGATGTTGCAATTGCTTAATTTTTTCTGTTTACTTTAAGATCAAGTATCAGATTATGATTTATTTTAGCATTGTTAAAGGGACAACATTTGCTAGACTAGGTGCTGTTGCATTTGTCTTGTTGTTTTGCATTTATTGTTTATGCAAGTCCACTGTTTTGACTGGTCCTTTAACTATCATGCTAATAATTTCATTTGTGTCTTCATTTTATTGAATATTTTCGCAAATGAGGTTTAATCTATGTCTTTAGCTGTTTTAGCTAGAAGAATTTTGTGATTTCTAAAAATCCATATTTCTTTTGTTCTAAGATAATCAATTATTTGTTTTATAATTGGATTCAATTCTTAACTGTTACTCTGGGCTTCAAGATTGAGTTCTAAGACTAAAACTTTAAGCTTATACTAGTTTGGTTGTTCTTATTAAGGAACGAATTCCTGAATTCTTTCCCAAGTAACATGTTTTTAATTGGAAATTTTTCAGTTCGAAATCAGCTCCCTAAAATTGCGATGTACGTGCCGTATTCCAGCTTGGCTGGCAAGGGGCAGGTTAAGACTTTTTTGAAATTTATTTGGTTCTATTCGGTCCAAATTTCTTTGATTTTATTCCAGTAAGGCTAAACACTTTAAGTGTGTTTCGGTCCTATATATTTTGGGTACTGTTGAAGCATGGCTGATCACCCGTGGGGTTCAAGCTCTGCTCAGACCTGGAATCTTCTGGGGTATTTCTTCCAGTTCCATTTTTAGGAACTGGGTTTTGGAGTTTTATTCAAACTATTCTGCCTTTTTTTGGTCAGTGATAGCATTATTTGTTTTCATTAGATACAATAAATGCATATTTTCATTTTTCTGTTTTCATTCAGATTATTTTCTGAGGATGCGGTATCTCATATGATTCACTTTGTTCTTCCAGGACATAGTTAGAGGATCTTTTTTTCAAAAGCTCTTGATTCCTCACACAAGGGTCACCTTTTTTAGGTTTCCAGATAGTTGTGTCACTGTCTTTGTCTCTATCAGACAAGGGACAATTTTATTGTGTTCCGTCTGTCGGTACCTTTAGTCTCTATTATTTCCTTCAGTTGCTATATATGCATAGAAGTTTTAGGTCTTATGGCCACAGCATTGGATTCAATTCCCTTTGCTCATTTTCAATAGAAAGAACCTTTCCAGTCTTTTATGCTGAATTATGGTGCAGGGATTCTAGGATTTTGCATTTTAAATCTTCGAATCCTAATATTTATCTCTCTTGATTTGGTGGTTAAGATCACCATCATTTAGTTCTACAGGTCTCTTTGTTTCTTTCAACCTGGACCATGATCTCTACAGATGTGAGTCTTTTTGGTTGGGAGGCTGTCTGAGGATCTCTGTCAGCACAAGGGGTTTGGAAATCTCAGGAGGCGAGATTACCATTTGATATTTTAGAACTCCGTGCTTTTTCAGAGTTTTTCAGTTAGTTTCTTTTTGAAGAAGAGACGTTTATTGTTTTTCAGACAATATCACAACTATGGTGCATGTCAATCATCAGGGTAGGACTATCAGTCCTTAGGCTATGACAGAAGTGTCTCGGATATTAGCTTGGGCTAAATCCAGCTCCTATGTAAATTCTGTGGTTTTTTTCCCAGGTATAGATATTTGGGAAGCGGATTATCTCTGTTAATCAAGCTTTACTTCCGGGAGAATGGTCTCTCTTACCCAGATATGTTTTTCAATTTTTCAGATGTGAGCATTTCTAGAAATAGATCTGTTGGCATCTCATCTGAATAATGAACTTCCCAGGGGCCTATTCAGGTCCGGGGATCTTCAGGCGGAAGTAGTGTATGCATTGACATTTCTTTGGAATTATCTTTTTGCCTATTTCTTTCCGCCTCTAGTTCTTCTTCCAAAGTGATTTCCAAAATTCTTATGGAGTATTTTTTTGTTATGCTGGTGGCTCCAGCATGGCCTCTCAGGTTTTGGTATGCGGATCTCATTCAGATGGCCAGTTGCCAACCTTGGACACTTCCGTTTAAACCAGACTTTCTTTCTCAAGGCCCATTTTTTCCATCAGGATCTCAAATCATTAAATTTGAAGGGATGGAGATTGAACGCTTGGTTTTTAGTCATAGAGGTTTTTCTGACTCATTGATTAATACTATGTTTCAGGCTCGTAAATCTGTCTCTAGAAAGATTTATTATTGAGTCTGGAAGACCTACTTTTCTTGGCATTCTTTTAAAATTCATAGAATTTTATTATTTTTTCAGGTTGGTTTGGATAAGGTTTTGTCTTCAGTTCTTTGTTAAGACAAATCTCTATTCTTTCTGTTCTTTTTTCACAGAAAGATTGCTAATCATCCTGATATTCATTGTTTTGTACAGGCTTTGGTCCGTATCAAGCCTGTCATTAATTCAATCTCTCCTCTTTGGAGTCTCAATTTGGTGCTGAGGGCTTTACAGACTCCTCCGTTTGAAACTATTCATTTTCTGAACATTAAATTACTTTCTTGGAAAAGTATTGTTCCTTTTGGTTATTTCTTCTGCTAGAAGAGTTTTTGAGTTATCTGCTCTTTTTTGTGAATATCTTTTTCTGATTTTTCATCAGGATAAGGCAGTGTTACTTCCTGATATTCATCATTTTGTTCAGGTTTTGATTCGTATCAAACCTGTCATTAAGCCAATTTCTCCTCCTTGGAGTCTTAATTGGGTTCTGAAAGTTTTTCAGGCTCTTCTATTTGAGCATATGCTTGCTCTGGACATTAATTACTTTCATGGAAAGTATTGTTCTTTTTGGACATCTCTTCAGCTAGAACAGTTTTTGAATTATCTGTTCTTTCTTGTGAATCTCTTTTTTCTGATTTTTTTCATCAGGATAAGGTGGTTTTTGCTGTCCTCATTTCAATTCTTACCTAAAGTTGTAAATTCTAACAAACATTAGGGAGGAATTATTGTTTTCCTAAGACTTCTTTGGTGAGATTCTTACTTTCTTTGGATATGGTAAGAGTTTTTGAAATTCTATGTTGAAGCTATTCAGATTTCAGATAGACTTCTAGTCTATTTTTTATCTTTTCTGGTTTTAGGAAGGTCAAAAGCTTCTGCCATTTATTTGGCATCTTGCTTAAACTTTTGATTCATCATGCTTATTTGGAGTCGGGTGGATTCCCGCCTCGGAGGATTACGGCTCATTCTACTAGGTAAGTTTCTACTTCCTGGGCTTTTTAAGAATGAAGCTTCTGTTGATCAGATTTGCAAAGCAATGACTTGGTCTTCTTTGCATACTTTTACTATGTTCTACCATTTTGATGTTTTCTCTTCTTTAGAAGCAGTTTTGGTAGAATGGTACTTCAGGCAGCTGTCTCAGTTTGATTCTTCTGCTTATAATTTCAGGGTTTTTTTTCATTATAAAAATTGAAACTTTTTTGATTTGGGTAGTGGATTAATTTTTCAGCGGAATTGGCTGTCTTTATTTTATCCCTCCCTCTCTAGTGACTCTTGCGTGGAAGTTCCACATCTTGGGTATTTATTATCCCATACGTCACTAGCTCATGGACTCTTGCTAATTACATGAAAGAAAACATAATTTATGTAAGAACTTACCTGATAAATTCATTTCTTTCATATTAGCAAGAGTCCATGAGGCCCACCCTTTTTTGTGGTGGTTATGATTTTTTTGTATAAAACACAATTATTCCAATTCCTTATTTTTTTGATGCTTTCGCTCCTTTCTTATCACCCCACTTCTTGGCTATTCGTTAAACTGAATTGTGGGTGTGGTGAGGGGTGTATTTATAGGCATTTTAAGGTTTGGGAAACTTTTCCCCTCCTGGTAGGAATGTATATCCCATACGTCACTAGCTCATGGACTCTTGCTAATATGAAACGAATGAATATTATCAGGTAAGTTCTTACATAAATTATGTTTTTTAACCCTAACGCGCATCTCGTAATCTAGGCCTTAGTTTCTAAAGGCTCCTGTAGCTATTCGGTATTTCAACTAGCTAACTTTTTTCCCTTCATCTGTTGTTCCACTCAGTCATAGTTAAAGGGACAGTCAAGTCCAAAAAAACTTTCATGTTTCAAATAGGGCATTTCATTTTAAACAACTTTCCAATTTACTTTTATCACCAATTTTGCTTTGTTCTCTTGGTATTAGTTGAAAGCTAAACCTAGGAAGGCTCATATGATATTTTCTAAGCCCTTGAAGGCCGCATCTTATCACATGCTTTTTTATTTGCTTTTTACAACAGGGGAGAGCTAGTTAATGTCAGCCATAAAGATAACATTGTGATCACCCATGTGGCTTGTGGCAGACACTGCACTAATTGGCTAAAATGAAAGTCAATAGATAATAAATACAATGTCATGTGATCAGGGGGCTGTCAGAAGATGCTTAGATACAAGTTAATCACAAAGGTAAAAAGTATATTGCTATAACAGTGTTGGATATGCAAAATTGAGAAATGGGTAAGAAAGGGATTATCTATCTTTTTAAACAACAAAAATTCTGGTATTGACTGTCCCTTTAAAATCTAGCTCTATCACTAATCAGGAATTCTGATTGTTCCAGTTTGAGCATGCTGAACTGCAAAGACAATATTTTTCTTTAAAAGTTTGCTTTTTTATCTCAAATCTATCAATTTAACAGCCCAGAGTTTGAACTCTTGATTCATATACTAAGTTTTTTAGACACAATAGTGGAGACCTTTATTCAGGCAAGACAGAATATAACAAGTTAGTTTTATCACTGTTTTTTTCTTTTTCTTTTTCTTTTTCTTGGTATGATAAACATTGTTTTTGTCAGTATTTCTCAGAATTTTTAGAAATGTTTCAATTCTTACAAATTATTTTAATTATGGACTCATGTGCAAGTATCTTATAAGATCTAACATTCAGATCTTTGTTCTATATCTAGTCAAAGTAAGTTTTATAGTTAAGACATCTTCTTTTCCTGAGAATCTTAGTGGCTTAAGGGTTTTACAAACAATTTATTTGACCCTATAAATGGTTTAACCCCTTAGTGACCAGAGCACTTTTCCATTTGTTGACCGTTTGGGACCAAGGCTATTTTTACATTTCTGCGGTGTTTGTATTTAGCTGTAATTTTCCACTTACTCATTTACTGTACCCACACATATTATATACCGTTTTTCTCGCCATTAAATGGACTTTCTAAAGATACCATTATTTTCATCATATCTTATAATTTACTATTAAAAAAATTATAAAATATGAGGAAAAAATGAAAAAAAAAACAATTTTTTCAAACTTTGACCCCCAAAATATGTTGCACATCTACAACCACCAAAAAACACCCATGCTAAATAGTTTCTAAATTTTGTCCTGAGTTTAGAAATACCCAATGTTTACATGTTCTTTGCTTTTTTTGCAAGTTATAGGTCACTAAATAAAAGTAGCATTTTGCTATTTCCAAACCACTTTTTTTCAAAATTAGCGCTAGTTACATTGGGACACTGATATCTGTCAGGAATCCCTGAATATCCTTTAACATGTATATATATATATTTTTAGAAGACATCCCAAAGTATTGATCTAGGCCCATTTTGGTATATTTCATGCCACCATTTCACCGCCAAATGCGATCAAATAAAAAAAAAAAGTTCACTTTTTCACAAACTTTAGGTTTCTCACTGAAATTATTTACAAACAGCTTGTGCAATTATTGCACAAATGGTTTTAAATGCTTCTCTGGGATCCCCTTTGTTCAGAAATAGCAGACATATATGGCTTTTACGTTGCTTTTTGGTAATTAGAAGGCCGCTAAATGCCACTGCGCACCACAAGTGTATTATGCGCAGCAGTGAAGGGGTTAATTAGGAAGCATGTAGGGAGCTTGTAGGGTTAATTTTAGCTTTAGTGTAGTGTAGTAAACAACCCCAAGTATTGATCTAGGCCCATTTTGGTATATTTCATGCCACCATTTCACCGCCAAATGCGATCAAATTAAAAAAAACTTTAAATATTTCACAATTTTAGGTTTCTCACTGAAATTATTTACAAACAGCTTGTGCAATTATGGCACAAATTGTTGTAAATGCTTCTCTGGTATCCCCTTTGTTCAGAAATAGCAGACATATATGGCTTTGGTGTTGCTTTTTGGTAGTTAGAAGGTCGCTAAATGCCGCTGCGCATCACACGTATATTATGTCTAGCAATGAAGGAGTTAATTAGGTAGCTTGTAGGGAGCTTGCAGGGTTAATTTTAGCTTTAGTGTAGAGATCAGCCTCCCACCTGACACATCCCACCCCCTGATCCCTCCCAAACAGCTCCATTCCCTCCCCCACCCCACAATTGTCCCCGCCATCTTAAGTACTGGCAGAAAGTCTGCCAGTACTAAAATAAAAGTTTTTTGGGGGGTTTTAGTTTAACAGCTCTTTAACCCCCCCCTCTGCCTTTATTGGGTACCATATTGGGTACTGGCAGCTGTCTGCAAGTACCCAGTTTTAAAAATAATAATGTATTTTTATTTTTTTATTTTATTAAATATTTTATTTATTTCTGTAGTGTAGCTGCCCCCCCCTCAACATCCAACCCCCCACCCTCTCCCAGATGCCTTGATTTTAAAATCCCACCCTCCCCAGTCCTCTCTCCCACCCTCCAGATCTACAGCATATTGATGCTGTTTTTATAGAGCTCTCGTGCACGCGCGCCAGTGCTCGGCTCTCGTGCACGCGCATGCAGACTCTCGTGCACGCGCCCGTACCCGCACTAGATCCCTCCCCCCTCCTCCACCAATGACTGCCCACCCGCCTCCCTGGATGAGCTCCCACCCACCAACGATAACGGCCATTGATAGCCGATGCAGAGAGGGCCACAGAGTGGCTCTCTCTGCATCGGATGGCTAAAAACAGTTATTGCAGGATGCCTCAATATTGAGGCATCACTGCAATAACATGAAAGCAGCTGGAAGCTATCAGGATCGCTTCCACTGCTTTCAAAGACCAACGACGTATGGGGTACGTCCTTGGTCATTAACTGCATTTTTTTGCAGGACGTACCCCATACGTCGTTGGTCATTAAGGGGTTAAGCATTCAGGTTATTTTGAAAGTGATTGTTTCTTTTGCATTTTTGGGATAGCTTTTGTCAGGAAAGTCCTTCAGTCTTAGTGGGTGGTAAATAGGTACCTTATATTTCTTCCACCCATTTACCTGTGGACTCCACAGCTTGCCTGGTAGATCCCAGGAATAATGGCTCGTGGACTTGCACCACCTTATGAAAGAAAACAAAATGTATGCTTTCATCATAAATTAATTTATTTCATAGTGTGAGAGTCCACTAGACCCACCCACTTATATTTTTCTGATTGGTGGCAGTTTTTAGTATTCACCTCATTTACCCTGCTTTTGTCCTTTCTAATTCTCTATTTTTCAACTTTTCTTGGCTATAAGTTAGACTAGGATACCAGAGAGGTGAGATAGAGTTTAGAGAATGTTGGGTATATTTGCCTCCTCCTAGTGCCAGGAGTTGAATTCCCATGAGTAATGGTTTGTAGACTCTCACCACCATGATAGAAATTAATTTATCAGGTAAGCATACATTTAGTTTTTTGTTAATATATTTTAAAGACTTTATTGGAAATAGATTTGTCTAATTACAACCACTTCTCTGTAAAGAAAGTCTATTGCTCTCACTGTAACATAACATTTACAATTTCTTTATAGCAGCAAGTCATACACTTTTTTTAAACTAATTAATTCCTCATGCTATTAGGTTGGTTCCCCACCTGCAACACCCCCTAATCTGCTCCTCATAGCAAAAAACTATACAATAATCCTGCTAATAAAATGAAACGAGCAATTACTATTTCGCACACTGAGGAAGTCAAATAAGCCTTCAAAATTTACTTTCTTTTCACACAATGCTTAAAGCTTTAACGCTGCAAAATGGAATTGGAAGGCAGACAGGTGTTTAAGAAAATGGAAGCTTGTGAAACGCTTTGCCTCCTTCTAGTTTTCTGTTCAAAACTGATGCTTTTTTTATGGCCCTGTCATTTTCAATCAGCCAAGAGCACTTGTGATCAGTATATCTGATAAACTTGTCAATGCCTTTTTAAAGCAGGATTCCCCAACCTATGCAACCCCCCTCTGTTTCCCTCTACAACCAAACCTCCTTACACTCTCTCCCCCTTTTTTTCTTTCTCGTTTCCAGTATAATCTTGATAAGACAGAGATCCAGTATGTCACGGGCAGCTGTGTACAGCCTGCCTCAGACTACAACTAATTTGTGCAGGAAAAAATTAAATCAAGAGGTAAATTATTTCATGATTGCTCATTCCCAACAGAGTTGGGCATCATTCTGAAGAAAATATCTAATAATTGGTTTCAGCCCGTGTCAGACACATGCAATTCCCTTCACTAATGGCTGTGTTAGGTAGCACTGGGCCTCGGGGGTCAGCAACGGACTGGAAATAGCAAAGCGTTAGGCAGAGCACTAGAGAGATGGAGCACATAGGAAATGAAGTGGCAATAAGTGCAATCCATAGGGGAAATGTGCTTCACTTGGAGTTTAATATATCGCCTCTGTATCTGGCAGCAAGCCACGTAACAATTGTTTACCTTTTTGTCAGCATCTGCATCTGTTCTGTTTTGTAAACGGCACTTAACTCTCAGCCGGTAAAAGCTGGAATCAATAACAACAGCTAGGGGAATTCCTTTCTTTTTATCATATTCTATAACAAATTCACGCTACAAACAATGTTTACCTTAGATTAACAAGGAACAGACATTAACAGGGTCAAAGGGATTTGGTTGGGAACATTTTATAGCTTTCTCGGCTCTCCGCAATTATATCTGTGCAATTTGAATGTATTTTGTAACCTATCCAAATTAAACTGTTAAAAAAATTGCTAGCATGCAGTAATGAAGATGATTTTTTATAATTATCTTAAGTACTGTGTATATAAAACTGCTGGCACCTTCGGTAATAATTTAGTTTGCCATATTGCAGCTGGTACTCTGAAATATTAAGGTGGCTTTTTTTTATTGTTTTGGGAAAAAAATGTATTACACCAGGCTAATGTAAATTGTTTGAGAAAAAAAAGACACTGACACAGTGTAGATTTGTTAGTTATTTTTTTTGTCTGTAAAAGAAGGTGTCATTAGCTGAACTAGTATTTCTTAATAGGCATATTCCGGATATACACTGTACAGATGAAGGCTGTCACAAAGGATTGTTACAATAGTTATAGCATCACTTAAAACTTAATATCATTGAGAGCAAAGGAACACATTAATGTTAATGGGATTTCTTCACGTTACTCCCCATGCACTGCTTGGAAAATGTACCCCTTAATGTCTTGAAATTCAAAATAGACCCATTAAATTGCTTTTCTTTTATTAAACAGCCTCCTTTTCAATTGTAGACCAACTTGAAGTTACATTTTTTTGTAACATTTTATTGTTAGCAACTTGGCATTTATGGTTGTTTTTATTCGATTAATTAACCTTTATTTCTTTTTTTTTTTTCCCCCAAGTACATTTACATGCACAACAGAATTCTCAGATACTGCCAACTTGTGTACGAAGCATAGCAAAAGGGCAATTTCCAAGTGGGGGAAGCTTGTACTATTTAAATGAACCGGTTTGATTTTGCTGTCACTGCACATCTATGTGTTGTTGCACTAGAAATGTATTATCCACTTGAATGCGGGAGGTAATGGTTTTCAGCCCACTTCTGCACTGAAAGGGTCATATGTATTATATAGTTAATGCATTCACTGATGTTACACACGTTGCATAGATGGGAAAGGTTTACAAAGTTTATTATTTCCCCCCTAAAACTTATACAGAGGTGTAATTCAATACACTGTCAACTGGACATCGTATTTAAAATTATTCATGTACATGAAAAAAACAGCATTTACAATTGTCAAAATATTTTTGTTTTGGAAATTATCAAGTAAAAGCTGTTTAAAATTTAAATTAATACTGCTGTATTGAGTTTTATACTTTCTATTAATCATTACTGGCTGACAACTACTATGTGGTTGGTGGAAAGGGCAACACCAAAAATTTGGTTTTTTTTTTCATTCTAGACAGAAAGGCAAAAAATATATATCTTCAAAAGCCCTCTTTTAAACAAAAAAAGTTGAATAATTACCTTTATTGCATGTGTTTGCAGTCCTTGTTTGCCTTGGCTAAAGGCATTTTGATTTGTATGCTACTGTAATATTATTTGCTGTTCTCTATGTATTTGTATATACTTGACAAAAAGAGTAAGCATTAATTTAAAAAGAGTAGCCTTTTCTTGCTATGTGTTATCCTTTTAATAAGCACACATTCCTCATTATCTTGGGTTCTTCCTTATTCTTAAATCCCTGTGGCCATTTCAATATGGTGATATCATCATGTGTATGATGACATCACAACTTGTGATAAAGAGTTTACAGGGAGAGATACTTCTTCAATGTTCATGATGAAGAGTAGGGATGCGCATTCAAATTTTTTGAGAGGATACAAATGCAGAAGATTGGAATGCGCATCCCTAACTGCAGAGTATGGAACTAATATCTTAAGCCACTACATGTGATAACATGCTTTTTTATTTGCTTTTTACAACAAGAGACTGCTAATTCATGTGTGCCCTATAGATAACATTGTGCTCACTCAGTGGAGTTGTGCCTGACACAGCACTAATTTGCTAAAATGCAAGTCAATAGATAATAAATAAATATCCATGTGATAAGGGGGCTTACAAAAGAGGCTTTTAACAGTTTTGGAGTAGACTGTCCCTTTAACTCTTGTACTGATTAGAGGAATGCCAGATTTAGGCACCCAATATTCCATTAAAGAATGCGGGCTTCCTTGCCTTAAGGTTCAGCTTTCTTGTTTAGTGCTTATCTGAATAAAAACAATATTGCTTACAGATGGTACATCAACCCCGCTAGACTCAAATACTTTGGTACACTTTGGTCATCTAAATATTTCATGGCCTGTAGGGAATAGAGAACATATTTTAATTTGTGGTAATTTTGTCCTTTAGCTTCTTCTCTTTGGTCCTAGGTTTTCTAATCTAGTATGTTCTGTAGTTAAAGGGGCATTAAAGTAAAGTTTAATGAATAAGTTCCCGGTATCTAAAAATACTCTTAAAAACAAGGGCACTACGCCCGCAGCTCCTGCTGTAGTTAGCAGATCGATGACGAATCCGGGTTCCTCTGATAGATACGTGCCTCACGAGCTGGAAGCCAAAGGGGGCACGCAGAGATTGGAGGAATCCTGATTCATCATTGATCTGCTAACTACAGCAGGAGCTGTGGGCGGAGGATCGCTGGTCTGCTTTCCATAAAGAAATGGTAAGTATTTTAAAAAAGAAGCTTCAATGTAAAGTTTAATGAATAAAAGTGCCCCTGTTTTTTTATACTTCATGACAGAAAGTCCCCTTTATTTGTTCCAATGGTAAATCCTAGCGTTTCCCAAATGCTAGGATTTACCATCACTAACTTTAGATACAATAAGCTTAATTTAACATGGAATGAAAGTTGGAAGACTATTTTTTCTTTAAAAGGGAAGAAATATGTGGACTTTCTTTAAACTATAATTAACTTCCCTTAGAGAACACATTATTCACACTTTTTATTTAAAAAATATATATCTTAGATCTCTTATGAGTAAATTTAAAAATCCTCTGCACACTCATTGTGTTAAAAATGCTTAAATAGTTAAAGGCAAATTAGTTATAGTTATTACATAGAAATTATGCTTTTCTGTCCACATGCTGAACGTTTTACCTAAGTGTAAGAGCACACATACTGTTACATATACTGCCATATTAAAAAATGTATAGGCACTCACTATACAATATCATGGAAGGCAGTACAGTATAAACAAAATGTGTATATTGTCATATACTCCAGACATTCCCAGACACCTAGATTGTCATGAAACACCTTCATCAGGTATCATTGTGTGAAATTGCTATACAAAAGCTAGTTGGACTCTGCCATTAAAATCTGAGCCTAAGCATGCTCAAAAGTTATTTATCTGTGAACTCCTCTGTGGAAAAAAAAGAGATTAGCACAAACAGCAATTACATGGAACTGTAGCATAAATGGAGCTATTTTACATATTTTTTCCATACATAAAGCTGAATAAATGGCAAACTTTACACTACACATACAATCATTTCTTTGTTGCCATGGGAAAAGTTTCAGCAAATGATACCAAGAGAAAGAGGTATAATTGAAATATTTTTGAAATTATACGAATTAATATTAAAAGTTACATTTTTGACATCCGTGACCCTTTAAACTTGGCTACAGATTTAATGAAATGGAAATGGAAACATAATGGGGGTGTTGACACTGTTTTGTGGCTTTAAGTCAGCTGAAACGATGAAAGTTAGCAAAAATGAAATACACTGCAGTTATTTGTAGTGACACTGAAGCTGGAGAAATAAATATAATAAACATACTTGTTATTTCCTTGTATTTGGTTTCAAATCATTAATGTTCTAGCACCTTCCAAATAAAGATAATATTAATAAATAAAAAAAACTAGATTTTCTTCATAAATGGAAAGAGTCCACAACTGCATTCATTACTTTTGGGAAATAAGAACCTGGCCACGTGGAGGAGGCAAAGACACCCCAGCCAAAGGCTTAAATACTCCTCCCACTTCCCTCATCCCCCAGTCATTCTTTGCCTTTCATCCCAGGAGGTTGGCAGAGAAGTGTCAGAAGTTTATTTTCGTCTCTTATGAAGGGTAGTACTCTTCAACATGGGACGGGAGTTTTAAGTAATCCTGTCAGTCTCTTAGTGAGGGCTTGGATGAAAGTTAGAGTCCAGAGATGCAGGAAGTCTTTCTGAGAAACCATCCCGACTCATTTTAACAACCCCACAAGCAATCAGCGTTGTCAAATTTCGCTTTGCTGCTTACTTTCTTCTCTCAAGTCCATGGCTGAGGCGATGCTACTATCTGTCACACTTATAGGGCTGTGTTCCTATTCCACGGCGTAGATTCCGGTAAGATTGTTTCATTTTACTTCTTCATGAATATACTGTAATTCATTTGTTCCTGCGAACTTACATGAAAAATACAAGGGTTTCAGTGGGACTCCTTATAGTATCTTGGAATCAAGGGTCAATGTCTCCTGAGGGGGATTATTGAACGGGGGGGGGGGGGTTTAATCATGTTTGCTATGTGATTCAATCTGCTTATGTGTGGCTTTTGGGAACATAACAGCCTTTGAAGTGATGCAACCTTACGGTCGGGCATGCTTTTTTTTTGACTGTACGGTTCACCTTGTGACTGGGTGTGTTTATGTTCTGGTCTCCCATTTCCGCATTCCTGACCGTGTGGCGATGGAGAATTCTAGTCCGCTGGTATCTGGTTCATAGGAGGTGGTGAGTGCCCCAGCCATTGTGGGTGTCAGGTGCCATTTAAATTGTTTTATATTTAGTCCTTTTTTTTCTTGGTATCCTTTATCCAGTTATGGAAGATGATGATTTTGATATTGTTTAACTTTCTGATTCAGATTCTTCGTCCTGTGACGATGTGAATTGGCCCCTTTGACTCAGGTCAGTCAGTTATGTTCTTTAGGCCGTTCTAGAGTGATTTGTTCCTTGGGCTCAGGGATTCAAGGGACTGCTGAGCCATCCGCCTTGGGGAGGGCCCTGTCCTCCGGGAAGCGAGTTCCCTACCACTCCCTACTACTACACATGCGGGTAACCCAAGTTATGTTTTTTCTTCCTCGGAGGGTGGATTGTTCCCCCCGGAGGTTGTGGCACGTTTTTGCTTTTACATACTTTTGGCGCTTGCGCGTCTACAAAGTACAGATGTTTATTTGCTCGGCCACAGGAGGGCATGTGCAGTTCCCTGCGGGTGTAACTGTTCCTGAGTGTTGTGCCTTTCGTTACAGGTTGGCTTGCCTTCGTGTTCTACTCAGACACGTTTTTGAGCCGTTTGGGGACCCTACCCTTCTTGGTTATGGAATTCATCAGTCTCCTCCTTCGAATGGCTCACCTCGTTAGACATGGGGGGATGAAGTAATCTCCTTTAAGTCTTGTTAACGAGATCCTTCCCAGTTTTTGTTGGAAGAACAGGGTTTCCGTTAGGCTGGTCCTGTGGATCTTTCTGTTCTTCTTGGACGTTGACCCTCGGGTTGCCTGTCATTTTATTTTATTCGGTTAGGATGACTTTAATTTTTCGTTTCATACTATGTTTCCTGTGGGAACTTTCTCTGGGATCGATACTCGCTTTTTGCTTCTACGGAAGTTGTTCGGGACACGTTAGTCCTATGTTTGTCTGTTTTTTTCTTCCTTCCTCTCTAAGGGTGGATTTAGCCAGCTTGGCATTTATGACCCTGGTTGCAGGTCCTGCTTGGGTTCAGATCTTCTGTCTCGCGGCTTGTTCAGACATGTGGCACCTTATATACCTTTGTCAAGTCGGGGTGCTGAGTGTATTCAAGATTACTTATGTTTCTCGTTATTTGTTTTACAAGTTTCAGCTAAACATTCTCAAGAGGACTTGCGGATCTGTGCGGCTCTCGGGATTGTTTCAGTCCTAAATAGCCGTCTGTCTGGTGACTGGGTCAGTGAATTTTGCTTCATCATTCTCTGTTGCTTCCGATACCCTCGAAACCTAGAGTATTCCTTCCCACGTGTTGGGAAAATTAGAGGGGTAGCACCTCTTTTCCGCCGGTCGGGGCGGTGTGTCTTTAAGAAATTGTCCTTTTTGTATTTGTTCTTTTAGTGGTTCTCTTCTTCATTGAGACCTTCTGGGACTTTTTCCATCTCTCCTTGTGGATGGGTCACCTACGGGGGACTTGGATTCCCTTCAAGAGTTAGTTGTCCCTTTTTCGGGACATTAGACAGTGAGGTCTTTTTGTGCTCCGGTTAGGGGTCCTTCCCTGGTGTTGGGAATGCTCTGCATCTCCTTCTTGGGATAGAAGAGGTCCTAGTGGTTTTACACTCATAGGGTTCGAGTATTGCCATCCAGGTGGCATCCAAGCCCATGTTTTTCTTCCTCTGATTTTGAATCTGAGGTGATGTGGAGGCTTGATGTTGCCCTGTTCGGGTGATTTGTCCTCACTGTTCCCCTTGTGTATGGAGCTTGTGGCTAGCTGGACAGCTAGCTCATCATACTAATGCTCTGTGGCTACTCTGAAACCGAGGGTTTCTAGTTCGATCCCTGGCGAGGTCTACTCAGCCTTCCTCCTTTCGAGTTTGATAAAATGAGCAGCGCCTTGTGTCCCTTAAGGGGGATAAGCCGCGCTTTTCAAGCACAAAAATGTTAATGTTGTTTGGACACCTGTTAGCTCTGTTGTCCTTTTATGGTTTTGGCTCTTTGGAGTGTTGGGCTCCTGCAAGGGGTGGTCTCTTCCCTTTGGGTCAGGACGTGCAAGGGCTTCTTGCTCTTGTTATCCAGGTTATTCTGGATTTTTCCCTGGGAGGTCTGTTTTTTTATGTCAGGCGAGGGATTTATATTCCTGGAATATTGTTTAATCTAAACATTTGTGGGGCCCGGGCTTCTTGTCCTTATCTTCCGGTTCTCAAGGGTTTTCCTCTGCGTTTTCTCTTTGTGGATCCTGCTGTGGGATGTTACCGGACCTTATGATCCTAGGACTGGCCTGGGGGTTCCAGTTTCCGTGGTAATTGGGCTTAACCCTTGTTCTGGCTGTTGGCCAGATTTACTAAGAGCCGGGGCTCGATACGGTTCCCTTGGGACAGCTAACTAATGTGACCTGATGGTGGGCTTTCCTGCCTAGCAAATGAAGAAAGGTTTGCGGTTGCTCAGCTGTCACTTTTGCGTCTGGTATGTGTGCTAGCACAATGGTGTTTTAAGGGGTCCTTTCTGTGTTCGTAAGTGACATGGCCTTGTGTCCTCTCGGTTCTTACTATGACTTCCTGTCTTATGGGCAGGTATTTATCAATGCTCTCCTCTTCAGGGGGCTAGTTGTCCTCCTTACAGAGGTGTGGTTCCTTCTCCTGTGTTCAGGAGGTTGGAACATATGTTTTATATGGTTCAGGGATTGGGCTGCTCTTTGAGTTATTCCTTTACATCTGGGGAGCTGTTGGCTCCGCATTGAGACTTAGTCGGGTAGCTTTGCTAGATCTCTTTGGGTCTAACGCCTGCTCGATTGTCTTTAGGTTGAAGTGGCTGTGTCCATTTTTCCACCCTTTTGAGGGCCGGTCTTGGGGTTCCTTTCTGTTCCCTTGCTTTCAGATCTGCCGTTGCTTTGGCTGGTCCGGCTAGGTGTAGGATCTGCAATCTGTTGTTTATCTTCAGGTCTTGGGGATGTCAGTGGACCTTTTTTTTTTTTTAGAGGTTCTGTGCCTCTTCCCCTTTGAGAACTGTGAGTAGGTCTGGTGGCCTGGATTGCCTGGAGTGTGTCCTCTGCCTTGGAGGTTGGGCAATCTGCTAGTTTGTTTGGCTGCTTTTTCCTTACGGAGAGTGTTTTCTCTGTGTCTTCCTATGGATGGCAGCATGTTACTCGACTCAGATGTTTAACTTTTTTTTTTTCTTTCAATTTTCAAAAGAGCTTTATTTAAAAATTGTATACATACATATAATGCAATAAATGTAAACAGTTTACATCAAAATTGTCTTATTTCTAAATGTCCAACCATGTAACTATGATTGATATAAGACATCTATAAGTTGAACAAGATTTGCGTAATATTATTTCAGTACATTTCTTAACTTATAACTTTTAGATCATTATATATATATATATATATATATATATATATATATATATATATATATATATATACATACATATAGCCTATGTCGGTCTCTCATGAGCCTGTATCTCTATATTAGGTTATAATATAGAGTAAAAATAACAAAACAAAATTTGCTTCCTGATGTATGGAGCAAAAACCACAACTGAGCACAGTAAAAAAGATGTTACGATATGTTGGTGACAGTCCAGTGACATAAACAGCTATTAACATATGTAGAATTGAGCACAAATGATATAAGTGTTATAATTGCTATCACACAGCTGAACTAGCATAAAGTTATTGGTTAATAAATATAAGGGTACATTTCCTTTATCATGGAGCGCTTATAATTGAATTATACTAAATAAATGCAACAGTCCAGACCCTTTGCAGAAAAACACAATATGACCAACAAGAATACCACAACCTATTTGGACCAGGGGAGTCAATATTTATGACATATTGTCTGGAATTGTTATGATTGACATTTGTTTTAAGCTTTGCCAGATAGTTCCCTCATATTGCAATCACTTTTTAGAAGGGAGGTCATCATAATTACTGTCTGTAACCTATATACAACTTAATTAACAGATAACAAATTCACCACACACCATGCTCTAATAATACATTCTTGCCCTCAATTTGTATCCTGTATACTGTGATCTCTAACAATTACTCACATCTGGGCTTGGTAATACAAAGCAAAATATCATTAAAGCGTTGAGAATATCAGGTTCATTTCATGTAAAACAGCGTACATTCATTTATATTGGGACCCGATACTGAGAACATATGCCTCTAATATAGTCTTACTGGTGGTGATTACTGCAGACAGTATTAGAGATGCAGGAGAAGAATAGTCTTTAGCCCTCTTCGAAGTATTTGATCGTTTGAACTATAGTGTTATGTAGATCCCATATGCAGCACTTTACAGTCGCTAAAAAATCACTTATGGAGAGTGCGCCCGCCCGAAGGTTCATGTGTGGGAGTACAGGTGTTAAATGGCCCCCACTGCTTGAAGGTAGTCCTCTGTATGCTTCAGCTTGTAGGTTTCCTAACACATGGGATTGGATTATGTCTTTAAGGGCCTGCGGTTTACTTTCAGGGAAGATCCCTTTTGCTAATGACAGTGGTTCCCGCAGTACCAGAAGCGCTGAATCAAGGGACATAATTGTGTTCATATTCACAGGCTCCTGAACATCCAGTGTCTGCGTAAGTATAAGTGGGCCAGTGGAACCTAGGTGTTCTTGAATAGTTTTAGTTAGCTCTCTGTCCACTATTCTATTGGGAGGAATATGCGGGAAGAAGCGTTTCTGCGCTATTGCCTGTGCCTTCCGACTGCTATCGTAAGTTGCTGCTTGCAGATCGTTCTGTTCAGGTGCTTCTGCTATCATGCGCTCTAAGAGGTCTCTGGATAGGGAGCTTTGATAGAGCTTCTGTAGCATTTTATCTAATTTAGCAAAGCGCTGGTCTAAGTGCTGCGCTAGATCACTTTCCCATACACCTGCCATTTTGTGATATTCTTCTTTCGAGTGCACTAGAAATCAAGGCCTCGCCAGTCTGTCAGCCTGGAGATGGTATGTTGTGGCTTTTGGTGGTGTAGATAGATACAGTAAGGCAGATGTGGTCTGCCGGCACTGGTAACCCGGTGGATCCGGGGGGGAACGCTACCTAAGTATAGGCCGCCGCCCTAGGTTTTAAACTGCCGATCTGTAGCCCTGTAGTCATGAAAACAGCAAACAAGAACAAAAATATAGCGCCAGTCTGAGGTGCAGCTATTGTATGAATAATTGTGTAGTTGATTTTGCTGTTGTAACTCTTTAATCAGCGGATTAGAGAGGATCTTATGCAGAGCTCCCAGAAAATGCGTCCATGCCGGTACGCTGTTCGGACACGCCCCCTTTTTTTTTAACTTAAATTTGCGACTTGTAATTTTTCTGTTTGCTCAGTCTCTGAGTTCTGACGTTTGAGGACTTTGTCCTCAGCTGTCTTTTCGGTGCTGTTGCACGATATTTGAGAGATGTTTCTTCTCCTTGGGGATGCCCAGTTGCTCCTTGTGGGTTGGGCGTTGTCTCCCCTTGTTCTCAGGATCCATTCGGGTCTCTCTGGACTTGGCCTTCTTTTGAAGGGGGCTTTTCCTTTATTGGATTTTGCTGTACCTTTTGGGTATCCCTTTGGTTCACCCTTGTCTTCTCCCTTTTGGGGTTTTTGGTACTGTACTAGTAAGGGTTGTGTGGGGACTGACTGCTGGGCGACGGTTCTCCTGGAGGAGTGTTGGCTCAGTGAGTCTACTTTGTGGTCTTCAGTTCAGCCTTTGGACTATCTGTGGGTCAGTGTCCTTGGGGCCTTTTCCTTCTAGTTTTTTTTCCCGGCTCCGACGAAGCGGGGTTTGGTTGGGTTGGGTTGGGGTTTTTTCAGACCTGGTGCCCTCAGAATGGGCCACCTATTGTACCCTCCTGTTTTTGCATTCAGTGTCCTCTATAGCTTGAGTATTGTTTTCCCAAAAGTAATGAATGCAGCTGTGGGCTCTTTCTATTTATGAAGAAAAACTTAAATTATGCTTACCTGATAATTTTCTTTTCTTTAGATGGAAAGAGTCCACAGCTCCCCACCCGTATTTCTTCTGTGGGGCGTCTCTTATTTTTTATTCTTCTGGTACCTTTTCACCCTGGTATTTATTTTACTGTTCCTTGTTCCTCGGTAGAATGACTGGGGGATGAGGGAAGTGGGAGGAGTATTTAAGCCAGCATTCATTACTTTTGGGAAATAAGAACCTCGCCACCAGGAGGAGGCAAAGACACCCCAGCCAAAGGCTTAAATACTCCTCCCATTTCCCTCATCCCCCAGTCATTCTGCCTAGGAACAAGGAACAGTAAAAGAAATACCAGGGTGAAAAGGTGCCAGAAGAATAAAAAATAAGAGACGCCCCACAGAACAAATACGGGTGGGGAGCTGTGGACTCTTTCCATCTGAAGAAAAGAAAATTATCAGGTAAGCATAATTTAAGTTTTTATGAAGTGAAATGCGTAATGACATTAATACAACAAACCATATTTTAATTGGCATTTTAATTGTTTTTTAGTCAGTGCTTAGGGACGCTATAATACCTCTATAAAGGTATGTTTCTTTCATGTAAGTGGCAAGAGTCCATGAGTTAGTGACGTATGGGATATACATTCCTACCAGGAGGGGGCAAAATTTCCCATACATCAAAATGCCTATAAATACACCTCCCACCTCACTCATACCTTAGTTTTACAAACTTTGCCTTCGTTGGATGATGGTGAAGCAAGTCGTGTTTGATTTCTTATGTGTAAGGCACGTCTAAACATTTTGAAGCCCAATTCCTCTCAAAGTATAGTGTTTGTCTGAGGGATGTGAAGGGAGTATTGCCTGATGATGCCATGTTTTCACCTCTATTCACAAAATCTATTCTAAGGCTTTCTGTAAATTCGGTCGTGGGGATTCATCTGCCACCTCCCTTTACAGATCGACATTATACTCCTCTACCATTACCTCTGCTGATTTTTCAGTACTGGTTAGGCTGTCTGCTATATATGGATGAGTGTCTTCAGGTAAGTATATATCATTTTTTAAGACACTCTCAGCTATGTTTGGCACTTTATATTTTAAAGTTTTAATATATATTGCATATATTTGCCATGAGTCAGGTCTATGTTTCCCTTTGCAGTCTTAACAGTTTCATCATGGAAATTATGTTTTTGGGAGAAATGTAGTAAATTTTTCTTATCTGGGGTTCTAGCTATTTGTAACTTTGGACTTGTTTTTTCAAATTTTTGTGGGCAATTAGGCTTGCCATGATGCAAAGTGCTTCTGTTTATTGCGTCAGGTTACGTTTTGTTGTGATGCGAGTCACGTAATTTCTTGCGTCTTTGTTGATGCAAATTTTTTTGCCGCAATGTTGCACCTGTTATGACGCGAGTGGTGTCATCTCTTGTTTCTTGTTGGTGCCAAAAGTTTTTTTTCTCTGCATTTGTGTCATGTTTGTTTGCGTCATTGTTTGCATCAAAAATGTTGTTATATTTAGTCTCTCCCTCTTTTTCTCTCTGCTCTCATTTGTTTTCAGAGGGCTATGATGTTTGCTTTTGCTTTTATTTTCATATAAGTATTTTATCATAAGCATTTTTTTCCAATTCCTGAAACTGCTATTTTGAGGAAATTGGATGTTTTGTTTAAATGTTATTTTTTCTTTTTGTTACATTTTGCAAGATGTCTCAAACTGATCTTGCTTCTGATGTTACTGTAGGAACCAAGCTGCCTGTACACAATTTCTACCAAAGCTAAGTGTGTTATATGTGACACTTGTTATGTTATATTATTTCATACTGATAATGTTTCTATAATACAAATACATCTACTGTTAAACCTTCACAGTCTAATGTACATGATATTCCTGTAGATATAAAGGATTATATTGCTACAGCCATAGAGAAGGCTATAACTGCTATTCCGCCTTCAAATTAATGTAAAAGATCTCTCCTAACTTCTCATAAATCTAATGAGTTGTGTATTGATCTACAGCATACTGAAGTATTTCTGCTGAGGATTTCTCTGACTCAGAGTAAATAGTACACACCGGTACCATTTAAAATAATAAACTTTTGCTTGAGAAATAAAAAACTAACATTTTAGTCACCACATAGCTCTTTGCCCTTCCTAGCAGTTAAGCAGGCAGAGAGAATGACTGGGGGTTGAGCTAAGGGGGGAGCTATATAGACAGCTCTGCTGTGGGTGCTCTCTCTGCCACTTCCTGTAGGGAAGGAGAATATCCCACAAGTAAGGATGAATCCGTGGATACATCACAAGAGAAATAAATTTATCAGGTAAGCATAAATTATGTTTTCTATTGAATGTATTTTTTCTTTATTAAGGAAGTATTGTTTACTTGGAGTATTGAGGAATCTAGTCCTTTTGATAACAAGCATAGCAAATGTTTGAATTCTGTTTGTTTTTTTAAGCTTCTAAGGTTACTCTTGAAGTTTTTTCTTATTCCAGATGCTATCTATCATATGTTTAGTAAGGAATCTAAACTTAGTGCTTCTTTTTACCTTTCTTCTAGGTTAAAAAAGCTATATCCTTTACCTATGGCTAATTTTACATTTTTGGGGTAAAAGTCCATAAGGTGGGGCTATTTCTGCTCTTGCCGTACGTACTTCTATACTATGGAAGATATTTCTTCTTTTAAGGATCCTTTAGATAGGAAGTTTGTTTCCTATCTTAGAGAAGCATATTGTCATGTCTCTTTAAATCTCACTCCTCCCATTATTAGGTACACCTTATTTAAAGCCAATAGCAACACTACCATGTTGCCTGATTATTGAAGTCTGTTTGGTGTTACCTTTTATTTTCAACTGAAGCCTAACTTTTGTCTCTGAGAATTTATCTTATTCTCTTTATCGCTTATTGACTTTGTACTTTGTATGCTGTGTTAATGTATTGCTTTCTATGGAACTACTCTTCAGTATCTCATTATTGGATCTACCACACCTGTGTGCTCAGCTGCTCTCCACTGCGTGACCTATGAACCATTGTTCACATCGAATCAGTTGCTTCTCACTCCTTAAGCTTTCCGGATACTTCTGCTGCTCTGACCTGAACGCTGCTTCTACGGAGTACCTTCGTCATCTGCAAATACATTCCCAATTGATTCAAATCCATCAACACATCGTAAACTTCATAGTGTTTGTATCACTGCAACCGCAAGTATCTTTACTATTGCTTATAACCTTTGGACATTACTTACCGTATTAACCAGCTCTGAGTGAATATATCAGCTGCCGTATGTCAATTATTTTCTTTACACCTGATCATTCACATAATGATTTCTACATATCTAAGCTCCTGCATAATCAGTGTCTTTCTTTTTGAACTTAAAGGGACACTAAATGATGGAAAAAACTTATCTTCAATCGCAAGATTATAAAATTATAATGATCTTTGTAATGTGCATTGCGTTTCATAGTATTACCGTTCTCAATATATCCTTCTTTGAAAGTTTATTGATTTCCAAACCCACCGCTAGGCTATTCTTTTGCATCATTCAATCATCAAAGATAACCTGGGTTATCAAAATGTCGGACTTCGGCCGTTATGCGCATGCGCGATCTTATGCACACATCATCCAATACATCACTCAGCCTTAAACCAGCAGACCCTCTGAATTGCAATTAGAGAACTGATGACAAGAACGGAGCTGTGCGCAGGCGTGAGTAAACGGATCGCAATGCACATGTGTCTGGTCACTTAATGATATGCGTGGAAACGCAATCGGATTGGCAATTTAGTTTGTTATTAAACGGCCCACAATAGAGGGTTGCCTTTAGTTACGTCATACCTGAAATATAAAATTATACTTTTAATATATTCAGAAAGATCGTTAAGCTGTATAAATAGGTAAGTTGAGATCTATAAACTTTGGTGATACGAAATTGGTGATCTAAATTTGCTTAAAATTTAAAAGTTTTGGAATCCTTTAACCATAAGCTCATTGCAGTTCATCCTATCAATACTAAATGTACTAATCTTGATTCACAGTCAAACTGTTACATTTAGTAGCACATGTTCTCTACCTTCGGACTTGTTACATTTATATTGGACATATTTAACTATGTTTCATTATACTTCAACATACTACGATTTAGTATTTTGCTATATAAGTATCACACAGATTTATTTACATTTTATCTGGAATTGCTTAGCTAGCTACAAAACCATAAATTCAAAACTATATATTTAATCATTGTGAAGGTGAGAGCCTTACACATATTTACATATTGGCTATATTTTTAAACCTGACATTTCTATGGCTGATGTTGCTGCTGTTTCAACCTTTTGGTTGGACAGTTTCTTGAATTGTCTAGCACTGTTATTTTACTTCAGCATGCTAATCATTTCATTTGTGATGCTATATTTTATGTCATTTTAATTGATATTAAATCTTTGTTTTTAGCCATTTTTACTAGAAAAGTTTTATGGCTTACATCTCTGATATGGTGTCAGATCTACTCAGAATTTGAATAAATCCAAGCCTTATAAATAAAACCAAATTCAGCCCCTAAGACTGCATGAAGGTGCGGCCCTTAAACCAGTTCAACTGTTGGGGGGGCAGATTAAATTTATTTCAACACATTTGGACAGTTTTTGTTCAAAATCAGTAGATTCAGAATATTGTTTTATCAAGGGTATCGAATAGGTTTCAGAATAAAACCTCCTATGGGAAGATTCTTTCCCATGTTACAACAAACTCTGTGAAAGCTCAGGTTTTTCAGAAATGTGTTTTAGATCTAAAGTTTTCAGGGGTGACTGTTCCAGTTCCTCTGCAGGAAATTGAGTTTGGGTTTCTATTCATATCTATTCATTGTCCCAAAGAAAGAAGATTTGTTTAGGCCAATTCTGGATCTGAAATTTTTATAATTTTGTAAGAGTCCCAACTTTCAATATGGTGACTATAGGGACTATTCTGCCTTTTTGTTCAGCAAGGTTACTTCATGTCCACAATAGACTTACAGGACGCTTATCTTCACATTCCAATTCATTCAGACCACTATAGTTTTCTGAGATTCTCTTTTCTAGATAAGCATTTGTCGCTGTTCCGCTTGGCCTAGCGACAGCTCAGAGATTCTTTTCAAAGGTTCTTGGTGTCAGGGTGCCAGGAATCAGACTGAGACGAGAAGTGCAAAAATAATCACATCTTTATTAATAACAAAAAATAATAAAAAGTCCACAAGTCAAATAACAAACCAGGAGTCAAAACCAGAGCTGGTAGTCAGACGAGCCGAGTCAGGAGCCAAAGCGAATAGTCAGACGAGCCGGAATCAGGAACAAGGAAAACAGCAGAGTCAGGAACAAGCCAGGGATCAGGAACCAGGAAGGATGTCAGACAGCCAGGTAATACACAGGAACTCTCACAGGTCTTAGACAACGCATAGGCAAAGCATACTGAACAGAGGCCCTTTAAATAATAAGTGATCACATCACAATTCTGAGACTGCATCCTGTCTCACACAGATGATGCACACCAGTCTGGCCATAAAAGGAAGTGCAGGAAATGAGCAGCATCCCCCACAATGCACCATAGTCGGCAAGAGAGGTGAGTAAAATGACTGCCAGCAGCACATGGCAAACAAAACAGGGAAAAAACCCTGACACTCGGTGCCCTTCTATCTGTAAACAGAGAGCAGGGTATTGCAGCAATTCCTTATTTGGACGATATCTTGGTACTAGCTCAAATCTTTTCATTTAGCAGAATCTCACTCAAAACAACTAGTGTGGTTTCTTCAAAGACATGGTTGGAGGATCAATTTTTTATAGAGTTTCTTGATTCCTTAGACAAGGGTCACCTTTTTAGGTTTCCATATAAGATTTAGTGTCTATTATTCTTTCTCTGACAGACTAGAGTTCATTTTAGTTTGTTTAAACCTTCAGTCTCTATTATTCCCTTCAGTGGCTATGGGCATGGAAGTTTGAGGTCTCATGACTGCAGCATCGGGTGCGATCCTCTTTGCTCGTTTTTGTTTGAGCCCTCTATAGCCTTGCATGTTGCACCAAAGGTGCAGGGATTATTTTCAGATATCACAACTGATATACTTAAATCTCAACACTCTATTCTCTCTGATTTGATGGTTGGACTATCACCTTATTGTTTAGGGGGCCTCATTTGTTTGTCCCACCTGGACTGTATTCTCAACAGATGTAAGTTTTTCAGGTTGGGGAGCTGTCTGAGAGTCTCTGACAGCACAAGGGGTTTGGAAACCTCAGGTTTACCAAGCAATATTTTAGAACTCCATGCTATTTTCAGGGCTCTTCAGGCATGGCCTCTATTGAAGAACTTTTACATTTCTTTTCAAATAAACAATATCACAACAGTGGCATATGTCAATCATCAAAGAGGGACTCGCAGTCCTTCAGTTATGAAGGAAGTATCTTGAATACTTTCTTGGGCGGAATCCAACTCTTGTCTATTTTCTGCGATTCATGTCCCAGGTGTAGACAATTGGGAAGTGGATTATCTCAGCCTTCAGACTTTATATCCGGGGGAGTGGTTTCTCCATCCAGATGTGTTTTTTTTCATCTTGTACAGATGTGGGGTCTTCCAGAAATAGATCTGATGGTCTCTCGTCTAAGCAAGAAGCTTTTCAGATACCTCTCCAGGTCTAGGTATCTTCAGGCCAGAGATGGTGGATGCCTTAGCAGATCGTTGTTGTTTTGTTTACCAACCTGCTTATATTTTTCCGCCTCTGGTTCTTCTTTCAAAGGTAATCTTCAAGTTCATAATGGTTCAATCTCATGTGTTTCTGATAGCACCAGCATGGTCTCACAGGTTTTGATATGCGGCTCTTGTCCAGTTGCCAGCCTTAGCCACTTCCTTTTAGGCCAGACCTTCTGTCTCTAGGGCTGTTTTTTCCATCAAGATCTCAAATCTTTACATTTGAAGGCATGGAAATTGAATGCTTAATTGTTCAATCCCATGTGTTTCTGATAGCACCAGCATGGTCTCACAGGTTTTGATATGCGGATCTTGTCCGGATGTCCAGTTGCCAGCCTTAGCCACTTCCTTTTAGGCCAGACCTTCTGTCTCTAGGGCTGTTTTTTCCATCAAGATTTCAAATCTTTACATTCGAAGGCATGGAAGTTGAACACTTAGTACTTAGTCATAGAGGTTTCTCTGACTCAGTGATTAGCACTATGGTACAGGCTCGTAAGTCTGTTTCAAGGAATTTTTTTTATCTGGTTTGGAAAACCTATATTTCATGGTGTTCCACTCATAATTATTCTTTCTTTCTTTCTTTCAGAATTCTTAGGTTTTTACAGTTTCTTCTGGGTGTTTTGAAGAAGGGTTATCTGCAAATACTTTGAAGGATACATTTCTGTTCTTTCTTTCTTATTTCATAGAAAGATTGCTAAACTTCCTGATATTCACTGTTTTGTTCAGGTTTTGATTCATATCAAACCTGTTATTTCCTTCTAAATGGAGGGAGAGTCCACAGCTGCATTCATTACTTTTGGGAATACAGAACCTGGCCACCAGGTGGAGGCAAAGACACCCCAGCCAAAGGCTTAAATATCTCCCCCACTTCCCTCATCCCCCAGTCATTCTTTGCCTTTTGTCACAGGAGGTTGGCAGAGAAGTGTCGGATGATACAGAGTAGTCCCTTATGGAGGGTAGTTCTCTTCGCAATGGGACTGGAGTTTTAAGTAGTCTTGTCAGCCTCTCAGTGAGAGCATTGATGAAAGTTAGAGTCTGTAGATGCAGGGAGAGTTTTCTGCGAAGACTTCCCGATTCATATTAACAGTTCCATAAGCAAACAGCATTGACGAGTTTCCCTGCCTGCTTTTCTGCACGCAAGTCCATGTCAGAAGCGTTATTATCATCTGTCAAACTTGAAGCACCGCGTTGCTGTTCCACGGCATAAATTCCGGTAAGATTGATTTTTTTACATGTTTGTAACATAATGAGAAGACAGGGTCTTAGTGGGACTCCTTTATCTTTATGGAATCAAGGGTTATTATCTCCGGAGGGTGATTATTGAACAGTGGGGGCTTTCAATAATGTTTGTTATGTGATTTTGACTGCTTATGTGTATGGTTTTTTAAGGCTCATAGGCTTTTACAGAACGTAAAGGTTATTCAAGCTGCGCAGTTTCTTAGGCTGGTGCACTTTTCTTAGCGGGAGTAATTCCTGCACGCTGCACCATGTGACCAGGTGCGGTCACGTTTTTTGTTTCCCATTTCCGTATTCCTGACCGTGGGACTGCGGAGAGGATCCGTGTTCTCTATCTGTCTGGGTCATAGGAGGTGGTGAGTGCCCCAGCCATTGGGGATATAAGGTGCCAGTTGTTTTTCTTTTATTGACCATAATCTGCTCAGTTGAGTTATGGGGGATGCTGATATGTTAGAGGAGGTTTTCTCTGATTTAGATTTTAATAGCTGTGTTTATTGTGAGCAGGCCCGGGTAACCCAGCCCTCTCAATTATGTTCCGTATGCCGCGATAGTGTTCTCATCTTCCCATGTGGAAACGTTGGGTACCAATTAGCCATCGGCCTCTGAGTATTCGGCATCCTCTGAGGTAAGTTCCCTTGCATCTTCTGTTCCCACACAGGCAGTTGGCCCGCATACCGTTACCCCTTCTCCTGAAGGAGGTTTATTTCCACCAGAGGTTACTGCACGGTTTCGCATGGCCATATTACTGGCCTTAGCGCATTTGCACCTTCCGGCCACGTGCAAGCGAAGGCTTAATCTGTGTACTCCTGCCCAAAGTCCAGCATGCAAGAGAACTGTGGTATCCGATCAGTCTTCTGGGGAAGCGGTGTCCTCTGAGGCTTCAGAGGGGTTACCTATAGGGCCGGAGGCCCCGAATACTCCAACGGAGGTGGATTTTGCTTTTAGATTTTGAATGGCTCGCCTGCGTGTACTTCTGAGAGAGGTTCTTGCGACGCTGGAGGATCCTAGTTCTGATCTGTCACCTGAATCTCAGTCTGCTGATTCACATAGCGAGCCTGTTTAGACGACTGGAGAGATGGTGATCCTATTCCTTATTGTCTCTATATTGTTTTTCTTTGTTTTTGTTTTTATATCTGAATCCCAGTTCAGAACTCTTGAGGAATTGTGTCGCATGATGGGTGGGACCTGACGGTTTCACTTTCCCTTGTACTTTCTCTTGTGTGCACTTGACTGATTTCCTTTCTAATCCGGTTAGGATAAATTTTATTTTCCTTTATTTTGAGCGTGAGATATATTGCCTCTCTTCTTTATTAGATTAGAGATTTCGTGTCGCGATTGGTGGAATCTTCCGGTGAAAGTTCTATACCAAAAAAATAAATAACAAAAATAACAAAAACAAGACAGTTGTTTCTGGTCAGGGTGATGTTCCCTCGATAGGTCAGAGACTATGTTTAAGCCAGAGCTTATATGCTTTGCTCTTTATTATTCTCTGTTTTCTGGCCCTGCTAGAAATTTAGAATTTTTCTGTTTGACCCTTGAACAGATATGTTGTATCCTTCATATCGGGCTGGTCCTGGTTGGGTAGAGTTATCTCTGTTCTTTTGTAGTTTGTACAGATATGTTGTATCCTGACTAACAGGCTGGTTTTGTTTGGGATACCTCTCTTCTTTCGTCTTCTCAAGAGGTTGTTTTTCTGTCCAAAGGAAGCTCGTCTATCCTGGATGTCAGGCTGGTCCGGGTTAAATTGTCTTGGTTGGGCGTCTGATATTGGATCGTATGCAGTCCAAGTGGCCTATGAGTTAATACCCTGTTTGCAAGGCTATTGCCTTGGAGTTTGAATTCTGTGGTGGCAGTTTTCTTTAAGGAGCTCAGTTTTGCCTCTCTTGCTGAGGGGACGATGGGTAACTTTTTTTTTTGGAGTTTCTTTCCTGGTTCCTTTTCACAGGGGTATATTTTCGCCTCTATTGGTTCTCCATAGGGGTTCTCTCGGTCTACTGTTTTTATGTGCTCTCTGTGTATAGCTTATTTCTTCTTCCTCTTGAGGGTTGATATTCGGTTCTCTCTTCCCTTATCAGGGGGATGGATATTTTCCTGTAATCATGTTGAGGAAATCCGTTTTTTAAGGACCGTATTTTTTCAGTAACCTCTGGGATCTAGTTTTTTTTTTTATATACAGTAGCCTGTTTTCTGGGTTCTGGTTGCTCCTATAGTTTGGCAGCTCAGGTTTCTCCAGCGCCTGCTAGTAGTTTTATGGATCTCTTTTATCCTTGCCATTTGGTTTTGGGATGGAGTTCCTGGAGTAGGCTCCAGGGTGGTTCTTGAATCTGTTTGATCTTCAGACGGGAAGTCTTCTAGGCCTTTTGAGTTGTGATACTCTTTAGGCTTGCCCTGTTTTTTTATCCTTACCATTTGGTTTTGGGATGGAGTTCCTGGAGTAGGCTCCAGGGTGGTTCTTGAATCTGTTTGATTTTCAGACGGGAAGTCTTCTAGGCCTTTTGAGTTGTGATACTCTTTAGGCTTGCCCTGTTTTCTTCAGTCCTTCGTTGGTACTGTGGGTGGGGCTGTTTATCAGTCCAAATTTTCGGCTTGGCATGTTGCTATATATCTTCGGATTTTCTTAGATTTCTGGTTAGTCTGCTCTAGTCGCCAGTATGCAACTCAGGGAGATGTGGCGTAGTGGTTAGCTCCACCGCTTCTGCAGCAGTAGGTTTTGTTTTGAACCCAGGTAAAGGTATATATTTTCCAGTTTATGGGGATCTTACCTTTTGTCTTCTGGGGCAGTTTGTCTTATCACTTCCATTGAAGTGGGAGAGTGTCTTCTGGGATTCCTTCTGTTTTCTCTTAAGAATTTTAGGTCACTCTTTCTACTCTGAGGACCTGGTTTTCTGAGTTTTACCAATTGGGTTTTTCTGAAGTAGATCCTTTTTCTGACTCAGAGAGTTCAGCAGGAGGTTGAGGGACTCTCCTTTGGTGATGTCCTTTTGGGGGATTTGTACTTTTTGTAGCATCCGATCCAGGTTTTCTAAGGTCCTAGTCTTGCCCTTAGGGGATCGTGGTCCGGGATTCTTCATTAGATCTCTGGATAATTTTCGGTGCTGGGGAAGTTTATTCTTCCTTGTTCCCTTTGATTATGTCACCTCTTCTGGTTTGACTCAGTCTGTCAGGGGCAGGCATCAGGGTACCTGATTGCTTCTTTGTTTGTGCTGCGACTTGTTTTCATGGTTGGTCTTCCCCATTCTGAGCGATCCTTCTTATGGAGTTTGACAAGGCCTTCGCCTTTGATCTATAGTGCTAGGTTTTTTTTCGGAAGGGTGTCAGTCCTTTCCTCAGCTGTAGCTGGTCCCTCGTTTTACCTTTGGGTTGCCGGCCTCACCCCCTTTTTTGGTTGGGTGGTGTTGATTCTCTCTGATTTTATTTCTTCTTGAGGTTGTCTCTGGCCCTTCCAGGATGTCCTGGTGAAGGGGTGTCCTGGTGAAGGGGTTGTTAGCCGGTTCTTGATGGGACGGCTAGTTCCTAGCCGAGGGGCTGACTCCTAGACGTGCGGTTACGGGTGGTCTCATCCATTGCTTCTTCCTGAATATGTGGGCTCCTAAGCAGATCTAGATATCTGTTTCTGTTTTATCTGAGGTGTGTTCAATATTTGTCCTTCAGGACATTAGACTTCGGTCTAGGATTGAATCAGTTCTTTGTATCAATGCAGTAGATGGTCCTTGAATTTGCTTATTCATTGACCTGTTCGTTTCTAGAATATCTTTCCAGGTCCTAGTTTATATTGCACAATCTGGGAGTGTAGAAAGCTGCACCTAGATTAGTATAAAGGCTACACTATAAAAGGCCCCCTAACTGGGTCTTAGAAATAGAATGCAGATAGATACAGTATAGGAGCGCCAAGAGGCTATTGTATACGTAACAGGATAGAATATTAGGAGAAAACTAAACCAACACGAGGGGGTACAGTCTATCTAACGATAGCATAATCTAGGGTTGGAATGGATCATATATGACATAAATATCCACTAGTTCATAATTACACTAAAAAGGGTTCTAATATATATAAACAATATGAAAGATATGTATAGTGATCCGACCACTTAAAGACAATATATTCCAATATCTTTAAAGGTAAAATTTATTAAAAACTATATAAATAAAAAAAAAAGAAGGGGGAACCAATAGGTGATCATGCGAATAATATGACCTAAAGGTCCAGTAGGATAAAAGTCAATAAAATAAGATAAATACAGATATTAATACATATAAGATGAGGTAAAATTGCAAAAAGGGGGTATATAAAAACACACCAAAATGTGAACATATGTAAGCAAAACCAGAAACTGAGGTAGATCAGTTAAACAAAAAAATGATTTATGAGAGTATGAATCCCTATAATATAAAGCGATTATATAATTATGTCCGGTTGGAGTACCGGTAGTGCTTATGTAGACGTGTACACATGATACTGAAAAAATGGCCTAAATGAAAAATCAAAAAATCTATTAATCAATAAAAAACAAATTAAACAAAAACAAATAAAATACAAAAAAATTGAAAAAATGTGTGAATTTGTAAAAAAAAATTAAAAATATATATTAAAGTATCCAAGAAAGTGTCCTGTGAGTATCCAAATAATTAGCTAATCCAAGTGACCAAAGGATAACAATATGTAAGTTATACAAATGTCCAGAAACAGAGGTGATCCTATGTCCACATGGTATGTGTCCAAATGGTGTCCTGATACCCTGGCTGGGATTAAGACTAGTAAACAACAAGATCTTAGAATAAAGAAAGAAAGAGCGATATACAAATTGACGATGCAGGTGGAAGCTATTGGAAATGTACTCACCAAAGCAAAGGATCCTGAAGAAATAGAAAACCTCACAAATCGTAGTGGAGATACTGGTCGACGCGTTTCAGCCCTTATGTAGGGCCTTTTTCAAGATGTCGTGGGCTCTTACGGTCCTAATTGTTGGGCAGTTGCTTGGTCCTGCTAACTTTTTTGGGTCCTTTGCTTCTGATTGAAGCTGTTTTTCGGGAGATTTTTTTGGGGATTTTTTTCAGACTGTGGTGCCCTCAGATTGGGCCGCCTTTTTGTTACCCCCAGTTAGCATTCAGTGTCCTCTATAGCTTGGGTATTGTTTTCCCAAAAATAATGAATGCAGCTGTTGACTCTCCCTGTATTTAAAAGGAAAATAAAAATTATGACTTACCAGATAATTTCCTTTCCTATGATACAGGGAGAGTCCACAGCTCCCGCCCGTGCTCTCCGGAGGGCGTCCCTAAATTTAAATAGCTTCTTCTGTCACCTTTTTTCACCCTGATATTTCTCCTACTGTTCCTTGTTCCCTTGGCAGAATGACTGGGGGATGAGGGAAGTGGGGGAGGTATTTAAGCTTTTGGCTGGGGTGTCTTTGCCTCCTCCTGATGGCTAGGTTCTGTATTCCCAAAAGTAATGAATGCAGCTGTGGACTCTCCCTGTATCGAAGGAAAGGAAATTGTCACGGATAATGGGCTGCAGGGGCTGAACCCTTGCTCCCCCCCCCCATATAGACTTCACCCCCAGCTGTTTCTCAGTGGTTTTGGGCTCCTCAGAGCAACCACAATCTCTGGAAGCTTTTGTTGGTGTATGACCAGGAAAACCCTCCTAGGCTGGCCGGGCTTCTGGAACTCCCGGTCGGCCGCCTCACAGCGGACACCCGCCTAACTCCTCTCAGGCTGGCCGGGCTCCTGGAACTCCCGGTCAGCCACAGGTCACCAGGACACCCGCTAACTTTACCCCTGGTCGCTCCAGCAGCCCTTTGCCCCAGAGCTCCGCTCTTTTGGGGATTGGTAGCCTCTAGGGAGGACAAGAGCTGTGGCAATTATCAGAGGGGAGCTCCTTTGGAACTGCGGCTTTTGGACACCCCTAACCCCATAAATTCAATGGACTGTAACTCCGGTCCCCAGTAGCGAATCATGCTGATTTTTGGACTGTGGCATCTGGGGCTTTAAAAATGACACCCTGGAAGTGCCGCCGCTCCACCGGGATCACCCAAAACCGCCACCCCTAAGTATTGGGATTATGTGAGACTGTCACAGGTTCTTGTTCACCTGAAGGCTAGTCTGTCTAGTTATTTGGGTGAGCTCCAGCTAAAATCACTTTCCTGGGTTACATAGAAATCACTTTCCTGGGCTACATAGCCACTTGTTCCAGGCAGAAGAAGGACCCGGTCGACGGCGCTACCCAGTCAGGGTAGCGGGGAAGTCCGTCACAGAAATTATCTGGTAAGTCATAATTTTTATTTTTATCTATTTCTCCTCCTTGGAGATTCAACTTAATTTTGAAGTTTTTTTTCAGGCTCCTCCTTTTGAGCCTATGCATTCTCTGATTATTAATTACTTTCTTGGAAAGTGTTATTTCTTTTAGCTATCTCTTCTGCTAGAAGAGTTTCTGAATTGTCTGCTCTCTTTTGTGAGTTTCTTTATCTGATTTTCCATCAAGATAAAGCTGTTTTGCTGACTTCATTTACAAAAGCCTAAAGTTGTGAATTCTAACAAATTCAATAAGGAATTTGTTGTTCCTTCTTTGTGTCCTAATTCTAAGAATACTCTTGTAAGGTTTTCTCATTCTTTAGATGTGGTAAGAGCTTTGAAATATTATGTTGAGGCTACTTAAGATTTCAGAAAGACTTCTAGTCTATTTGTTATTTATTCTGGCTCCAGGAAAGGTCAGAAAGCCTCTGCTATTTCTCTGGTATTTTGATTGAAACTTTTGTTTCATAAAGCTTATTTGAAGGCGGGGCAGTCTCCGCCTCAGAGAATTATAGCTCATTTTACCAGATCAGTTGCCTTCTTGGGTTGTCAAGAATGAAGCTTCAGTTGATTAAATTTGAAAAGCAGTAATTTGGTTTTTCTTCTTAAATGGAAATAGTCCACAGCTGCATTCATTACTTTTGGGAATTAAGAACCTGGCCACCAGGAGGAGGCAAAGACATCCCAGTCAAAGGCTTAAATACTCCTCCCACTCCCCTCATCCACCAGTCATTCTTTGCCTTTTCTCCCAGGAGGTTGGCAGAGAAGTGTCAGAATTTTTAATTTTTGTTTTTTTGTCTCTTATGGAGGGTAGTACTCTTGGGCATGGGACAGGAGTTTAAGTAGTCCTGTCAGTCTCTCAGTGAGGACTTGGATGAAAGTTACAGTCTGGAGATGCAGAGAGAGTCTTTCTGCGAAACCATCCCGACTCATATTAACAGCTCCTCAAGCAATCGGCATTGTCTAACTTCGTTCTGCTGCCTGCTTTTCTTCTCTCATGCCACTATTTGTCACACTTGAAAGGCTGTGTTCCTGTTCCATGGCATAGATTTCGGTAAGATTGTTTCATTTTACTTTATCGGCAATGTACTCTAATGTGAATGTTTTCCCGAAAGGCTACCACACCTTGGTGGGTCTAACTATATGACATAAGGGTCTCAGTGAGTCTCTTTTAGTATCTTGGAATCGAGGGTTAATATCTCCTGAGGGAAGTTATTGAACAGGGGGGTTTATAATCATGTTTCTTATGTGATTCAACCTGCTTATGTGTGATGTTTATGGGCTCGTGGTTGGAACTTTGAGGCCTTTGGAAGTGACGCAGCCTTTTGGTTGGGTGCACTTTTTTTGATTGTACGGTTCACCTTGTGTTCGGGCATGGTTGCGCTCCGTTCCCCATTTCCGCATTCCTGACCATGCGGCGAAGGAGATATTCTAGTCCACAGGAGTCTGGTCATAGGAGGTGGTGAGTGCCCCAGCCATTGTGGGTGTCAGGTGCCGTTTTTGTTTTAATTATTTAGTCCATATTGATATTTCCTCTATCCAGTTATGGAGGATTCTGATGCTGAGACTGTGCTCATTTCAGATTCAGTTACGAAGGATTCTGACACAGAGACTATTTTAATTTCAGATTCAGATTCTGTGTCCGGTGATGACTCCGGATTGGCCTTGTTGACACATGTTGACCAGTTTTTTTCCGTATGCCATATGAGAGCGCCTGGTTCCTCAGGCTCAGGGAATCAGGGGACTGCTGAGCCATCCGTCTCTGGGGACCCTGTCCTCCAAGAGGCAAGTTCCCTACCAATTCATACTTCTACACATTTGAGATTGTGCTCCTGCCCTATTATCCCAGGTCTTCTGCCTTGGGGTGGGCCTCTACAGTTCCCCGCTGGTGTAACTGTTCCGGAGTGTTGTGGCTTTCGTTACAGGATTGCGAGCCTAAGCGTGTTGCTTAGACAACTTTTTCAGTTATTGAATGACCCTATCGTTAACAGATATGGACGACTTTCAGTCTGATAATTTGAATGGTGCACCTCATAAGACATGTGGGGTTATCTCCTGTTTGTCATTTGTTTGAGATCTTTCCCAGTTTTATGTAAGATAGGGCTCCATTTGTCTGGTCCTGCAGGCAGGCCTGTGTCTTTTGGGCATTAACCTTCAGGTTGCCTTATGTTATTTTGTGTCCAATGGGATGTTGTGTTTGCTTCCTTCAGGAACCATCTGGGATTGATACTCTTTGTTACTTCTTTGGAAGTTGTTTCGACATGTTAGTCCTATGTTTAATAATGTCTGTTGTCCTTTTTTCCACTATGTGGGAGAATTTATGCAGCTTGCTGGTTAGGACCCTGAGTACAGGCTGGTCTTGTCAGGTTTGTTTGGTTTTGTGGCTGTTCAGACACGTGGCGCTGTTTCTGCTGGATCGGTAGTAGTGCTGAGTGCTCAAGTTATCATTGTTTTTTTATGTTCAACTAAGCATTTGAGAGGACCTGTGGGTTCACGAGGTGGGAAAGGATTGTTTCAGTCCTTATAGCCTTCAGTCATGGATGACCGGGCAGGTGAGTGTTCCGCTGCGTTACTCTATCTGACATCTAATTTAATCAGAACCTAGAGTTCCTCCTCCATGTGGGTGTGGGGGGGGGGGGGGCGTTGCCACTGGTTGAGTGGTTTGGCCTTCAGTTTTTAGTCTCCTGGATGGTCCTATGGGGCTTGATCCAACAGCTTGTATGGATAGCTGTCCAGCATGCGGAAAGTTTTGTATTTTTAAATCTATTGCAGTTTTTGGCACCTTTAAAGGAGTGTGTGTCATCTGTTTCTAGTGTATCTAGATATGGCTCTTACTCTAGGCCGTGTAAGGTCTGTCTGAGTTATGAGACCTTGGGTCTTCTTCCATTGTCTCCGGGTGAGTTAGATCTCCTTTTGGGGATCTGTGTTCTGGACTTTGGTTGATCCCTGTGGGGACTTGTTTAGCTTGGGTTTTCCCGGAGCTGGGAAGGTTTAGCACCTTTTCTCTCCCCTGTGTGGAGGTGATGGGGAGACTTGCCCTGCTAGTAGGGTTTTGGGAACTTTGAGGTATCCCTTCTGTTGTCCTGTGGCCTTGTGAAGTCTCTTCATATGACTTCTAGCCTTAGAGAGTTGGACTTTATCTAGGGGTGGTTCCTTCATTTGGTCGGATCTTTCGAGTTCTCTGCGCTGTCCGGATTTTCTGGTTATGCCCCATTTTTTTTGTCTGGCTTTTTGGCCAGTCGGGGTGTTTAGTTCCAGGGTATAGCTGCCTGAACTATTAGGTACCCAGACCTGTTTTTTCTTCCTGAGTCTTCCTCTTTCTGGGGCTTCGCTCCTGTCCCAGTTTTGGGTTGTTTGGATCTCAGGGCTGGTCGGGATGTTTCACGGTGGTGGGAACTGGGGCTATGTCCTTGCTCCATCTACCTGACCGGGTTAGGGTTGGCCCGGTCAATCAGAGTATTTATTACTCCTTGCCACAGAGTAACCCGTGTCATCTGGGGTTAGCTGGGTGGCTTGCGCCTCAAGAATGATGGGTTTCTACCCAGCTGCTGATGCTGGATTCCAGTTTCTGGTGCGCCTTAGGGTTGCATTCCCCTGTTAGTTTGCCAGTGTACCCGTGGATTCTCTGCTCTGCAGGCAAATGGGTTGGCTGTGCCTCTGTTGGGCGAACTACTTGTGTGGGGGTCCTTTCTAGTACATTTGCAGGGGATATTTTCTTCCCGTTTAGCCGGTGGCTTCGGGCCTTGAGGACGGTTATTGCCCTTCCAGCCTCTTCCCTTTTTCTTTAGGGGATATTCGCTTCTTTGGGAGACGGAGTCCTTACTAGGGGCTTCTCCTGGTCGGGAAGTGGAAGGTGGACTTGGTTCCACCTGGAGTCTTGCTGGTTCCATGTCGGACTGTGGGGCCTTGTTTTGATAGATCCTTGGGCCTATGGCCTTGTCTGTTTTCACAGTTGGGTTGTACTTGTACTCTGGGGGGATGGCTCTGCCATCTTTATGCTCGTTCCTGTACCAGTTTTGGGATCTTTGTTCCCTTGTATTGGTGGCCCAGCTGGGTCTGCAGGTCAGGATGCCTGAGCGGTCTATGGGTCACAGTATCCTTTGGGATGTGTGCGCTTGCTGAGTCTATTCTGATAGCTCAGTCTGCCAGGAGATGTGTTTTCCTTTCTCCTTGCTCATTTGACAGGAGATGGTTTCCTCTTCCTTCGGGTTCTGAGGGTATTCTCTCCTTCTCGGGGGGCCTTGATGGATGCTTTGTGTTCCCCTTTTTAGGGACCTGTGAGTAGGTCCGGAGGCTTAGGTTGCCCGGAGCGTGCCCTCTGTTGGGGGCTGTTTTGTGCAGTCTGTTTCTTGATGACGGCTTCTTCTTCCTTGCAGCTAGCTGGACAGATAGCTCAGCATACTAATGCACTGTGGCAACTCTGCACTGTAGCAAATTGAGGGTTGCAAGTTCGATCCCCGGCGAGGTCTACTCAACCTTCTTCCTTTTGAGGTTGATAAGATGAGCAGCACCTTGAGTCCCTTAAGGGGGATTACAAGAACATTCATGTTTTAGCTCCCTCTGTGTTCTCAAACTTGGGGTTTCACCTTGGTCTATTACACACTCTTTCATGGTCGAATACTTGGGTATTATATGGGCAGGCGCTGGGAGGACTTTGCCTCTTTAGTTGCGTTCCATGCTTGCAGGATGTTGGGGAGATGTCTTTTCGGTCTCTGTGCCCAGTATTATCCTGGGTTTTGCCTGGTATAAGTGTGGCCTCCTTCCCTGTTTGCGTTCATTCGGGTCTGTGATTACTGGGCCCACTCTTGGAGGTGCTGTTTTTTGCATTGAGGGACTTTTCGGTTTCTTCTGTCCTCCTTTGCCTTGTTCCCTTTGGGGATTTCGACTGAGGGGTGATTGGTGGTTGACCGTCTGTTGGGCGACTGTGTCTCTTGGTGGACTGTTGGCTCAGTCGAGTCTGTTTTGCGGTCTCTAATTTGGCTCTGGACTGGCTGCGACTCAGTGTCACTGGGGCTTTTCCTTAGAAATTTTTTTTCTCAGCTTCGGGCAAATCGGGATTTTTTATTGGGTAGAGGTTCAGGCCTGGTGCTCTCAGTATGGGCCACCTATTGTACCCTCCCATCTTGGCATTCAGTGTCCTCTATAGCTTGAGAAGTAATGAATGCAGCTGTGTACAGTTTCCATCAGAAGAAAAGGAAATTATCAGGTAAGCATAATTTATGTTTTCCTTTGCATACTTTTTCTTAATTTTACCATTTTGTTGTGTTTGCTTTTTCGGAAGCAGCCTTTCGTAGAAAGGTTCTTCAGGCACTTATCTTAGTTTGATTCTAGTGCCTTTGATTTGAGGGTTTTTTAAAAAAAAAATTAAGTAAACATTTATATTTTAGATTTAATTTCTCAGCGGATTTAGCTCTAGTGACTCATGGGTTTCCACATCTTGGGTATTATATCCCATACTTCACTAGCTCATGGACTCTTGCCACTTACATGAAAAAACCCCCACATAATTTATGTAAGAACTTACCTGATAAATGAATTTCTTTAATAGTGGCAAGAGTCCATGAGACCCACCCTATTTTTGGTGGTTATGATTTTTTTTTGTATAAAGCACTTTATTTTTTACAGTGCCTATTTTTATATGCTTTCTACTCTTTCTTTTACACCTCACTTCTTGGCTACACATTAAACTAAGGTATGAGTGAGGTGGGATGTGTATTTATAGGCATTTTGAGATTTGGGAAACTTTGCCCCCTCCTGGTAGGAATGTATATCAAATACATCACTAGCTCATGGACTCTTGCCACTATGAAAAAAATTAATTTATCAGGTAAGTTCTTACATAAATTATGTTTTTTCTGATTTTTTTTTTCTGATGAAAAATATTGAAAGACAAGTCACATAATTGAGTTTTTTTTTACTAGGGCTATTTATATTTTCAACATCCAGTTGCAGAAAAATTGAGTATTGTAGTGATTTGCAGAAATCACTCACCACATTATAAATATTTTACTCATAACAGACATGGTCAGGTCAATGTAATTAATTAGGTTTTTAGAATACAAGACCTTGGAGATGTTTTAAAGTGAATTGTGATTGTTTTCATTAAAAAGGTGAACGATATGGGATAGGATATATTTACAGACTAAAAATATATAAATTGAGAATACAGTGAAACAAATGAAGACTTGTTAGTGCAGAAAGATATATAAGAATAAGAAGATATCGAATGTAAAATAGGTCAAGGAAAGGTCCAACTTAGTAACAAGAAATCGTTTCCTTGCCCAAAAAGCAATCAGACTTTGGAATTTGCTTCCAGAGGATGCATTGCCTACAAATATACTCTTGGAATTTAATCATACAGTACATTTGATTGCTTGCTTAAAAGAAAGAAAACTTTAAGAATAGTTATGGTTTTATCTTTTTCTTACATTTTTTTATTAGATCTTCTCCTGGTTGAACTCCATTAGTAAGTGTTTGAATCCACAAGTTAAAGTTTTCCCTTCACAATTGAATACCAATATTTTTCTTCATTCACTTTCTGTTTATCTAAAACTATATGATATCTATTCTCTGTTTCATAGTCATTAAAAACAAATATACTCTTTCAACTGTATAAGAATGAGATACAAAGTGCTGTAACATCTACAACTGTTTATCATTGGTCCACCTATTAGGTGAAATTAGTATATTTTTTGTTGCATCTTAAAGAGGATATTTTGAAATGTGTGTATGTGTTTTTTTTATTATTATTTTGTTGTTGTTTGTAAAACAGATGATCCTGTACTGATAGAAAATATATTAATGTTTGTGGGGGAGCGTGTCATGGTCCACCAATAAAGTAGTGGAAGCTTTGCTTATCTGCCAGTGAGCTGTCTGACCATTTATATGTAGACGTCCACACTCCCTGTTACCTTTAAAGTCAAAATAAACCAAAAATGATATACAAAATATTTTTTTTTTTTTTTTTTAATAAATTTTTATTGAGGTTGTGCGAGAACAATACAACTTGTTTGAAATAGCAAAACATAAGACAGACATAAATGATACATCTCAATTTAACTGCTTCTATATAGATACATAAAATTCACATTCTGGGTAATGCTATACAGAAACTGGAACCTCTTTTTCTTTTTTACATAACCTAAACACAATGTGTTTCCTCATTTCACACTAGAGGCAACTCTTGTACCTCATATAAATTGCAAGGATCTCTAGAAGAGGAAAATGGTTAGTTTGAGGAGATGTATAGGCTTCAAAAAGGTTAGCAACTAACATTTTAAATGATAACAACGATGAAGGCGTCATTCCTATGCTTAGGTGCTATGATGAGATATGTAGGACTGTTAAAGTAATTATTATGGATGCGGTATAGAAGAGAATAACCGCTTAAGTAGTCCTCCACTTATTGGAGGCACATTATGTTGGGGGGGGGGAGGTGGTTATTTAGAGTGCGGTGGAGAGACAAGATGGCTTATAATACAATAACTCAAACGTGAGACGAACTTCAGTAGTGCTCTCAGGAGCATGTGGGTTACTAAGGGAATGACAAAAAAGGGTTAGTGTCGTACTGGGCTGTTGAGCGGTTTGGTCTGTTAGAGCTTTAAGGTCGAAGTCTTTTGTGGAGCTATGATTCGTTTAGGGTTTTATGCACTGGGGGACCATAAGTAAGAGTAGCAATGTGGGTCCAGCCCACTGAAGTGACGTAACAAATGGTTCATTCATGTTACATAAAATATTAGCATTAAAGGGTTAAGCAAATAGGAGTAGGTCAAGTAACAGAGATACGAAGAATATTGGAATAATGTTTAGCCTCTCAGTAAGATGGCTGTGTTTAAACTATAGAGCTTATTAAGCTGGAAATTGCTAGTAAGTGTAAGCTACCCAGCCTTCCTATACATATATGTTATTTTTGGGGTCTAAAAGATCTTATTAGACTCTAATAAGGGATGCCTTCCTCTTGATGAAATTTGGAAGCTGCAAGTTTAATTGTAATGCCTTCCTCACTTACCAATATAGCTATATATGCATGTCTACAGTAATTAAATCCTCTACTAACAAGCTAAAATGCCTACCTAATTATAGGGAAACAAAAATAACTCCAACATTTTAGTCCTGATGATCAATTAGGCATTACAGTATAAGCAGAGAGTAAGATATAGTATTTTCCACATACTTAGAAACCTTGTTGTCTAGACACGGGCCCTATGCCCAAACAACAAGCACACTCAACTTTCCCTCAATTATCTATATAGCATTTGCAATACCTATTGTATTACTTGAGGAATCTGAGTTGATAGGACCTAAGCTGAAAGACAGTCTAATAAGGCATATCAATGGACTGTAGACATACATATAAATTCACATACACATAAATAGGCATCAAAACATGTAAAATATATAATGAACGCCAGCAACATGAAGCAGGATTAACATGAGGCTAATAAACAGATTTTAAGATGGGAGAAGCAAAATTTGTCAGTGAGACTAACATTTAACATGCATATAGTGATCTAGACTTGTGTCCCAGTGTATAAGCAGCTAGATAGAGATCGCTCAGTATGGGCAGAACTTCAGATTATGCTGAAAAGGAAACCCCTGTGACCAGGAAAGATATGTTTTGTAACATGTGCTGCATTACCTATATGGCAACTGAGCTAAATAGAGTAAATATTGTCAAATCTGCGTGCAGCGTCTATAGAGTTATATCATTAAACATGTCGCAGCAACCTAAGTAGAAACAGGATGTAAACCATTAAAGCGTGGACTGACATACCCACAGTACACATATCACTATAACATTGACAAAGAAAAACATTATAGCGCATTGGTTGCTATAACATAGCCATAAGGAGCTAGAGATCAAAACAGGTGTTATGCTATAGATGCGTTAACCCTGGCCCTGAGGCCGACAGTGAACAAGGACAAACACAAATCACCAGGTAGTCTAGGTCTCTATCGAACTTTGATGTTCAGTTCAGCAAACACAGTCCCTAAATGGCCAGTGTCGGTAGAAACATAGAGAGTCTTCAACCAATACCAGATTTGACAGTAGGTAATGTAGGGAGTACCATTACAGGCCAGTCTGCCTCGATTGCGCTTTGTGAGTCCCAGCTGTGCTGAGCTGGTTTCCCTGTAAATACAGACCTTCGTGTTTTCTTGCTTTTGGTCCCGTGGACAAACAGGGCAGATCTCCCATCCGACGACCAACCGGCAGCATACAAGGTAGATGGCATATCGACAGACAGGCTAGTGTGACTGACAGGAACGTGAGCCTTTAAGTCTGTAGAAATCGGCCTCTCAAGAAAAGCCGAGCTTGCAGCTGACTGGCACTCCCACGTGGCTCCATTTTCCCCTGATGACTGACAGACGGCTGTAGAGACGATAGGCAGCAATGGCGGGGGCCTTACCGCCCCACCACTTCCGTTGTGCACTCCGATAGCCTCGGATTTTAGGGTAATGTATGCCGCTTGCATAGTTCCTAAGAAGGCTAACCGGTGGTCATGCAATAGAGAGCTAATCATTTCCAATATGGCGGCTGGGGTCGCCATTTTCCTCCGTGTGCAGTAGGGTCAGTCAGAGCTGTCGAGGCTAAGGGGTGATGCTGCGATTACCAAGCCCCGTTTTTTAGTGTTCTAGGAGTAGTACCTCATGGATAAATACACGCCAGTGAGATATAAATGATGGCTCAAAAACTGTGCCGTAGCTTTTACCCTGCAAGCTTCCTGTCCAGCAAATGCGAGAGATTCCATTTCATGTTGTAGCTGCTACCGGGTGCTAATTGCACACTAGGTACCTTTGCTAGAAAGATTATGCTTTTTTGAGATAAAATACCCTCAGTTATTAAACATTTTTAAGGCTATGTTTCAGGAGCTTCAAGGATCTGCGTCTTGTCTCGTTGCATGTTGGCTCCGCCCCCATATACAAAATATTTTAACATGTTTAAATAGTGCTCTTTTATAGGAATGGCAGAAATGTTTACTTTTATTTTACCACAATTTTATTTACTGTGTACAGTACTTAGTCATAAAATAGTTAAATATTTTACTAAATTGTTTGCTCTTAAATAAAGATTACAGCTCGCCACTATGCTGAATACAAGCTCTTTTGTTGAATGGCTCAGCCTTGTAGAATTTGATGATAGCATTACTGCTTAATTAAAGGAACATATTTTCCTTTCATGATTTAGATAGAGCAAACAATTTTAAATTACATTCCAATTCACTTCTGCTATGTAATGTACTTTGTTCTCTATTGCGTCCTTTGTGGAAAAGCATACATAGGTAGGCTCAGGAGCAACAAAGCACTACTTTGAGGAAGCTGTTGATTAGTGTTGACAGTTGACACATATATTCCATTTACCATTGGCTAGTCAGATGTGTTTAGCTAGCTCCCAGTAGTGCATTTCAGCTCCTTCAACAAAGAATAGTGAATGAAGCACATTTGATAATAGAAGTAAATTAGAAAGTTTAAAAAATGTATGTTTTATCTGAATCACAAAAGTTTTGGCATTCATGTCCATATCGAGTCAGTCTACCTTCTTTTCAGTTGTGAAACATAGTAACATACTACATGGGGTTTAAAGAAGTTAAGTTCAATCTTTACAGATCCTCTTTGATACCCTATTTTTTTTAAACAACCTGCCAAGTGAACTGAATTGATAAAAAGCCACTCTCAGAACCTATATATAGATATCTATCAATTGTTTGTGTCTGCCCTAGAAAGACTCATAATCTATAATTAATTGACACTTATTGTGCTGTTTTTTTTTTTTTCATTTTAACATTCTTTAATTATTATTTTTTTATGTATCTTAAAGCTGCTTTTCCTTAAATGTCCATATTTATGATTATTATTATTATTATTATTAATAATATATATATATATATATATATATATATATATATATATATATATAAAACTTACTACTCATAGCAGTAGTAAAAAGCTTGGGTGCTTCCTCCAAAACTTGATGGGAATACAGAAAATGATTTGAGGACACTCATATAGGTCCTTACAATCAGTTTTTATTTGTGTTCCTTTAATACATATTCAAACAAACATCAGAGAAGTCAACGTTCCAGCTTTCGTTTATGCCTTTTTCAAGACATCACACAATTAACATATATCTGTGTATCTGTATCTGTGAACAAAGTGACAAAAAAAGACAATCTCCAAATCAAGTTACTTCACATAGCCCATAGTTAAAACAACCATATCTAATTGCAATTTGAGAAAGAGTGACAGTTTAAAAAAAAAAAAAAGCCATGTATCACAAATGTAAAACAATGGTATTGTGTCCACATCATCTTACACATTAACTTTCACAATGTGGTCTCATCAGCAAAGGTAAAGTTATCATATTTAAAGAGACAGTATACACCAATGTTCATATAACTGCATTTAATAGACACTACTATAAAGAATAATATGCACAGATACTGATATAAAAATCCAGTATAAAACCATTTAAAAACTTAGAAGCTTCCAGTTTAGCTCTGTTTAAAAGGTTACTGGAACACCCACTGCAAGTGGGAAATAGCAGACACTCCCCCTCCCTTTGCATATGAAAAGACCCTTTACACAAACAGAAGCAAGCTGGAGTAGGTATACGTCGGTATTCTCCTAAATCTTTGGGGCTTGATTAGGAGTCTGAAAATCAGAGCAATGTTATTTAAAAATAAGCAAAACTATCCATTTAAAAAAAAAACCTAAAAACATGATGGGCTATATTAAAAGATCATCTACAAAACATTTATGCAAAGAAAAAACGAGTGTATAATGTCCCTTTAAGGCAAGCAAAATTACTTACTTCTGGCAGTGTGGCTGACATGTGCCAAACAATGTATCTCCATAATGGTTGCATGTAACATTTATCACATTTTATAGTGATTGGCTACACCGGTAGCTTAGGTGACGTTTACAGTGACGTAAGTATTGATGATTTCTTTCATGTAATTAGCAAGAGTCCATGAGCTAGTGACGTATGGGATATACATTCCTACGAGGAGGGGCAAAGTTTCCCAAACCTCAAAATGCCTATAAATACACCCCTCACCACACCCACAAATCAGTTTTACAAACTTTGCCTCCTATGGAGGTGGTGAAGTAAGTTTGTGCTAGATTCTACGTTGATATGCGCTCCGCAGCAGGTTGGAGCCCGGTTTTCCTCTCAGCGTGCAGTGAATGTCAGAGGGATGTGAGGAGAGTATTGCCTATTTGAATTCAATGATCTCCTTCTACGGGGTCTATTTCATAGGTTCTCTGTTATCGGTCGTAGAGATTCATCTCTTACCTCCCTTTTCAGATCGATGATATACTCTTATATATACCATTACCTCTACTGATTTTCGTTTCAGTACTGGTTTGGCTTTCTACAACATGTAGATGAGTGTCCTGGGGTAAGTAAGTCTTACACTCTAAGCTATGGTTGGGCACTTTTTTTATAAAGTTCTAAATATATGTATTCAAACATTTATTTGCCTTGACTCAGGATGTTCAACGTTCCTTATTTCAGACAGTCAGTTTCATATTTGGGATTATGCATATGAATAAATCATTTTTTCTTACCTTAAAATTTGACTTTTTTCCCTGTGGGCTGTTAGGCTCGCGGGGGCTGAAAATGCTTCATTTTATTGCGTCATTCTTGGCGCAGACTTTTTTGGCGCAATTTTTTTTTCTGTTTCCGGCGTCATACGTGTCGCCGTAAGTTGCGTCATTTTTGACGTTTTTTTGCGCCAAAAGTGTCGGCGTTCCGGATGTGGCGTCATTTTTTGGCATTTGAAAAAATATAAGCGTCACTTTTGTCTCCACATTATTTAAGTCTCATTATTTATTGCTTCTGGTTGCTAGAAGCTTGTTCACTGGCATTTTTTCCCATTCCTGAAACTGTCATTTAAGGAATTTGATCAAATTTTCTTTATATGTTGTTTTTTCTATTACATATTGCAAGATGTCCCACGTTGACACTGAGTCAGAAGATACTTCTGGAAAATCGCTGCCTGGTGCTGGATCTACCAAAGCTAAGTGTATCTGCTGTAAACTTATGGTAGCTGTTCCTCCAGCTGTTGTTTGTACTGATTGTCATGACAAACTTGTTAATGCAGATAATATTTCCTTTAGTACTGTTACATTACCTGTTGCTGTTCCGTCAACATCTAATACTCAGAGTGTTCCTGATAACATAAGAGATTTTGTTTCTAAATCCATTAAGAAGACTATGTCTGTTATTCCTCCTTCTAGTAAACGTAAAAAGTCTTTTAAAACTTCTCATTTTTCAGATGAATTTTTAAATGAACATCATCATTCTGATAATGGTTCTTCTGGTTCAGAGGATTCTGTCTCAGAGGTTGATGCTGATAAATCTTCATATTTATTTAAAATGGAATTTATTCGTTCTTTACTTAAAGAAGTCCTAATTGCATTAGAAATAGAGGATTCTAGTCCTCTTGATACTAAATCTAAACGTTTAGATAAGGTTTTTAAATCTCCTGTAGTTATTCCAGAAGTTTTTCCTGTCCCTGATGCTATTTCTGAAGTAATTTCCAGGGAATGGAATAATTTGGGTAATTCATTTACTCCTTCTAAACGTTTTAAGCAATTATATCCTGTGCCATCTGACAGATTAGAGTTTTGGGACAAAATTCCTAAGGTTGATGGGGCTGTCTCTACTCTTGCTAAGCGTACTACCATTCCTACGGCAGATGGTACTTCCTTTAAGGATCCTTTAGATAGGAAAATTGAATCCTTTCTAAGAAAAGCTTACTTGTGTTCAGGTAATCTTCTTAGACCTGCTATATCTTTAGCGGATGTTGCTGCAGCTTCAACTTTTTGGTTAGAAGCTTTAGTGCAACAAGTAACAGATCATAATTCTCATAGCATTATTAATCTTCTTCAACATGCTAATAATTTTATTTGTGATGCCATCTTTGATATCATTAGAGTTGATGTCAGGTATATGTCTCTAGCTATTTTAGCTAGAAGAGCTTTATGGCTTAAAACTTGGAATGCTGATATGTCTTCTAAGTCTACTCTGCTTTCCCTTTCTTTCCAGGGTAATAAATTATTTGGTTCTCAGTTGGATTCTATTATTTCAACTGTTACTGGAGGGAAAGGAACTTTTTACCACAGGATAAAAAATCTAAAGGTAAATTTAGATCTAATAATCATTTTCGTTCCTTTCGTCACAACAAGGAACAAAAGCCTGATCCTTCATCCCCAGGAGCGGTATCAGTTTGGAAACCATCTCCAGTCTGGAATAAATCCAAGCCTTTTAGAAAACCAAAGCCAGCTCCTAAGTCCACATGAAGGTGCGGCCCTCATTCCAGCTCAGCTGGTAGGGGGCAGATTACGTTTTTTCAAAGAAATTTGGATCAATTCCGTTCACAATCTTTGGATTCAGAACATTGTTTCAGAAGGGTACAGAATTGGCTTCAAGATAAGGCCTCCTGCAAAGAGATTTTTTCTTTCCCGTGTCCCAGTAAACCCAGCGAAGGCTCAAGCATTTCTGAAATGTGTTTCAGATCTAGAGTTGGCTGGAGTAATTATGCCAGTTCCAGTTCTGGAACAGGGGCTGGGGTTTTATTCAAATCTCTTCATTGTACCAAAGAAGGAGAATTCCTTCAGACCAGTTCTGGATCTAAAAATATTGAATCGTTATGTAAGGATACCAACATTCAAAATGGTAACTGTAAGGACTATCCTGCCTTTTGTTCAGCAAGGGCATTATATGTCTACAATAGATTTACAGGATGCATATCTGCATATTCCGATTCATCCAGATCACTATCAGTTTCTGAGATTCTCTTTCCTAGACAAGCATTACCAGTTTGTGGCTCTACCGTTTGGCCTAGCAACAGCTCCAAGAATTTTTACAAAGGTTCTCGGTGCCCTTCTGTCTGTAATCAGAGAAGAGGGTATTGTGGTATTTCCTTATTTGGACGATATCTTGGTACTTGCTCAGTCTTCACATTTAGCAGAATCTCATACGAATCGACTTGTGTTGTTTCTTCAAGATCATGGTTGGAGGATCAATTTACCAAAAAGTTCATTGATTCCTCAGACAAGGGTAACCTTTTTAGGTTTCCAGATAGATTCAGTGTCCATGACTCTGTCTTTGACAGACAAGAGACGTCTAAAATTGATTTCAGCTTGTCGAAACCTTCAGTCACAATCATTCCCTTCGGTAGCCTTATGCATGGAAATTCTAGGTCTTATGACTGCTGCATCGGACGCGATCCCCTTTGCTCGTTTTCACATGCGACCTCTTCAGCTCTGTATGCTGAACCAGTGGTGCAGGGATTACACAAAGATATCTCAATTAATATCTTTAAAACCGATTTACGACACTCTCTGTCGTGGTGGACAGATCACCATCGTTTAGTTCAGGGGGCTTCTTTTGTTCTTCCGACCTGGACTGTAATTTCAACAGATGCAAGTCTTACAGGTTGGGGAGCTGTGTGGGGGTCTCTGACAGCACAAGGGGTTTGGGAATCTCAGGAGGTGAGATTACCGATCAATATTTTGGAACTCCGTGCAATTTTCAGAGCTCTTCAGTCATGGCCTCTTCTAAAGAGAGAATCGTTCATTTGTTTTCAGACAGACAATGTCACAACTGTGGCATATATCAATCATCAAGGAGGGACTTACAGTCCTCTGGCTATGAAAGAAGTGTCTCGAATTCTGGTATGGGCGGAATCCAGCTCCTGTCTAGTTTCTGCAGTTCATATCCCAGGTATAGACAATTGGGAAGCGGATTATCTCAGTCGCCAAACGTTACATCCGGGCGAATGGTCTCTTCACCCAGAGGTATTTCTTCAGATTGTTCAAATGTGGGGACTTCCAGAAATAGACCTTATGGCCTCTCATCTAAACAAGAAACTTCCCAGGTATCTGTCCAGATCCAGGGATCCTCAAGCGGAAGCAGTGGATGCATTGTTTCTTCCTTGGAAGTATCATCCTGCCTATATCTTTCCGCCTCTAGTTCTTCTTCCAAGAGTAATCTCCAAGATTCTGAAGGAATGCTCGTTTGTTCTGCTGGTAGCTCCAGCATGGCCTCACAGGTTTTTGTATGCGGATCTTGTCCGGATGGCCTCTTGCCAACCGTGGACTCTTCCGTTAAGACCAGACCTTCTGTCGCAAAGTCCTTTTTTCCATCAGGATCTCAAATCCTTAAATTTAAAGGTATGGAGATTGAACGCTTGATTCTTAGTCAAAGAGGTTTCTCTGACTCTGTGATTAATACTATGTTACAGGCTCGTAAATCCGTATCTAGGGAGATATATTATAGAGTCTGGAAGACTTATATTTCTTGGTGTCTTTCTCATCATTTTTCCTGGCATTCTTTTAGAATTCCGAGAATTTTACAGTTTCTTCAGGATGGTTTGGATAAAGGTTTGCCTGCAAGTTCCTTGAAAGGACAAATCTCTGCTCTTTCTGTTCTTTTTCACAGAAAGATTGCTAATCTTCCTGATATTCATTGTTTTGTACAAGCTTTGGTTCGTATAAAGCCTGTCATTAAGTCAATTTCTCCTCCTTGGAGTTTGAATTTGGTTTTGGTGGCTCTTCAAGCTCCTCCGTTTGAACCTATGCATTCATTGGACATTAAATTACTTTCTTGGAAAGTTTTGTTCCTTTTGGCCATCTCTTCTGCCAGAAGAGTTTCTGAATTATCTGCTCTCTCTTGTGAGTCTCCTTTTCTGATTTTTCACCAGGATAAGGTGGTATTGCGAACTTCTTTTAAATTTTTACCTAAGTTTGTGAATTCTAACAACATTAGTAGAGAAATTTTCCTTCATTATGTCCTAATCCTAAGAATTCTAAGGAGAAATCATTGCATTCTTTGGATGTAGTTAGAGCTTTGAAATATTATGTTGAAGCTACTAAGAATTTCCGTAAGACTTCTAGTCTATTTGTTATCTTTTCCGGTTCTAGGAAAGGTCAGAAGGCCTCTGCCATTTCTTTGGCATCTTGGTTGAAATCTTTAATTCATCATCCTTATGTCGAGTCGGGTAAGACTCCGCCTCAAAGGATTACAGCTCATTCTACTAGGTCAGTTTCTACTTCCTGGGCATTTAGGAATGAAGCTTCGGTTGATCAGATTTGCAAAGCAGCAACTTGGTCTTCTTTGCATACTTTTACTAAATTCTACCATTTTGATGTGTTTTCTTCTTCTGAAGCTGTTTTTGGTAGAAAAGTACTTCAGGCAGCTGTTTCAGTTTGAATCTTCTGCTTATATTTTCAGTTTTTTTCTTTATAAGATTTAAACTTTATTTTTGGGTGTGGATTTTTTTCAGCGGAATTGGCTGTCTTTATTTTATCCCTCCCTCTCTAGTGACTCTTGCGTGGAAAATCCACATCTTGGGTAGTCATTATCCCATACGTCACTAGCTCATGGACTCTTGCTAATTACATGAAAGGAAACATAATTTATGTAAGAACTTACCTGATAAATTAATTTCTTTCATATTAGCAAGAGTCCATGAGGCCCACCCTTTTTTTGTGGTGGTTATGATTTTTTTGTATAAAGCACAATTATTCCAATTCCTTATATTTATGCTTCGCACTTTTTTCTTATCACCCCACTTCTTGGCTATTCGTTAAACTGATTTGTGGGTGTGGTGAGGGGTGTATTTATAGGCATTTTGAGGTTTGGGAAACTTTGCCCCTCCTGGTAGGAATGTATATCCCATACGTCACTAGCTCATGGACTCTTGCTAATACGAAAGAAATGAATTTATCAGGTAAGTTCTTACATAAATTATGATTTTTCATCACTATAAATGCTGATTGTGTTTAACCTACTTAAAGGGACATTATACACTAGATTTTTCTTTGCATAAATGATCTGTAGATGATCCATTTATATAGCCTATACAGGTTTTGTTTGTTTTTTTAAAAAAGTTTTGCTTATTTTGAAATAACATTGCGCTGATTTTCAGACTCCTAACCAAGCCCCAATGTTTTAGAAGTATACTGATGTATACCTACTCCAGCTTGCTCCTGTTAGTGTAAAGAGTCTTTTCATATGCAGGGGGAGGGGGATTGTCTGCTGTTTTTGCTATACAACCACTTTCAGTGGGTGTTCCAGCTAACCTTTTCAACCGAGCTAAACGGTTTTATACTGGATTTTTATATCAGTATCTGTGCATATTATTCTTTATAGTAGTGTCTATTACATGCATTTTTATGAAAATTGGTGTATACTGTCCCTTTAAGCGCATTAGACTTAATTGTGGCTGAGTCATTATAACTAATATTTTATTACTCTAGACCTGTAGAGGTGCTAGCAATACCATTAATCACTATGGTGAATATTGGCATCTGGCCACACCCACTGTGACATCACTGTAAAAGACACCTAAGCTCCGGTGTAGCTAATCACTATAAATTGTGATAGATGTTGCATGTAATGGTTAAGGAGATACTTGGATTTTTTTTAAGTACTCCGTTAAGTCACCTGAAGTACTTCCAGTTGCTAATGCAATTTCTGAGTTCATTTCTAAAGAGTGGTCTAAGCTTGCGGTCCCTTTTAATCCTATTTAAAGATTAAAAAGGATGTTTCATTTACCTGCTTCTAATTTAGAGCTTTGGAAGACTATTCCTAAAGTAGATGTGGCTATTTCTACCTTGGCTAAATGTACACCTATTCCTCTGGAAGATAGTACCTCTTTTAGAGACCCCCATGGACAGGAAATTAGAGTCTTTTCATAGAATAGCTTTTTTTGCAAGGTTTTCTTTTTAGGCCAGAAATTGCTATTGCTAGATTATAATTTTGAAGACTTTTCTAATCAAATAAAACTCTTAGACACAGCTAATGCTTTCATTTGAAATGCTTTTGATCAATGCTATGAATAAGGCTCTGGAAGGTTTAACTAGAAGGGCCTTATGGTTCAAATGGTATGCTGACTTGGTTTTTAAATCTAGACTTCTGTTTCTTCCTTTAACCCTTTGAGTGCTAAGAACTTTCCCACCTGGGTGCTAAGATTTTTTAATGTTTGTTTTATTTATTTTTTATTTTTTGAACAATTTTTTTCAGACCCCCAAGACTTACACTGTTGGGCGATTACCTTTCCAATGGTGGGTCTTGGGGGTCTGTAGCTGCTTAGATGCCTGAGATACAGGCTTCTAAGCAGCATGCCCCCTGCTCCTATACTTAACATTGCTAAGTATGAATAAAGTTGCGCGGTGACGTCATCACGTTATTGTGCGTGACGTCACCACACAAAACGGGAAGCCCCGGCGATGCCTGTCACTCTACAGGCATGATCGCCGGGGTAGGAGCGGGTGGGAGCCCCCAGATCTCCCTCAAGGTGGGAGAGTGCTAGCGACGGCTCTGAGCCGTCGTTAGCACTAGAGTGGGAAACTCTGAGACGTTTCAGAGCCGTTGTTAGCGCTCAAGGGGTTAAAGGAAAAGTATTGTTTGGTTCTAGTTTTGATGACATTTTTTTCTACGACAACTGAGTGGGGAAGGTGCCTTTCTCCCTCAGGTTAAGAAGTCTTAGGGTAAATCTAGGGTTTTTAACCTATTTTTGTTGCACTTCTCTTTGGTTTGGCTACCGCTTCCAGAACCTTTACAAAGGATCTGGGGACTCTCTTATTGGTGATAAGAGCAGAAGGTGTGTCAATGGTTCTTACCTGGATGATTTCTTGGTTCATGCTCCATCTTTACATTCTGCAATGTCTCATAACAACAAAATTTTGTTGTTTCTTCAAGAGCATGGTTGGAAAGTAAATTATTCCAAATAGTTCTTTGTCTCCTCGGTCTAGGATGACTTTTCTAGGAGTAATAATTGACTCAGTCTCTATTACTCTGCCTTTGACAGAATACAGACGGTTGAAGTTACTCTAAGCTTGTGTAAATCTTCAGTCAGTTCCTTGTCCTTCTTTAGCTATTTGTATGGAAGTCTTAGGTCTGATGATAGCAGACTCAGATGCAATTCAATTTGCTCTGTTTTACATGAGGCCTCCGCAGATTTGTATGCTTCGTCAGTAGCACAGGGATTACACTCAGCTGGCTCAAATTATTCTTTTCTATGCCAACACAAGACAATCCCTTTCCTAGTGGATCAATCATTGATCCATTGTTCTGGGGGCATCATTTGTTTGTTGCCCAAATTTGGACTGTGAGTTCAACAGATGCAAGACTTTGAGGTTAGGTGCAGTCTGGGGGTCTCAAAGAGCACAGGGAGTTTGGGTACTTGAGGAGGCAAAGTTGCTCATTGATATTTTGGAGCTTCATGCAATTTTCAGGACCCTTCAGTTTTGTCCTTTCGTGAAGAGAGAGACTTATCTGCATTTCCAGTCAGACAATGTAACAGCAGTGGCTTAAATCAATCATCTAGAGGGAACTCACAGTTCCTTGGCAATGTGGGGAAGATTCCTGAATTCTAACTTGGGCAGAGAGCAATTTCTGCATATTTTTTTAAGTTCTTATTCCAGGGGTAAGCAATTTAGAAGCAGAATTTCTCAGTCATCAATACCTTTATCTGGGGGAATGGTCCCTTCATCTGGAAGTCTACAGACAGATTGTAGACCTGTGTGGTCTTCTGGAAGTAGATCTGATGGCTTCTCAACTAAACAACAAGCTCCCCAGATACTTTGAGAGGTCCAGGGATCCTCAGGCAAAGTTTGTAGATGCCGTAGTAGCTCCTTGGTTGTTTTGTCTATCCTACATTTTTCCTCCTCTTGCTCTGTTACCAAAGGTAATAGCCAGGATCAAGCAGGAGGTCTCATCTGTAATTCTGATTGCTCCAGCCTGGCCTCGTAGGACCTGGTTTGCAGATCTGATACAGATGTCCACTTGTCACCCATGGCCTCTTCCTCTTTGATATGACCTTCTGTCTCAGGATCCATTTTTTCATCAGGATCTAAAATCTCTAAACTTAATGGCTTGGAGATTAAACAGAACAAAGAGGAGTCAAGGGTTAATACTTTTAAGGTGCACTGTAATGTACACTGTCACTTGTAAAGATTGCGTCCATATAGGTAAACGTGAAGCACTTTGCACTTTTGCAGTAAAGTGCTAAAATTATTCATAGCAAACTCAGTATTACTTCCAGTGGTAGCGTCACTTAGGAGTTAAATGAGGCACAAATACGAACACTTATATTATTTCCCTCTAAGGCAAATCAAAACATATGCCACACTGGCCGTTTGGCCCCATTAGGCAGGGAGATATATCAATCCCCTTGGTGCCTTAAATATAAGTTTCAAAGCCACGGCGGGCCCACCTCACATACCTCCTACGACCTCTCAGCAGTATGGGTTTTTATCCTGTTACCGGTTCCTCTCGGTGGATGTCCGTGTGCGGGTATACCTGGAGACTTGTTCGCTCCTATTCCTTCCGCTCAATCTCACCGGTCCTCTAGTCGGATCCTTCCTGTGTTGCTGCGCGGCCTTAGTGTGACGTCACCGAAGGTGTGTGCTCACCAACCAATCTTCGTACGGCTCCTCCACACAGTAGTTAGCGTGGTGTTTGGTAACGGCATGTAATAAACATATAAAGAAAGAGCAACAAACATGATGGCTTGAGAAAAAATAAAACTTAATATTTATTGGTATACATTTAAAAGGTATACTGGACAGCAGTATCCATAAGCTGGTTAAGGAGAGACGAGCAAAAATGGGCTTACGCGTTTCAGCATATAGCCGTAGTCATAGCCGTATATATGCTGGAACGCGTAAGCCCATTTTTTGCTCGTCTCTCCTTAACCAACTTATGGATACTGCTGTCCAGTATACCTTTTAAATGTATACCAATAAATATTACGTTTTATTTTTTCTCAAGCCGTGGTGTTTGTTGCTCTTTCTTTATATGTTTGGAGATTAAACAGTCACATAATTTTAAGACATAGAGGTTTTTCCAATTCAGTCATTGATACTTAGGTTTATTGACCTAAACCAGTTATCTTAAGGTTTAGAAGGCTTTTATTTTCTGGTGTACAGAACATGGGTTCAGTTTAAACTCTTTTGGAATTACTAGAATTCTTCAATTCTTTCAGGATGGCTTTGATAAGGGTTTATCCGATAGTTCCCTAAAGGGTCAGATCTCAGCTCTCTTGTTTCATAAGAAAATTGCTAAATTTAACGATATTCAGAATTTTGTACTGGCCTGTGATTAAACCAATTTCTCCTCCTGAGAGTCTTAATTTGGTTTTAAGGTAGTCTTCTAACAGATGAAGTGAGATGTCCAGTAGCCAGAGGTAACGAGTAAGGGACCCAGAGGCAAGGAGGTTCCCAGGAAAATTTGCAGCAAGTAGGCAGAGGAGGGCACAAACACAGAGGAGTAGTCAGCAGTCCGAATCGGCAACAGGCAGAGACAGGTTAATTATCAGTATACCGGATGCTCAGCAAAAGTACCAAAATAGTAGTCAGGATGGTCCAAGAGGTCAGGGCAGGAGGCAAGCAGAGAGTAGTCAAAAATCCAGGCAGAGATCAGCAGCAAACAGTAGAATACCAGAAGTAGCGCACGAGGATACAGAGAACCATACATGGACAGGAAGCAGCCTTTTATAGGCTGCTGATTAGGCAACTACCTGCAGCAGGCAGTATAATTCAATACTTTACTCACAGAGACAGAGCCCTCCAGTGGCTCAAGGTTTATGGCAAACGACCAGAGACTGGAGGTTCCATGTTCAACTGCAGGCCAAGGAGCAGAGCATGCTCTGACAGCTATAAGAGTTTCTGAATTGTCTGCTCTTTGTTGTGAGCCTCTTTATATTGATTTTCATCAGGATAAGGCAGTTTTAAGAACTAAGTTTAACTTTTTACCTAAGGTGGTTTCTTCTCTGATAACTTTATGTGTGATATTGTTGTTCCTTCTTTTTGTTTTAATCCAAAGAATTCTTAATAGAGGCTTCTCCATAATTTGGATGTGGTCAGAGCTTTGAAGTTCTATTTAGAGGCTACTAATGATTCTAGGTCTCCTAGCTTGTTTGTTATTTTTTCTGGTTCTAGGAATGGTGGGAAGGCTCCTGCCATTTCTTTGGCCTCTTGGTTGAAGCTTTTGATTCACAAGGCTTACTTGGAGGCAGGTCAGTCTCCTCCTTAATTGATTACTGCCAATTTTACCAAACAAGTTGCTACTTCTTGGGCTTTTAAAGGGACACTAAACCCAATTTTTTCTCACGATTCAGATAGAGCATGCAACTTTAAGCAACTTTCTAATTGACTCCTATTATCAAATTTTCTTTGTTTTCTTGCTATCTTTATTTAAAAAGCAGAAATGTAAAGCTTATGAGCCTGCCCATATTTGGTTCAACACCCTGGATGGCGCTTGCTTTATTGGTGGCTACATTAAGCCACCAATAAGTAAGCATAACCCAGGTTCTGAACCAAAAATGGGGCCGGCTCCTAAGCTTTACATTCCTGTTTTTAAATAGATAGCAAGAGAACGAAGAACATTTTTAAATATGAGTAAATTAGAAAGTTGCTTAAAATTGCATGCTCTATCTGAATCATTAAAGTAAAAAATTGTGTTTAGTATCCCTTTAAGAATGAGGCCTCTGTTGATTTAATTTGCAAAGCAGCTTGATGTATGTGCTTTTTCTAAAGAAGCTACTGGTAGGAAAGTCCTTCAGGCAGCTGTTTCTGTTCATTAAATATTTATGTATTGTTTGTTTGTCTGCATTTAAAAAAGAAAAAAGAGAGAAAATATATAAAAGAAACAATATATATATATATATATATATATATATATATATATATATATATATATATATATATATATATATATATATATATATAAAAGCCAACTAATCCAATATATTTGAAATAGTATAAGTCTGGTCCCGCAGATTAGTCGTGGACGCCACAGCTTGGGTATTTATTACTAGGATTAATGGATTGTAGACTCTCTACACCTTTATGAAAGAAAATACAATTTATGCTTTCCTGATAAATTCATTTCTTTCATGGTGACGTGAGTCCACGAAACCCTGCCCAGTGTTTTCTATAATTGGTTATTTTTAGGGGCAAAAGTTACAGTATGCACCTATTTTTTCCCTGCACTTTTTTTTATATTGCTCTTATGTTCTTTTCCTACCTTCTTCTCTTCTGGCTTGGCTATGTCAGACTAGTTTCCAGTTAGGTGGGATGGGGTTTTAAGGGCTTTTGGATTATTGGGATCTTTCCCTCCTCCTAGTGGCAGGAGTATAATTCCCAGGAGTTATAAAAAATAGTTGAGTGGAGCGCTAGACTCAACCCACTTCGCCAACCTCTGATACTACCTCCTTCCTAGGTAGTTTGAAATCAAAGAATCTGAATATGTGGAGTGTAGGTGGCGCTAAAAGTACACTAAGTATACCTAGCTATGGGTTAATAAACTAACGTTAAAAATAGCTCAGCAGAATATATATCTTAGGAAAGTTCCATATAAATTTTCGTGTAAACTATCTGGTTAAATAAATAGAGGTACATGCAACTGAATATGAATTTTGTACAAATTTATTCTTAGTTGAAATAGTATAAAAAATAGTATAAAAAACCATCAAAAATTCTCTCATACAAATGGCCCACACTCTTCACTCGCAACAACTTCCAAGTCTAAATAGCTACCACAAAAAACAATAGCAATACTAGAACAATTTAATGCTAAAATGAAGTTAAAACATTGTGGTGATAAATACAGTGAAAAGACAGTCGTCTAAGATCAATATGCACAATTGAATATTTTAAGCCGTTTGATTATAGTATGACTTTCTGGCTGGGGTTCTATTTCCTTTACAAGTCTCTGCTTGTTAAGCACTTTCTCTTATTACGGCCACAATCGAACAAACAAAGGCCTGTCTCCAATGGGCTATGGCAACCCGTTGTTCAAATAGTTCTTGTTATAAGCCCTGTCACAGAGGAGAATCCGGTTTTCACCTTTGCAAAAGGGGGAGTTCCTCGGTTTGAAGTCTGCAGTCTTATGCAAATGGGGGCGGATTCCCCAGTATCAGATCAGCAGTCTTTTGAGGGTTCCAACAATAACAAACACCAGAGTCTATTTTAGTTAAAAATCCCACAGACAATCTTAGTCCAGTTTGAATGTTACTTTAGCGGGGAGTTATTGACAATACAGATACTCTCACCTGCTGCTCCTTGTCTGGGTATGTCAGCTCCTGTATGGATTTGTAGTTTTGGATAAGTTGCGGACCTCCTAGTCCCTGAATGTAACTTTCTTCACTTGCGCAAGTCTTATCTAAGTTACCTTTGTACCACAGCCTCTCAACGATACTCTGCTCTTTAAGTACTCCGTACGCAGAGTGGGTTATTGCTGTATATCCTCCTTGTTTGTCTATCACCTTTCTACGCGTTTCACCCCTAAGGTGTGGGGCTTTTTCAAGATACAGTGTGAGAGTGAAGTCTGCCTTTTATCTCCCCTAGTTGCCTTCAATTTGCTATCATCTTTTCACTTCCTCTGGTCACTCTGGAAGTGAATTTCTCTTAAAAGGTGGGATCCTCATGTCTGCACAGGTAAGTTGTTCTTTTATCGTTTCCTTGCTAATAACCCCAATTTACTCAGAAAAGTCATACACCTTAATCTCTATAGTTACCTTGAAAAAATCTTACATAAAATCTTAAATAAAAATAAAAACCTTTCAATCTCATAGTTTAAAATAAAATATAGACTTAAAACGCCAGACAAAAATCAGGAGAAATAATTTTGAAAACTATATATATTTCCCTTGGGGGATCGAACCTAGGGTCCCCAGGGCTTGGGGCTAGGATGTTACCTCTAAGCTACTTTCTACTGACGAAACTATGTTAGGTTATCAATTATATATATTTGTCTTATTTGAACCTATAGATCATAAACCTAGCTATCAATTTAAATCTAGCTGTCCTAAAACAGTATACTTATATCGGAAGGTTCTAGTTAAATCCTAGACTCTTGCTGTGCTAGAGTTTATAGTACTAACAAAACTAAAGTTGGCTTCCTTCCTTACACCTAGGGGATTCGAACTCGGGGATTTGGCTTAAAAGACTAACGACCTTACCACTATGCTATAGATGCGCCCTATAGTCAAACTGAAATTTTGTAATATAAATAGAAATGATGATTTCCTTCCTATACTCAAAGTATAATTTTGAGTTCGATATAGTATATTTTAGAAATCTTCTAAATAACAAAAATATATAATTCTATAAAAATATATGTATATGTATAATTTCTGGAGTCCCTAGGTTAGCATTCCAATTAGGGAAAAGAAGTTAATTGTGTTTTGGGAGCAAGATAATGAGTGTTATTAATTTATTACTCTGATTATGATAAAAACGGATTTATATCCAGTTCAGAATTTAAACCGTTCGGGTATAAGGTGTTGAAGTTGTAAATCATTTCCGCCTTCTTTTTCAGGAGTAAAGTGTCCAGATTTCCCCCTCTCCAATTGCCTTTTATTTTACATAGGTCCCAAAACTTGAGGTCTTTAGTGCTGTTTTTATGCACCTCTCTAAAGTGCTGGTACAAATGCGTCTCCAAGATGCCTTTTTCAATGTGCCAGAGGTGCTCACGGATTCTATCTCTTAACATTCTTGATGTTTCTCCTATATATATCAGGCCACATGAGCACTGTAACATATATATCACACCCCTACTATTACATCTTAGGACATCTTTAATTTTATATTGAATATTTAATCCTGGAATACTGATGTTTTTCTTTTTTGTACTATGCTTGCATGACTTGCATGAAATACACGGATAGAATCCGTTTAGTTCTTTACCCCATAAGTCTCTTTCTTTACCTTTTTGACACATTTTACCTTTTTTGAATTCGCTTGGGGCCAGCATAGATTTGAGATTTTTTGTTTTTTTAAAAACCATTCTAGGGAAAGGTGGTAATTTATCTCCCACTATAGGGTCGCTTTTGACAATATGCCAATGTTTCCTCAGTATTTTCCTTATCCTATTATGGTCATCACTGAATTCGGTTACAAATGGTACATCATATTCATCTCTAATTAAATTGGTTCTAGTTTTATAAGTAGTGTATCCCTATTAGTTTCTCTAGCTCTTATAACTGCATTATTTATAATCTCCTCTTTGTAACCTCTTTCAGCAAATTTTTCCTCTAGTAATTTAATTTGTTCTTCAAAATCACCCATTTCAGTACAATTTTTCCTGATTCTCAGGCATTGTGCTACTGGAATATTATTTTTTCACTTTGAAAAGTGGCAACTGGACGCATGGATATAGTTATTGGAATCAGTTGGTTTGAAATGGGTCTTTGTTATTAGTTTATTATTTTCCACCCTGATATCCAGATCTAAAAATGTTATAGTGTCCTTGCTTATTTGATAAGTAAAAGATAATCCTTTATCATTATTGTTCATTATTCCAAACATATTAGTCAAGTCTTCTTCGCTCCCTTTCCATAGGATGATAATATCATCGATATATCTTTAGAGAGGTGCATAAAAACAGCACTAAAGACCTCAAGTTTTGGGGCCTATGTAAAATAAAAGGCAATTGGAGAGGGGGAAATCTGGACACTTTACTCCTGAAAAAGGAGGCGGAAATGATTTACAACTTCAACACCTTATACCTGAACGGTTTAAATTCTGAACTGGATATAAATCCGTTTTTATCATAATCAGAGTAATAAATTAATAACACTCATTATCTTGCTCCCAAAACACAATTAACTTCTTTTCCCTAATTGGAATGCTAACCTAGGGACTCCAGAAATTATACATATACATATATTTTTATAGAATTATATATTTTTGTTATTTAGAAGATTTCTAAAATATACTATATCGAACTCAAAATTATACTGAGAGTATAGGAAGGAAATCATCATTTCTATTTATATTCCAAAATGTCAGTTTGACTATAGGGCGCATCTATAGCATAGTGGTAAGGTCGTTAGTCTTTTAAGCCAAATCCCCAAGTTCGAATCCCCTAGGTGTAAGGAAGGAAGCCAACTTTAGTTTTGTTAGTACTATAAACTCTAGCACAGCAAGAGTCTAGGATTTAACTAGAACCTTTCCGATATAAGTATACTGTTTTAAGACAGCTAGAATTAAATTGATAGCTAGGTTTATGATCTATAGGTTCAAATAAGACAAATATATATAATTGATAACCTGACATAGTTTCGTCAGTAGTAAGTAGCTTAGAGGTAACATCCTAGCCCCAAGCCCTGGGGACCCTAGGTTCGATCCCCCAAGGGAAATATATATAGTTTTCAAAATTATTTCTCCTGATTTTTGTCTGGCGTTTTAAGTCTATATTTTATTTTAAACTATGAGATTGAAAGGTTTTTATTTAAGATTTTATGTAAGATTTTTTCAAGGTAACTATAGAGATTAAGGTGTATGACTTTTCTGAGTAAATTGGGGTTATTAGCAAGGAAACGATAAAAGAACAACTTACCTGTGCAGACATGAGGATCCCACCTTTTAAGAGAAATTCACTTCCAGAGTGACCAGAGGAAGTGAAAAGATGATAGCAAATTGAAGGCAACTAGGGGAGATAAAAGGCAGACTTCACTCTCACACTGTATCTTGAAAAAGCCCCACACCTTAGGGGTGAAACGCGTAGAAAGGTGAAAGACAAACAAGGAGGATATACAGCAATAACCCACTCTGCGTACGGAGTACTTAAAGAGCAGAGTATCGTTGAGAGGCTGTGGTACAAAGGTAACTTAGATAAGACTTGCGCAAGTGAAGAAAGTTACATTCAGGGACTAGGAGGTCTGCAACTTATCCTAAACTACAAATCCATACAGGAGCTGACATACCCAGACAAGGAGCAGCAGGTGAGAGTATCTGTATTGTCAATAACTCCCCGCTAAAGTAACATTCAAACCGGACTAAGATTGTCTGTGGGATTTTTAACTAAAATAGACTCTGGTGTTTGTTATTGTTGGAACCCTCAAAAGACTGCTGATCTGATACTGGGGAATCCGCCCCCATTTGCATAAGACTGCAGACTTCAAACTGAGGAACTCCCCCTTTTGCAAAGGTGAAAGCCGGATTCTCCTCTGTGACAGGGCTTATAACAAGAACTATTTGAACAACGGGTTGCCATAGCCCATTGGAGACAGGCCTTTGTTTGTTCGATTGTGGCCGTAATAAGAGAAAGTGCTTAACAAGCAGAGACTTGTAAAGGAAATAGAACCCCAGCCAGAAAGTCATACTATAATCAAACGGCTTAAAATATTCAATTGTGCATATTGATCTTAGACGACTGTCTTTTCACTGTATTTATCACCACAATGTTTTAACTTCATTTTAGCATTAAATTGTTCTAGTATTGCTATTGTTTTTTGTGGTAGCTATTTAGACTTGGAAGTTGTTGCGAGTGAAGAGTGTGGGCCATTTGTATGAGAGAATTTTTGATGTTTTTTTATACTATTTTTTTATACTATTTCAACTAAGAATAAATTTGTACAAAATTCATATTCAGTTGCATGTACCTCTATTTATTTAACCAGATAGTTTACACGAAAATTTATATGGAACTTTCCTAAGATATATATTCTGCTGAGCTATTTTTAACGTTAGTTTATTAACCCATAGCTAGGTATACTTAGTGTACTTTTAGCGCCACCTACACTCCACATATTCAGATTCTATAATTCCCAGGAGTAATGGATTGTGGACTCTCACCACCAGAAAATAAATTCATACATATACAGCAGTTCAAACACAGCTCTTGTATTGACAATGACAATGATTTAGTTTGCAGGCCAAAACATGCCCCCTCTGCATCTCTAAGCAGGCATGTCATTTGGATAAGGGTGCAAACAGCATATGTACATATTCTCTGTGCACATCAGTAAAACAATGATAGCTTTTACTAGAAACGTTATTCCCTAATATTTGTATTGCAAAAATATTTCTGTTACACATTCAAATACATTTCATATTTACTTTTACGTCCCTTAAATGTGGAAATGCTAATTTTATTTTAAATGTTTTGCCACTCCACATAATTAATATTTGGGGTTATGTCCCTTTCATTTCAAGATAACATTAAACATTTTGATTCAGATAAAGCATACATTTTTTAAACAACTTTATTGAAGGAGCAGCAATGCACTACTGGGAGCTAGCTGAACACATATGCAAGCCAATTACAATACATGCAAGACATTTATGTACAGATACAAATCAGCAGCTTGCTCCCAGCCTACCTAGGTATTCTTTCCAATAAAGGATACTTAGAGAACGAAGCCAATTAGATAACAGACGTAAATTGGAAAGTTGTTTCAAATTGTATGCTCTATCTGAATCTTGAAAGAGTTTTTTTGGGTTTCAAGTCCCTTTAAGTGTCATTGGGCAAAGAAAGGTAAATCACTTCCACTCTGCATGCATCAACTATTTTCATTCATATAAATTGTTTGTTTTGTTTTATGTTATGTGAACACTTCTAAAATGATCATTTTTTATTTTCTGAACAGCTGCCGAGGATCAATCAAGAAAAGCAACTGATTTATATTTACATTTGGATCAGTTAAAATCTTTATCCAGATTTGTTAAACATTTTTTGTGGCTTGAGGAAAAAGTAGGAGAAGCTGCTTCTGAAATATTGCATATTTCCTGTTCTATGGAAATAAAAGGCAACATACAAGGTAAGACTTAAAAATGACATTAAACACCTCATGCTTTTGTGTAAAAATAGTGCTTGTCCTACATGCCCTAGAGAGGCCAAAAAGCAAAATCTGTTTCTTTAAAATGCTGTAAATCAAATAGCTGAATTAGGCATGTTGCAGCAGTTGGGGAAAAAATAAATGGTAAAGAATGAACTTTTTGGCCTTTCTAGGGAGTGTGTAACAAGCACAGTTTTTACACAGTCAACAGGTGTTTAATGTTGCTTTAATAGTTATTTCTATGTTCTAGTAAAGATAACCCAGCAAGATTAAATGCCCAGTATTTATCCTTTTTGTGAGCTGTTACTCTAATAAAACCAGTAGCAGACCTACTCAATAGAGGGTCGTGTACAACTATTATTTTGCCCCCAACAGGTAACTCAGTAATAACCTTTAGTAATAAAATGTGAGTTTCTATACACTATACATTGCTCTGTATAAATATGAGTAAGTATACTCTGATGAATATGGTGTGCTGTATAATGATGTATCTATACACTGATGAGTATGCTGCACAGTATAACAATGAATATTTATGCACAGATAATGACCACTTAGACTGCCCCCAGCACTTGGATCCTGGTGCAAGTGTATCTGCTCAACTGATGGTAGTGGTAGTAGATGAAGAAACAGAATTTACTGAATTTTAGTCAAACAAAAAAAAGAAGAAAAGAAAATGTTTTTTTCTTTACTCATATTTGAAGCCAGTTCACCAATGAGAAGGTACACAAGCAGTTATAAAAATAACCATATGAGACTAAAGATAGATACTGTAGATAATGCCATAAAAATGTATTTCTCAGATTTGGGGGGAAAAATAGAAAAGGAAAAATGGAGGATATCAGGACATCTAATCTTCACTAATACTGAGCAGAGATGCAGTTAAATGCTTGCTTCCTGCAGCAGATATGACTTATTACTGCACTCCCAGTAGGATTACATATGTACTGGTGTATGCCCCAGGCATTATGCACCCATGATCCTTCATGGATTGGATATGTACCCAGAGAGGCAATGAGATGCTCAGTGGGGAAATTTGTTAAAACAAAATTAATAAATTAACTTGAAGAGTATGAAGCTATTGCCTCATTACCCCAATGACAAATCTGATCACCTCTCCCAATTTTAAAATATGGACCTAGATTCTAATTTTACACTAAATGTGTCCTTTAATTATTTATTTGTCTTGGGAGAAAAAAGTTAACATCCATTTTTAAAATAGATTTTTAAAATTGAAACTTAATCCCCCAAAAGAACCAGTAGGCCCTAAATCTCTTCACATTTCTTTTTGTAATATTGTCTTAAATAATTTTCAGTAAGGTCTTATGCATATCCCATGCATTTTAAAATTGTTTTACAGCATTTTTCCTATAATTGATATGGTATCACTGTTCCATAAACCATTTCTGTAAAGAAGTGTTCATACAAATTACTCATGAACTCTTATGCTCCAGTTTAAGATCACTACCCCCCCCCCCCACCCCCTTGTTCTGGTATTCCTCTTTTTGAGAAAAATACATTTACCTTTATTAAACTCCTTATCATTCTTAAAGGTTCCTGTGATATAATCTTCCTCCCTTCTTGCTTCTCTGCCATACATATTAAAGGCATGAAATCATTCCTTGTACACAGTCATTTCTTTCATGTAATTGGCAAGAGTCCATGACCTAGTGACATATGGGATAAACATTCCTACCAGGAGGGGCAACGTTTCCCAAACCTCAAAATGCCTATAAATACACCCCCACCACACCCACAATTCAGTTTTACAAACTTTGCCTCCTAATGAGGTGGTCAAGTAAGTTTGTGCTAGATTTCTACGTTGATATGCGCTTCTCAGCATGCTGAAGCCCGGTTCCTCTCAGAGTGCAGTGAATGACAGAGGGTTGTGAAGGGAGTATTACCTATTGAATACAATGGTCATCCTAATGGGGATCTATTTCATAGGTTCTCTGTTATCGGTTGTAGAGATTCATCTCCTACCTCCCTTTTCAGATCGACGATATGCTCTTATATACCATTACCTCTACTGATTCTCGTTTCAGTACTGGTTTGGCTATCTACTTTATGTAGATGAGTGTCTTTTGGTAAGTATGATTTCTTTTATTTAAGACACTCTCAGCTATGGTTTGTCACTTTATATGTAAAGTTCTAAATATATGTTTTGTACTTATATTTGCCATGATTCAGGTTAATTATATATTATTTCCTTTTTGCAGACTGTCAGTTTCATTTTGGGAAATGCATATAAAAAAAAAAAATTTCTTACCTGAAATTTTCAAATTGACTCTCTTTTCTAAATTGCCGGCTGTTAGGCTTGCGGGAGCAAAATGCTATAATTTATTGCGTTTGTTGACGTGATTTCGTAATTTACAGTGTCTTAGTTGGCGCCGAGAGTTTTCACGTAGTTGCGTCATCAATGACACTCGTGTTTGTTGCAGACGTTCTTGGCACCAAAAAATATTTTGTCAGTTGTGGGCGTCATACTTGGCGCCAGATTTTTGACATTATTTAAGTCTTTATTTCATTTTGCTTCTGGTTTCCAGAGGCTTATTTTGTTTGCATTTTTTCCCATTCCTGAAACTGTCATATAAGGAAATTGATAATTTTGCTTTATATGTTATTTTTTCTATTACATATTGCAAGATGTCTCAATCTGACCCTGTCTCAGAATCTACTATTGGAATCCTGCTGCCTGATGTCGGTTCTACCAAAGCTAAGTGCATTTGTTGTAAACTTGTGGTAACTGTTCCTCCGGCTGTAGTTTGTGTTAGTTGTCATGATAAACTTTCAAATGCAGACAATATTTCCATTAGTAGTAATCCATTACCTGTTGTTGTTCCTTCAACATCTAATGCTCAGGATATTCCTGTTAATGTGAGAGAATTTGTGTCTAATTCCATTCAGAAGGCTTTGTCTGTCATACCACCTTCTAATAAACGTAAAAGGTCTTTTAAAACTTCTCATAAAATTGATGAATTTTTAAATGACCGACAGCATTCTGATTTATCTATCTCTGATGAGGATCTATCTGGTTCAGAAGATTCTGCCTCAGATATTGACACTGACAAATCTTCATACTTATTTAAAATGGAGTATATTCGTTGCTTTTTAAAAGAGGTGTTGATTGCATTAGGTATGGAGGAGACTAGTCCTCTTGATATTAAAACCAGTAAACGTTTAAATTCGGTGTTTAAACCTCATGTAGTTATTCTAGAGGTTTTTACAGTTCCTGATGCTATTTCTAGGGAATGGAATAGACTGCGTACTTCTTTTACTCCTTCTTCAAGGTTTAAGAAACTGTATCCTTTGCCGACTGATAGATTGGAGTTTTGGGAGAAGATCCCCAAAGTTGATGGGGCCATCTCTACTCTTGCTAAACGTACTACTATTCCTACGGCAGATAGTACTTCTTTTAAAGATCCTTTAGATAGGAAACTTGAATCTTATCTAAGGAAGGCTTATTTATGTTCAGGTCATCTTCTTAGGCCTGCTATTTCTTTGGCTGATGTTGCTGCTGCTTCAACATTTTGGTTTGAAACTTTAGCACAACAAGTGCCAGATCATAATGTGTATAGCATTGTTAAGCTTATTCAACATGCTAATAATTTCATTTGTGATGCCATTTTTTATATCATTAGAATTGATGTCAGATATATGTATTTAGCTATATTAGCTAGAAGAGCTTTATGGCTTAAATCTTGGAATGCTGATATGACTTCTAAATCAACGTTGCTATCTCTTTCTTTCCAAGGTAATAAATTATTTGGTTCTCAGTTGGATTCTATTATTTCAACTGTCACTGGGGGGAGGGGAGCTTTTTTGCCTCAGGATAAAAAAATATAAGGGTAAATTTAAGGCTGCTAACCATTTTCGTTACTTTCGTCAAAATAAGGAACAGAAACCTGACCCTTCCCCTAAGGGAACGGTTTCCAATTGGAAGCCTTCTCCAGTCTGGAATAAATCCAAGCCATTTAAAAGACCTAAATCAGCCCCCAAGTCCGCATGAAGGTGCGGCCCTCATTCCAGCACAGGTGGTAGGGGGCAGACTAAGATTTTACAAGGATGTTTGGATCAATTCAATCCAAAATCATTGGATTCATAACATTGTTTCTCAAGGATACAGAATAGGTTTCAAAGTAAGACCGCCTGTGAGAAGTTTCTTCCTCTCATGCATTCCAGTGAACCCAGTAAAGGTTTAGGCTTTTCTTGAAGTGTGTTTCAGACCTGGAGTTATCTGGGGTAATTGTTCCAGTTCCTTTTAAGGAACGGGGTCTGGGTTTTATTCAAATCTGTTCATTGTTCCAAAGAAGGAGAATTCTTTCAGACCAGTTCTGGATCTAAAAATACCTACGTTCAAAATGGTGACTATAAGGACTATTCTGCCTTTTGTTCAGCAAGGGCATTATATGTCTACACTAGACTTACAGGATACATATCTTCATATTCTGATTCATCCAGATCACTATCAGTTCCTGAGATTCTCTTTTATAGACAAGCATTACCAATTTGTTGCTCTTCCTTTTGGCCTAGCAACAGCTCCAAGGATCTTTTCAAAGGTTCTTGGTGCCCTACTCTCTGTAATCAGAGAGCGGGGTATTGCGATGTTTCCTTATTTGGACAATATCTTGGTACTTGCTCAGTCTTTACGTTCTGCAGAATCTCACACAAATCAACTACTGGTTGGAGGATCAATTTACCAAAAAGTTATTTGATTCCTCAGACAAGGGTAACCTTTTTAGGTTACCAAATAGATTCAGTATCCATGACTTTGTCTCTAACAGACAAGAGAGGTCTGAAATTGGTTGCAGCTTGTCGAAACCTTCAGTATCAATCATTCCCTTTAGTAGCTATGTGCATGGAGGTTTTAGGTCTCATGACTGCAGCTCGTTTTCACATGAGAATGTGTATGCTGAACCAATGGTGCAGTGATTATACAAAGATATCACAATTAATATCCTTAAATCCCAATGTTCGACTATCTCTGACTTGGTGGTTAGATCATCATCGTTTAGTTCAAGGGGCTTCTTTTGTTCGTCCAGCCTGGACTGTGATCACAACAGATGCGAGTCTTTCAGGTTGGGGAGCTGTCTGGGGATCTCTGACAGCACAGGGGGTTTGGAGATCTCAAGAGGCGAGATTACCAATCAATATTTTGGAACTCCGTGCGATTCTCAGAGCTCTTCAGTTTTGGCCTCTTCTGAAGAGAGAACTGTTTATTTGTTTTCAGACAGACAATGTCACAACTGTGGCGTATGTCAATCATCAGGGTGGGACTCACAGTCCTCAGGCTATGAAAGAAGTATCTCGGATACTTGCATGGGTGGAATCCAGCTCCTGTCTAATTTCTGCGGTCCATATCCCAGGTATAGGCAATTGGGAAGCGGATTATCTCAGTCGCCAGACTTTACATCTGGGAGAGTGGTCTCTTCACCCAGATGTGTTTTTTCAGATTGTTCAGATGTTTGGGCTAACAGAAATAGATCTGATGGCTTCTCATCTAAACAGGAAACTTCCCAGGTATCTGTCCAGATCCAGGGATCCTCAGGCGGAAGCAGTGGATGCGTTTACACTTCCTTGGAGTTATCAACCTGCTTATATCTTCCCGCCTCTAGTTCTTCTTCCAAGAGTGATTTCCAAAATCATAATGGAGCGTTAGTTTGTACTGCTGGTTGCTCCAGCATGGCCATACAGGTTTTGGTATGCGGATCTTGTTCCGATGTCCAGTTGCCAACCTTGGCCATTTCCGTTAAGGCCAGACCTTCTATCTCAAGGCCCATTTTTCCATCAGGATCTCAAATCATTAAATTTGAAGGTATGGAGATTGAACGCTTAGTGCTTAGTCATAGAGGTTTCTCTGACTCAGTGATTAATACTATGTTGCAGGCTCGTAAATCTGTTTCTAGAAAGATTTATTACCGAGTTTGGAAGACTTACATTTCATGGTGTTCTTCTCATAAATTCCCTTGGCATTCTTTTAGAATTCCTAGAATTTTATAGTTTCTTCAGGATGGTTTAGATAAGGGTTTGTCTGCAAGTTCCTTGAAAGGACAAATCTCTGGTCTTTCTGTTCTGTTCCACAGAAAAAGTGCTAATCTTCCTGATATTCATTGTTTTGTACAGGCTTTGGTTCGTATCGAGCCTGTCATTAAGTCAATCTCTCCTCCTTGGAGTCTTAATTTAGTTTTGAGGGCTTTACAGGCTCTTCCGTTTGAGCCTATGCATTCTCTGGACATTAAATTACTTTCTTGGAAAGCATTGTTCCTTTTGGCCATCTCTTCTGCTAGAAGAGTTTCTGAATTATCTGCTCTTTCTTGTGAGTCTCCTTTTCTGATTTTTCATCAGGATAAGGCGGTTTTGCAGACTTCATTTAAATTTTTACCTAAAGTTGTGAATTCCAACAACATTAGTAGATAAATTGTTGTCCCTTCATTGTGTCCTAATCCTAAGAATTCTCTGGAGAGATCTTTACATTCTTTGGATGTGGTAAGAGCTTTGAAATATTATAGTTGAAGCTACTAAAGATTTCAGAAAGACTTCTAGTCTATTTGTTATTTTTTCTGGTTCTAGTAAATGTCAGAAGGCTTCTGCCATTTCTTTGGCATCTTGGTTAAAGCTTTTGATTCATCATGCTTATTTGGAGTCGGGTAAATCCCCGCCTCAGAGGATTACGGCTCATTCTACTAGGTCAGTTTCCACTTCCTGGGCTTTTAAGAATGAAGCTTCTGTTGATCAGATTTGCAAAGCAGCAACTTGGTCTTCTTTGTATACTTTTACTAAATTCTACTATTTTGATCTTTTCTCTTATTCAGAAGCAGTTTTTGGTAGAAAAGTACTTCAGGCAGCTGTTTCAGTTTGATTCTTCTGCTTATAATTTCAGTTTGTTTCATTATAAAGATTAAAACCTTTGATTTGGGTTGTGGATTCATTTTTCAGCGGAATTGGCTACCTTTATTTTTATCCCTCCCTCTCTAGTGACTCTTGCGTGGAGTTCCACATCTTGGGTATTTGCTATCCCATACGTCACTAGCTCATGGACTCTTGCCAATTACATTAAAGAAAACATAATTTATGTAAGAATTTACCTGATAAATTAATTTCTTTCATATTGGCAAGAGTTCACGAGACCCACCCTTTTTTATGGTGGTTATGATTTTTTTGTATAAAGCACAATTATTCCAATTCCTTGTTGATGCTTTCGCTCCTTTCTTATCACCCCACTTCTTGGCTATTCGTTAAACTGAATTGTGGGTTTCTGTGTGGGTGTATTTATAGGCATTTTGAAGTTTGGGAAACACTGCCCCTCCTGGTAGGAATGTATATCCCATACGTCACTAGCTCATGGACTCTTGCCAATATGAAAGAAATGAATTTATCAGGTAAATTCTTACATAAATTATGTTTTTGAGTTGTGGATTATTTTTTCAGCGAGAAATGGCTGTTTTTATTTTCATCCCTCCCTCTCTAGTGACTCTTGCGTGGAGTTCCACATATTGGTTATTGCTATCCCATACGTCACTAGCTCATGGACTCTTGCCAATTACATGATAGAAAACATAATTTATGTAAGAACTTACCTGATTCATTTCTTTCATATTGGTAAGAGTCCATGAGGTCCACCCTTTTTGTGGTGGTTATGATTTTTTGTATAAAGCACAATTATTTCCAAATTCCTTTGTTGATGCTTTTTACTCCTTTCTTTATCACCCCACTTCTTGGCTATTCGTTAAACTGAATTGTGGGTGTGGTGAGGGGTGTATTTGTAGGCATTTTGAGGTTTGGGAAACTTTGCCCCTCCTGGTAGGATTGTATATCCCATACCTCACTAGCGCATGGACTCTTGCCAATATGAAAGAAATGAATTTATCAGGTAAGTTCTTACATAAATTATGTTTTTCTACCCTAACAGCATATGTAGACAATCACTATATCCCCACAACAAAAGTTTACAATGGCACTACTATTTGGCAATCCCCACAGAATGATTTGTGATTCTATTAATCCTATTTATAGCATTAATAATTATGCTATAGCTGAATTCTACTTAGTTAATTGGTGTGGGTTGGTGCTATGCATTAAATTGAATATTAGCAGAAAGATAGTGGATAAAGAGCTATCCACTGAAAGAATGCACCTAGCACTCTATGCCTAGACTTAAAGGCGTACAATCCAGGTGTAATTTAAAACATAACTTTTAATAAAACATAGTTAAAACACACACAAGCACTAATAATAAAATCCTAACTCTGTTAAGTTCAAGTCCAATATAAAGGTGATAGCTTTCTTATCCCAATAATATGGCCTTTAGTTCACACGGTATTCAAGCTATCTATTTAGTTGAGTTGACAGTGGGGGACTCAGTATGACCACCTGTAACGGGGTTGTCCAAGTTTATTATTTATAGGTAATATCACCAACGCTGTAGCGACATGTACATGTTACAATCTGAATATCAGGAGAGTAATATCTAACTTACTATCATTCACCTATATTATAAGTATAAGTGTGAATCATCTGAACATATACATATATGAAGGTAGCTGAATTCTAACATTCCCCAGTTATGGGTGTAATAAAATCAAACGTAGCCTAGTACAGTATAAGGGTATAATCAGCGAAAAGAGTATCGATAAATGTGTAATACTTAGAAATAACGTATGCGGTTACATCTATCAGTAACAACTCAGTATAAGTGTCACGTCTTGTGAAGCTCACAGCTTGATTCTCATTGTTACTTATCACAAATGTAAAGTCTTGTCAGGAATGTTACTTATTGCGATTTACTACTCGTGATAATAAGACAATATTTGTGCCCATAATTGGATTGTCCCTCTATCACTAGTAAAAGAGATAGTGTGTAAGGAATTGGTGTTAGTGCTTTCGTTATACCAGCATGTTAAACGGTACTATCATACCTAAATATGAGGGTCACAATTCCTCACTGATAGACTTATTGTCATTGAGTAGATACTTTCCGTTTTATTAATCATACATTAGGGTATGGTAATTCGAATAGCAGGTCAATAGAGGGTGGATAAGTTATCCAAAATTGTTCATTACAATAGTGTTAAATATTCTCCCCTCGTAGTAGGGAAACCTGATAATGTATACCGTTTAATATTAGTTTTTATTGTAGCGTATCAGGCTAGGTAGTCTCCCCTTATTGCAGCGAGAAGGGGAGACTACCTAGTCTGATGCGCTACAGTAAAAACTAATATTAAGCGGTATACATCATCAGGTTTCCCTACTATGAAGGGATAATATTTAACATTGTGTGGTACATATTATCAGTTCTTGCTGCAATAAGGGGAGACTACCTAGCCTGATGCGCTACAATAAAAACTAATATTAAACGGTATACATGATCAGGTTTCCCTACTACGAGGGGAGAATATTTAACACTATTGTAATGAACAATTTTGGATAACTTATCCACCCTCTATTGACCCGCTATTCGAATTACCATACCCTAATGTATGATTAATAAAACGGAAAGTATCTACTCAATGACAATAAGTCTATCAGTGAGGAATTGTGACCCTCATATTTAGGTATGATAGTACCGTTTAACATGCTGGTATAATGAATGCACTAACACCAATTCCTTACACACTATCTCTTTTACTAGTGATAGAGGGACAATCCAATTATGGGCACTAATATTGTCTTATTATCACGAGTAGTAAATCGCAATAAGTAACATTCCTGACGAGACTTTACATTTGTGATAAGTAACAATGAGCATCAAGCTTTGAGCTTCACAAGAAGTGACACTTATACTGAGTTGTTACTGATAGATGTAACCGCATACGTTATTTCTAAGTATTACACATTTATCAATACTCTTTTCGCTGATAATACCCTTATACTGTACTAGGCTAAGTTTGATTTTCTTACACCCATAACTGGGGAATATTAGAATTCAGCTACCTTCATATATGTATATGTTCAGATGATTCACACTTATACTTATAATATAGGTGAATGATAGTAAGATAGATATTACTCTCCTGATATTAAGATTGTAACATGTACATGTCGCTACAGCGTTGGTGATATTACCTAGAAATAATAAACTTGGATAACCCCGTTACATGTGGTCATACTGAGTCCCCCACTGTCAACTCAACTAAATAGATAGGTCGAATACCGTGTGTGATAGCGATTTGAACTAAAGGCCATATTATTGGGATAAGACAGCTATCACCTTTATATTGGACTTGAACTTAACAGAGTTAGGATTTTATTATTAGTGTTTGTGTGTGTTTTAACTATGTTTTATTAAAAGTTATGTTTTAAATTACACCTGGATTGTACGCCTTTAAGTCTAGGCATAGAGTGCTAGGTGCATTCTTTCAGTGGATAGCTCTTTATCCACTATCTTTCTGCTAATAATCGCTATATCCCATTTAACCCTCCCTTCATTAACCCCTTAACCACAGTGTTTCCCTTAGCACCTACAGCAGTTTAACTTCTATTATGAGCAACTGGCATTACTAATATCACTTAATGGCTAGAGGTTAATGCAAGTGAATGTTCTGATCAGAATTTTGTTTTGGCAAACCATTTGTACCTAGAAAATAAAGTTACCATTTTCTTGATTAATGTTTCAACTGATAAAATGTTTAAAGGTTTTTTTTTTGTTTTTTTTTTTGTTTTTTGTTTTTTAGTAGGACCTGATTTTTTTGAATTTCCTATTCTTATTTTAGCTTAAAAAAAGAATTCTTATATAATAGGAAGAATGTTTTAAGATATGCCTTGGACTAGACTGAGCAAACGTTGCACTGCTTGCCCTCTTATCAACGGTAACATTTTCCTGGTATAAAAAGTCATCGTAAATGAAAAGAGCATACAGCATCATTGCAGGCATATAGGCTGCGCAAGGTTTTCACTGTTCTTTAAAAACTTAATAAAGGTCTCCACTGAGTTTGGATTAAAAGAACCTGTTAAGAAGGCAATTGCTTCCCAGGAGATAACCTCTGACGATAAGAAAAGGGAAAAAAAAACCTTGTATTGCTGCTTTCGCATTGTCAAGACAGAAAGGTCTCTATATCTTTGTCCTCCAAATGAATTTTGAGAATAATCTCATACTGCTGTAAGAGATAAAATCCAGGTACTTCTTGCCTGCCAGCATCTTAAATTTCCACTAAGGATTTGGTTAGGGATTAGAAGTTTTCTATTTGCGCAAGCGGCTAATGTAGGTGTGATTGTACGTCTGTCAGAAAAGGAACATGGTATAGTCGAATTCTATATTGCTTATTCTTTGCAATTATTTTTTTCCTATTGTTTATACCTAGGGCTTCAATGTATGTTTCATAGAAACAGATAGCTGATAATGATGTGCTGATAAGTGTAATGCCCTTGCTATACAGTGCAAAGTAAGAGCTGCAAGGGTGAAAAGGGTAAACTTAGTTAATAGAGAAGTCAGCAGATACATTCACTTGTCATAAACAGCAAAAGCTGAGCTGTTTGTCTTTTCTTCAGGTGCTATATGACAGATGCCAGTAGGAATGAGTGGTAAATATGTCTACGAGTTATTGAGACAGCTTGTATTTAGCAGGTTGTAATGTATACAGAAAAAAGGGTTTGAGTCTGATTGACCATAGGTGAAAGAACAGATGAAGTGTTTACTGAAGGGCATAGCAGAGATTGTCAGTGAAATAAACCATTAGCTTTTAATATATGTTTTGCTGTAAAGAGTAGACCTTATTTATTTCTAATAATAATAATTATCTAATAAAAGCTATAGCTGTTTCAAATGTGTATTTAAGAATGTACCGTGCACCAGCATTTTAAACACAGCCTAAGGTGCTCTGAGCAGCTGCTAACACTACAACGTTTTACATTTTTACTCGGCATTTTTGTCAATTCATGTATATTGGCCCTTTAATAACTATTTGCCCATTGTCTGATAAGCAGATATTCCTCTGCTTTATTGGTGGACAGGGACATGCTTCAAAGGCATTAAAACTAAAAAAAAAAAAAAATTTCTCTTCAGTACAGGAACATCCGTGAATTAAAATTAAACAGATCATTACATGAATATATATATATATATATATATATATATATATATATATATATATATACTTGTTTCCATTTAATGCATGTCTTTATTGAGAACCCACCATCAAGTTTTTAATGTTAAAATCATTTATTTGTGTCTATCATCAGGATTCTTACGCTTAATAAATGGGTTAGCATGAAATTAAATTTTCACAAATGTTTCTAGGGAAGGCCCTTAAACTAATCTGCAGTGTGTTACACTACAATGTACTGTATTGCAAGCAAGTGTATTCAATAAAAACTTTCCATTTATAAGACTTAAATACAAACAAGCTACATTAAATGTGATTTTTGTTTGTAGAAATAAGCATTATTGTATCAGTTTAAATACATGTCTGTAGTGAAAAATATATGTACCACATTGATTGAGATTTGAGCCTGCGTCCTTCATCATAAAAGTCTGGTGCTCTATCTTGTATGATATCCTGACTCTAAAAAAATTATAGCAGGTTTCCATCCCAAAGCAAACTAAACGATTGGTCCATTTTAGGCACAGGTGAATTGTGTTTACAAACATCCTTTCTGTGCAGTGTAACACATCAGTATTTTTTTTTTGTTCTTAAATCATACCACACAAATATTTGAATGCTCCATTAAACTATTATTATACATATGTTTCTACAATACCCATTGTAATGTTTTTGCATTGAAAATACTTCTTTTAATATAATTATTTTACAACCATATAACACATATATTATTTGGTGGTCAGTTTGTCTGTCTTTCTCTTGGTCTCTCTAAGTTATATCTTGTATCTGAAAATATGCATAAGCCATAGGAGTAATTTCCTTCCAAGTTTTCAAGTTTTATTTAGTTACTGACAAAATTTAACTAACTGCATTCCGGCAATCAAAAGTTATGTTTTTTAACATCACTATATAGAAATGCAGAGGACAATCACCACTTTCCTGGCGCATAGCTGGAGAGAGTGAAAGAATTATTAACCCTAGAGGAATTTGGTTATTTTCAAAGAAATAAAATGGATCACTTCCTCACCGTCAAATTTTATTTTGCCCTAGCTCTGCAGACCCATCCGCATCAATCCACTCCTGCCCAGAATTCCTAACTTTCCCCACTCTCCAGACTAGCCAACTGGGAAAAAAGTGGCCTCATTATTCAGTGCAAACACAGCATGACACAAATGATCCCACCATCCCTCTGGCACTCCCCCTTCTGCTACTTCCACCCCACTGTCCCTCACTAAAATTGCAGGTTCCTAGCTTATTTATCATCTCTTCTCTACTATTCAACTTTACCCTTTTGTTCTCTTTACCCATTGTAATTATCAGTATACTTATTTATTACCAGCTGTTGTTATTCTTTTGTAACAATATTTGCTGAGGGTCCTTACCACAGCAATTTAATCTATACATGGATGATCTTATAACAGCCAGTCTGCATTGCCTGAATCAAAGAAAGTTATTTCTTAGAGCTAAACTTGGCTGTGGGAACAACCAGCCTTAATATATTAATAAGAAACTCCATCTAAAATGGGACTCCACAGTTTAGTTTCACAAACCCACATTGCAAATAAAATTCTCTGGATTGTTCACGGTTAAAGAGACATTAAGCTGCTTGGCTCACCTATAATGGTTACTACTCACCATGCTGCTGTTTTTCATCCTGTACCTGCAGCTTTCTTTAAAACTGTTCTCTTATTTAAACCAGTACAGAAGCCAGTTGGTAAAGCTCTGCATTTTTATACTGGGCGCCACCATCTTGTAACACACATTAAGTTTCATCCTGTGACAACAATGGTTTGCATTCACAGATCAATTATGTGCCTGGCTTTTTGACAGCTGCATGTTGCGTTTGCTCACACAAGAGAAAGTATACGATTCACATTTTGCTTTTTTTTCCAACAAACTTTAAAAGTTATATAACTAAAACAATACTGTATTGTGCATGACAATGTCACTAATCTGTGAATGCGCACTGCTTCCATCACTGGGTAAAAGAATACTTAAACTTTAAGATGGCGGTGCTCCGTTGGAAGTTGTAGAGCTTAACTTAACAGCACTTTTAAAGTGTTAAAAACAAGAGAACAGCTTTGAAGATAGCTGCAGGCACAAGAGGAAAACACCTATCATGGTGAGTAGTGACCATTCTATTGTAGTTTGCAGTCTTCCATTATGAAATTTCTTCTCAACAGAGCATGGATAGGCTAGTTGCAAAAAGAGGGAAAAAAAACACTCTTCACCAACTTTAGTTGCCAAGATGAGGTACATAGATTTATATTCTTTGTTGCACATAGTGACTCCTTTTTATTTATTTATTAATTTATATATATAAACTATATATTATCATTTCTTTTTCTTTTTTAGGCACTTTAAAGAGTGATGGAGTGGAAGTTAAAGCAAATGAAACATACGTGTTAGACGAAAGTTCCCTGCTAATGAAGGAAACGGTATGTTCAGTGTTACATTTTAGTGTATTAGTATGAGATAATAGATAATATGGGTAGACTGCATAATTAAAATACACTGTTTGCCGTATTAAACCACATGGCTGCCTATGTACTTTAGTACTGCTGCCATAAATCGCTGAATCGCTTTGAGGCTTTTTTCTATTTCTTCTTGTTGCAGGTGGTACAGGCAGTCAAATGCTGCACCATCCTACTCGGGCCGCCACTAGAAATTTTGGGGCCCCTTACTTAACTATTGATCAGCCCCCACCCCCTTTGACATGTGCAATTTTTGACCAAGTGACTAAAACGAATATGCACTTCATTCTTAAGTGTAGTCAAACTTGGAAATGTTTTAAAGGTAGTAACACACAAACACAGAAACACACAGACACACTCATACACTGAAACACACACTCACACATACGGATTCAAATATAGACACTCTAGCAGACACGCAAAGAAACACACAAAGACACTCAGACACTGACACCCACAAGACAAAATATGGAGTTTGATTATCTTTTTGTCAAGGAAGATGACAGCTATATGATGACAACAGCATTCAGTGGCTTAAAGGAAGGGCACTGAACTGCCTAAACAATCATTTAAAGGTTAAGTGGTGGATTGGTGACTTCCAGAAAGGTCTCATTAGTCTCAAAGTCTGTAGAAAGATGTGAATAATCAGTAGTAAGGTCAAAATGTCCTAAAAAGGAACAGACAATGGACACACACACACAAAAACTCAAACACAAACTTGCACATACACCCAAGGAAACACCCACAGAGACAGCCTCAGTCAACACAAAGACATGCAGACACCCACAGAAAATACACAAAGACATACACACACACACACACACAGAGACACCCACATAAAACACACAAAAATGTACATATACACACACCTTCACTGAGACATCCACAGAAAACACACAGACATATGCACACACCATCACAGAGACAACCACAGAAAACACACAGACATATGCACACACCCTCACAGAGACATCCACAGAAAACACAGACATATATACAAACACACACACACCCTCACAGAGACATCCACAGAAAATGCACAAAGACAGACACACACACCCTCACAAAGAGACCCACAGAAAACAAAATACATACTCATAGACACCCACAAAATCACAAAGACATAAATACAGACACCCACAGAAACACTAACAGGAGATAAAATTTCTGCACATTGCCATCCCCTAAATTAACAGTGTTTGACATGCATGATAAAAAATAGCAGAAATTAAGATATGACTTTTTAAAGAATCATATTTGTAAATGTGCAAACAAAAATACTTCTGTGAATTCAAAATTGTACATTAATGATCTGTCAGAATGGGTAGATGAAGAAAAATACTTTTGAAAGGTTGACATATGTTTGGGGCTTCCCCCTCCCCCATTTTCCCCAACCAAGAGCACCACTTCAAATCTGGTGTTCTAATGGTCCCACCTGTCAGCTGTACTTTTGGATTTTGAAAATGCTGTACTCTATATGGTCTTGGTGGAACCATAAGCTGTGGTACTCATTCTCATACCATTAGATCTGGTTAAATGCAGGATTTCTGCATGGTTTTAAATATAGAATTTATACAGCATTGTCAAATAATAGTGCCCTCTGGTGGCTGCCAATTTTTTTTAATTTTTTTTTAAATAATAGTTGTGCTTGCCTCATGGGGCCCCCTGGCAGGAGGTCACCCCCTGATGGTGGCCCTTCCTACTCCATAAAGATAAAAAACAGTGCTTTTCTGGTGCTGCTGTAGTAGCCATTACTGATCGAGCTTAGCCATACATTGTAGCCCTGTGTGACCTGTCAAGCACAAGTTCCAAATCAATTATTTGAATGAGGCTGGGACAAAATCAGATGGAACATAATGCACCCAATTATATATTACAATACTGGATAAAGGATTACCAATAAGAAAGTGAAATTATAGATGAATCTCAGTCACATTAATGCACAAATGACTTCCATTAGTTAAAGGACAGGTTCCAGAACACTGAATAGATGCAATGTTTCAAGCCATAGGTTAGTCATAATTCTGCAACATGGTCCTTTGGGCTTGTATCCTGATAATCTCATGTACATCGCTGACACCCAACAATGTTTATGAATACTAAGGGTCTAGTATAATTTACCCCAGGCAATGTGCAAGTGGGGGGCCTTCTCTTCTATCATATGAATGGTTACTTATCCCATAACACCTGGGGGGAGATAGTGGTTCTGTAAAAGCCCCCTTGTCATCATCTTAACTCCCTGATGCATTTTTATTACAACCACCTTCATCTTAGAAGGACATGTAACCTATTGTGTGAAATGTCAGACCTCTCTCTTTCTCAATATAGAATTGTGTGTCTCTGTGTTTGTTTTAGGGACTGAGATAATGGCTCTGTAAGATAGTCTTCCTGTATCATGAGCAATGTGAAAGTGCCTCTGCCACTTGGCACTTGCTTACTGCATCTGAAGTTTTAACACACTGCGTGATTATGTTACCCTGCATCACCAACAGCAGGTGTTACTTTTAAAAGACAAGGTACCATTAGTCCCTTGTGGTTTAGCCCTCAGACAAAGAGAAAGCAGTACACTGAGGACATCTCAGATGCATCTGCAGCCCCAGAGACATAATGGGGAGGACACCTCTAAGACATTCTTTTTACTGACGGTGTTAAATGGACAGTAAAATAAAAAATATAAACTTTATAAACTTTAACTATAAACTTTAATGATTCAGATGGAGCATACACTTTTAAATAACCTACCAATTTACTTATTTATATCTAATTTGCTTTGTACTCTTGGTATCATTTGTTGAAAGACTTAGGTAGGCTTAGGAGCAGCAATGCACTACTGGGAGCTAGTTGCTGATTGGTGGCTGCACATATATGCTTCTTGTCATTGGCTTACCTGATGTGTCCAGCTAGCTCCCAGTAGTGCATTGCTGCAGCTTCAACAAAGTACAAGATAATGAAGGACATTTGATAGTAAAAGTAAATTGTAAAGCTGTTAAAAAAATTTTTTGTAGATGCATGGAGTATACTTTACAGGTCCAAAACCATACAAAATCCTCTTATACAAATTGGTAATTAATAGGAACTAGAATATTTGACACTATGTATATATTTGTTGTATTCCCACCTTACAAGCTAGCAAAACAATATATTTCAGGCAGTATTGCACCTCATTATTTTCTTTTTTTCTGTCTTTTGTATCCTAGCCTGCTTTAAAATTTGGTTGGAGGAAGAACTTGAAAATATTGTCACAGTCTCTTCTACGCTCCTTCACAAGTGAAACGGAGGCTTTTATCACTCCAGTTCTGCAATGTGAAAAAGAAGCATACGCGTATAATGGTGGCTGCTGCATCAGTCTAGTTAACCCCTACAAATCCAATGAACACTATGGAGCAGTTTCAGAGAAGGAGAAACCAAAAAAGGTTGCTAAGGTAGGTATTGAAATTGTACTCAATTACATAAAACATATTGTCTTACTACAAATACAGCCTTGGTGTCCTTTAAATTGTATGTTCCATATACTTTTCTTACTGGAAGCACGACTACAGTTTCTGCAAACATTTTCCTGTTTTTACATTTATTGACCTGTTCTTTCCCTGCAGGTTTTTATGAAATGCTATCCCTGATCTAAGTGTTTTCCTATACATGGTTTAATGATTGATTTTAGTCTCTATCAATGCTCCATTTTAACCTGTGTTAAGGGGTAAAAATTGCTCAGGTGATATTTTCCTGTCAGCTTTTTACAGTTATACTGCATCAGTTTCAAGTGATTTAGCATATGAGTATTATGTCCCTTTAAAGTATAATTTTCACTGATTCACATTAAATTTGTTAAAGGGATATAAATCCAAATTTTATTTGTTTTAGATAGAAAATTGATTCAAATTGCATATTCTAATTTACTATTGTATCTTTTGTTGAAAAGGAGGGATGTAGTAAGCCCAGGAGGGTGCACGTGTCGGGAGCACTAATATGGAAGCAGTTATGCATGAATGCTATCCATTTGCAAGAACACTAGATGGCAGCCATATTTCCTGCCATGTAGTGTTCCAGACACTTACTTAAGCATCTTTTCAGGAAAGAATACCATAAGCAAATTTGATAATCAACGTAAATTTGTATCTTTTTTTTTTTTTTTAAATTGTATGCTCTGTCTGAATAATGAATATTTATTTTTTTTTGGTTTCATTTCTCTTTAAAGGGACACTAAGCCCAATTTTTTCTTTAATAATTCAGATAGAGCATGCAATTTTAAGCAACTTTCTAATTTACTCCTATTCTAAAATGTTCTTTGTTCTCTTGGTATCTTTATTTAAAAAGCAAGAATGTAAAGCTTAGGATCTGGCCCATTTTTGGTTCAGAACCTGGGTTACACTTGCTTATTGGTGGCTAAATGTAGCCACCAATAAGCAAGCACTATCCAGGGTGCTGAACCTAAAATGGGCCAGCTCCTAAGCTGGGGGGGGTGGTTATAGGTTTTTGGGGGTTTGGGAATCTTTGACTCTGGAAGAGTAATTGTGGACTTTCACCACCATGAAACAAATGAATGTATCAGGTAAGCATAAATTATGTTTTTGTCCTTTTAATCAACCTGTGTTTAGACTACTTGTATGGGTGTGTTTGTGAACTTGATCTTGTGTAAATTTGCATACTTTAAAGCAGTGATGGCTAACCTTGGCACCCCTGATGTTTCTTTTGGAACTATATTTCGCATATTTCGCATGATGCTCGAAATATAAACAAAACAATTAGGGTGACAAGGTTAGCAATTAGTACTTTAGAGGGAACATTGCCCAGTAAATATTCATACATTATTGCTGCAAATAGATAGAAACATATTTCTATATATTTTAGATCTGTTTTCTGTATTACACAAACTCTATCCTAACCTATCTACTAATACATTGTTAGATGGACATAAAATCCCACTTTCTTTCATCAGATGGCAAGAGTCCATGAACCATCACATGTATTCCCCTCCTGACCACTAGGAGGAGGCAAAAGACACCCAACACACCAGAGCTTTAAATCGCTCCCACCTTCCATGATCCTCAGTCTTTTTTTTTGTTTTTGCCTCCTTGATGAGGAATGAGGTGAAAGTGATGTGCAAGATCTGCTCATCATTTGAAAGGGGATCCTCCATCCGATCTGTGGCCTGATAACTCTTTACAGTATCCTGTCATTCAGAAGATCAGACAAGTTATTAGCAAGGCAATGAAAGGTCTTTTCTTAGTCAGAAATGTTGCAGACCTCCCAGTGGAAATTTGGAGTTGTCCACTAATTCCCTGGTCTACAGTGAGCGGCTTCGTGTGGAGCCAGAGCCCAAATTATTATTACCAAAAAACAATGGCAAAGCCATGCATGGTCTGCTATTTCTGAACAAAAAGGATCCCAGAGGAGCTTTTACAATCATTTGTGTCATGACTTTACAAGCAGTATCTAAATCATTAAAACGAGCAACTCAAAATTTGTGAAAAAGTTAACTATTTTTTAATATGCTCGCATATGGCGGTGAAATAGTGGCATGAAATATACCGAAATGGGCTTAGATCAATACTTTGGGTTGTCTAGTAAAAAATAATATATAGTTTCTCCAACATAGGTGTGTCCGGTCCACGGCGTCATCCTTACTTGTGGGATATTCTCTTCCCCAACAGGAAATGGCAAAGAGCCCAGCAAAGCTGGTCACATGATCCCTCCTAGGCTCCGCCTACCCCAGTCATTCTCTTTGCCGTTGTACAGGCAACATCTCCACGGAGATGGCTTAGAGTTTTTTAGTGTTTAACTGTAGTTTTTCATTATTCAATCAAGAGTTTGTTATTTTCAAATAGTGCTGGTACGTACTATTTACTCAGAAACAGAAAAGAGATGAAGAATTCTGTTTGTATGAGGAAAATGATTTTAGCAACCGTAACTAAAATCCATGGCTGTTCCACACAGGACTGTTGAGAGCATTAACTTCAGTTGGGGGAACAGTTTGCAGTCCTTTGCTGCTTGAGGTACGACACATTCTAACAAGACGATGTAATGCTGGAAGCTGTCATTTTCCCTATGGGATCCGGTAAGCCATGTTTATTACGATTGTAAATAAGGGCTTCACAAGGGCTTATTTAGACTGTAGACATTTTTTGGGCTAAATCGATTGATATTAACACTTATTTAGCCTTGAGGAATCATTTATTCTGGGTATTTTGATATAATAATATCGGCAGGCACTGTTTTTGACACCTTATTCTTTAGGGGCTTTCCCAAAGCATAGGCAGAGTCTCATTTTCGCGCCGGTGTTGCGCACTTGTTTTTGAGAGGCATGGCATGCAGTCGCATGTGAGAGGAGCTCTGATACTTTTAAAAGACTTCTGAAGGCATCATTTGGTATCGTATTCCCCTTGGGTTTGGTTGGGTCTCAGCAAAGCAGATACCAGGGACTGTAAAGGGGTTAAAGCTTAAAACGGCTCCGGTTCCGTTATTTTAAGGGTTAAAGCTTCCAAAATTGGTGTGCAATATTTTCAAGGCTTTAAGACACTGTGGTGAAAGTTTGGTGAATTTTGAACAATTCCTTCATGTTTTTTCGCAATTGCAGTAATAAAGTGTGTTCAGTTTAAAATTTAAAGTGACAGTAACGGTTTTATTTCAAAACGTTTTTTGTACTTTCTTATCAAGTTTATGCCTGTTTAACATGTCTGAACTACCAGATAGACTGTGTTCTGAATGTGGGGAAGCCAGAATTCCTATTCATTTAAATAAATGTGATTTATGTGATAATGACAATGATGCCCAAGATGATTCCTCAAGTGAGGGGAGTAAGCATGGTACTGCATCATTCCCTCCTTCGTCTACACGAGTCTTGCCCACTCAGGAGGCCCCTAGTACATCTAGCGCGCCAATACTCCTTACTATGCAACAATTAACGGCTGTAATGGATAATTCTGTCAAAAACATTTTAGCCAAAATGAACCCTTGTCAGCGTAAGCGTGGATGCTCTGTTTTAGTTACTGAAGAGCATGACGACGCTGATATTAATATCTCTGAAGGGCCCCTAACCCAATCTGAGGGAGCCAGGGAGGTTTTGTCTGAGGGAGAAATTACTGATTTAGGGAACATTTCTCAGCAGGCTGAATCTGATGTGATTACTTTTAAATTTAAATTGGAACATCTCCGCATTTTGCTTAAGGAGGTATTATCCACTCTGGATGATTGTGAAAATTTGGTCATCCCAGAGAAACTATGTAAAATGGACAAGTTCCTAGAGGTGCCGGGGCTCCCAGAAGCTTTTCCTATACCCAAGCGGGTGGCGGACATTGTTAATAAAGAATGGGAAAGGCCCGGTATTCCTTTCGTCCCTCCCCCCATATTTAAAAAATTGTTTCCTATGGTCGACCCCAGAAAGGACTTATGGCAGTCAGTCCCCAAGGTCGAGGGAGCGGTTTCTACTTTAAACAAACGCACCACTATTCCCATAGAGGATAGTTGTGCTTTCAAAGATCCTATGGATAAAAAATTAGAAGGTTTGCTTAAAAAGATGTTTGTTCAGCAGGGTTACCTTCTACAACCCATTTCATGCATTGTCCCTGTCACTACAGCCGCATATTTCTGGTTTGATGAACTGATTAAGGTGCTCGATAGTGACTCTCCTCCTTATGAGGAGATTATGGACAGAGTCAATGCTCTCAAATTGGCTAATTCTTTCACTCTAGACGCCTCTTTGCAATTGGCTAAGTTAGCGGCTAAGAATTCTGGGTTTGCTATTGTGGCGCGCAGAGCGCTTTGGTTAAAATCTTGGTCGGCTGATGCGTCTTCCAAGAACAAGCTACTAAACATTCCTTTCAAGGGGAAAACGCTGTTTGGTCCTGACTTGAAAGAGATTATCTCTGATGTCACTGGGGGTAAGGGTCATGCCCTTCCTCAGGATCGGCCTTTCAAGGCAAAAAATAGACCTAATTTTCGTCCCTTTCGTAAAAACGGACCAGCCCAAGGTGCTACGTCCTCTAAGCAAGAGGGTAATACTTCTCAGGCCAAGCCAGCTTGGAGACCAATGCAAGGCTGGAACAAGGGAAAGCAGGCAAAGAAACCTGCCACTGCTACCAAGACAGCATGAAATATCGGCCCCCGATCCGGGACCGGATCTGGTGGGGGGCAGACTCTCTCTCTTCGCTCAGGCTTGGGCAAGAGATGTTCTGGATCCTTGGGCGCTAGAAATAGTCTCCCAGGGTTATCTTCTGGAATTCAAGGGACTTCCCCCAAGGGGAAGGTTCCACAGGTCTCAGTTGTCTTCAGACCACATAAAAAGACAGGCGTTCTTACATTGTGTAGAAGACCTGTTAAAAATGGGAGTGATTCATCCTGTTCCATTGAGAGAACAAGGGATGGGGTTCTACTCCAATCTGTTCATAGTTCCCAAAAAAGAGGGAACATTCAGACCAATCCTAGATCTCAAGATCTTAAACAAATTTCTCAAGGTCCCATCTTTCAAGATGGAAACCATTCGAACTATCCTTCCTTCCATCCAGGAAGGTCAATTCATGACCACGGTGGATTTAAAGGATGCGTATCTACATATTCCTATCCACAAGGAACATCATCGGTTCCTAAGGTTTACATTCCTGGACAAACATTACCAGTTCGTGGCGCTTCCTTTCGGATTAGCCACTGCTCCAAGGATTTTCACAAAGGTACTAGGGTCCCTTCTAGCTGTGCTAAGACCAAGGGGCATTGCAGTAGTACCTTACCTGGACGACATTCTGATTCAAGCGTCGTCCCTCCCTCGAGCAAAGGCTCACACGGACATCGTCCTGGCCTTTCTCAGATCGCACGGCTGGAAAGTGAACGTGGAAAAGAGTTCTCTATCCCCGTCAACAAGGGTTCCCTTCTTGGGAACAATTATAGACTCCTCAGAAATGAGGATTTTTCTAACAGAGGCCAGAAAGACAAAGCTTCTGGACTCTTGTCGAATACTTCATTCCGTTCCTCTTCCTTCCGTAGCTCAGTGCATGGAAGTGATCGGGTTGATGGTAGCGGCAATGGACATAGTTCCTTTTGCGCGCATTCATCTAAGACCATTACAACTGTGCATGCTCAGTCAGTGGAATGGGGACTATACAGACTTGTCTCCAAAGATACAAGTAAATCAGAGGACCAGAGACTCACTCCGTTGGTGGCTGTCCCTGGACAACCTGTCACGAGGGATGACATTCCACAGACCAGAGTGGGTCATTGTCACGACCGACGCCAGTCTGATGGGCTGGGGCGCGGTCTGGGGATCCCTGAAAGTTCAGGGTCTTTGGTCTCGGGAAGAATCTCTTCTACCGATAAATATTCTGGAACTGAGAGCGATATTCAATGCTCTCAAGGCTTGGCCTCAGCTAGCGAGGACCAAGTTCATACGGTTTCAATCAGACAACATGACGACTGTTGCGTACATCAACCATCAGGGGGGAACAAGGAGTTCCCTAGCGATGGAAGAAGTGACCAAGATTATTCTATGGGCGGAGTCTCACTCCTGCCACCTGTCTGCTATTCACATCCCGGGAGTGGAAAATTGGGAAGCGGATTTTCTGAGTCGTCAGACATTGCATCCGGGGGAGTGGGAACTCCATCCGGAAATCTTTGCCCAAGTCACGCAACTTTGGGGCATTCCAGACATGGATCTGATGGCCTCTCGTCAGAACTTCAAAGTTCCTTGCTACGGGTCCAGATCCAGGGATCCCAAGGCGGCTCTAGTGGATGCACTAGTAGCACCTTGGACCTTCAAACTAGCTTATGTGTTCCCGCCGTTTCCTCTCATCCCCAGGCTGGTAGCCAGGATCAATCAGGAGAGGGCGTCGGTGATCTTGATAGCTCCTGCGTGGCCACGCAGGACTTGGTATGCAGATCTGGTGAATATGTCATCGGCTCCACCTTGGAAGCTACCTTTGAGACGAGACCTTCTTGTTCAGGGTCCGTTCGAACATCCGAATCTGGTTTCACTCCAGCTGACTGCTTGGAGATTGAACGCTTGATTTTATCGAAGCGAGGTTTCTCAGATTCTGTTATCGATACTCTTGTTCAGGCCAGAAAGCCTGTAACTAGAAAGATTTACCACAAAATTTGGAAAAAATATATCTGTTGGTGTGAATCTAAAGGATTCCCTTGGGACAAGGTTAAGATTCCTAGGATTCTATCCTTCCTTCAAGAAGGATTGGAAAAAGGATTATCGGCAAGTTCCCTGAAGGGACAGATTTCTGCCTTGTCGGTGTTACTTCACAAAAAACTGGCAGCTGTGCCAGATGTTCAAGCCTTTGTTCAGGCTCTGGTTAGAATCAAGCCTGTTTACAAACCTTTGACTCCTCCTTGGAGTCTCAATTTAGTTCTTTCAGTTCTTCAGGGGGTTCCGTTTGAACCCTTACATTCCGTTGATATTAAGTTATTATCTTGGAAAGTTTTGTTTTTAGTTGCAATTTCTTCTGCTAGAAGAGTTTCAGAATTATCTGCTCTGCAGTGTTCTCCTCCTTATCTGGTGTTCCATGCAGATAAGGTGGTTTTACGTACTAAACCTGGGTTTCTTCCAAAAGTTGTTTCTAACAAAAACATTAACCAGGAGATTATCGTACCTTCTCTGTGTCCGAAACCAGTTTCAAAGAAGGAACGCTTGTTGCACAATTTGGATGTTGTTCGCGCTCTAAAATTCTATTTAGATGCTACAAAGGATTTTAGACAAACATCTTCCCTGTTTGTTGTTTATTCAGGTAAAAGGAGAGGTCAAAAAGCAACTTCTACCTCTCTCTCTTTTTGGATTAAAAGCATCATCAGATTGGCTTACGAGACTGCCGGACGGCAGCCTCCCGAAAGAATCACGGCTCATTCCACTAGGGCTGTGGCTTCCACATGGGCCTTCAAGAACGAGGCTTCTGTTGATCAGATATGTAGGGCAGCGACTTGGTCTTCACTGCACACTTTTACCAAATTTTACAAGTTTGATACTTTTGCTTCTTCTGAGGCTATTTTTGGGAGAAAGGTTTTGCAAGCCGTGGTGCCTTCCATTTAGGTGACCTGATTTGCTCCCTCCCTTCATCCGTGTCCTAAAGCTTTGGTATTGGTTCCCACAAGTAAGGATGACGCCGTGGACCGGACACACCTATGTTGGAGAAAACAGAATTTATGTTTACCTGATAAATTTCTTTCTCCAACGGTGTGTCCGGTCCACGGCCCGCCCTGGTTTTTTAATCAGGTCTGATAATTTATTTTCTTTAACTACAGTCACCACGGTACCATATGGTTTCTCCTATGCTATTATTCCTCCTTAACGTCGGTCGAATGACTGGGGTAGGCGGAGCCTAGGAGGGATCATGTGACCAGCTTTGCTGGGCTCTTTGCCATTTCCTGTTGGGGAAGAGAATATCCCACAAGTAAGGATGACGCCGTGGACCGGACACACCGTTGGAGAAAGAAATTTATCAGGTAAACATAAATTCTGTTTTTGATAGGTAAATGAAAAAGGCTCTATTTGTGTTTAAATGGAGTGATAGCAACATTTTAAAAAAATGTTCTGGTATTTTTGGCAAGTTTGTCACTAAAATTCCTTGTAGCAAAGGGGTTAAAGTTTGAAGTTTGAAAGATATTTATCTGAGTACCTTCAAAACATACCTGAACTTGGCCACACTTGGAAGGCAGTGGAGGGACACGCTTATTCTGACATCTCCTTAACACAGAAGGATGCCGGCATGAGACGATAAGTCTATGGTTTTATCATATATATGCTGATTTTACTTTTTTATCTTGTGAGTGGCCATTTGTCGTATGTATTATTAAATTGTTGTTACTCTGCATTTGAGTCCGTCTACTTTCAGAGAAAAAAACGTGTTTGCAATCAAGGTCTGTGGAATCACCTGTTCCAGAGGAGCTGCTGGAGTCTTTTGCTTCATTTCAATTATTAATATATTTCCAGAATAAGTATAAAGAACATTCTTTGTATTTATATTTTTGGACTTTGTGTTGTTATTTTTAAATTTGTGAATCTATACATATTTTTGTCAGGTATTGCTATTTATTTTTAACATATGATATTTAATTGGTAACTTTCAGGTTTATTGCGCTGCTTTGGTGTGTGTGTGTCACACATACCTTACTTTGTGTTCTATTAAATGGAGTGATAGCAACATTTTAAAAAAATGTTCTGGTATTTTTGGCAAGTTTGTCACTAAAATTCCTTGTAGCAAAGGGGTTAAAGTTTGAAGTTTGAAAGATATTTATCTGAGTACCTTCAAAACTTGCGCCTCCATCTACTAGATTTGTCATTCTACACAGCTGTGGATGAAACTGGGGGAGACAGCTGTCTTACGGATAGAGAAGTATCTTTCGTTGCTTCACTGATTGTTTCTTTTTACCATATTATACTTGTCATAGATTTATCTGTAGTATTAGATTGTGTTTCCTTAATGTTGACAGCTACCTTACATAACTTGTATTAAAATCACTTCTTGTTTTGTCACCAGTTTTGTTTCAGCATAATTGAAGAGTTTGATGTGCTGTTTCCATTGGCACTGGCATGCAGAGAAAATCAACTACAAGAAATAAGAACTTGCTTTGTGGAAGCTTTCTGCAAAATGGCTGCATCAGTTCAGACAATTATGGAAGAGTGGAGCAGCCATGTCCCATCCACAGCTCCATTGCAAAATCTGTTTGCTATTCTCTCCACATCTGTCTTTGTTCTTCAACATTTTACCTTTTATAATGAGAAAATGTGTAAGGAGTAAGTATACGGTTATAAGAATTAGAGTGTTTTATATATCACAATACTAAATGTGATGCTTAACAACATCATTCTCATTCTTTTATAGTGCATAATAGCATTAAACTATTTTTTTTTTAAATATAGGTCCCAGTGAACAAAAAATCCATAGGCATCCGGTATATTCTCGCAAAACGTTATGGATTTTTTTTTTGCGTTGTAATGGAGGTTTATCTCTTTCACATTTAGAGCCCTACATAGGGAGATAAACAGCTCTTATGCTTAAATGTGCCTTTTATTGAGGGATCTCACAGTACTGACAAGACCGGTGAGCTTTAGTTCATTGGGCCTATAGATTACTTCACTAACAGTAAGAAAGATGTAATAGGACTTTGGAATTTTAAGTTCAGACAATTTTAAGTTTATTGATCAGTGCAGTGGTGCAGCAATTAAGGCCAGTAGGTTGCTTGGTTATAGTTACAGAAAGAGTTAGGCAGTAGAAAAATAAGGTCACTATATTGATAACTAGTTAGGCCTCATCTTGAATATTGTGTATAGTTTGGATTCGGTATCTCCAAAAGGATATAAATGAAATAGAAACTGTTAAAAACTCTACTCAAGTAATACATTGTCTAAATCATAAGCCGTACAAGAAAATACTCCATTACTTTGATACATTTAGCTCTAAGGAGGGAAGGGGATAGAGTGATGATATTAAAAACTTCAAGTATAATAAGGAATTTCCAAAATATGAAGAATAAAGTATTTTTAAAATGAAGTAAGATGAGACATGGGCCCATATTTATCAAGCTCTGTACGGAGCTTGACGGCCCGTGTTTCTGGTGAGTCTTCAGACTCGCCAGAAACGCAAGTTATGAAGCAGCGGTCTAAAGACCGCTGCTCCATAACCCTGTCCACCTGCTCTGAGCAGGCGGACAGGAATCGCCGGAAATCAACCCGATCGAGTACGATCGGGTTGATTGACACCTCCCTGCTGCTCCCAGCAGGGGCGGTGTTGCACCAGCAGCTCTTGTGAGCTGCTGGCGCAATGTTAAATGCGGAGAGTGTATTGCTCTCCGCATTTAGCGAGGTCTTGCGGACCTGATCCGCACTGTCGGATCAGGTCCGCAAGACCTTTGATAAATAGAGGCCATGGTCTGAGGTCCCCAATTTCTTGTTGTGTAGGGAGTAAATGATAAGGTTCCGGTTGTTTTATATGAGGGGACCCTAACTGAATCCCTATCTCTACTCTTACATATAACCTGTCATTTGAAACAAGAGAGATGTTTTTGTAGGATTGCACAAGATCACCTTAGTAAACTTTAAAATAAAAGTCAATATTGTCATCTATGTGTGACATTTAGTGATATTATTTCCTCCTTTTGAAAGGGTTATTTAACTGCACTCACTTCATATTGTGTACATTTGAGCACACTTTTCATATTGTTGTACAGACATTTTTTGTGATGTTCAGCTTATGAACTATTAGAGGGAGCTTTACTTTTTAGTAATGACAACATGATATCCGGCCTTAAGGGACATTTTTGTCTCATTATAGTATAACATGTCAACCAATTCTAAACATCTTTGTTCCACTTGCCTTGTTTAGTGAAGCATAAGCCATTGATAGCCACAGTCATTATGTTAGTATAAACTGCACAATAGTTATCTGCAGTAGGCAATTAGGGAAAGACATATAGTAATAAGCTTAGCCTTGAGAATAATGCAGTGTGCATTTCCAGTTCTGCAAAATAGAAAATCACAAAATTATATGAAGAGTGACATTATATTGCAACGTTGTTGCAATTTTAGGACACATAGTTGATCTGAAATACTGATACAGGTCAAGTTTCTAATGTAGAATTTTTTTCAATTATTTTTTCTTTTAGTGCAGTAATTTTTTTTATCGGTTTACAACAAATGCCAACATATTAACAGGTGCATAATAGCTTGAAATTGGTATATACAACAACATAACCATAATAAAGGGGGAAAGGGAAAAGTGTTAAACACTAGAGCCTAGAGACAAAGACTAGATGGGTCCTGTAAGGTAAGTATACCAGCAGTGAGGTCATTACCATCAAACCATTAGTGAGGCCTATTCGAATAAAACTCCAAGTTGAGAACAAATTCAGATTTGTCTGCCTTAACATAATGAAACGTTTCCATTCAAGAATGGAGGGACATGTTTCCTGTTTCCAGCAAAGGTCATAAGATGTTTAGTGCAAGCTAGATTATATATGCAAGGTATAGAAGGTTGGTAGTACAGAAGAAAGATTATAAAAGCATTATTCTATTGATCACCTTGCTCCAGTAGAGCTTGATTACCTCAAAATCCCATTAGATATGACTGACGGATCCCTCCTCCCCACATTGTCTCCAACACTCCCCCAGAATGGAGGAAGAAATAGAGGGAAGCTGGGCTGGAGTAAGGTAACATGGAAGATTTCTTAGTAGAAAGAAAAACATATATTCCACTAATCTTTAGAGATGGGTAGATTCAGTTCTGTCTGCAAGATACAATTTTATAAGAAACAGACGCCTAGATTACGAGTTTTGTGTTAGAGGCTATGCAGTGCTAACAAGCAGTTTATGCTCACCGCTCACTTACAGACAGCGCTGGTATTACAGGTTTTTACAAACCTGGCGTTAACAAACAAAAAGTGAGTGTAGAGAAAAATTTTGCTCCACATCTCACTCCAATACCAGCGCTGCTTACGTTAGCGGTGAGCTGGTGTAACATGCTCATGCACGATTTCCCCATAGGAATCAATGGGGGGAGCCGGCTGAAAAAAAGTCTAACACCTGCAAAAAAGCAGTGTTTAGCTCCTAACGCAGCCCCATTGATTCCTATGGGGAAATAAAATGTATGTTTACACCTAACACCCTAAAATGAACCCAGAGTCTAAACACCCCTAATCTTACACTTATTAACCCCTAATCTGCCATCCCCGACATCGCCGACACCTACATTATATTTATTAACTCCTAATATGTTGCCCCAGCGTTGCCGCCACTATTCTAAATTTATTAACCCCTAAACCGAAGTATAACCCTAACCCCCCTAGCTTAAATATAATTTAAATAAATATAAATAAAAATTACTATCATTAACTAAATTATTCCTATTTAAAACTAAATACTTACCTGTAAAATAAACCCTAAGCTAGCTACAATATAACTAATAGTTACATTGTATCAATCTTAGGGTTTATTTTTATTTTACAGGCAAGTTTGTATATTTTTTAACTAGGTAGAATAGTTACTAAATAGTTATTAACTATTTAATAAATACCTAGCTAAAATAAAGACAAATTTACCTGTAAAATAAAACCTAACCTAAGTTACACTAACACCTAACACTACACTATAATTAAATTATTTCCCTAAATTAAATACAATTAAATTAAATTAGCTAGTACAAGTACAAACAAAACAAAACACTAAATTACAGAAAATAATAAACAAATTACAAGATTTTTAAACTAATTGCACCTATTCTAATCCCCCCAACAAAATAAAAAGCCCCCCAAAATAAAAAAAGCTCTACCCTACACTAAATTATAAATAGCCCTTAAAAGGGCCTTTGGTGGGGCATTGCCCCAAAGTAATCAGCTTTTTAACCTGTAAATTTTTTTTTACAAATCTCCCCCCCAACATTAAAAACCACTACCCACACAACCAACCCTACTCTAAAACCCACCCAATACCCCCTTAAAAAAAGCTAACACTAACCCCTTGAAGATCACCTTTCTGGGAGAAGTCTTCATCCAACCGGACCGAAGTCCTCAACGAAGCCGGGAGAAGTCTTCATTCAACCGGGCCGAAGTCCTCAACGAAGCCGGGAGAAGTCTTCATCCAAGCCAGATGAAGTGGTCCTCCAGACGGGCAGAAGTCTTCATCCAGACGGCATCTTCTATCTCCATGCATCCGGCGCGGAGCGGGTCCATCTTCAAGACATCCGACATGGAGCATCCTCTTCATCTGACGGCTAACACTGAATGAAGGTTCCTTTAAATGACATCATCCAAGATGGCGTCCCTTCAATTCCGATTGGCTGATAGAATTCTATCAGCCAATCGGAATTAAGGTAGAAAAAATCCTATTGGCTGATGCAATCAGCCAATAGGATTGAGCTGGCATTCTATTGGCTGATTGGAACAGCCAATAGAATGCCAGCTTAATCCTATTGGCTGATTGGATCAGCCAATAGGATTTTTTCTACCTTAATTCCGATTGGCTGACAGAATTCTATCAGCCAATCGGAATTGAAGGGACGCCATCTTGGATGACGTCATTTAATGGAACCTTCATTCAGTGTTAGCCGTCAGATGAAGAGGATGCTCCACGTCGGATGTCTTGAAGATGGACTCGCTCCGCGCCTGATGGATGAAGATAGAAGATGTCGTCTGGATGAAGACTTCTGCCCGTCTGGAGGACCACTTCGCCCGACTTGGATGAAGACTTCTTCCCGTCTGGAGGACCACTTCTGCACGGTTGGGTGAAGACGTCTCATGGTAGGGTGATCTTCAAGGGGTTAGTGTTAGATTTTTTTAAGGGGGTATTGGGTGGGTTTTAGAGTAGAGTTGGTTGTGTTGGTGGTGGGTTTTAATGTTGGGCAGGGGGATTTGTAATTTTTTTACAGGAAAAAAGCTGATTACTTCGGGGCAATGCCCCGCCAAAGGCCCTTTTAAGGGCTATTTGTAATTTAGTGTAGGGTAGGGCTTTTTTTTTATTTTGGAGGGCTTTTTTATTTTGTTAGGGGGATTAGATTAGGTGTAATTAGTTTAAAAATCTTGTAATTTGTTTATTATTTTCTGTAATTTAGTGGTTTTTTTTTGTAGTTTAGCTAATTTTATTTAATTATATTTAATTGTATTTAATTTAGGGAAATAATTTAATTATAGTGTAGTGTTAGGTGTTAGTGTAACTTAGGTTAGGTTTTATTTTACAGGTAAATTTGTCTTTATTTTAGCTAGGTATTTAGTAAGTAGTTAATAACTATTTAGTAACTATTCTACCTAGTTAAAATAAATACAAACTTGCCTGTAACATAAAAATAAACCCTAAGCTAGATACAATGTAACTATTAGTTATATTGTATCTAGCTTAGGGTTTATTTTACAGGTAAGTATTTAGTTTTAAATAGGAATAATTTAGTTAATGATAGTAATTTTTATTTAGATTATTTCTTTTAATTATATTTAAGTTAGGGGGGGTTATGGTTAGACTTGGATTTAGGGGTTAATAACTTTAGTATAGTGGCGGCGACGTTGGGGGCAGCAGATTAGGGGTTAATAAATGTAGGTAGGTGTTGGCGATGTTGGGGACGGCAGATTAGGGGTTAATAATATTTAACTAATGTTTGCGAGGCGGGAGTGCAGCGGTTTAGGGGTTAATATATTTATTATAGTGGCGGCAATGTCCAGTTCGGCAGATTATGGGTTCAAAATTTTATTTTAGTGTTTGCAATGCGGGAGGGCCTCGGTTTAGGGGTTAATAGGTAATTTATGGGTGTTAGTGTACTTTTTAGCACTTTAGTTAAGAGTTTTATGCTACGGCGTTGTAGTGTATAACTCTTAACTACTGACTTTTAAATGCAGTACCAGCCTTGACAGGAGAGGGTCTACCGCTCACTTTTTGGCAGACTCGTAATACCGGCGCTATGCAAGTCCCTTTGAAAAAAGAGGATACGCAATTTACGTAAGTGGATTTGCGGTATTTCCAAGTCTGGCCAAAAAAGTGAGCGGTACACCTGTACCTGCAAGACTCGTAATACCAGCGGGCGTTAAAAAGCAACATTAGTACCGGCTAACGCTGCTTTTTAAGCCTAACGCACAACTCGTAATCTAGCCGAGAGATTGTACCTCTAGTTTGTATTTGTTTACAACATACAATTTCATATGGAGTTTGTGGTCTAATCATATTCCTCCGATTGAGGTGGATGACAAGCAAATGATGTAAGTAAAAATATAATAAACAAAAAGTGAAAGAGTGAGAATAAGTATCTTTGATGTCAGTGAATGTTTTAAGGGATTCACCACTAAGCATTTGAGGTTTGGGAACATTGGTGATTGTAGTCTATAACATCTGGAAGGCCGATATTTGCCCACCCCTGGGATAAATGAAAGCTGTATTACCTAATAGTGGAGTTAGTGGGGATGGATCTGTAGATAGGGAAGGATACAGGCAATTTGTCCCACGTCACTAAGATTTCTGCTATTAAAGGGTTAGTTTATTACATTGTCTTTTCTTTCTAATTAACCCAGAATTGAGCAAATTTGTTTATTTTTTTACTGTCCTTATTAGTTTTTCTTATGTTTAGTTATTTAGGCAGTAACATATCAGGCAATGTAATATCAGAGTGTGACACATGCATTTTTTTTTTTTTGAAAACACAAACTATTTTTGAGTTTAGACCATTGATCAGAGAAAAAAAAGTTTTCAAAGTTAAAATTAAACTTTCACGACTCAGAGCACAATTTTTAAAAAAATAATAATTTGACAATTTATCAGTTGTTCAATTTTTTTTAGATCCTTTGTTAAAACTTGCCTCCTTTCCATGATAGTATACTAAGATAGGCTCAGGAGCGTGCACCTTTAATTTTAAAGGGACAGGAAACCCCAATTTTTTTTTCATAATTTGGATAGAACATACCATTTTAAACAACTTTCCAATGCACGTCTATTATCAAATTTGCTTCATTTTCTTGTTATCGTTTGCTGAAGGAACAACATTAAACTACTCGCAGCTAAATGAACCCAATAACAAGAGACAAATGTGTGCAGGCACCAATCAGCAGCGAGCTCCTACTAGTGTAGGATATGTGCATATTCTTTTTCATCAAGGGATACTAAGAAAATGAAGCACATTTGAAAATAGAAGTGAATTTAAAAGTGTCTTAAAATACATGCTCTATCTGAATCATGCAAATTAAATGTTTACTTTCATATCCCTTTAACTGGTAGTAATCACCACTTTCATCAGGTTCTGTGGTCCAATATAATGTAATACCATCAATTTCCTATTAGAATTTTACAATTTTTAGAAAGTTATTATTGGGCCTACTGCAGTATTAGGCTGTTTTCTGAGAACTACTTAATAAAGTCTCAGTTATTACATTTAGATTTAGAATTTTGCCATGGTACATGTCATTGTGGAAGAACACAGCATCACATCTAAGGGTGGGAGACAAAACAAAATCCAGTATTTCCCTGTTAAGAAGCAACAGTCCAAACATAAAGTTAAGGGAATTTATCTGTAATTGAGTAAATTAAATCAATGTATTTGATATCACATGGTGAAATCGGAACATTTATGAGCAGAACTGAAGAATGTTTCCTATTTTGTAAAGTATGTTTAATAACAATTAAATCCCAGACACATGCAAGAGTACATCAGTAGCAGAAAATTATATTTTAAAACCATTTATTATAAAGTGTCATTAGTGTTTAGATTTTTTTTTAACCATAATTGATATCTTTTGACTGCCATACTTGGATGCATTTATAGACTACTACTACTCTGGAAACTGAAATTATAGTTCAAAGAAATAAGAACCATTTATTTGGTAGTGCTGATTTACAGTTCATTGGAAATGTTTTATATAATATAATCAAAGCCACTTGTATTTCTGTGTATTGTTATATCATACCTCATAGACACTTAAACTCTTCTCTTTTGATCATTTTTCACTATAGGCCTCTGTTTCTAGCATCTGTCCAGAGATATCAGGAATTTATCAGAAATATCCAGCTTCAAGTTATAAATTACTGCGTCAGTGTTTGTGCTACAAGTATTTTCCAGGATTCTGAGAGTCACTACTGGGATGACAACAAGACATTTTATGAGGTGCGAGATTAGGAATGCCATTTTTTCCTTGTTCACTGCTATATTTTATGTACTTTCCTTTTAGATAATAGAAACCATATTTCTTTTGTGGTTCAACCAATTCACTTCCAGAATAAATACAATTTTGTTTGTTAGGCTTACAGAGCATATAACAATAATACTTTTATTTCTTGGTTGTATAAACAAATTCTAGTTTGGGAAGTCTGTATAAATAATTGTGTTTTTAGAGAAACCAGTGTAAGAAAAGCTAAATTTTTTGTTAATTCTCCCAAACATTAGTGTGTACTTAAATTCTTGCATTTATTTATCTTTTGTAGGTTCTTACAAATGGCTGAGGACAATGGGAAACATTATTGCAAAATACTGTTTCCCTTTGTAAATAATTGTATAGCTATATAAATATATAGGCGAATATTTGTGTATATAATCATTCCTTAACCAGTGTACCTAATGAATCTGGGGTCTAATAAGTCTTCCTCTGTCTGGGATTTGTAACAACATCATTTTTTAAAATTACAGCAAGCAACATATTTTTAAATAGCATATTTATTATTATGTTTATTTTTATTATTTTCCTACATTGTTTTCTAAGCTAAATGTAAACTCCATTTTTTAGTAGATGGTGGCAGATCTAGAGCTGTGAAACTAGAATATATGGTAGGGATGGGAGCATGCCTTGCTTAGAGTACTGCCCATCTTCTTTTAATAGAAATGTCTCACAGTGAGGGCTGACCAGAAGAGGATCATCTAGAGAAAAAGAGTTTTGGAAAAAGGTTCCAAAAGAAAGAAAATGCTCTTTCAGCACTCTATAGAAAGTGGTGTGTTGTTAGGGGCGCCCCAAAAGGCTGACTGAGAATGTGACTCTAAGAGTGTTGGAAATAAAATTAATATAAAAACTTTTTATGTGCGAGTTCTAAACCTAGGTTGGAATACGAATCTGAAGATCGGAGAATATTTAACTAACGGACCCAATGTTCACTCAAATTGTAATTACCAAATAAAGGGTGTAATACCATAGATAGAAATAATAAAATGTTTATTCTATACATAAAATGAAAATGTGAAATACAGAAAATGTTTTGTCAAGCGGCTAATTACTAAAATTGTTAAAAAATATATTAAAAAATAGACACCGGTGTCCCCAGCTTTTAAATATTCAGTTATTTAAAGCTTTGCTTAAAAAAACATATGTATACATTAAATGATTCAGGCTTTCTAAATTTTCTACTACTAGCCAAGTATTACATGCATAGAGTAAATTATAAGCACTTCTGATGTATTACACAATGCTCAATATCTCAGTATATATGTTTGTATCTTTCGTTGATTATAAATTTTACATTAGTCCATAAATTATGACTTTTTCCTTCAAACTGTTAGAAATGAATATAAAATGTCAAATGTCCAGATTTGTATCGTAGTGTGTTTGTATACAATGATTACGATCTGTTCAATTGTATCATTAAATGAGCAGTTGATTCGAGATGTACTTTTCTCCAACATTGGTGTGTCCGGTCCACGGCGTCATCCTTACTTGTGGGAATATCTCTTCCCCAACAGGAAATGGCAAAGAGTCCCAGCAAAGTTGGCCATATAGTCCCTCCTAGGCTCCGCCCACCCCAGTCATTCTCTTTGCCGTTGCACAGGCAACATCTCCAAGAGTTTTTTGGTGTTTAAATGGCTTAAAAGCATCATCCGATTGGCTTATGAGACTGCCAGACGGCAGCCTCCTGAAAGAATCACAGCTCACTCCACTAGGGCTGTGGCTTCCACATGGGCCTTCAAGAACGAGGCTTCTGTTGACCAGATATGTAAGGCAGCGACTTGGTCTTCACTCCACACTTTTGCCAAATTTTACAAATTTGATACTTTTGCTTCTTCGGAGGCTATTTTTGGGAGAAAGGTTTTGCAAGCCATGGTGCCTTCCGTTTAGGTAACCTGATTTGCTCCCTCCCTTCATCCGTGTCCTAAAGCTTTGGTATTGGTTCCCACAAGTAAGGAGGACGCCGTGGACCGGACACACCAATGTTGGAGAAAACAGAATTTATGCTTACCTGATAAATTACTTTCTCCAACGGTGTGTCCGGTCCACGGCCCGCCCGGGTTTTTTAATCAGGTCTGATGAATTATTTTCTCTAACTACAGTCACCACGGTACCATATGGTTTCTCCTATATATTTCCTCCTGTCCGTCGGTCGAATGACTGGGGTGGGCGGAGCCTAGGAGGGACTATATGGCCAGCTTTGCTGGGACTCTTTGCCATTTCCTGTTGGGGAAGAGATATTCCCACAAGTAAGGATGACGCCGTGGACCGGACACACCGTTGGAGAAAGTAATTTATCAGGTAAGCATAAATTCTGTTTTTTATAATCCAGGTGGTGGTTATGTTGTGGCTTTAATAGATACTCACTGTTGTTTCTTCGGCTTCAGAGCTGTTGATATTATTTGTGTACTTACTATTAAAGCCACAACATAACCACCACCTGGATTATAAAAAAGTACATCTCGAATCAACTGCTCATTTAATGATACAATTGAACAGATCGTAATCATTGTATACAAACACACTACGATACAAATCTGGACATTTGACATTTTATATTAATTTCTAACAGTTTGAAGGAAAAAGTCATAATTTATGGACTAATGTAAAATTTATAATCAACGAAAGATACAAACATATATACTGAGATATTGAGCATTGTGTAATACATCAGAAGTGCTTATAATTTACTCTATGCATGTAATACTTGGCTAGTAGTAGAAAATTTAGAAAGCCTGAATCATTTAATGTATACATATGTTTTTTTAAGCAAAGCTTTAAATAACTGAATATTTAAAAGCTGGGGACACCGGTGTCTATTTTTAAATATATTTTTTAACAATTTTAGTAATTAGCCGCTTGACAAAACATTTTCTGTATTTCACATTTTCATTTTATGTATAGAATAAACATTTTATTATTTCTATCTATGGTATTACACCCTTTATTTGGTAATTACAATTTGAGTGAACATTGGGTCCGTTAGTTAAATATTCTCCGATCTTCAGATTCGTATTCCAACCTAGGTTTAGAACTCGCACATAAAAAGTTTTTTATAAAAAGTTTATCAAAAAGTTTTTATATTAATTTTATTTCCAACACTCTTAGTAGAGTCACATTCTCAGTCAGCCTTTTGGGGCGCCCCTAACAACACACCACTTTCTATCCACCACTTTATTCTAATTTGGGAGAAATTAGAATAGTTAGGAGGCTTGCACTGCAATCTCTAAGGAATAGTGTACACCCACTCACCTATGAGGCAGGAAAATAAAATAAAAAACCTTTATTGGTTCTCTTTAAAAGTTGGGTACAAAAATATTATTATAAAGTGTTTTGGAGTGTCCCTGAATTAGTGGCTATCTGTCCTTATATCACTTTCATATGTACCCAGGACATACTTGAAAACGAGAGAAATCTCAATGTATCTTTCCTTATTATATACACATCATCAATAATTAGTCATTAGTGTTATCACCATATTTTATACTTGGTATTCCAGCATTTGAGTGTAGCTATGAGCAAACGTTTGTCACCAATAAAAAGGTAGTCAAATATGTGATTCTCACATATGTATAGATGTTTAATATCGATTGCGTAATCGTAATTTTACATATATATATACTTTGTCTTCCAACAATCAAGTGTTGCTGTGAGTTAAACATCTCTAACTGGTCAAAAAATAGTCTGATATGTGATTATGACCTCTGTGACCAATAATAAAATAGTTAGATGTGTGGTTGTGATTTCACAAGTATCAATAGTGTGATCATAATCTCACCTATATATTGGTATCTGATATCAAGATTTCACATATATATTGTTATCTGGTATCATGTACTTGTCACAACTTATTGTTAATAACTTAATACCTTTGTGTAATAGTAGTGATTATTGCAATCTCCATGTAGCAACAAAAAGATGGTATATCCGCATTTGCATGGTATATCTTATTTGGCATTTACATGATGCAGAACTAATATCATGAGCGAAATTACTGAAACCTCTAATTATATATTTTAAATAAAACACATTTCTCAGTGTACAATGTCAATATATTACTAATCTAATTAAAACTAAAAATAAAAATCATTATTAGACCATCTGGAACTGAGCCTCTAATTTGACTTCTAATAATAAAATAAAGCAAACTGCCAAACCTAGCTGTGGATTCACATTCAAAGATGTTCCACTCTAAACAGAAGCCCTTAGGACTGCAAATTCTTATCCAAGTCCTTTTTAATCTTTTATTATTAAAGAGTGAGGACACCCTCTAAGACTGTAGGATGAAAATGAATAGTAAGACTGATCTTGGAGTGCAATCTGTTTATACCTTGCTTGCGAATCTTCAGTCACAGAATATGGAGGAAGACTATCCAGTCCAGAATATTGGAAGCCATCACTTGAATGCAGTGCAAGGTCCTCTGGACCACCACGATAAACAGTCAAAGCAGTGCTCCCAACATTATCAGAATGAGCCATTTTAGCCAGTACAGCTCTCGGCTTATAGTAAGTATCCTCACAGAGTGCATAGCTCTAATGGGACCTGCACAATCTGCTGCACTAGGTACACCTCCCCAGGTTGCTCCACTAAGCCCCCCAGCTTCAATCTGTGACGACTCCTGGCTTTTTTCCAGTCTTGAGAAAACACAATCGGGTTTGTGCGACTTGTTGGCTGCTTTTTCTTTCATGTAATTAGCAAGAGTCCATGAGCTTGTGACGTATGGGATATACATTCCTACCAGGAGGGGCAAAGTTTCCCAAACCTTAAAATGCCTATAAATACACCCCTCACCACACCCACAATTCAGTTTTACAAACTTTGCCTCCCGTGGAGGTGGTGAAGTAAGTTTGTGCTAGATTCTACGTTGATATGTGCTTCACAGCAGTGAATGTCAGAGGGATGTGAAGAGAGTATTGCCTATTTGAATTCAATGGTCTCCTTCTACGGGGTCTATTTCATAGGTTCTCTGTTATCGGTCGTAGAGATTCATCTCTTACCTCCCTTTTCAGATCGACGATATACTCTTATATACCATTACCTCTACTGATTCTCGTTTCAGTACTGGTTTGGCTAATCTGCTATATGTAGATGAGTGTCCTGGGGTAAGTAAGTCTTATTTTTTGTGACACTCTAAGCTATGGTTGGGCACTTTATACGTAAAGTTCTAAATATATGTCTTTAAACTTATATTTGCCATGATTCAGGATAATCAGTATTCCTTCTTTCAGACTGTCAGTTTCATTATTTGGGAAAATGCATATGAATGAAATATTTTTTTCTTACCTTAAAGAAATTTTGTAATTGACTTTTTTCCTTGCGGGCTGTAAGGCTCGCGGGGGCAGAAAATGCTTCAATTTATTGCGTCATTCTTGCGCGAACTTTTTTGGCGCAAAATTTTGTCATTTCCGGCGCCATAGTTGACGCCGGAAGTTTACAAGTGGTTGCGTCATTTTTGACGCATGTGTGTTACAGACGTTTTTTGCGCCAAAAAGTGTGAGCGTCATACTTGGCGCCAAAAGATGTGGGCGTCATACTTGGCGCCAAAAAATGTGGGCGTCATACTTGGCGCCAAAAAATGTGGGCGCTATACTTGGCGCCACTGTTTTTCACATTATTTAAGTCTCACTTTTTTGTTGCTTCTGGTTGCTAGAGGCTTGTTTGTTTTGCATTTTTCCCCATTCCTGAAACTGTCATTTAAGGAATTTGTTAATTTTGCTTTATATGTTGTTTTTTTCTATTACATATTGCAAGATTTTCCATAAATTATTCCTGGATCAGAACATACTGAGGGATTCCTGTTGACTAAGAAGTCCTACCAAAGCTAAGTTCATTTATTTTAAATGTTATGAATCTTTATCTTTAGCTATGGTTTGTAATAAGTTATCATGATAAACTTTTACATGCAGAATCCATTAGTATTTATGCTTTATGTATTGCTTTTCTTTTTACATCTTATGTACAAGATATACTTAGAAAATTTATAAGAATATTTTTCTGATTCTAGGTTAAGGCTTTGTCTGACTTTGCGCCTTCTATTAAAAAATTTTTAGGTCTTTTTCAAACTTCTTTTTTATGAAGTTTCAAATGACCAACAACATACTGAATTATCCTTCTCTGATGATGTTTTTTCTCTTTCAGAACTTTTCTTCATCAGATATTGACACTAACAAATCTACTTTTTTATTTTTTATTACAGTACATTTGTTTTCTGTTGAAAAGGTGTTGATTATTTTGGATATTGAGGTAACTAGTTCTTTTTCAAAACAAGCTAACATTTTATTTCTGCTTATTTTATCTTCTGTGTCTTCTGAGGTTTTTTTCCATTTATTTTATCTTCTGTGTCTTCAGAGGTTTTTTTCCATTCCTTCATTCTAGGGAATGGAATAGGCTGACAATTTTCTTCAAAGGTTTTAAATTATATTCTTTGCCGGCAGTTAAATTCAATTTTGAGGGTTCTCCAATTTAATGGGGCTATCTCTACTCCTGCTAAATTATGCTATTGTTTCTATAGCAAAATAGTATTTATTTTCTTTTTAAATGGTTGTATCCTATTTAAGGAAATTTTTTTATTTTCAGGTACTTTTTCTTGGACCTGTAATTTATTTGGATGATGTTGCTTTTGCTCCATTTTTTCTGTTTACTTTAAAGATCAAGTATCAGATTATGTATTATTTAGCATTGTTAAGGGACAAAGTCTACTGCTCATTTGAGGTTCAGACTGGGTGCTGTTGCATTTGTCTTGTTGTTTTGCATTTTTGTTTATGCAAGTCCGATGTGTTCTGGTCCCTTAACTGGATTAACATGCTAATAATTTTATTTGTTTCTTCAATTTTATTGAATATTTTCACAAATGAGGTTTAATCTATGACTTTAGCTGTTTTTAGCTAGAAGAAATTTTGTGATTTCTATAAAATCCTTATTTCTTTTTTTCCAAGATAATCAATTATTTGTTTCATATTGGATTCAATTATTAACTGTTACTCTGGGCTTCAAGATTAAGTTCTTAGACTAAAACTTTAAGCTTATTTTAGTTTGGTTGTTCTTACTAAAGAACAAAATTCTAAATTCTTACTCAAGTAACATGTTTTTATTTAGAAGTTTTTTTGGTTCTATTCGGTCCAAAATTCTTAGATTTTGGGTACAAAATAAAATTTGAAGTAACACCGTCTGTGAGAAGTCTTTTTCTCTCTATTATATTCCAGCTATTCCAGTAAGGCTAACACTTTCCTTAAGGTGTTTCAGTCCCATATATTTTGGGTAATGTTGAAGTGTGGTTGATCACCTGTTGAGGATCAAGCGCTGCTCAGATCTGGAATCTTCTGGGGTATTTATTCCAGTTCCATTTTTAGGATCTGGGTTTTGGGGTTTTATTCAAACTATTCATTGTTCCAAAGATAGAAAATCTTTTTATTATATAAATGTACCATCTTTTAGATTGGTATTTATATGGTCTATTCTGACCTTTTTTGGACAGTGATGGCATTATTTGTTTTCATTAGATACAATAGATGCATATCTTCATTTCTGTTTTCATTCAGATTATTTTTATTTTCTGAGACTACGGAATCTCATATGATTCAATTTTGTTTTTTCAAGACAGGGTTAGAGGATCTTTTTATTAAAAGCTCTTGATTCCTCACACAAGGGTCACCTTTTTTAGGTTTCCAAATAGATTGTGTCACTGTCTTTGTCTCTAACAGATAAGTGATTTTTTTCTTATTGGGTTCCGTCTGTCGGTACCTTCAGTCTCTATTATTTCCTTCAGTTGCTATATATGCATGGAAATTTAGGTCTTATGGCTGCAGCATTGGATTCATTTTCCTTTGCTCATTTTCATAAAAAACCTTTCCAGTTTTTTATGCTGCATAATGGTGCAGGGATTCTAGGATTTCACTTTTTAAATCTTCGAATTCTATGTTTATCTATCTTTGATTCGGTGGTTAAGATCACCAACCATCATTTAGTTCTACAGGTCTCTTCGATTCTTTCAACCTGGACCATGATCTCTATAGATGCGAGTCTTTTAGGTTGGGAGGCTGTCTGAGGTTCTCTGTCAGCACAAGGGGTTTAGAAATCTCAGGAGGCGAGATTACCATTTGATATTTTGGAACTCCGTGCATTCCCAGAGTTCTTCAGTTGGTTTCTTTTGAAGAAGAGACGTTTATTGTTTTTTTCAGACATTATCACATCTGTGGTGTATGTCAATCATCAGGGTGTGACTATCAGTCTTTAGACTGTGACAAAGTATCTCGGATATTTGCTTAGGCTAAATCCAGCTCCTATCTAAATTCTTGGGTCCTTTTCCCAGGTATAGACGTTGGGAAGCGGATTATCTCTGTTAATCAAGCTTTACATCCGTGAGAATGGTCTTTACCCAGATATGTTTTTCAATTTTTCAGATGTGAGGGCTTCCAGTAATAGATCTGTTGGCCTCTCGTCTTAACAAGGAATTTCCCAGGGGCCTATTTCAGGTCCGGGGATCCTCAGGCGGAAGTAGCATATGCTTTGACACTTCCTTGGAATTATCATTCTGTCTATATCTTCCGCCTCTAGTTCTTCAAAAAATTCTAATGGAGCGTTCGTTTGTACTGCTGGTGGTTCCAGCATGGCCTCACAGGTTTTGCTATGCGGAACTCATTTGGATGGCCAGTTGCCAACCTTGGACATTTCCGTTAAGACCAGGCCTTTTATCTCAAGGCCCATTTTTCCATCAGGATCTCAAATCATTTAATTTGAAGATATGGAGATTGAACGTTTGATTCTTAGTCATAGAGGTTTCTCTGACTCAATGATTAATACTATGTTACAGGTTTGTAAATCTGTCTCTAGAAAGATTTATTATCGAGTTTGGAAGACTTTCATTTCTTTTTGTTCTTCTCATAAATTCTTTTGGCTTTCTTTTAGAATTCCTAGAATTTTACAATTTTTCAGGTTGGTTTTGTCTGCAAGTTATTTGAAAGGACAAATCTCTACTCTTTCTGTTCTTTTTCACAGAAAGATTGCTATTCATTCTGATATTCATTGTTTTGTGCAGGCTTTGGTTTGTATCAAGCCTGTCATTAAGTCAATATCTCCTCCTTGGAGTCTCAATTTGGTACTGAGGGCTTTACAGGCTCCTCCGTTTGAACCTTTGCGTTCTCTGGACATTAAAATTACTTTCTTGGAAAGTATTGTTCCTTTTGGTTATCTCTTCTGCTAGAAGAGTTTCTGAGTTTTCTGCTCTTTCTTGCAGATCTCCTTTTCTGATTTTTCATCAGGGTAAGGCAGTGTTCCTTCCTGTTATTCATTATTTTTTTCAGGCTTTGGTTCTTATCAAACCTGTCATTAAGCCAATTTCTCCTCCTTGGAGTTTTAATTTGGTTCTAAAGGCTTTACAGGCTCTTCTATTTGAGCATATGTTTTCTTTAGACATTTACTTTCATGGAAAGTATTGTTCTTTTTAGACATCTCTTCAGCTAGAACAATTTTTAATTATCTGTTCTTTCTTGTGAGTCTCCTTTTTCTGATTTTTTTCATCAGGATAAGGTGGTTTTTGCTATCCTCATTTCAATTTTTACCTAAAGTTGTGATTTCTATCAACATTAGGGAGGAATTATTGTCTTTTACTAAGACTTCTTTGGTAAGATTCTTACATTCTTTGGATATGGTAAGAGTTTTGAAATCTTATGTTGAAGCTATTCAGATTTCAGATAGTCTTTTAGTCTATTTGTTATCTTTTCTGGTGTTAGGAAGGTCAAAAGGCTTCTGCCATTTATTTGGCATCTTGCTTAAACTTTTGATTCATCATGCTTATTTGGAGTCGGGTGGATTCCCGCCTCGGAGGATTATGGCTCATTCTACTAGGTAAGTTTCTACTTACTGGGCTTTTTAAGAATGAAGCTTCTGTTGATCAGATTTGCAAAGCAATGACTTGGTCTTCTTTGCATACTTTTACTATGTTCTACCATTTTGATGTTTTCTCTTCTTTAGAAGCAGTTTTGGTAGAATGGTACTTCAGGCAGCTGTTTCAGTTTGATTCTTCTGCTTATATTTTCAGTTTTTTTCATTATAAAAATTGAAACTTTTTTGATTTGGGTAGTGGATTAATTTTTCAGCGGAATTGGCTGTCTTTATTTTATCCCTCCCTCTCTAGTGACTCTTGCGTGGAAGTTCCACATCTTGGGTATTTATTATCCCATACGTCACTAGCTCATGGATTCTTGCTAATTACATGAAAGAAAACATAATTTATGTAAGAACTTACCTGATAAATTCATTTCTTTCATATTAGCAAGAGTCCATGAGGCCCACCCTTTTTTGTGGTGGTTATGATTTTTTGTATAAAGCACAATTATTCCAATTCCTTATTTTTTTTATGCTTTCGCTCCTTTTTTATCACCCCACTTCTTGGCTATTCGTTAAACTGAATTGTGGGTGTGGTGAGGGGTGTATTTATAGGCATTTTAAGGTTTGGGAAACTTTTCCCCTCCTGGTAGGAATGTATATCCCATACTTCACTAGCTCATGGACTCTTGCTAATATGAAAGAAATGAATTTATCAGGTAAGTTCTTACATAAATTATGTTTTTCCCACTTTTCACGCTCTGATGAAGTTAACACATTCATGATATTACAAGTTCAGCTTTTTGTGTGCTTTGGGTTAGTGCTCATGCAAAATATTTTTTACTTTCAACTTGTAATACTTTTAACTTGTAATACACAATATTACAAGTTCAGCTTTTTGTGTGCTTTGGGTTAGCACTCATGCAAAATATTTTTTACTTTCAACTTGTAATACGCACCCAACACGACACACACAAATATCTTTCTTCTAGCGGAGTTAAAGGAATAGTCTAGTCAAAATTAAACTTGCATGATTCAGATAGAGCAGGCAATTTTAAGCAACTTTCTAATTTACTCCTATTATCAAATTTTCTTCATTCTCTTGGTATCTTTGGTTAAGCACCTGAGTAGCACTTTCTGATTGTTGTCTAAATGTAGCCACCAATCAGCAAGCGCTAACCAGGTGCTGAACCAAAAATGGGCTGGCTTCTAACCCTACAAAATTGATAATAAGAGTAAATTAGAAAGTTGTTTAAAATGCTCTATCTGAACCATGAAAGTTTAATTTTGACTAGACTATTCTTTTAACGCACAATCGTCATCTAGCCCTGAGTGTGTAATAACTTTCATATAGGTGATGAGTCAACGATCCATTATTAATAGGAATTACCCTTCTCTACTACTAGGAAGCAAAGAGCCTAAAACCCCTCCCATCTCACACACACCACAGTCTTTACTTTGCCTCCGCTGGAGGTGGTTGAAGAATGAAAATGTGCGTTTGATTCTTCAGAGAAAGGGGTTTTCAGTCCATATTGAGGCCTGGTTTCCCCTCAGAGTACAGTGCTTATCAGAGGGATGTATTTGGGGTATGGTTTATGATTCTTTGTTTCACCTCATGGGAAATTTTTCATAAACACTCTGTAATCAGTCGCAGGGTCTTGTCCTTTGCCTCCCTTTTTGGATCTACAATTTACTCCTATTTCCATAACTTTTAATGATATATTTCAGTACTGGTTTGGCTGCTTCTTGTTTGTTTATCGACAAGTGTCTATTGAATAGTACTGTTGTAGTACTTCCTGTCATGAAAATTATTTTCAAGGCTTCAGGTTTTTAAAGCGTTTTGCTGCTCTCTCACTTTCAAACAAACATCAACTGCCCTCCGATGTCACAGGGACTTGCAGCTTTCTACTGTGGGATTATGGTATTTCCTACAAGATTCCCAATACCCATATCTCTACTGGATGGACCCTCTACTGGATACTGCTGCAGCTGCATGCCAGGTAAGCCAGTGGATGGGTGCTTTTGCAGGTAAGTGCTTTACCTTAGCACACACACAAACCAGAGGCTATTTGTAGGTACTCTGTCACAGGTACAATATAGCCAGGGGCTTACCCTGTTTCTCTTCTTGACACACTTTTGTGACTATTTTGCAGATTCCTGCATACCTTATATATAAGTATATATAATATACTGTTTATTTTTAAGTGATTAAAGGGACAGTAAAGTCAAAATTAAATTTTCATGATTCCGATAGAACATTCAATTTTAAGCAACTTTCTAATTTACTCCTACTATCAATTTTTCTTCCTTCTCTTGGTATCTTTATTTGAAAAAGCTTAGGAGCCGGCCCATTTTTGGTTTAGAACCTAGGTTGGTCTTGCTTATTGGGTGGCTAAATGTAGCCACCAATCACAAGTGCTAGCCAGAGTGCTGAACTAAAAATTGGACGGCTCCTTAGCTTACATTCCTACTTTTTCAAATAAAGATACCAAGAGAACAATTAAAAATTGATATTAGGAGTAAATTAGAAAGTCGCTTAAAATTGCATGCTCTATCTGAATCATTAAAGAAAAAAATTGTTTACTATCCCTTTAAGGGAATGCTATTGCACTATAGAGTTATAGCATTATATTGCTTTCATTTACTGTATTGTTATGCAGATAGGTTTATATTTTATTTCAGTTCATATTATTCATTTGCAGTAATGTCTTCAATGTATTGTCATATACTCATTTTTGGTATTTACTAATATGAGAATCTGTATATGCTTTTTATAATTGATAAATACATATATTCCTGTATGATATATATATATATATATATATATATATATATATATATATATATATATATATATATATATATATATATATATATAAAAGTATATGCTTCTTTTTTGTAATTCATGCACATTGGGCTTACAAGTGAAGTGATAACTGAGGTCATGTTCGCATTGCGCTTAACATGTAATACCAGCACAATTTGCGCTCCAATCTAGAACATAATGTTTTGTCATATGTACTTATGTGTGTGTATATGTATATATATATATATATATATATATATATATATATATGTCTTCCTACATTTAATTCCTCATTGGATATCCGTTTATATGTGTGTACAGGAAAATATGTTACATACAATTTTTAATAGGTTGGATATGTCTACTGCATGTACATCAGTTCACATATTGTTTCTTTATATGCAAACATTTGTGTCTAGGTAGCATTGAAGACATTATATGTCCTATACTATTATTTACTGTACACAATATTTTCCATGCCTATGTCGGTTTAAACATTTTACTCTGCATGTTTAAATTCCTAACACAGTCACAGTAAATATGTTACATACATCAGTTCACATATTGTTTCTTTATATGCAAACATTTGTGTTTAGGTAGCATTGAAGACATTATATGTCCTATACTATTATTTACTGATGTTCATGCATTTACTATTTACTGTAAACAATATTTTCCATGCCTATGTCTGTTTAAACATTTTACTCTGCATGTTTAAATTCCTAACACAATCTTACAGAACTTTAAAGTTAGATTCTTTAGAGGAAATTTTTGTAGATGCTGAATTTTGCAATATACTAAGGCCTAGATTTGGAGTTTGGCGTTAGCCGTGAAAACCAGCGTTAGAGGCTCCTAACGCTGGTTTTAGGCTAACTCCGGTATTTGGAGTCACTCAAAAAAGGGTCTAACGCTCACTTTTCAGCCGCAACTTTTCCATACCGCAGATCCCCTTACGTCATTTGCGTATTTTATCTTTTCAATGGGATCTTTCTAACTCCGGTATTTAGAGTCGTGTCTGAAGTGAGCGTTAGAAATCTAACGACAAAACTCCAGCCGCAGAAAAAAGTCAGTAGTTAAGAGCTTTCTGGGCTAACGCCGGTTCATAAAGTTCTTAACTACTGTACTCTAAAGTACACTAACACCCATAAACTACCTATGTACCCCTAAACCGAGGTCCCCCCACATCGCCGCCACTCGATTAATTTTCTTTAACCCCCAATCTGCCGACCGCCACCTACGTTATACTTATGTACCCCTAATCTGCTGCCCCTAACACCGCCGACCCCTGTATTATATTTATTAACCCCTAATCTGCCCCCCACAACGTCGCCGCCAACTACCTACAATAATTAACCCCTAATCTGCCGACCTCAAAGCGCCGCCACCTACATTATAGCTGTGTACCCCTAATCTGCTGCCCCGAACACCGCCGACCCCTATATTATATTTATTAACCCCTAATCTGCCCCCCACAACGTCTCCTCCACCTGCCTACACTTATTAACCCCTAATCTGCCGACCGGACCGCACCGCTACTATAATAAAGTTATTAACCCCTAATCCGCATCACTAACCCTATAATAAATAGTATTAACCCCTAATCTGCCCTCCCTAACATCGCCGACACCTAACTTCAAACATTAACCCCAAATCTGCCGACCGGAGCTCACCGCTATTCTAATAAATGTATTAACCCCTAAATCTAAGTCTAACCCTAACACTAACACCCCCCTAAGTTAAATATAATTTTAATCTAACGAAATTAATTAACTCTTATTAAATAAATTATTCCTATTTAAAACTAAATACTTACCTGTAAAATAAATCCTAATATAGCTACAATATAAATTATAATTACATTGTAGGTATTTTAGGATTAATATTTATTTTACAGGCAACTTTGTAATTATTTTAACCATGTACAATAGCTATTAAATAGTTAAGAACTATTTAATAGTTACCTAGTTAAAATAATTACAAAATTACCTGTAAAATAAATCCTAACCTAAGTTACAATTAAACCTAACACTATACTATCATTAAATTAATTAAATAAAATACCTACAATTACCTACAATTAAACCTAACACTACACTATCAATAAATTAATTAAATACAATATGTACAAATAACTACAATGAAATAAACTAACTAAAGTACAAAAAATAAAAAAGAACTAAGTTACAAAAAATAAAAAAATATTTACAAACATAAGAAAAATATTACAACAATTTTAAACTAATTATACCTACTCTAAGCCCCCTAATAAAATAACAAAGACCCCCAAAATAAAAAATGCCCTACCCTATTCTAAATTACTAAAGTTCAAAGCTCTTTTTCCTTACCAGCACTGAACAGGGCCCTTTGCGGGGCATGCCCCAAGAAGTTCAGCTCTTTTTCCTGTAAAAAAAAAAAAACATACAATACCCCCCCCAACATTACAACCCACCACTCACATACCCCTAATCTAACCCAAACCCCCCTTAAATAAACCTAACACTAAGCCCCTGAAGATCATCCTACCTTGTCTTCACCTCACCAGGTATCACCGATCCGTCCTGGCTCCAAAATCTTCATCCAACCCAAGCGGGGGCTGGCGATCCATCATCCGGTGGCTGAAGAGGTCCAGAAGAGGCTCCAAAGTCTTCATCCTATCCGGGAAGAAGAGTAGATCCGGACCGGCAACCATCATCTTCCAAGCGGCATCTTCTATCTTCATCCGATGAGGACCGGCTCCATCCTGAAGACCTCCAACGCGAACCCATCTTCATCCGGCGACGTCCAACTGAAGAATGACGGTTCCTTTAAGGGACGTCATCCAAGATGGCGTCCCTCGAATTCCGATTGGCTGATAGGATCAGCCAATCGGAATTAAGGTAGGAATATTCTGATTGGCTGATGGAATCAGCCAATCAGAATCAAGTTCAATCCGATTGGCTGATCCGATCAGCCAATCAGATTGAGCTTGCATTCTATTGGCTGATCGGAACAGCCAATAGAATGCGAGCTCAATCTTATTGGCTGATCGGATCAGCCAATCGGATTGAACTTGATTCTGATTGGCTAATTCCATCAGCCAATCAGAATTTTCCTACCTTAATTCCGATTGGTTGATAGAATCCTATCAGCCAATCGGAATTCGAGGGACGCCATCTTGGATGACGTCCCTTAAAGGAACCTTCATTCGGCTAGTAGGCGTCGGGAGAAGAGGATGTTCCGCGTCGGATGGAAGATGATGGTTCCCGAAGAAAGAAGATTGAAGATGCCGTTGATAGAAGACTTCATCCGGATCATGGACCTCTTCAGCTCCCGCTTGGATGAAGACTTCATCCGGATCATGGACCTCTTCAGCTCCCGCTTGGATGAAGACTTCAGCTGGATCATGGACCTCTTCAGCCCCCCGCTTGGGCTTGGATCAGGACATCGGAGGAGCTCTTCAGGACGGATCGGTGAACCTGGTATGGTGAAGATAAGGTAGGAAGATCTTCAGGGGCTTAGTGTTAGGTTTATTTAAGGGGGGATTGGGTTAGATTAGGGGTATGTGGTTGGTGGGTTGTAATGTTGAGGGGGGTATTGTATGTTTTTTTTACAGGCAAAAGAGCTGAACTTCTTGGGGCATGCCCCGCAAAGGGCCCTGTTCAGGGCTGGTAAGGTAAAAGAGCTTTGAACTTTAGTAATTTAGAATAGGGTAGGGCATTTTGTTATTTTGGGGGTCTTTGTTATTTTATTAGGGGGCTTAGAGTAGGTGTAATTAGTTTAAAATTGTTGTAATATTTTTCTTATGTTTGTAGATATTTTTTATTTTTTGTAACTTAGTTCTTTTTTATTTTTTGTACTTTAGTTAGTTTATTTAATTGTAGTTATTTGTAGATATTGTATTTAATTCATTTATTGATAGTGTAGTGTTAGGTTTAATTGTAGGTAATTGTAGGTATTTTATTTAATTAATTTAATGATAGTGTAGTGTTAGGTTTAATTGTAACTTAGGTTAGGATTTATTTTACAGGTAATGTTGTAATTATTTTAACTAGGTAACTATTAAATAGTTCTTAGCTATTTAATAGCTATTGTACCTGGTTAAAATAAATACAAAGTTACCTGTAAAATAAATATTAATCCTAAAATAGCTACAATGTAATTATAATTTATATTGTAGCTATATTAGGATTTATTTTACAGGTAAGTATTTAGCTTTAAATAGGAATAATTTATTTAATAAGAGTTAATTAATTTCGTTAGATTAAAATTATATTTAACTTAGGGGGGTGTTAGTGTTAGGGTTAGACTTAGCTTTAGGGGTTAATACATTTATTGGAATAGCGGTGAGCTCCGGTCGGCAGATTAGGGGTTAATAATTGAAGTTAGGTGTCGGCGATGTTAGGGAGGGCAGATTAGGGGTTAATACTATTTATTATAGGGTTAGTGAGGCGGATTATGGGTTAATAACTTTATTATAGTAGCGCTCAGGTCCGGTCGGCAGATTAGGGGTTAATAAGTGTAGGCAGGTGGAGGCGACGTTGTGGGGAGCAGATTAGGGGTTAATAAATATAATATAGGGGTCGGCGGTGTTAGGGGCAGCAGATTAGGGGTACATAGGGATAATGTAAGTAGCGGCGGTCTACGGAGCGGCAGATTAGGGGTTAAAAAAAATATGCAGGGGTCAGCGATAGCGGGGGCGGCAGAATAGGGGTTAATAAGTGTAAGGTTAGGGGTGTTTAGACTCGGGGTACATGTTAGGGTGTTAGGTGCAGACGTAGGAAGTGTTTACGCATAGCAAACAATGGGGCTGCGTTAAGAGCTGAACGCTGCTTTTTTGCAGGTGTTAGTTTTTTTTTCAGCTCAAACAGCCCCATTGTTTCCTATGGGGGAATCGTGCACGAGCACGTTTTTGAGGCTAGCCGCGTCCGTAAGCAACTCTGGTATCGAGAGTTGAAGTTGCGTTAAAAATGCTCTACGCTCCTTTTTTTGGAGCCTAACGCAGCCTTTATGTGGACTCTCAATACCAGAGTTATTTTTATGGTGCGGCCAGAAAAAAGCCGGCGTTAGCTATGCGGGTCTTTACCGACAAAACTCTAAATCTAGCCGTAAGTGTTTTCGCTTTGTTAATGTTTTAGTCAATGCAGTCTCTCCTTTTCTGATCAGTTTTTTATCAGTATCTGCAGTATATCCAATTATATAGTGCTTGTCTAACAGTCAGGCCAAATTTCATACTGAATTTGTACGTATTTTATAGTATATGCAGGTGTATTGTGTATACTGATTCTTGTTTTATAAACTTGATATAAATTTTTGCATAAGTTTTTATACATTTCAGAATTTTTCAGTATGTAAACCGAACTTCCGGATTTATTCCTTTGTATTTCTGGAGATTGGGATCTTTTTAGCAGATTCCCCCTAATTAATCAGCTGACCTGAACCTCTTTGGGAAGAGTCATATGATGCAGTAATTATAATAAGTAAGCTTTGAAGCTGAAGGTTGTAATTTTTATTATTTTAAATAGAAAGACTTATTTTAATACCATTTTTCAGAACCTGAACAATGAAGCTGAACAGCATCCAGACATAAAATCTAAATTTACCGCCCTTGAAAAATTGTTATCTACTGACTTGAGACTAATGTGGGACATTGTGACTTTTGACCATTATTTAGAATCCAACAGAATACCTAGAGTACCTAGAGGTTTGCACTTGTGCGAGTTCCCAACCTATCAGCTGGAGGATCAAGATCTGATAGAAGAGTGGAATGATGCATTAACAAACTGCTCCAAAACACTCATTAAGATCCTGATAAAAGATAAACAGAGAAGAAGGGACAAGCTTAGAGACCTAATTAATACAGATAAAACGTCACTAAAAGGCCTCAAAAGTAATGAATCATATCCCACCCTAAAGGGACAAATGAAGGAACACATTCAAAAACTTGATACGGAACGAGTTCAAAAGAAAAAAATTTGACAGGGACTGTAAAGATTACAAGAACAAGAGAGTATACTTCTGGCCTCAATACAGCAACAGAAGATTCAGATGTTATTCTGGCCCTAAAAAGGATGTAAAGGATAAAGACATCCCTAAGTCAATATTGAAGAACAAAAAGAAGAACCAAGACAAAAAGGTGTCCTTCTCTTCCACAGAATTGGAGTCGTCAGATCCAGAACCAAACTCAATAGGGTAATCAGCACCTGATAGTGGGTCAGCTACAACATCTTCACCAGATGACTCGGAAGATGACACAACAGTAACCAGTGTACCAACTACTACACAGAAGAATGTCCCTTTAGGTGTAGGACAAGGAGATCCCAAATGGGGAACAAGAAGAAATTTTCGCAAAGTCAAGAAATAGTGGAGAACAGCCTCAGTATAGTCAACCTTTCTGACTACAAATTGACAGATGAAGAAATATCTCTCCTGTCAAAAGGTTTGGGTTTTGCTCCAACAAATAAATTCTCAGTCTTTGAAACCATCTTAGATGTCAATAAATTTGTCTGCAAACTAACACTTAAAAATTCTTCACAGAAGATAAGCCACTCCAGGATGAAGAAGAGACCAACAGTCACACCTTTCCCACACAGCCTAGTGATCAAGAGGAATTAAAAGACTTAGAGGACTATTGTGCTCTGGAGGTCATGAGAGAGGTATCCTGCAGTGGGGACCAACTCAATGGTCTCGGAACACATCCCATTATCACTCCTATAATAAAAAACAGGGACTTCTATCCCATACAAATTCGAGGGCCATATATCAACACTTTCCAAAGTAGTGTTGAAAGGGATCTGATTAAACTTGCTTGTGATGTAGAAAAAAATCAGCGTACACACACCCATAGCAACTTATCCCACAAAGAATCAGCAGCATTGAAAAAATTGCAATCCAACAAAAACTTTGTGATAAGGAATGCTGATAAGGGAGGAGCCATTGTTCTTATTGAAAAAATAGTTACCTACTTGAAGCTAAGAGGCAGCTCTCAGATACAACTACCTATCGTAGCTTACCCTCGGACCCCACTAATATCTTCAGAAAGGATCTTGTCAACTTGCTGGACGATGGTCTGGCATTGTGCATTTTTCAAAGAAAAGAAATTGAATTATTGGTGCCAAAGTCCCCTGTCATTCCCATCTTCCACCACAATCCCAAAATCCACAAAAACTTACAATCACGCCCAGGAAGGCCCATCGTCTCGGGCATAGACTCCCTTTTGGAGCCTGTATCCAAGTGGATGGATTCCATCCTACAGCCACTTGTGACTAGCTTATACAGTTACCTCAGAGATTCCAGTCATCTTCTTGATAATCTAAAAAAGTGTCACTTGAAAGGATACATACTGTTGGGCAGTAATTGATATATAATCCCTCTACTCATGTATCCCTCATGACCAAGGGGTTAGGGCTGTTAAGTGGTTCCTAGATAGAGATACCTCATACCAACAAGAGGAAAAGATCTTTCTATATGATTGTTTGGAGTTCCTACTAACCCACAATTACTTTCTATTTGATAAAGTGTTTTATCTTCAACTTTGTGGAATGGCAATGGGGGTTAAATTTGCTCCCACATATGCCAATCTATACGTGGGTTGGTGGGAACTCCAATACATTTTTTCTGATCACAACACATACATCAGCAATAACATTTTATTTAATAGGTTCATTGATTATCTGATATTCATCATGGATAATACTAATCAAGGAGAGAGTTTTTCAATCTTGGATTTTTTTTAATTATCTTATTATTTTATTATCACAAATGAGAATAAATTACGGTTCACTGGTGAGTCAAACAATTCAAAAGTGAACTTTTTGGATCTTACATTGGAAGGTGTAATGAATAAAGATATTATTATATCTAGCACCTACAGAAAACCCACTGCAGGTAACACTATTCTTCATGCTAAATCTGCACATCCACCACAACTTTTAAAGTCCATTCCTAAAAGTAAATTTTTTAGATTAATAAGGAACACCAACTGTGACCTAACATACGATATACAATCTAATGACCTAAAGGATAGACTCCTTAATATGGGCTGTGACCCCCAACCTCTTAATGTTAGCACAAAAAGATGTGAGGGATGGTGATAAATCTAAAACCAAGAAATCCAGAAACAAATTCACGGAAGGATCAGTAGTTTTCAGCACTCCCTATTCTGCCCAGTTCAATGAAGTTGTCAAAGTTTTGAAAAAACACATTTAATTACTGAAAAAGGTCAACCTTACCAGAAAATTGCAGATTTGTATCCAGAAAACCCGAGACCTTGGGCTCAAAACTTGCCCCAAGTATGGTTCATAACAATAAATCCATTAGTACCACATGGCTCTATCGTAAGGGTAATTTCAAATGTAACAATTTCAATTGTAAAGCATGCAAAACATTGACACTAGGACAACAGTTCCAGTGTTACACAAAGGACATTTGAAATTAACCTATATGCCACTTGTAGGACTGAATGGGTAGTATGCCTCATCACTTGTAAATATTGCCAACAACAATACGTTGGCCAGACCTCTTGCGAATTTCGCGACAGGGTCAGAGAGCATCTCAGGGATGTAGAGAATTTAAATAAAGACTGAGATAGAGACAAATGTTTAGTTTGTTCTTCTTTCTGATCCTTGGAAGGGTCAGAAGACTTCTGCTGTTTCTTTAGCCTTTTGGTTAAAACTTGTATTTTTCAAAACTTTTTTGTAAACAGGTCTGCTCTTTCTACTAGGTCAGTTGCAACTTCTTGGACTTTCAAGAATAAGGCTTCAGGTAATCTAAATTGCTAGGCAGCTATTTGGTCTTCTTTGTTTTCTTTTTTTAAATTCTCCATTCTGAGGTTTTTGCTTTTATATATATATATATATATATACACACACACACACACGCACATATATATATGCATGTATGTATTTTTTATAATAAAAGAAAGAATATATTTATTTGAGGTTTTGGATTTAATTTCTCAGTGAAAAATATGTTTTAAAACTCCACAGCTTGGGTATTAGTTCCCATGAGTAATGGATTGTGGACTCTTACCACTTGTATGAAATAAAACATAATTTATATTTACTTGATGATAAATTAATTTCTTTCATGGTGGTGATAGTCCATGAGTACCATAAAAGGAGCAGGAGAAAAACACTAACCCTAGAAAAACCACAAGGGCCCCACCCTTGTGGTTTTTCTAGGGTTAGTGTTTTTCCCCTGCTGCTTTTATGGTACTTATTCCTTTTTCTTACCTCCCTCTAACAAGCACTGAAAACCCCTTTCTCTGAAAAATCAAACGTACATCTTCATTCTTCAACCACACCCAGTGGAGGCAAAGTAAAGACTGAGGTATATGGGAGGGGTTTTATAGAGCTAATGTGGTTAGGGACGCTTTGCCACCTCCTAGTGGTAGTGAAGTGTAATTCCCATGAGTAATGGATCATGGACACTAACAACCATGAAAGAAATGAATTTATCAGGTAAGTTTAAATTATGTTTTCTTCTGCTGGTTATTTTTAAATAGCTTTTCTCCTGTTAAGTGTAGTCAGTCCACGGGTCATCCATTACTTATGGGATTATATCTCCTCCCTAACAGGAAGTGCAAGAGGATCACCCAAGCAGAGCTGCTATATAGCTCCTCCCCTCTACGTCATACCCAGTCATTCTCTTGCACCTAACTAATAGATAGGACGTGTGAGAGGACTGTGGTTATTAAAATTAGTTTTTATATCTTCAATCAAAAGTTTGTTATTTTAAACAGCACCGGAGTGTGTTGTTTTTTCTCAGGCAGCATTAGAAGAAGAATCTACCTGAGTTTGTGTATGATCTTAGCGGTCGTAACTAAGATCCATTTGCTGTTCTCGGCCATTCTGAGGAGTGAGGTAACTTCAGAACAGGGGACAGCGGGCAGGGTTCACCTGCAAAGAGGTATGTTGCAGTATATTATTTTCTAAGGAATGGAATTGACTGAGAAAATACTGCTAATACCCATATAATGTAAGTGCAGCCTTAAATGCAGTAGTAGCGACTGGTATCAGGCTGATATGTATGTATGTTTACACTGAGGTATTTCTGGGGAATGGAACTTCACTAAGAAAATACTGTATACATTTAACTTATATTTGAGCCCCCACTGCAGCGAAAGCGACTAGCAGCAGGCTTATTAATATCATTTCATAATTATTTTTTTTTTTAAAACGTTTACTGGCATGTTAATCGTTTTTCTCTGAGGTACTTGGTGATAAAACTTTTTGGGCATTATTTTTCCACATGGCTGTCGTTTATTTATGAATAAAATCAGTTTACTGAGCTTCCCCACTGTTATAATATGAGTGGGAGGGGCCTATTTTGGCGCTTTATTGCGCAGTAAGAATTCAGTCACAGTCTTCCTATTCCTTCCTCCATGATCCAGGACGTCTCTACAGAGCCCAGGGGTCTCCAAAACTAGTTTTGAGGGAGGTAATCACTCACAGCAGACCTGTGAGACTGTGCTTTTGACTGTGATAAAACGTTTATATTAATCTGTTATCCGTTTTTTGGGTACTAAGGGGTTAATCATCCATTTGCTGGTGGGTGCAATCCTTTGCTAACTTAATGCATTTACTGTGAAAATTTGGTTGCTATAACTAATTTGGTTCATTGTTATTTCAACTGTGACAGTTTATTTGTGCTTCTTAAAGGCACAGTAACGTTTTTTATATTGCTTGTAAATTTATTTCAAAAGTATTTTCCAAGCTTGCTAGTTTCATTGCTAGTTTGTTAAACATGTCTGACACAGAGGAAACTCTTTGTGCAATATGTTTAAAGGCCAATGTGGAGCCCAATAGAAATTTGTGTACTAATTGCATTGATGCTACTTTAAATAAAAGCCAATCTGTACATGTAAAGAAAATTTCACCAGACAACGAGGGGGAAGTTATGCCGACTAACTCTCCTCACGTGTCAGTACCTTCGTCTCCCGCTCAGGAGGTGCGTGATATTGTGGCGCCAAGTACATCAGGGCGGCCCATACAAATCACTTTGCAAGACATGGCTAATGTTATGACTGAAGTATTATCTAAATTGCCAGAATTTAGGGGTAAACGCGACCACTCTGGGATGAGAACAGAGTGTGCTGATAATATTAGAGCCATGTCTGATACTGCGTCACAATTTGCAGAACATGAGGACGGAGAGCTTCATTCTGTGGGTGACGGATCTGATCCAAGTAAACTGGACTCAGACATTTCAAATTTTAAATTTAAGCTTGAGAACCTCCGTGTATTGCTAGGGGAGGTATTAGCGGCTCTGAATGATTGTAACACGGTTGCAATTCCAGAGAAAATGTGTAGGCTGGATAAATATTTTGCGGTACCGACGTGTACTGACGTTTTTCCTATTCCTAAAAGGCTTACAGAAATTATTAACAGACGGTCCCTAAGGTGGAGGGAGCAGTTTCTACTCTGGCTAAGCGCACCACTATCCCGGTGGAGGATAGCTGTGCTTTTTCAGATCCAATGGATAAAAAGTTAGAGGGTTACCTTAAGAAAATGTTTGTTCAACAAGGTTTTATATTACAACCCCTTGCATGCATTGCGCCTGTCACGGCTGCGGCGGCATTCTGGTTTGAGTCTCTGGAAGAGACCATTAGCTCAGCTACATTGGATGAGATTACAGACAAGCTTAGAGTCCTTAAGCTAGCTAATTCATTTATTTCCGATGCCGTATTACACTTAACTAAACTTACGGCTAAGAATTCCGGATTCGCCATTCAAGCGTGCAGAGCGCTGTGGCTTAAATCCTAGTCAGCCGATGTGACTTCTAAATCTAAATTGCTTAACATACCTTTCAAAGGGCAGACATTATTCGGGCCCGGTTTGAAAGAAATTATCGCTGACATTACTGGAGGTAAGGGCCATGCCCTGCCTCAAGACAGGGCCAAACCAAGGGCTAAACAGTCTAATTTTCGTGCCTTTCGTAACTTCAAGGCAGGAGCAGCATCAACTTCCTCCTCTCCAAGACAGGAAGGAACTGTTGCTCGCTACAGACAGGGCTGGAAACCTAACCAGTCCTGGAACAAGGGCAAGCAGGCCAGGAAGCCTGCTGCTGCCCCTAAGACAGCATGAAGTGAGGGCCCCCGATCCGGAAACGGATCTAGTGGGGGGCAGACTTTCTCTCTTTGCCCAGGCTTGGGCAAGAGATGTCCAGGATCCCTGGGCGTTAGAGATCATATCTCAGGGATATCTTCTGGACTTCAAAGCTTCTCCTCCAAAAGGGAGATTTCATCTTTCAAGGTTGTCAGCAAACCAGATAAAGAGAGAAGCGTTTCTACGCTGTGTACAAGACCTTTTACTAATGGGAGTGATCCATCCAGTTCCGCGGTCGGAGCACGGACAAGGGTTTTACTCAAATCTGTTTGTGGTTCCCAAAAAAGAGGGAACCTTCAGACCAATTTTGGACTTAAAGATCCTAAACAAATTCCTAAGAGTTCCATCGTTCAAAATGGAAACTATTCGGACAATCTTACCTATGATCCAAAGGGGTCAATACATGACCACAGTGGATTTAAAGGATGCCTACCTTCACATACCGATTCACAAGGATCATTATCGGTACCTAAGGTTTGCCTTCCTAAACAGGCATTACCAGTTTGTAGCTCTTCCCTTCGGGTTAGCCACGGCTCCAAGAATCTTTACAAAGGTTCTGGGCTCTCTTCTGGCGGTACTAAGACCGCGAGGAATTTCGGTAGCTCCGTACCTAGACGACATTCTGATACAAGCGTCAAGTTTCCAGACTGCCAAGTCTCATACAGAGTTGGTTCTGGCATTTCTAAGGTCGCATGGGTGGAAGGTGAACGTAGAAAAGAGTTCTCTATTGCCACTCACAAGAGTTCCCTTCTTGGGGACTCTTATAGATTCTGTAGAAATGAAAATTTACCTGACAGAAGACAGGTTAACAAAACTTCTAAATGCTTGCCGTGTCCTTCATTCCATTCAACACCCGTCAGTGGCTCAATGCATGGAGGTAATCGGCTTAATGGTAGCGGCAATGGACATAGTACCTTTTGCACGCCTGCATCTCAGACCACTACAATTGTGCATGCTAAGTCAGTGGAATGGGGATTACTCAGATTTGTCCCCTATGCTGAATCTGGATCAAGAGACCAGAGATTCTCTTCTATGGTGGCTTTCTCGACCACATCTGTCCAGGGGGATGCCCTTCAGCAGGCCAGATTGGACAATTGTAACAACAGACGCCAGCCTACTAGGTTGGGGCGCTGTCTGGAATTCCCTGAAGGCTCAGGGATCATGGACTCAGGAGGAGAGTCTCCTTCCAATAAACATTCTGGAATTAAGAGCAGTTCTCAATGCTCTTCTGGCTTGGCCTCAGCTAGCAACTCTGAGGTTCATCAGGTTCCAGTCGGACAACATCACGACTGTGGCTTACATCAACCATCAGGGAGGGACAAGGAGTTCCCTAGCGATGATGGAAGTCTCAAAGATAATTCGCTGGGCAGAGTCTCACTCTTGCCACCTGTCAGCGATCCACATCCCAGGCGTGGAGAACTGGGAGGCGGATTTCCTAAGTCGCCAGACTTTTCATCCGGGGGAGTGGGAACTTCACCCGGAGGTATTTGCACAACTGCTTCGGCGTTGGGGCAAACCAGATCTGGATCTCATGGCGTCTCGCCAGAACGCCAAGCTTACTTGTTACGGATCAAGGTCCAGGGACCCGAGAGCGGTTCTGATAGATGCTCTGACAGCACCTTGGGTCTTCAACATGGCTTATGTGTTTCCACCCTTCCCGATACTTCCTCGACTGATTGCCAGGATCAAACAGGAGAGAGCATCGGTGATTCTAATAGCGCCTGCGTGGCCACGCAGGACCTGGTATGCAGATCTAGTGGACATGTCGTCCTGTCCACCATGGTCTCTGCCTCTGAGACAGGACCTTCTGGTTCAGGGTCCTTTCAAACATCCAAATCTAATTTCTCTGAGGCTGACTGCATGGAGATTGAACGCTTGATTCTATCAAAGCGTGGATTCTCGGAGTCAGTGATTGATACCTTAATACAGGCTAGGAAACCTGTTACCAGGAAAATATACCAAAAAATATGGCGTAAATACTTACATTGGTGCGAATCCAAGAGTTACTCATGGAGTAAGGTTAGGATTCCTAGGATATTGTCTTTTCTACAAGAAGGCTTAGAAAAGGGTTTATCTGCTAGTTCGTTAAAGGGACAGATCTCAGCTCTGTCCATTCTTTTACACAAGCGTCTGTCAGAAGTTCCAGACGTTCAGGCTTTTTGTCAGGCTTTGGCCAGGATTAAGCCTGTGTTTAAAACTGTTGCTCCGCCATGGAGCTTAAACTTAGTTCTTAACGTTTTTCAGGGTGTTCCGTTTGAACCCCTTCATTCCATTGATATCAAGCTGTTATCTTGGAAAGTTCTGTTCTTAATGGCTATTTCCTCGGCTCGAAGAGTCTCTGAGTTATCAGCCTTACATTGTGATTCTCCTTATCTGATTTTTCATTCAGACAAGGTAGTTATGCGTACTAAACCTGGGTTCTTACCTAAGGTAGTCACTAACAAGAATATCAATCAAGAGATTGTTGTTCCTTCATTGTGCCCTAATCCTTCCTCAAAGAAGGAACGACTTCTGCACAATCTGGACGTCGTCCGTGCCCTGAAATTCTATTTGCAGGCAACTAAAGATTTTCGACAAACTTCTTCCCTGTTTGTCGTTTATTCTGGACAGAGGAGAGGTCAAAAGGCTTCGGCTACCTCTCTCTCCTTCTGGCTTCGTAGCATAATACGTTTAGCCTATGAGACTGCTGGACAGCAGCCTCCTGAAAGAATTACAGCTCATTCTACCAGAGCTGTGGCTTCCACTTGGGCCTTTAAAAATGAGGCCTCTGTTGAACAGATTTGCAAGGCTGCAACTTGGTCTTCACTTCACACCTTTTCAAAATTTTACAAATTTGACACTTTTGCTTCTTCGGAGGCTGTTTTTGGGAGAAAGGTTCTTCAGGCAGTGGTTCCTTCCGTGTAAAGGTCCTGCCTGTCCCTCCCGTCATCCGTGTACTTTTAGCTTTGGTATTGGTATCCCATAAGTAATGGATGACCCGTGGACTGACTACACTTAACAGGAGAAAACATAATTTATGCTTACCTGATAAATTCCTTTCTCCTGTAGTGTAGTCCACGGCCCGCCCTGTTTTTACGGCAGGTCTAAATTTTAAATTAAACTCCAGTCACCACTGCACCCTATAGTTTCTCCTTTCTCGTTTGGTTTCGGTCGAATGACTGGGTATGACGTAGAGGGGAGGAGCTATATAGCAGCTCTGCTTGGGTGATCCTCTTGCACTTCCTGTTAGGGAGGAGATATAATCCCATAAGTAATGGATGACCCGTGGACTGACTACACTACAGGAGAAAGGAATTTATCAGGTAAGCATAAATTATGTTTTTTATTTCCATTTCTTAAGTACTGAAATTTTCAGTATAGGTTGGAATACCACGGGCAAAATCAGCTATTTAAAAAAGCCAAAATAAATGTATATGAGCTATTTGTAAACAATTTAAAACACTCCAGCAGTCAAAATGGATAATTGGGAACAAATTAATAGGGGAACTTTTCTGATATCTGAGGATTAAGTATTTTAGTATCTAAAAATTTTTTTTATTTTATTTATTTTTTTACTTTGTACGTTTTTTTTTTGTTTTTTTTACATTTATTGGAGTTTAAGATCATTCCAGTCCATAGGAAAACATGACTGATGTTTATCCCATGGTTTCAATCTGGCATTGACAATATTTTGCATGGAGATCAACAATATTTCAACAACCTTGACCTCAGTAAACCCTATTTAGGACTCTCTTGTATGGCATTTCTTTGCTTTGCAAGTAATTATTTTCATGTTAACATTTTTTTGATAAGTTCATTAATGAGCACACTTTCTTTTGTTGTCACACCCATAACTATATTCTAGGTCCATTGGAATGAGCCTTATGCATGATATGTCCAGATCTGTAATTGTTTGCAGCTTTTGTATACTCAAACCATGATTCTAGTGACTGAACCATTTTAATAAGGTCTTATAAAACTTGCCTCAGAAAGTCATCATATATTTTATATATTAGCTTGGTTTTCGCCGGCACAACATGCCGCAGCTCGATGGCCCATTTTGGGAGGGTCCTTTTAAAACATGGATTATAAGGATGATCTGGAAATGGCAGACAGGGGAGAAGGTTTTCTGAGGAGTTGCCAAGTTTGAGACCAAGTCATAAATGAGCTCTTGAGACATTGTAAATGACAAACTTTAAGTTATTTTTCAGTAGTCCAAACATTTTTCTTTCTAATGACACGGTGAGTCCACGGATCATCATAATTACTATTGGGAATATCACTCCTGACCAGCAGGAGGAGGCAAAGAGCACCACTGCAAAGCTGTTAAATACCACTCCCCTACCCACAACCCCCAGTCATTCTCATTGCTTGTATCAGTTACAAGGAAGGGGTAAAGTTAGGTGTCTGATTCTTCTATCAAGAGTTTATTTTTTTGAACAGTTCAGGTTTGTTCTGGGTTTTTTTCTGGAGTTTAGCTGTGGTCCACTTCAGTCTCTTCAGTAGAGCAGTGGTGGCTTTTAAGCTTTTGGGAGCTGGGGGTGGTATAATCCTTTCTGTGCCTCCCAGGTTGTGAGCTGCCCTTTAGTAAAAGACTATGTAGGTTTAATTAGTCTTTTTCTTTCTGTTTCCACAGGTCCATGTTGGGAAGGAAACCTTTCAAACCCAGTGAGCTGCCTTGCTGCCGGGCAGATTATCATGGAGGTAAGTGCTGTTTTTTTATTTTTCTGAGGGTTCAGAAAATGTTGCCACTTATGGGGTTAATCTTTGGACTTTGAACCTGTTTGTACAGGTTTTATATGTGGGTAGTTTTTTATGGGGCACTGTGAGAGGACAGTCTGACATATTGTGTTTTGCAGACAATTTTTATTTTTTGTTCAGCTCTGTTTGTACTCCTTATTTGGCTCATTTCTCGGTTTCTTGTCAGCCTTAGTCTACTGACAGTTTACTTTGGCATTTTTTATTCCTCCCGGCGTCTGTTTGGGCTAATGTCGGCGGTCGGAGGTGTTTGCATACGCCCATGATGGGCAGGGCTTGTTTTGCGCGCGGTTTGAGGAGGAAGTGTTTTACTAGGCCTTCCTGATGGCTCTGGTCATTCTGAAAGTTAGTACTGGCTGATGCAGGTATGGTCAGTCTGGAGAGCGGGTGGTTACTGTGGTAGAGTCCGGATTATCTCTGCTACGTTACTCTTTACTCCGGTCCGTGGGAGGTCAGGTTAGCACTTCAGCAAGGCTTGTTGAGGTGCATAGGTGCTGCAGGGTTCTATTTTGTACTTTTATTGTATATTTTTCTGTTTTATATGTTTAACGTTCGTTGTTTTTTTTTGCTGCTGCTGCTGCTGTTTTCTGATTTTTGTGGTGTATTTTTATTTTTTTGTGTTAGGATGGATCAAGAGGACTTGCAGGATGTTACTTGCACTTTATGCCTTGATGCTAATGTGGAGCCACCTATCCCTTTCTGTTCCTCATGTATAGAGAGAACAGTTCAGTATAGGGATAGACCTTTTGATTCAGAGCCTTCATTTTTTAAGGAGAATGTTGTTCAGGAGTCTCCTGTTCAAGTAATACCGCAGCTTTCTCCCCAATCACCCCAATCTCAATCCTCTTCTCATGCAGTGCCCTGTGTCTCATCTCAGGTTGGTTTTTCATTGCAGTTTATGGCTACTCACATATCCTCTGGTGTATCTGAGGCTTTGTCTGCTTTTCCTGTTTTGCAGGGGAAGCGCAAAAGGATGTTTAAGGGTTCTGACTCTGTTGGAGTTATGTCAAATGTTTCTTCCCATAGGTTTGAGGAAGAAGATACTTCAGTAGCATCTGAAGGTGAAATTTCAGATTATGATAGTGTAATTCCTTTTGCTGATTCTGAGGTGGTTTCTTTCAGATTTAAGCTGGAGCACCTCTGTTTGTTACTCAGGGAGGTTTTAGCTACCTTGGATGACTCTGATTCAACGGTCATTGTTTCTCCCAAGAAAGCTAGTAAGCTTAATAAGTTTTTTGAAGTTCCCTCTGTGGCGGAATTTTTTCCTGTTCCAGATCGTGTTTCAGAGATTATTTCACAGGAATGGGAGAAGCCTGGAATTCCTTTTTCCCCTTCTCCTATTTTTAGGAAGATGTTTCCTATTGCAGATTCTATTAAGGAATCTTGGCAGACGGTTCCTAAGGTAGAGGGAGCTATTTCCACTTTGGCTAAGAGGATCACTATTCCTATTGAGGATAGTTGTTCTTTTAAAGATCCCATGGATAAGAAATTGGAGGCTTTGCTTAAAAGGATATATGTTCAACAGGGGTCTAATGGCAGCCTGCTGTGTATATTGCTACGATTACCAGTGCGGCTGCATATTGGTTTGATGCATTGTCAGATTCTATTCAATAGGAGACTTCTCTGGAGGAAATTCAGGATAGAATTAAGGCTTTAAAATTGGCTAATTCTTTTATTACAGATCAAGTTGGGAGCAAAGATTTCTGGCTTTGCTGTTCTGGTGCGCAGGGCTTTATGGTTAAAGTCCTGGTCTGTGTATTTATCCCCCACATCTAAGCTTTTATCCATTCTTTACAAGGGGAAGACCTTGTTTGGGCCTGGTTTGGCTGAAATTATTTCTGATATTACTGGAGGGAAGGGGCATTCTCTTCCCCAGGATAAGAGAAATAAGCAGAAGGGTCGTGAGAGTAATTTTCATTCCTTTTGTAACTTCTCTGGTAAGTCTTCCTCTTCCTCCTCCAAGCAGGATCAGTCCAAGCCCTCTTGGTGGTCCAATCAGTCCTGGAGCAGGGGGAAGCAATCTAAGAAGCCTGCCGCTGACTCAAAGTCAGCATGAAGGATCTGTCCCCGATCTGGGAATAGATTGCGTGGGGGGCAGGCTGTCTTTGTTCGCTCAAGCCTGGGTTAGGGATGTTCCAGATCCCTGGGTGCTAGATATTGTGTCCCAGGGATACAAGCGGGAGTTAAAAAAAATTCCTCCCAGGTGCCGGTTTCATCTTTCAAGGTTATCTGTAAACCAGATAAAAAGAGAGGCATTCTTAAGTTGTGTTCAAGATCTTTCTGACATGGGAGTGATAGTTCCTGTTCCAGTTCAGGAGCAGGGGCTCAGTTTCTATTCCAATCTGTTTATCGTTCCCAAAAAGGAGGGAACTTTCAGACCCATCCTGGATCTCAAGTGTGTAAACAAGTTTTCCAGAGTTCCGTCTTTCAAGATGGAAACTATTCGGTCAATTCTTCCTCTGGTTCAAGAGGGGCAATTCATGACTACAGTAGATCTGAAGGATGCGTATCTGTATATTCCCATCCACAAGGATCATCACAAGTTTCTGAGACTCCTAGACAAGATTTTTCAGTTTGTGGCTCTTCCTTTTGGCATTGCAACAGCTCCCAGGGTGTTCTCAAATGTTCTGGGTGCGTTGCTGGCAGTTCTCAGATTGCAGGGGGTTGTGGTGGCTCCTTATCTGGATGACATTTTAGTTCAGGCGCTATCTTTTCAACTAGCAAACTCCCACACAGAGTTGTTGTTGTATTTTCTGCACTCCCAGGGTTGGAAGGTGAATTTAGGAAAAAGTTCCTTGATTCTGGCTACAAGAGTGGTATTTTTGGAAACCATTATAGATTCTCTGGAAATGAAGAACTTTTTGACAGAAGCAAGGAAGTAAAAAATGTTCAATTCTTGTCTGGCTCTTCAGTCATCTCCTCGGCCGTCAGTGGCCCAGTGTATGGAGGTTATTGGTCTGATGGTTTCGGTCATGGACATCATTCCGTTTGCTCGGTTTCATCTCAGGCCTCTGCAGTCATGCATGCTGAGACAGTGGAATGGGGGTTATACAGATCAGTCTCCAAAGATTGTTTTAGATCAGGCTGCAAGAGATTTCCTTCCGTGATGGTTGTCTCAGTATCGTCTCTCTCAGGGAACCTGTTTTTGCAGGCCAACCTGGGTGATCGTGACCACGGTTGCCAGTCTGCTGGGTTGGGGAGCTTTCTGGGGTTCTCTGAAAGCTCAGGGTCTGTGGACCCGGGAGGAATCGCTCTCTTCCTATAAATGTTTTAGAGCTGAGGGCAATCTTCAATGCTCTTCTAGCCTGGCCTCAGTTGGCTTCAACCCGGTTTATCAGATTTCAGTCGGACAATATAACATCCGTGGCTTACATCAATCATCAGGGAGGAACTTGGAGTTCCTTGGCGATGAAGGAGGTAGCCAGGATTATTCAGTGGACGGAAACTCACAATTGCTGTCTGTCTGTGATCCGCATTCCAGGGGTGGACAATTGGGAAGCGGATTTTCTGAGCAGTCTTTTCATCTGGGGGAGTGGGATCTTAATCCGGTGGTGTTTTCCAGTTTGATTCTCAGGTGGGTTCAACCGGAGTCGGTTATTGAAACTATGATTCAGGCATGTAAGCTTGTGACTAGAAAGATTTATTACAAGATATGACGTAAATATCTGTATTGGTGTGAATCTAAGGGCTACTCTTGGAGTAGAGTCAGGATTCCTAGGACTTTGTCTTTTCTCCAGGAGGGCCTGGAGAAGGGTTTATCTGCTAGTACCCTGAAGGGTCAAATTTCTGCCTTATCTATTTTGTTGCATAAACATCTGGCTGATGTGCCAGACGTTCAGTCTTTTTTTCAGACTCTGGTTAGAATCCGGCCTATGGTTAAGTCTGTGACTCCTCCTTGGAGTCTTAATTTAGTTCTGAGAGTTCTTCAACAGGCTTCGTTTGAGCCTATGCATTCTTTGTATATTAAGTTGTTAACTTGGAAGGTTTTGTTTTTTGGTTGCTATATCTTCGGCTCGAAGGATTTCGGAGCTCTCAGCATTGCAGTGTGAAGCTCCTTTTCTTATTTTTCATTCTGATAAGGTAGTACTGCGTACTGCTTTAGGTTAAGAATATAAGAATATTAATCAGGAGATTGTTGTTCCTTCTTTGTGTCCTAATCCTTCTTCTCATAAGGAACGTTTGTTGCACAACCTTGATGTAGTTCGTGCTTTGAAATATTATTTACAGGCGACTAAGGATTTTCGCCAGTCTTCTTCTTTATTTGTTGTCTTTTCTGGGAAGCGTAAGGGTCAGAAAGCTATGGCTACTTCGCTTTCTTGTTGGTTGAGGAGTATTATTCGCTTGGCATATGAGACTGCTGGTCAGCAGCCTCCTGAGAAAATCACGGCTCACTCCACGAGGGCTGTTTCTTCTACCTGGGCTTTCAAAAATGGTGCTTCCATAGATCAGATTTGCAAGGCTGCCACTTGGCCATCTTTGCACACTTTTTCTAAATTTTACAAATTTGATACTTTTGCTTCAGCTGAGGTGGTTTTTGGGAGAAAGGTTCTTCAAGCAGTGGTGCCTTCTGTTTAGGTTAACTCTCTTGTCCCTACCTTATCATCCGTGTACTCTAGCTTGGGTATTAATTCCCAATAGTAATTATGATGATTCGTGGACTCACAGTGCCATTAGAAAGAAAATTAAATTTATGCTTACCTGATAAATTTGTTTAGTTCTTGACACGGTCCACGGCCCGTCCTGTATTTTCAGACAGTTTATTTTTTCATAAACCTTAGGCACCTCTGCACCTTATACTACTTCCTTTCTCCTTTCCCTTTGGTCGAATGACTTGGGGTTGTGGGTAGGGGAGTGGTATTTAACAGCTTTGCTGTGGTGCTCTTTGCCTCCTCCTGCTCGTCGGGAGTGATATTCCCAATAGTAATAATGATGATCTGTGGACTCACCGTGTCAAGAAAGAAACAAATTTATCAGGTAAGCATACATTTCATTTTTTCATGTCATGTGAATGACTGCAGGCATATTTGTAGATCAAATTATATATGAAATAGTTATGTAACCAACCCCAGCATATCATAATTATTTATGTTTTTGTTGCAGAACTAAATACATTTAAGTACACACATGTGTATGTATCTCTCTCTCTCTCTCTCTCTCTATATATATATATATATATATATATATATGTGTGTGTATATATATATATATATATATATATATATATTTATATATATATGTGTGTGTTGCGGGTAAAGTAAGAAATTGGTTTATCCTAGCATTACCTGGGTAAACCTGACATTACCCAAGCGGCTGTGGGTAAAGCCTAATGTAACATGATAAATCTTCTCAGATTGCATTGAGTCACTGCATCAAACATATATACTATGCACTGTAATTCACACATCTTCACTATCTACCTGGGGGGTTCAAGGGGGCAAACATTCACTTGGGGTGGATGCCAGAGGATTGGCAGGGTGCCTTCCTTGAACCCCCCAAGGCAGAGGCAAAAAAAAAAGTCTAGATGGGGGAATTACATTACATTCCGCTTGGGTAATGTCAGGTTTACCGAGGTAGTCCTAGGATTACCCGGATTTCTGACTTTACTTGTAACACTACATATGCAAATCAGTTGTTAAATGGAACATAACAACCAGTACTTTCAAACAGTCAGCATTTTTATTTATGGAAACTGACACCATGTGCACTCCTCATACACTGATCTCAGATCTCCATGTATTAACAAGAATGCCAATTAATTCTTGGGAGTTTTTCAAACTTTGCACTGCAGAATTTTTTGCAATAGTATACAGTGGCTGTACAGCACAGGTATTCACTGTCAACTAAGTGAAATTCTTTGTGTACTGTACATCTTGGTAGCTTACACTTCAAATATTTATTTGCATTGTTTGCTTTGTTTTCGTATATGGTAGTGGTAAACAGCTTTTTCATGCTGGATGATTAGTAGGGTTGCCAGCAGATCTCTTAATGTTCAGGTTAAAGTTATAAATAAAAATTAAAAGGACATGAAACCCAAACTTTCTATTTTTTTCATGATTCAGACAGATCATGCAAACTTAAACTAATTTACTTCTATTATCAAATTTTATTAATTCTCTTGGTATCGTTTGTTAAATAGCAGAGACATAAGCTCAGGAGCGTGCACATGTCTGGAGCACTGTATGACAGCAGTTCTGCAAGGATGTTATACATTTGCAAACGCACTATTTCCTGCCATGTAGTGCTTCAGACAGCTACCTAGGTATCTTTTCAACAAAGAATACGTTGGGAAATAAAGACACTATCCTTGTAAAACGTATTCTAAGAGTGTTGGGATATAATTATAAACATGTGATGATTAATATCAGTCATGGCAGCTTTAGTTCCCGATTTATGCTGTATAATTATTTATGCAAATGTATTCTAATTAGCACAATCAGTATTTTTTTCCATAAATGGTGGCAACCCTAATAGTTAGTAGTAGGTAGAGATAGAGGGTGGGATCTAGAATCTCTGTGTAAGTACAAACAGGGCTAAATGTAGTCATACAATGTGTGAAAAGGAATAGAGAGTCGGACAAGCATGGTGGGGCAGAAGTGAGATGATGGAGTGGATGAGGTGTGAGATTTGGAGTAAGAAAGAAAGCAATGCTGAGGGTTGAAAGGGATCAATATTGTAAGAGAAGTGTGTGAAAAAATAGCATAATTCTAGTAACATTCAAATTGCTTACTAATATATCTTAAACCTTTCCCTAATAGGTAATATTGGGATGATTACAAATGGAACTGTTAAATGCAGTAATGTGTAGTTACATATATAGCCCTTACTGTAGAAGAATGCTCCTGCTGTCTTGAAGGAATATTGCATCATCACAATTGCAAATGCTATATCCATTTAAAGGGACATTCGAGTGTAAACATATAGTGCCAGATTACGAGTGGTGCTCTATTCTTAGCGTGAGGAGTGTAAAAGTGATCACTAGATTGCAGTGTATTTTACACTCTAATCCATATTACAAGTGGTGTGCTGTTTAAATTACAGCAAATTTGTTTGCGTGAACTTGCGGTAATTTAAACTTATCTTATTTTCTATGGGCAGCATTGAGTGACATGTGTGCTCGTATTACAAGTTGAAAGTAAATGCATTTGTGAAAGTAAATGCGACTTGAAAGTTTGCATGATAAATTTGGCTGGAGGTAAAAGTTGCACTAAACTACACTATTAATCCCTAAACTGCCGCAAAGCCCACAGCAAAGTACCACGCTACGATATTAACCCCTAAACTTCCACGCCCCCACTATAAACCCGTAAACTGCCACAACTTCAAATCGCACAGTACCCACTACACGATTAACCCCTAAACCGCCACACCCCACATTGCAAAGTACCCGCTGCATTATTAACCCTTAAACCAACATTTACCCACATCACAAAGTACCCACTAAGTTCCTAACAGCTAACACCCCTAATCTAACACCCCCTAAATTACAAAAATGGAAAACCTAAGATTAAATTAAAAAAAAAAAAAAATAACATAGCAGAAAATACAAGACCTACCATTACAGAAAAAACTAAACTAAAAACCCACAGTTATGCCTATTCTAAAACTAAAGCCCCACTTAACAAAAGCCCACCCCAAAACAAAAACCCTATACTAACTCTAAAAAAACCCCATAGCAATAGCCATTAGAAGGGTTTATTGGAGGACATCAAGACTAAAGGGATTTTGCTCTCCCCCCAAAAAAAAACTAACCCATTCTACAATAAAAGTAACCCCCCCCACCCCCACAATTAAAAGTCTATTTTTAAAATAAACTACTCTACAAATTGCCATGAAAAGGGCATTTGGTTGGGCGTGGTTTAGGGGGTCAACAGTGTAGTGGGGTACTTTATGGTGGGCATTGTGGCAGTTTAGGGATTATTAGAGTAGGGGGTTTATAGAGATTTGGGTTAACATGTGAGTATGGTTCTTAGTTTTTTCCACTTTTCACATTTCATTAAAGGGACCCTAAACCCAATTTTTTTATTTCATGGTTGGGATAGAGCATGCAATTTTAAGCAACTTTCTAATTTACTCCTATTATCAATTTGTCTTCGTTCTTTTGCTATCTTTATTTAAGAAGCAGGAATGTGATGCATAGGAGCCGGCACATTTTTGGTTGAGAACCTGGGTTATGCTTGCTTATTGGTGGGTAAATGTAAGCCTCAAATAAGCAAGCACTATCCATGGTGCTGAACCTAAAATGGACTGGCTGCCAATATTTACATTCCTGCTTTTAAAATAAAGATAGTTAGAGAATGAAGAAAAAATAAAAATAGTAGTAAATTAGAAAGTTGATTAAAATGTCATGCTTTATATGAATCATGAAATAAAAAAATTTGGGTTCAGTGTCCCTTTAAAGTCTGTTGAGGAGTATGTTAACGCATAGTTAGTGCGTGAGTGGGATCAATAAATAATGCTCCACTCGTAATGTAGCCCAAAATGCTCTTGTTTCACTAGAGCATTTTATGGTATTTCCCTTTTCACTGAGTCTTTTAGGATTTGTTTACCGGGAATGCCATCATGCAACACCAGATTTTGATGTACAGTAGCTAGTGACTGAACGTATGCTCCAGATTGACTAACCTACCATATCCTTATCTTGGGCATATAGGGTACTCAGCTTTCAATATATGTTTAACCACTTTGCAAATATTAAAGAGACATAAAACAAGTTGGGATAGAGACAAAATATAACAATATGTACTTTAATTACTTTACCTGCAAATGTATAATGCATTGCCTCGCCATTAACCCTTTCTTTTAAGTTTCTGAATTGTACAGCTCTAACTCCCCCCACACAATTCCTTATATGGCTGTATCTATCTTGATTCTCCACCTTTGCTTTTTTGGAGCATGTCTAGAAGCCAATAAGCTGCTGTGAACTCAGTTGAAATACAATGCCTGTGTTCCAGATGCTAAACATTGATAGGGGGGGGGGGGGGACAGACTATTCCAGACAGCTTGGCTATGTATCTAATTTTGCTTATTTTTGAAAAATATTTTAAAATACTTGCCAGCAATTTAAAAATGTTTTTTTTTATTTTTTACTTAATTAGCCCTTTTAGGATATACACAGATATCATATTTTATGGCACTTTAAAGGGACATGAAGCCCAATTTTTTTCTTTAATTATTCAGATGCAGCATTCAATTTAATACAACTTTTTAATTTGCCATTATCAAATTTTCTTTGTTCTCTTGTTATCATTTGCTTAAAAAAGCTCAGGAGTGTTCACGTAGGAGCACTGTAAAGATTGTTATTGATTTCCAAAAGCAATAGCTGGCAGCACTATTTCCTGCCATATATAGTGCTCCAGACACCTACCTAGGTATCTCTTCATCAAAGAATATCATGGAAACAAAACAAATTTGATAAAAAAAAAATGTACCTTTTGAAGCTTTTTTTTTATTATTTGTGAGCTCTGAATTGCAAGAGAAAATGTTGAGGTTTTAACACCTAGAAGCACAAAGAAATTTGTTGAAATCTAAAATGCATTTAATTTAGTAGACCATTTTATTTTTTTGCTGCAATGTCCTTTTAAGGAGAAAGCCTATAGCATCTATTCAAATAGACCTCTCAATGTATTTACATATTACCCTATAAATATATTGTTTTATACAATTATTAGAAGTGTGCTTTTATCATCAAGATAAGTAATTGTCAGACGTGAGATAATATTTTGGTGGTTTACGTGATAAAGCCCAGATGTTTGTTTCCTGATAAACAGCTAAATAAAAGCTCACATCTGTTTATGTTGTACTTAGCTTACAAAAATAGCAGATGTCTGCCAGGGGAATGTAATTTGAAATAACAGATAAGCAAAAAGGTCAGATGAAGTGAATGAATCATGCAGGATAAGTGTCAATAGGGAGATTTTTTCCCAACTCTCTATTTTGGGGTAATTTAGCAACTAATGCTAATGGTATTCTACGGTTATTTATGTAATTACCTTCATATATCTCATCCACATACAACTTGTAATCTTCAAGGTTTTCTTCTTCTTAAGACTCAGAATTCATGCATATTAAATAATAGGGATATGTATAATCCTTTTTTACCACTCCGCTCATAAATGATCTGTCTGATAAGATCTTAGTATTATAACTGATAACAACTAAAATAACATATTGAGACCGATTTTTAAGGCTTTGTTTCATGAAGTCCTTTTGCTGAGGTGTTTTTGTAAAATATCTAATGAAATCAAATGCTCATTATGGTACTCAAGTAAAATGTTTTCGGACAAGAGGCAGTTATGTTAGCCATTAAAAAGAATAGAAAGAATGAATTTAACGGAGAAGCTTTCAAGACCATATTGGCCCATCACTGGTCTGGTGCTAGGTATGTTTAGGAGAACAGCAGATTTAGAGGTTTATTAGATTATTTATTCTTTTTTCCAATATACTAAAAATGACAAAAAGTATAAACATATAATGAAAATCACTGATAATCATGTGATTGATATCCATAAGCTCTCAGTAAGTTCAGAGTTACACCTTAAATTAAAGGGACACTCTACTGTAAACTTGGTTTCCCTTTATGTGTTCCAATGATTTGCTATACCAGCTGCTGAGTTTAAAATGTATGGAAAATTTATGTTTTTTGCTATATACAAAATAATTGGTTTTGCTAATTAGCCATAAGCCGTTATGGCTAAATAAAAATGTGTTAAGAGAAATTAGGAAAAAACGTAGGGCATTTAAATTATTAAAAGAAAATAGTACAGACTCAGCATACAATATTTATAAGGAATGTAACAAAGCATGCAAAAAAGCAATCAAATTAGCCAAAATTGAAAATGAAAAATTAATTGCCAAGGATTCTAAGTCTAACCCTAAAAGGTTCTTTAAGTACATAAATAGCAAAAAATCTAAGAAGGATAATATAGGTACATTAAAATGTGTGGAGGGTAGCATGATAAATAATGACAGGGAGAAGGCTGAGGTACTAAACCAGTTTTGTTCTTCAGTATACACAAGAGAGGAACCATTGAATGATACTTTGGAACAGAATAGAACATGCCAGTCCATACCACTAACTGGGTTTTGTTTAGAAGATATCAGGAAAAAACTAAAAAATATTAAGGTAAATAAAACTCCAGGCCCAGATGGAATACACCCAAGGGTGTTAAGTGAACTTAGCACTGTTATAGACAAACCTTTACTCTTAATTTTTCAAGACTCATTATCCTCAGGCATGGTACCCCAGGATTGGCGTAAAGCTGATGTGGTGCCACTCTTCAAAAAGGGAAGCAGGGATGATCCAGGAAGCTATAGACCAGTTAGTCTGACATCAATAGTGGGGAAGATATTTGAAGGAATTATAAGGGATTATATTGATGAGCATATTTGTGTAAACAAGATTATGAGTTCTAATCAGCATGGCTTTAGGAGAAATAGATCATGTCAAACTAATCTAATTAGATTCTACGAGGAAGTAAGTAAAAATATAGATAAAGGGGAATCAGTTGATGTGATATACTTAGATTTTGCAAAGGCATTTGATACAGTGCCACATGAGAGATTAATGCACAAAATTAAGAGACTGGGAATAGCTGAAAATGTTAGCTCATGGATAAATAACTGGATAAAAGATAGGGAGCAACGAGTAGTAGTAAATGGATCATACTCAGATTGGACAAAGGTAATCAGTGGCGTCCCCCAGGGATCAGTACTGGGCCCTGTTCTTTTTAATATTTTTATAAATGACTTGGAGCAAGGATTAAATAGCGACATCTCTATTTTTGCAGATGATACTAAGTTAAGTAAGGTCATTAGGTCAGAGCAGGACGAACTCTCTTTACAAAAGGATTTGATAAAATTAGAACTATGGGCAAGTGAATGGAAAATGAGATTTAATACGGAAAAATGTAAGGTTCTACATTTTGGAAGTAAAAATAAGCAGGCTACGTATTTTTTAAATGGGACAAGACTTAGCCAAACACAGGAGGAAAGGGATTTGGGAGTAGTAATAGATAACAAGCTAAAGATGAGTGCACAATGCAGGGCAGCGGCTTCAAAGGCTAATAAGATACTAGCATGTATTAAAAGAGGCATTGATTCAAGGGAGGAAAGCATAATTCTGTCATTATATAAAGCCCTGGTAAGACCTCACCTTGAGTTTGGAGTGCAGTTCTGGGGACCGATTGCTAAAAAAGATATTGCAGAACTAGAAAAAGTTCAGAGAAGGGCCACAAAGCTAATAAGGGGATTGGAGAAATTAACCTATGAGGAGAGGTTAGCCAAACTGGGTCTGTTCTCTTTAGAAAAAAGGCGCTTGAGAGGTGACATGATTACTTTATATAAATATATTCAAGGCCCATATACAGAGATGGCAGAAGCTCTTTTTATTCCAAGAAAATTGTTTCTGACAAAAGGTCATAATTTAAGGTTGGAGGAAAGGAGATTTAATCTCCTGCAACGTAAACGTTTTTTCACTGTAAGAGCAATAAAATTGTGGAACTCATTACCAAAGGAGGTAGTGAATGCCAATACCATAGATTCATTTAAAAATAGTCTGGATAAATTTCTGTATATAAACAAAATTCATGGATATGATTGCTAGTATTAAATGGGTCACATTTTAATGGGGTTATTTAAGCTTAACTGGAGCTTTTTGTAAGTATTTTAGATTTGTATAGGTTGAACTCGATGGACTTCAGTCTTTTTTCAACCTTATCTACTATGTTACTATGTTATGTTAAATCACAACCCAATCAAATGTGCTAATCTTGCAAAGAGAGCATATATTATTATCTTATATCTCTGTACTCACAAAGTCCTCCTTGTTCTTAAATTTTTCAGTGCATGTGACGGTTTCAGCAGGCAAAAGCAACTATTTTAAATGACAACATTTTAATAAAGCTATTTGTAATAGATTAAAAAAAATAAATCACAGTACATTGACCCCTTTTATTTTTTTCCAAAATTTCCTTTATTTTTTATATGAAATATAACAAACAGTGGAAAAATATAATCATAGGCATTACATGAAATTGTAGGTACATATTGGTCTTCATGGGTCAAATTCAGTTATTAGTTATTATCAAGTTTTCATAACATTCACATACTAAGATGCCAAATAGTCTTCCCAAATAAATTTTAAATTACAATAAAACTCCATTTGCTGAGACTGTATATAATGGTATTTCTCTAGGGTTACCAGTTGTGTAACATATTCCTTCCATCCGGTTACCATGGGAACTGATGGTGTTTTCCCCTTTTATTGTTTTTTTTCACTCTAAATTGATATACCTGTAAAGAAAATAAATTATTGGTAATAAATGTAACCTAGAGAGAGAGTTAAGAATAAAAATGCAAGTATTTTATATGAAGAGTGCAATGGAGAAGAAGTGGAAAAGTGTACTGATATGTTGGATGGGATATGCCATGGGTAATACTCTCTAGATCAGTGTTTCTCAACTCCAGTCCTCAGGACCCTTAACAGGCCACATTTTCATTATATCTTAACTAGAGCACAGGTGAAATAATCATCTGATCAGTACCCATGCTCTCACACTAGGCGCTAGCGTCAAACCCTATCCATTATACGATTGGTTGTGCATCTGGTGACCTCATGGAGACACGGACCAATCAGATCATGCATTAATGGCCGAGGGCAGATATGCTGCAGATAGTTCTAATCGGAGCCTCGGGCGCCGCAACCGTCTCTGGGAACCTAACCATGGGTCCCACCCCCCATGACGTGCTTTTAAAGGTTCTCAGACAGACCGGACTGTTATCCGACGGACATTTGTCTGTTAGATTATTATCCGTTGCACACATATTCTGTCCAAGTACCTTTAAAAACACGTAATTGGGGGTGGGACCCATGGTTAGTGTCCCAGAGGTGGTTGCGGCGTTTGAGGCTCTGATTAGAAAAGAAGCGTATCTGCCCTCGGCCGTTAACGCATAATCTGATTGGTCCGTGTCTCTGTGAGGCCACCGGATGCACAACCAATCGGATAATAGATACAATTTGTCGCTAGCGCCTAGTGCTCTCACTCCGAGATGATTATTTCACCTGTGCTCTAGTTAAGATGTAATAAATATGTGTCCTGTTTAGGGTCCCTAAGACTGGAGATGAGAAACACTGCTCTAGATACATCAATACATTCAATACTAACTAAAGTTTTGTTGTTTGTTGTTGCTATAGCTAGAGAATACCAGAGTCATTTATGATTATGCACATTGTGAGACATTATCTCACCCTGTATTATAATGAGTGTTTTAAAGTTACCGAAGGCATTATGGTAACTCAGAATTTGTGATCCTAAATATTTTATATTAGGTTTATATTAGGTATTTACGGGATTTACGGGAGCCATATAATAAACCTTGCTGTGAGATATTTGTTCTCTGCCTTGTTACTTTCTTTTGTGCAGTGGATAAAGCACCAATGTGAAGTTGAAGAATAAATTTTATGACATACTGCTGTATCATTTTGTAATGGCTGAGAGCTGCTTATTAGCACATTGTGTAAATCATGTTGGATAGGTTTATAGTTGCACTTGTAATAGAAGCTCATTATAATCTCAAGTAAAAAAAAAATTCTCCAAAAAAGAAAAACTGTCAGGCTGACAATTATTTAAAGGGCAACTTTGATCAAATAATAAAAATGTATTTGTTTCCTAGATACTAAATTGCTTGTTGTAATTTTGTGTTTAAATGAAAGGGACAGTCAACTGTAATAATAAAATTCTGCAATTTTGATATTAAAGTGTTTGTAAATAGTGGGAACATTTTTATGGAAGTTACTAATCTTTTGTCAAGCGGATAACGATACAGGGCTAGATTACAATTAGAATGCTAATTAGCGCTTTCGCTAGAGCGCTCATCAGGTTGCACTGGTATTACGAGTTGAAAGTAAGAAGTTATCGTTTTAGCATTAACCCGTCAAGTGCAAAAATCCCATCTTATACTTTTTCAGTGCTTGATAACCTATTCCCCCATAGAAGTCATGCAAACTCAATCTTCATAAGCCCCTACTCTAATGACCTCTTAAAGGGACAGTCAAGTCCAAAAAAATCTTTCATGATTTAAACAACTTCCCAATTTACTTGTATCACCAATTTTGCTTTGTTCTCTTGGTATTCTTAGTTGAAAGCTAAAATTAGGAGGTTCATATGCTAATTTCTTAGACCTTGAAGTCTGCCTCTAATCTGAATGCATTTTGACCACTAGAGGGCATTAGTTCATGTGTTTCATATAGATAACATTGAGCTCACGCACATTAAGTGACCTAGGAGTGAGCACTGATTGGCTAAAATGCAAGTCTGTCAAAAGAACTGAAATAAGGGGGCAGTCAGCAGAAGCATAGATACAAGGTAATCACAGAGGTAAAGCGTCTATTATTATAACTGTGTTGATTATGCAAAACTGGGGAATGGGTAATAAAGGAATTATCTTTCTATTTAAACAACAAAAATTCTGGTGTTGACTGTCCCTTTAATCGCCACATAGCCCACCGCAAAGTCCCCACTACACTATTAACCCCTAAACTGCCAGCCCCCAACGCAAAGTAAAACACTACACTATTAACCCCTAACCCTTCAGCTGCCCAAAGCAAAATAACCCACTAACATCTAAACCCTCTAACCTAAAACCCTCTAAGTTAACCCAAGATAGACTAACCTTTTCCAAAAAAAACTAACTACCTTTAAAAAAATAAAACTTGTGAAAGTAAAAAAAAAAAAAATCTAATCTTGCCTTTTAAAATAAAAAAAACTTACATTACCAAAAAAAAAAATAAAAAAAAAATAAATTACTTAAAAAAAACAACTAAAAAAACATAATAAAAAATAACAAACGGTACACTTACAAAAAATAACAAAGAAATTACTAAAAATAAAAAAAGAATTATGCCTATTCTAAAACCCCATTTAGCGCTTTTGCGGCCTAGATAGAAAAAACAACCTAATCTAAAAAAAAAACAAAAAAAACCACCCAAAAACAAACAAAAAAAACCTCACCTAACACTAAAGCCCAAGATGGTACACACCAAAGATGATGATGGTGGCGCTCCATCTTCCTCCAGGCGGTGGTCCATCTTCGTATCTAAATCCCGGTGGCGGTGTGTTTGCGATGTGGGGGGCTGGGGGTTTAGGGGTTAACAGTATAGAAGCTTACTTTGCAGGTGGGGGTGGCTGTTTAGGGGGTTAGTGTAAAGAGGTAGATTGCAATGTGGGGGTGGTGGTTTAGGGGTTCATAGTGTAGTTAAAGGGATAGTATACACTCATTTTCATATAACTGCATGCAATAGACACTACTATAAAGAATAAGATGCACAGATACTGATATAAAAATCCAGTATAAACCTGTTTAAAAACTTACTTAGAAGCTCTCAGTTTAGCTCTGTTGAAAAGGTAGCTGGAAAGCCCACTGCAAGTGGTAAATAAGACACTCCCCCTCCCCCTTCTTTTGCATATGAAAAGGCCCTTTACACAAACAGGAGCAAGCTGGAGTAGGCATCTGATGGTATTCTCATAAAACTTTGGGACTTGGTTAGGAGTCTGAATATCAGAGCAATGTTATTTAAAAATAAGCAAAAGTATACATTTAAAAAAAACAAAAAACTTTATGGGCTATATAAATAGATTATCTACAAAACATTTATGCAAAGACAAAATGAGTGTATAATGTCCCTTTAAGTGCAACTGTTTCATCCGTAAAAGATCTTTACGCAGTTTTTCAGGTTGCGTAAAAAGTTTGATAAGTAAATGCGTTTGTGCATATTATCGCTCTACGCTACCCATACAAAATATTGAAAGCGTAAATTACTGTGAGCTTGTGCAAACTAATTTGCAGTAATTTTAACAGCATGCCACTTGTAATATGAATTTGAGTGTAAAGAACACCACAATCTCACGATCGTGTTAACGGTTGCGCTCCACTCATAATCTAGGCCAATATTATTATGACTTTGGATATACACATAGCAGTTGGAAACCAGTTGAAGGTTGTTTTCATCTTCCTCTTACATCTGTAGCATCCTTAAAAGGGACATACCTCAAATATTTTATATCATGTATATGAAAGAGAAACCGTTAAACACATTAAATGTATTATTTATTTATTTATTTTATAAGTGAGCCCCTGGACTCTACTGATCACTAGTTGACAGAGGCCACTCCCACAGAAAAACTTTGGTTTATTCAGTATAGGAACATACAATTTACAAAAAAAATAACATTTTGAATGTCCCTTTAACCATTAATTTTTGTGAACCCTTTGGAATTAGTTGGTTTTCTGCACGAATTGGTCATAAAAGTCACAAGTATAGACAAACACAATATGCTTAAAGTAAAAGTCAATCCTAGCATTTTTGAAGCGCTAGAATTGACTATTGAAACAAATAAAGGTGACTTTCATTTATGAAGTATAACATACTTCATGCAGAAAACTCCTTTATTTGTTTAAACCAATCGCCATTCTGAGTTGCTAAGGAAGCCCACGGCAGATCACTGTTTTGCTTGAGAGGTGATGTTTTCACCTCTTAGCCAATAGCCATTCGGTAAATCCAGCTTGGCGCTCTTGGGAGCCTAATTTATCGAACGGCTATTTGCTAAGAGGTAAATGCGTCACCTCTTAGCAAAAAATTATTTTGCTGTGGGCTTCGTTTGCAGCTAAGAACGGCAATCTGTTGAAACAAATAAAGGAGCTTTCTACATATCTTATACTTCATGAATAAAAATCCCCTTTATTTGTTTCAATAGTCAATCCTAGCTTTTTAAAAACGCTAGGATAGACTTTCACTTTTAGCTAAAAACACACAAACGATTATAATCTCTCATGTCTTTATTGAACTTATCCCATTAAACATTCACAGTGCTGTGGATAAAGTAAGTGAATTTAAAAGCTAGTTTATCCTCCTTTGGTAGCAATAACCTTAACCAACTTTTTCCAGTAGCTGAAAATTATACCTGCACGACATTCAGGAGGATTTTTTTTACTACTCTTCCTTACAGAACTTCTTCAGCTCAGCCAAATTATTAGGGTGTCTGGTGGGGACAGCTTTCTTGAGGTCATTCTACAGCATTAGGATGTCTGGTGGGGACAGCTTTCTTGAGGTCATTCTACAGCATATCCATAAGGTTAAGAGGCCTATTTATCATATGTTTGTCGGATCAGGTCCGACAGACATTGCTGAATGCGGAGAGCAATACAAGAGCTGCTGGTGCAACGCCGCCCCCTGCAGACTCGCAGCCAATGGGCCGCCAGCAGGGAGGTGTCAATTAACCCGATCGTATTCGATCAGGTTGAATTGCGGCGATTCCTGTCCGCCTCCTCAGAGCAGGAGGAAAGGGTTATGGAGCAGCCAGAAACACAGCCCTTCAAGCTTCATATGGAGCTTGATAAATGGGCCTCTAAGGCTCTAACTGGGCCACTCCAGACGTTTTTTTTCTCAAAAACAAACAAACGGTACACTTACAAAAAATAACAAAGAAATTACTAAAAATAAAAAAAGAAATATGCCTATTCTAAAACCCCATTTAGTGCTTTTGCGGCCTAGATAGAAAAAACAACCTAATCTCACAGCAGGAGGACAGGGTTATAGAGCAGCGCTCTTTAGACTGCTGCTCCATAACTTGCGTTTCTGTCGAGTCTGAAGACTCGCCAGAAACACGGCCCTTCAAGCTCCATACGGAGCTTGATAAATGGGCCTCTAAGGCTCTAACTGGGCCACTCCAGACGTTTTTTTTTTTCCATTCTGTAGTGGATTTACATCAATGTTTAGGTTCATTGTCCTGCTGCATCACCCAACTTCTACTGAGCTTCAGCTGGCGCACAGCCACCCTGATATTATCCTGTAAGACATCTTAATAAACTTGGGAATTTGTTTTTCTCTTAATGATGTCAAGTAGTCCAGGCCCAAAGCAGCAAAGCTACCCAAAATTATGATGCTCCCTCCACCGTATTTAACCATTGGGATTATTTTTCATGTTGGTATATGTTGCCTTTTTTACGCCATACGTAGTGCTGTATCTTCTTCTCAAACAACTCAACCTTAGTTTAATCAGTCCAAAAAACATTTTTCCAATAGCGTTGTGGAATGTCAAGGTGGTCTTTAGCAAACTTCAGACGCACAGCAATATTTTTTTTGGGAATTCAGCAGCTTTCTTTGTGGTGTCCTGCCATGGACACCATGAGGTAGATTTATCACAGGTCGAGCGGACATGATTCTCTTTATCGAATCATGTCCACTTGACCTCGCTAAATGTCGTCAGCGTATGCTGTCAGCATTTAACATTGCAGAAGTGTTTATTGTGAAATGCTTGTGCAATGCCACCCCCTGTATACTCACGGCCGCTAGCAGGTGGTGTCATTCATCCCGATTGGATCGGGATGATTTCAGTCTGCCACCTAAAAGGTGGAGAAGTTAAGGAGCAGCGGGGTAGGAAGCAGTATTCGCTGCTTGTTAAATGACTGTTCAATGTTTTCCATATAGTAGACTCGTGAACAAAAATGTTTACCAGTTCTAATGATTTCTTTTTAGCTGTCACTCTAAGGTTCTTTTTTACCTCATTTATAATTATGCGATGTGCCCTTTGCGTTATGTTGGCTAGGTGAGTAGCCACAGTACTAAAGAAGCTCTCTGGCAATGAGAGAGGTTTCTCGGATATTGTAATGGGCAGAGTCCCAGAACTGCTCGCTCTCAGCAATCCACATTCCGGGTGTGGACAACTGGGAAGCAGATTTCCTCAGCAAGCAATCCTTCCATCCGGGGGAATGGTCTCTTCACCCTGTGGTGTTTGCAGGGATTTGCCACAGATGGGGGATGCCGGAGATAAACCTCATGGCGTCCAGACTCAATTGCAAGCTACCCAGATAGGGTTGTGGTCCAGGGATCCCCAGGCAGAGCTGATAGATGCTTTAGCGGTGCCTTGGGGGTTCAACCTAGTCTACATATTTCCACCGTTGCCACTTCTACCTCGTGTAGTAGCCCGCATCAAGCAAGAGCAAGCTTTGGCTATTCTGATTGCTCTGTTGTGGCCGTGGAGGACGTGGTTTGCAGATCTGGTGGGGATGTCATCTTCTCCTCCATGGAGGTTACCCTGTCGCAGGGATCTGTTGGTACAGGGTCCCTTTCAACATCAACATCTAGATTCTCTGAGGCTGACTGCGTGGTGATTGAACGCTTAGTCTTGGCCAAGAGAGGGTTTTCTGAGAGAGTGTTTGATACACTCGTTCAGGCTAGGAAGCCGGTCACTCGTTGCATCTATCATAAGGTGTGGAGGACTTACTTGTCCTGGTGTGAGAAGCATGGATATCCTTGGCACAAGGTTAAGGTATCCAGGATTCTGTCCTTTCTCCAGGATGGTTTGTAAAAGTGACTTGCCGCCATTTCCTTGAAGGGGACCGATTTCGGCATTATCTGTTTTGTTGCACAAGAGGCTCACTGAGCTTCCTGATATTCAGTCCTTTGTTCAGGTTCTGTCTAGAATCAGGCCTGTTTTTAGACAGTCCGCTCCTCCCTGGAGCTTAAACTTGGTTCTGTGGGTATTGCAGAGGATTCCGTTTGAATCTATGCACTCTATTGACATTAAGATTCTTTCCTGGAAGGTTCTCTTTCTGTTGGCTATTGCATCGGTTCGCAGAGTCTCTGAGTTGGCGGCCTTGCAATTTGAGCCTCCTTATTTGGTCTTTAACGCTGATAAGGCTGTTCTGCACACTGGTTTGGGATTTCTTCAAAAAGTTGTGTCTAACCATAACATCAATCAGGAAATAGTAGTTCCTTCTTTGTGTCCTCACCCCTCTTCTCCTAAGGAGAGGTTACTTCATAATTTGGACGTGGTTCGAGCCTTGAAGTTTTATCTTCAGGCTACAAAAGATTTCAGTCAGTCTACATCTTTTTTTGTGGTGTATGCAGGGAAGCGCAATGGGCAGAAAGCCTCTTCTACTTCTTTGTCCTTTTGGTTGAGGAGCATAATTCGCTTAGCCTATGAGACAGCGGGACATAAGCCTCCTCAGAGCATCACGGCTCATTCGACTAGAGCTGTGGCTTCATCTTGGGCCTTTAAGAATGAGGCCTCTATGGAGCAGATTTGTAAGGCGGCTACCTGGTCCTCCTTACATACCTTTATAAAGTTTTACAAATTTTACGTTTTTGCTTCAGCGGAAGCAGTTTTTGGGAGAAAGGTTTTACAGGCTGTGGTGCCCTCAGATTAGGGTCCGCCTTCTTTGCCCTCCCGTTTTTCATTCAGTGTCCTCTAGAGCTTGGGTATTTGTTCCCACAAGTAATGAATGAAGCCGTGGACTCTCCTCCCCTTTAGATGGAAAACATAAATTATGTTAACCTGATAATTTTATTTCCATTGAGGGGAGGAGAGTCCACAGCTCCCGCCTGTCGCTCCGTTGGGCGGACCTAAATTTTGTTTTTGTTCTTCCTACACCATTTATATCCTGATATTTCTCCTACTGTTCCTTGTTCCCTCAGCAGAATGACTGGGGGATGAGGGAAGTGGGGGAGGTATTTAAGCCTTTGGCTGTAGTGTCTTTGCCTCCTCCTGGTGGCCAGGTTCTTAATTTCCGCAAGTAATGAATGAAGCCATGGACTCTCCTCCCTTTGATGGAAATAAAATTATCCGGTAAGCATAATTTTTGTTTTTTCAGTCTATTTCAGTTCTAGAATCTATGGGAGTGATTGTTCCTGTTCCTTTATGAAAACAGGGAATAGGGCTTTATTTCAACCTCTTCATTTTTCCAAAGCAGGAAGATACTTTCAGACCAGTTCCGGATCTAAAAGCTCTGAAAAAAAAATAGAAGTTTATGTCCACAATAGATTTAAACGCTGCTTACCTTCATGTTCCTATTCATGGTGAACATTAACAGTTCCTAAGATTTGCCTTTCTAGACAATCACTTTGTTTGTTGCTCTACCATTTGTTCTGGCTACAGCTCCCAGAATATTCTCAAAGGTTCTGGGTTCTCTTTAGTCTGTGATTATAACTTGGTTTAAGCTCCATCTTTCATTTGAACCTATACATAATGTTCTTAGCTTCTTTCTTCAAAGGTTTTGTTTCATTTTTGCTAGAAGAGTATCTGAGTTATCTGCTCTTTTTATGTGATCCTCATTTTATTTTTCAGTATAAGGCAGTTTGAGCACTATATTTGACTTTTTGCCTAAGGTTGTATCTACGGATAATAAGAGTCAGGACATTGTTGTCCCTTCTTTATGTCCTAATCCCAAGAATTCTTCAGAGAAGCTTCTTCATAACTTGAATGTTGTAAGAGTGTTGAAGTATTATGTAGATGCTACTAAGGACTTCAGACAAACTTCTAGTTTGTTTGTTCACTTTTCTTCTGCCGTTTTTTCTTCTATGTTGAAATTTATGATCCATAAAGCTTACTTGGAGGCAGTTCAGCCTCCACCAAAACAGATTACTGCTGATTCTTCTAGGACAGTTGCAACTTCTTGGGATTTCGAGAATGGGGCTTCAGTTGACCAAATTTGCAAGTCAGTTATTTGGTCTTCTTTGCATACTTTTACTAAATTCTACCATTTTTATGTTTTTGCTTCTTCTGAGGCAGCCTTTAGTAAGAAAGTCCTTCAGGCAGTTGTTTCAGGTATATATATATATATATATATTCTGTTTTTTTCTTTGAGTTCTATTTGGGTTGTGGATTTAGTTTGAAAAAATATGTTCTTTTTATCCTGCCCCTATTTCTCTTTACTTGTGCACTCCACAGCTTGGGTTTTAGTTTTCAGGAGTAATAAATTGTGGACGCTCAACATTTGTATGAAAGAAAACATAATTTATGCTTACCTGGTAAATTAATTTCTTTCATGGTAGTGAGAGTACACACGACTTTTTACTTGGCTATACATCAAACTAGTTTCCAGTAAGTTGGGAGGGATTCGGAAATCTTTGTCTTCTCCTAGTGGCAGGGAAGAATAATTCCCAAGAGTAATGAATTGTGGACTCTCACCAACATGAAAGAAATTAATTTATAAGGAAAGCATAAAATGTTTTTCAACAAAAGATACCAAGAGAATGAAGAACATTTGATAATAGAAGTTAATTAGAAAGTTGATAAAAATTGCCTGCTCTGTTTGAATCATGAAAGAAAAAATTGGGGTTTTGTGTCCCTTTAAGCACTGAAACTGGTAAAAACCTTGGTCCTTAAGGGGTTAAAAGGACGTACTACTCAAATGCAAAATCACTTGAAAGTGATGCGTCATATATGTAAAAAGCTGACTAGAACATAACATATATGAATATCTCTATTTAAAAAGAAAATTTCCTCAGTAACTAAATCCTATTGTATAGGGACTTTATGCATCCAGTTATCCTGGGACTTACATGGGAGCGTACATGTGCAGACACAATCACTCGATTCCCGTCCTCAGTTTACAAAAGTTTACTAAATCCCATGAGATTATTGTGAAATCACGCAGTAAAGCATGGTGTGACTGCAGCATGGGTCATGCTGATTGGCTGGGTTTATTTTTTCACCATGCAGGTGGAAGTAACAAGAGTAGCTGATGGAAAACGGCTCACATCTCCTTTTTATTTAGAGATGTTAATGTGTGTCCCTTTAAAGGGACATGAAACCCAACATTTTTCTTTCATGATTCAGAGGATAACATTTAAAAAAGGTTTTAATTTACTTCTATTATCATATATGCATGCATGGCAGGAAATCTATTGCTCCTGCATCTATTGCTTTTGCAAATGTATAACATTCTTGTAAAACTGCTATTGTATAGTGCTGCAGACAAGTGCATGCTCCTGAGCTTACCTTCCTGTTTTTTTAACAAAGTATACCAAGAAACTAAAGGCAATGTAATAATAGAAGTAAATTGGAAAGTTGGTTAAAATTGTATGTTCTATCTGAATTAATAAAGAAAAAAAAATAGGTTTTATGTCCTTTTAAATTAACTATAGGTATGTAAAGTAATACAAAAAACCCCAAATGTATATAAAAATAGAAATTTGTTAATGAAATAAAAACTAAATTCTAACCAACCAACAAAACCATTGCTGAAAGAAATTATAATGACATTGAAAATGCAAAATTATAATAACCCAACAAATGTTATGAGGTGCAGAGTATGGGATGGATAAACTGTAGAATGAACGATCTTTGTATTAGTTTTTGCATGATTCATCATGGGCTGCAAAGTGAACGAATGGCTGAATAAAATTTATATTGATGAATATGTTCTCATATCTGAAAATATTATTCTCAGCATAATGCTGTAAAATGATTTTATTTAAGAAGTTCCGGAAATTACGCTAATCTTCTGATCTGGTCAGGAAGAAATGAGGTCATCTTAATCTATTATAGCATCTGCCAATTCCTCACAAAGTCATAAAAATCAGTTTTAGTGCATGTAATAGGTGAAACGTCTTGACATATCTTGAAAATGTTCCATGGCCTATGCTCTGACTTGAATACATATTTATGTGAGTAGTGTTGTGTTCTTAATTTTATTCTCCTGCCCTTTCCTAATACACTGGAAGAAGTTCATAAAAGTCCATTAGTAATGATAATGAATCTACACAAATGTGGTTGCCTGAACAACTCCAATAATGTTTCTGTTAAAAGGCATCACTAGGTCACTTAGCAGTAGTGCACTCATATCTTGTTAGCTTTTTTTCTTTATGAGGCTCAAGAATAAGATTTAGTATAAGAGCAACTGAACAGCTAAAATAACACAGTGTGGAATAAATCAGTATTAATAAAATCATAGACCAACTAAACGCACAATAAAGTATATTATGAGCAATAGTGCTTTGTAATACTTTGTGCAAGAGTTTGAATCTGAAAAAAAATAAAATATTTTTAACCCCTTAGTGACCAGACCATTTTTCAATTTTCTTACTGTTTGGGACCAGGGCTTTTTTTTACATTTCTGCTGTGTTTGTGTTTAGCTGTAATTTCCCTCTTACTCTTTTACTGTACCCACACATATTCTATACCATTTTCTTGCCATGAAATTGACTTTCTAAAGAGAGTAATTTTTTTCATCATATCTTATAATTTACTATAAAAAAATTTGATGAAAAAATGAAAAGACACACACTTTTTCTAACTTTGACCCACAAAATTTGTTACACATCTACAACCACCAAAAACACCCATGCTGAATAGTTTCTAAACTTTTTCCTGAATTTACAATGTTTACATGTTCTTTGCTTTTTTGGCAAGTTATAGGGCAATAAGTACAAGTAGCACTTTGCTATTTCCAACCTTTTTTTTCTTTTCTTCAAAATTAGCGATAGTTGCATTGGAACACTGATATATGTCGGGGATTCCTGATTAACCCTTCACATGTTAATATCTTTTTTTAGTGGACAACCCATTTTGGTATATTTCATGCCACCATTTCACCGCCAAATGCGATCAAATAAAGAAAATCGTTAATTTTTTCACAATTTTAGGTTTCTCACTGAAATTATTTACATGCTTTTTGGTAATTAGGCCACTAAATGCCGCCTGCGCACCACACTTGCACGTCCAGCAGTTAAGGGTTTAATTAGGTATCTTGTAGGGTTAATTTTAGCTTTAATTTAGAGATCAGCCTCCCACCTGACACATCCCACCCCCTGATCCCTCCCTGACCCCCCTCAAACAGTTCTTTTCCCTCCCCCACCTCACAATTGTCCCCATCATCTTAAGTACTGGCGGAAAGTCTGCCAGTACTAAAATAAGACATTTTTTATTTTTTTATTTATTTTATAGTTATTCTGCAGTGTTGGATCCCCCCTTAGCCCCCAACCTCCCTGATCCCCCCCCAACAGCTCTCTAACCCTCCCCCCTCTAGCTAGTTGCAGCCATTTTGGGTACTGGCAGCTGTCTGCCAGTACTCAGTTTGTTCTAAAAAAAAGGGCTTTTTTTTAGAAGTAAAGAAATAAAACCCCAATTTTCTGTAGTGTAGCTGCCCCCCTAAATACCCTACCTCCTCCCAGATACCTTTTCAAACATTTATTCCCCCCTCTCCCTCCATCCCTTATATGTTTCTGTAGTATAGCGATCCCAGTCCCACCCGCTCCTACGCTTGCGCCCACCTGCACCCGCTCCCGTGCACCTGCCCCCCACTACCGGCACCATCTTCTGGCCTGAGAGGAAGTAGACCAGCGATTGGCCGCCCCACCCGCCTCCCTGCTATGGCTCCCACCCACCAATGATCAGCACCATTGATGGCCGATGCAGAGAGGGCCACAGAGTGTCTCTCTCTGCATCAGTGTCTACAAAAAGGGTATTGCAGGATTCCTCAATATCAAGCCATCACTGCAATACTCTGAAAGCATCTAGAAGCCATCAGGATCACTTCCAGCACTTGAAACCCCAGAGGATGTGTCAGGCACGTCCTTGGTCATTAACTGACACCCAATGTAGGACGTGCCTGAAACGTCCTTGGTCGTTAAGGGGTTAAATGAACAGTAAAGTAAAATTGCTATTTAAATTTGTTGGATTGAACATGAAATTGTAAATAACTTTTCAATTTACTTCTATAATCAATTTTGCTTAGTTATCTCTGTATCCTTTAATAAAAAGTAATTTTAGATGAACTCAGGAAAGTGCACATTTTAAGCCATCTGACAGCAGTGTTTGCAAAAATGTTATAGGAATATTGTACATAGTTGCCAATACTGCTGCCTTAGAATAGTAATGACACTTGCATGCTCCTTAGCTTCTGTCACTCTGCGTAGATTTATTCTTCAACATAGGATACCATGGGCTCGATTTTTCAAGCCCTTTTCTCCACTTTGACTGCAGGTTCACACAAGTTAACCTGCAGTACGGTTTTATCAAGCAGCGGTCATCACAGTTGATTCCCTGCCCTGTTCTGCACCTCTTAGGTGGAGAATTGCAATCTCCCCAGTCTCTTCCGACTGGGGAGATTGACAGCTCCTCTCCGCTCATGATTGGCTGTGCACGGGTTTGCATGCCAGCACACAGGAACACTTGTGTGCAATGTTAAATGCGGGCAGTGAATTGATGCCCGCCAGAGGAGTAGCTGGGTGGCCAAGGGCGAATATGTCCACCCCTGTCCACCCGTGTTGGATAAATTGACCCTAAGAGAAGAAAGCAAATTTGATAATAGAGGAAAACTGGAAAGTTGTTTAAAATTGCTTGAATTATTTATTCTGACTTTACTGTCCCTTTAAGTACAGTACTTATAATTGCATGCCAAGAATTAGACTCAAAACTTTATTTAAATTTAATCCAGACAGGCCTAAAATTTGTTGCTGGCAATCTCTCTGAAACAAAATTGCTGTGGTAGTGTCAGGATCTTTTGTAATGGAACAAGTGAAATATTATGATCTTCTGAACAGGATTAGCTTAAAACTGGCAGGTGTTCTATAACAGAATGTGGTGCTGGCTTTCTGTCTGCAACATGGTGTGTGTGAAGCTGGCATGCTTTCTGCAATACAACTGGTACAGAGATAGCAGGCTGCAGAGCAAGCCGAATGGGCACTGGCTTTGGCTGCAGAGCAAGGCTAGTACAAACAGCAGGACTGGTACACAAACAGGTTAGGATCCAAAGCTAACAGCTGCTGAAACAGTATGAGGAACCATGAGGTACAAATGCAAAAGTGATAAAATCGGAACATCTAGGTAGACAAGATGACAGCACAGGGCAAGAATAATGTGGCAACTAAAAGTAAGCTGAATAGAAGAAGCACAAGATGCAATGGGGAATTAAAATAAGAAAATAATGGAAGAAAGAGTTAGACTCTGTGCCAAGGGATTCAGCATTAAGCGTCTTTAAAATAGAATAAAAATAAATAAATAAAAAAATTAAATTGTGTATTTTTGTATAAGTGTGTTTTATAAATTTAGCAGAGATTGTTTACTGGCTGAGAAGGACATTGCTCACGGCTCTCTAGGTGAACAGTGACACGCAGCACAAGCATGAAAAAATATATCATTTTAAAGCAATTCCAATCCTATGGAACACACCCTGCAATAACCCATTTACCACAAGCTTTGTCACAGTGACAATGTTAGCATTCTGGCTTGTGTAGGGTTAACTGATTCCTCTCAAAACCCATAAATTTGACCTGGCCATAAATTGGAAAGCTATTTAAATACTCTATCCAACTTAGGCCTAGTTTCCGTTGAGGTGGTAAAGTTTGGAAATTGATGACAACATAAAACAATCTCCATAGACTTTAATGGAGATAAATATTTTTATCACCAGTTTCTGCAATTTACCATCTCAATGGAAACTAGGCCTTATTTGTTTGTTACTGGCCCTTTTAAAAATAAACTGGCACTGGCTACAACTGAACATGTGTAAAAGTTCACAGTGTATTTGTATATGAATTTGTGATTGGCAGATGACTGTCACACAATACAAAGGGCTAGAACATTAAAAGTCAATTGTGAAATTTGTCAGGACAAAATTTATCTGCATGTGTTGATTGTGCAATTCTACTTTATTTGATTGTCCTTTAAGTGGGTAAGCAGCAGTTTATCACTAACTAACTATTCCATCCCATCAGAAATTCTTTATGGATTTTCCTTCCATAAGGCAGGGAGAGTCCACATCTTCATTCCTTATTGTTCGGAAATACAACACCTGGCCACCAGGAGGAGGCAAAGACAGCCCAGCCAAAGGCTTAAATATCCCTCCCACTTCCCCTATCCACCAGTCATTCTTTGCCTTTCGCCACTATAGGAGGTGGTGGAGAAGTGTCAGAAGATTTGGATAGTCCTGTTATGAGTATGATCCCTTCAAGAAAGGAACAGAGTTTTAAGTAATCATGTCAATCTCTCAGTGAGATGCAGGAAAAGTTTTTCTGCGAACCCATCCAGACTGTCGCCTAACAGCTCTTGAGCAATTGGTGTTGATGAGTTTCACTGCTTGCTGTTACATACTCAAGTCCATGTCAGAAGCGTCGCTGCAAGACTGTCACACTTGTGAGGCTGTGGGCTGTTCTACAGCATGATCCTGGAAGTAAGTAATACACTTTTGCTATACAGGGTCACAGTGTGGCTCCTTTATGCCTCCATAAGATCAAGGGTTAATACCTTCTTCAGGGAGATTATTTGAACAGCAAGGCGTTATTTATTACTGCTTTAATGTGAGAGTTTTTTGGGCTCATAGACTGTGTGCTTTTGGCTTGGAACAAACAGGTTTCACTTTTGTTTTTGTGTGTTGCGCAGCTCATTATAGCTTAGCGCCCTTTTCATAGCAGGGGAAGTCTTTCCTACGCACCACGTGACCAGGTGCAGTCTTTTAATTTTCCTACAATCTTGCTGCGAACATCATTTCTAAGGAGAGCGTTTCACTGTTAGCTGTCTGGGTCTGGGATGTGGTGAGTGCCACAGCCATTGGGATTATAAGGGTGCCGTTTTTTTAAATAAACTGTTTACTTTTTGTCTGTCTATCTGTTAATATATCTAGCTATGGAGGACTCTGATAATACATTAGAAGGTTCCACTCCTTCTGTACTGATTAATAATTGCTGTTTATATTGTGAGGAGGCCGTGGTTTGCACGCCTGCTCAATTTTGTTCCATTTGCCTAAGCACTGTTCTAAAGTCTAAGAAGGGAGACAAGCCTGCTAATACTCATAGTGCTATTAGCCCCTTTGAGCTGCCTACCTCTCAGGAATCTGTGTCCCGAGAGATTGCTACCCTTTCTACACTACCCACTCCACATGCAGTTCCCCACGGCTCAACTAATCCTCCATCTGGAGGGGGCTTTCTTCCGGTGGACTTTACCGCACAGTTACAATCTGTGGTGTCTGCGGCCCTGAGTGCCTTACCTCGCTCTAGCAAACGTAAGAGAAAAGTTAAACATAGTTCTTATGACCTAGAGTCATCTAAATATTTGTCGGATTTAGCTACTATGTCCCAATTATCCCAGGATGAGTTAACCTCTGTAGCTTCAGAGGGTGAACTTTCTGAGTTGGAGACTTCTGTTTCTAAACCTCCTTCAGCGGAGGAACCCTCCTTTAGATTTAAAATTGAGCATCTATGTTTTGTTTTCTTTTTCTCCAATTTTTTTTTATTGACTGTTGAAAATATACATACAGGTATCTTACAGTAAGGTAAATGCAGTCACAATTCTAAGATAACAAGCGATTGTCAGAGAAAATAGTAATTACAATTAACACACCGGAAAAAGTGATAAACCTTAAAATAGAAAGCTAAAATAAACCTGTTGCGCAGAGTAGAAAATATCACATGTCAACCCTCATAATTTTTTTCCGCCCCTTTTAACTAATTAGGCCACTTTTGGACCCCTAGGACAAAGAAATTGGATATTAGGGGGTTAAAATAATATGAGGCCACTTATGGACCTCCAGAATGCTATTAAAACATATCAACAATGAATGACAACAAATGTACCCAGGATATTGAGGCATGGCGCAAAGTATAAAATCGAATCTGGAGACCTGTAAAGTTATAATGAACTACTAGGTGTTGGCTAGGGGCTCTTATACTACTCAGCCAAAATCTCATGGTATAAGAATTAGGGAAAATATGTAGGTAGAGTAGTCAAGGGGTGCACTTCCACCAATCTGTTAAGTAAATGTCTAGAATGTTAGTTAAGACATAGGTTATATTAAGGAGAGAGCTAGTTTTACTACGATTATGGGTGGAAGTAAAACTCAAAAGGTATTCAAAATTTATCGTTTGGGAAACTACCCAGAATATCATGTCTCGGCAATACAGCTTTGATGTATTTATCATTATCCTTTCGTTGGAGCATGGGCCCTATGCACTACAACAGGGAACTGGTTGGCATGATCTGTTATGTGTCTCACTTTGATGATAGATCATTACAAAAGAATTGGATATAGGGTATTAATAGAGGATAAGCAACCCCTGGTATCAGACCACCCTGTATGGCACTATGTAACATGAGCAAACTCAGCAGATTAGGTAACTTGGGAGTCCCTAAAGTAGATTAAGCAAAAATGGTATAGTGTGCAGCAATGAGAAGGGGAGGTAAAAAAAGAAGAAAAACAAGATGCTCTCAAGGTAAATTATCACCTCACGTCTATCACAAGTCAACGTACTTACAAACCTATTAATCAATGTTAAGAACAAAAAACAAAAGCAAAAAAGAGACCAGAACTGACTAATTGTGCAGGCAGATGGTAGCGTTAAATCAGTATCCAAAATTACCCTAACTTTAACATACACTGAAGACTTAGCAGTCTTGTAGTCTAAAACATCTAGCTATTAAACTAAGAACACTTCTTCGTTCAGTAAAAAATCATTAGGCCCCTTGTCGCATGGAAATTTTTTTTCTGATTATTAGGGGGATATGTAAGATTTCACTGCACTGAAATACGTTTCTTAAATGTTTATCACCCTACTCCTGTTTTGAAGTGGAAGGTGAATATAGGATTAATGGCCCAGTTTAGTGATCGGTCTTTCCTGCTGGAATACAGGCTTAGTGTCATGGAATGCTCACCAGATAATCTCTAGGTTGTCTGCTCCACCATATTGGATTGGAGGCCATCGATCTCTATGACTGCACCGCTTCCATCATATTCAGAGATAAGGGGATTCTCATCACTAGACACCCTCCAGATCTTAGAAGTCTCCGCCATTACTGCACTCTCTAGCTGGTGCAGCAGCTCCGTGTGCCCGATCTCCTTCACCGGGTGACAGAACTCGGAAGACATCTCAGGGGTAAGGTAGTGGCAGTATGAAATGATCTGCAGAGTTGTCCTCCCGCGAAACAACTATCACACCCATGGGGTCTCTGTGCTGCTAATGGCATGTTGTGCCAGCATCGGAGCAAATAAGGTCTCAATGTCTCTGAGGAGGCTGTGGAAGTGCTCCTCCATACTTGTATGCAGCTCCTCCAGAATTCAGTCGATCCTTGTCGCCATGGTAGTAATTTTTCTACACCAAGTAATTGTAGCTCAGTATCCTGAATACTGGTTCTGAACAATGCATTGTTCGTTATGCAGCTCACGTCGGCTACTATACCCGGATCTACTGGGGGGGGGGCTAGGTGAAGGCCTCAAATGCATACATGTTGCCACTGCAGACCCACCGTTCCAGTATCTCAGCACTTGAGTTAAAGACTTTTAAGCAGATCTAGATATTCCTTGGGCTATTATTCGTTAATCCTCGCAATTCTTGATTGTGAATGTAAATTTTATACATTGATTTACAGCGGATTAATCAGTGAGTCCTCAGAGTGCTAAAGTAAGTCGGCCATCTTGGTCGCTGCCCGGAAGCATCCCCCGAGCATCTATGTTTTTTTTATTAAAGGAGGTTCTGTCTACGCTAGAGGTTCCAGAGGCTACACTCCCTGAGGAACCTGAAATCCCTAAACTAGACATAGTTTATGAAGACAGGAAGGTCCCTCTCGGTCTTCTTTTTCCCCCTCAGCTACTTTTAAAAAATTATTCCCGGTCCCTGACTCTCAATTGGATTTGTGGGGCTCTATCCCTTAGGTGAATGGCGCTATTTCTATGCTGGCAAAGCATACTACTATCCCTCTGGAGGATAGTGTTTCTTTTAGAGAGCCTATGGATAATAAAATGGACACATTTCTGAGAAAGATGTTTCAACATACAGGGTTTTTATTTCAACCGGCGGCAGCTGTAACAGCGGTTGCCGGAGCAGCTACCTACTGGTGCAACACTCTGTTGGAGCTCATTGTGGTGGATACTCCTCTCAAGGATATTCTGGAGAGAATTAAGGCCCTAAAAATTGCTAACTCCTTCATCTGTGACGCGAATATGCAGATTATTCGCCTAAATGCAAAGGCTTCTGTTTTTGCGGTCCTAGCCCGCTGGACTCTCTGGTTGAAGTCCTGGTCTGTGGATATGACTTCTAAATCCAGACTCCTTTCTCTTTCTTTCAAGGGGAAGATTTTATTCGGTCCAGGGCTGGACTCCATTATTTCTACGGTTACCGGAGGGAAAGGTGCCTTCCTACCGCAGGATAAGAAAAATAGGCCTAAGGGACGGCAATTATCTAATTTTCGTTCCTTTCGTTCTGACAAATTACAACAACAACAATCCTCATCCAAGTCCGAGCAGCCAAGAGTACTTGGAAGCCGGCTCAGTCCTGGAATAAGTTCAAATGGATTAAGAAGCTTGCTGAGAAAAAATCGGCATGAAGGGGTGGCCCCTGATCCAGGATTGGATCGAGTAGGGGGCAGACTGTCTTTTTTCAGACACTTGCTTCCAGGATGTACAGGACCCGTGGGTCCTGGAGGTTGTATCTCAAGGATACAGGATAGGATTCAAGTCTCATCCGCCCAGGGGCGTATTTCTACTCTCCAGTCTGTCTACAAGACCAGAAAAGAGGGCTGCCTTCTTAGGCTGCGCACAGGATCTCTCCTCTCTAGGAGTAATTGTCCCTTTACCTACAGAAGAAGGAGGTTTGGGGTTTTACTTAAACCTTTTTGTGGTTCCAAAGAAGGAGGGAATTTTGTGTCCAATTCTGGACCTAAGGTGCCTAAACAAGTTTCTGAGTGTTCCCTCTTTCAAGATGGAGACAATATGGTCAATCCTTCCTCTGGTTCAGGAAGGACAGTATATGACCACCATAGACCTGAAGGATGCATACCGTCACGTTCCGATACACAGCTTTTTGTCTAGCGGAAGAACATTCGGAGTCCCTTCTCAATCTTCTTCGATCACATGGATGGAAGATAAACTTGGAAAATAGTTCTCTTACTCCATGTACAAGGGTGAATTTCCTGGGGACAATAATAGACTCCATATCCATGAGAATATTCCTCACAGACCAGAGACGTTGCAAGCTAACTTCTGCATGTCTTGCCTTCCAGGCCTCCTTAAGACCCTCAGTGGTTCAGTGTATGGAGGTGATTGGACTCATGGTGTCCTGTATGGACATCATTCCTTTTGTCAGATTCTGTCTCAGACCCTTACAACTATGCAGGCTGAGACAATAGAATGGCAACCATTCAAATCTGTCTCAACAGATTGTGCTGGAGAACCTGTCAAGAGACTCGCTCTCTTGGTGGCTCTGTCAAGATCATCTGTCCCAGGGCACATGCTTTTTGAGACCGTCCGGGAAGATTGTGACTATGGACGCAAGTCTTTCCGGCTGGGGAGTCATTTGAGGTGCCAAGAAGGCACAAGGACTGTGGACTCTGGAGGAGTCCACCCTTCCAATGAATATATTGGAACTCCGGGCAATCTTTAATGCCGTGAAGGCTTGGCCCCTTTATCAGATTCTAATCAGACAATATAACCTCAGTTGCCTACATCAACCATCAGGGGGGAACGAGAAGTATCACAGATACTACAGTGGGCGAAGACTCACAGATGTACGCTGTCAGGAGAATGGTCTCTCCACCCGAGGTGTTTGCAGAGATATGAAGCGAGTGAGGGACACCGGCAATATATCTCATGGCATTCCGCCTCAATACCAAGCTACCCAGGTACGGCTTGAGGTCGAGGGATCCTCAGGCGGAATTGATAGGTGCCCTAGCCATATCATGGAGGTTCAGACTCATATCTTTTTCCTCCATTACCACTTCTCCCTCGTGTGGTGGCTCACATCAAGCAGGAGCGAGCATCAGTGGTTCTGATTGCTCTATCGTGGCCGCGAAGGACGTGGTTTGCGGTGGATCTGATGGGGATGTCCTCATCTCCTCAGTGGAGGTTACCTTGTCGCAGAGATCTGCTGATACAGGGTCCATTCGTTCATTAAAATCTAGATTCTCTGAGGCTGACTGTGTGGAGATTGAACGCTTAGTTTCAGCCAAGAGAAGATTCTCTGAGAGTGTTATCAACACTCTGGTTCAAGCTCGTAAGCCAGTTACTCATCGTATCTACCATGGTGTGAAGAGTGTGACTTTTCCTGGCATAAATTTAAGATAGGGACAGATATTGGCCCTGTCGGTGTTACTGCAGAAGAGATTGGCTGAGCTTCCGGATGTGCAGTCCTTTTGTTAAGGTTCTGACTAGGATCAGACCTGTGTTTAGATTTGTGGCTCTGCCCTGGAACCAACATTTTGTTCTTAGTGTTTTGCAGCAGGCTCTGTTTGAGCCTATGCATACTGTTGACATTAAATTGTTATCTTGGAACAACCTTGGAAGGTTGCTGGCTATTGCCTCTGCACGCAGAGTTTCTGAGATTTCTGCTTTACAATGTGACTCCCCTTATCTTGCTTTCCATGCTGATAAGGCAGTTTTACATCCCTAAGGTGGTGTCAGACCATAACATTAATCAAGAAATTGTTGTTCCTTCCTTGTGTCCTAATTCTTCTTTAGTGAAGGAACGCTTGCTTCACAATCTACATGTGGTTCGTGCCTTAAAGGGACATTATACACTCATTTTTTCTTTGCATAAATGTTTTGTAGATGATCTATTTATGTAGCCCATAACGTTTTTTTGTTTTTTTTTAAATGTATAGTTTTGCTTATTTTTAAATAACATTGCTTTGATTTTCAGACTCCTAACCAAGCCCCAAAGTTTTATGAGAATACCGTCAGCTACCTTCTCCAGCTTGCTCCTGTTTGTGTAAAGGGTCTTTTCATATGCAAACGAAGGGGGTGTGTGTCTTATTTTCCACTTGTAGTGGGCTTTCCAGCTATCTTTTCAACAGAGCTAAACTGAGAGCTTCTAAGTAAGTTTTTAAACCGTTTTATACTGGATTTTTATATCAGTATCTGTGCATCGTATTCTTTATAGTAATGTCTATTACATGCAGTTATTTGAAAATGAGTGTATACTGTCCCTTTAAAGTTCTATCTTCAGGCTACTAAGGAATTCAGACAATCTTCCTCTTTGTCATTTATACAGGGAAGCATAAGGGGCAGAAGGCTACTACGACTTCCCTATCTTTTTGGTTGAGGAGTGTAATCCGCTTAGCTTATGAGACAGCAGGGTCACAGCCTCCTGAGAAGATAACAGCTCATTCCACTAGAGCCGTGGCTTCCTCCTGGGCTTTTAAGAACGAAGCCTCAATGGATCAGATTTGTTAGGCGGCTACTTGATCCTCCTTACACACTTTTTCTAAATTTTACAAGTTTGATGTATTTGCTTCGGCTGAAGCAGCTTTCGGGAGAATAGTTTTGCAGGCTGTGGTGCCATCAAAATAGGGTCCGCCTCTTTTTTTTGTTCCCTCCCTTATTCATCTAGTGTCCTCTGGAGCTTGGGTATAGTTTTCTCAACATTAAGGAATTAAGTCGTGGACTCTCCCTGACTTATGGAAGGAAAACATAATTTATGCTTACCAGATAAATTCCTTTCCTTCCTGGCAGGGAGAGTCCACGACCCCTCCCGTAATTTATTTTTTGATGGGCGGCTCCCTTTTCATATTATTTCTTCTGGCACCTTTATACCCTGATATTTCTCCTACTTTTCCTTGTTCCCTCAGCAGAATGACTGGGGGATAGGAGAAGTGGGAGGGATATTTAAGCCTTTCGCTGGGGTGTCTTTGCCTCCTCCTGGTGGCCAGATGTTGTATTTCCCAACAGTATGGAATGAAGTCGTGGACTCTCCCTGCCAGGAAGGAAAGAAATTTATCTGGTAAGCATAAATTATGTTTTTTTTCACCACTTACCATGAAGCAATGCTTATTATATACATCCAGAAATACTCGTAATAATAGGAAATAAAAGTTCTAACCTAAATTAATTCAAACTAAAGTATACAAAAATTGCGTACTTGTTCTCAAAAAAAGTAATGTATAATATACATTATTATTTAAAATCATTACCAGTATCATTGTTAAAGGGACATTAAAGTTATAATTAGACATTCATGATTTAGACAGAGACACTTTTTAACAGTTTTCCAATCTACTTCTATTATTTAACCCTTTCGTGTCATTGCTAAAGTGCCTACATCGGAACAACTGTTCCGATGTAGACAAATTGAAACCACGCGATTGTGCACATGATCGCGAGATTTCAATTATTGGATTGCATCTGGGGGGCGTCCCTACAACCCTAGGAACGCCCTCCAGACCGCAATCAAATCCTGAAAGCACAGAAGGCTTCAGGACAGCCATTAGCTATGACGTTCTATTCCGTCATAACGGCTTTAAAGCCTAGTGTAATTATGACGGAATAGAACGGCATAACGGCTTTAAAAGGTTAATTTGGTTCCTAATCTTGTTATTCTTTGCTGAAAGGTTTATCTATGAAAGCTCAGGAGCAGCTAAGATCCTAGGTTCTAGCTGCTGATTGGTGGCTGCATATATATATATATATATATTTATATAATGATTCTCATTGGCTAACCCATGTGTTCAGTTAGCAACCAGCAGTGCATTGCTGTTCCTTCAACAAATGATACCAAGCGAATAAGGCAAATTTCATAATAGAAGTAAACTGTAAAGTTGTTTAAGGTGCACCATTAAAAAAAATATATATGTATTCAGAATGAAAGCTAAATAACTAGAACTAGAAATACTTCAGGTATGAAAGCGACAGTAAAATTTAAATTATCACTTGATTTAGGTAGAGTGTGCATTAATGTTAAACAACTTTCCAATTCACTTATTATCTAATTTGCTTTATTCTCATCTTATGCTTTGTTAAAAAGCATGCCTAAGTATGCTCAGGAGCTGCAATGCACTATTGGGAGCTAGCTGCTGATTGGTGGCTGCACATATATGCCTCTTGTCATTGGTTCCTCTATGTTCAGCAAGTTCCCAGTAGAGCATTGCTGCTACTTCAACAAAGAACACCAAAAGAAAAGAGCAAATCTGATAATGAAAGTACATATGAAATTTGCTGGGTTTCATGACTCTTTACAGATATTTCTTGTTCTTAGTCATTAATAGATTTTTAATATTTTTCTTTTTCTAGGGAGAACGATGCTCATTTTCGATCCAAATGTGGCATTACTTTTTCAGTGGGCTTCGACATGATCTTTGGACTATTCTGCCTCCAACTATAGCGCAAGATATTCTTAGGGAAGTGCTTGAAAAAACGTTGGCTTTGCTGTCATACAGATACGCCCAAGTAAATCCCAACTACAAACGAGCATCACAGATAAGGTATGGTTTGTTGTAGTGTTTTTATGTATTTCCAATTTATTAATTTATTAATAAATATATCATAACATGGACATCTCATCGAAAGACATAATGAGATCTACCCTAATTCAGTTCTATGTCATAGAAACATTTCTTTAAAGTCTTCATCTCCAATAATAAGTGTATAAACAGACACCCAAAGCCTTTTTTAAAGGGAGTTTACCCTGCATTTTTCTCCCCTTTAATTTGTTCCCATTGATCCATTTTTACCTGCTGAAGTGTATTAAATTGTTTACTTATGTATGTATTGGGTACTTGTAAAACGTGGCTAATAACCCAAAAGGGACTCAAGGCGATGCCCATTTTGTCGACCTCTGAAGGATGAAAGGCTGAGTGGACCTAGCCGGAGATCGAACCTGCAACACTTGGGTTGCTACAGAGCTCAGCCACAGTAACTTATAGCTCCTTTACCTTTATATTGACATTTTAAATAGCTGATTTTTCTTGTGTTATCCCAACCTATACTGACATTTTCTATACTTAAGGGATATGAAACCTCATTTTATTTTGGGATTCAGACAGAGCAAACCATTAAAAAAAAAAAAAAGATTTCAATTTACTTGTATTCTTAAAATTGCTTTGTTCCCATGATATTCTGTGTTGAAGAGATACCTAGTAGGCATCTGGAGCACTACTTGGCAGGAAATAGTGCTGCCATCTAGTGCTCTTGCAAATTGATAACATTCTTGCAAAACTGCTGCCATATAGTGCTCCAGAAATTGACTGGCTCCTAAGCATACTTTCCTGCTTATCAACAAAAGATACCAAGGAAACAAAGAAAAATTGCTCTGCAAGTGAGTTGTGGCAGGTGTGCCCTTCGGAGATATTATTCCCTTGATTTTTACCACCACAACTTTCGATAGAGCATCTTTTTGGATGTGTATAATTGTAATGCATGGATGGTCTCTTAAACCTTGGTGCTCTGAAGTGCATTGTATGGCGAACATTGGCGTGTATAGGGGGTTTTGAGTCTTACATTGAACATTTAATGAGTTCTTGCATAAGGACTACATGCATTCTTATTCAATAAGTTATCCTTACGAAGAGACTCTGTTCTAACATATTCCGGTATTTTACAGGATCAAATATTTAGGTTGAAACAGTAATTTGTATTGTGAATATATATATAGTAAACACACTCTGTAATCCCGCTACTCCAGAAAGAGGACTTGAGATATTTGTTTAAAAAAATTCAAAATTTATTCATCACAAAAGTTAAAAGTTTCACAACAGTCACAGGCCTGCAACAAGATGTTCAGGACTAAAAATAGCCAAACATGTTTCGGGCCAGATCTCAGCCCTTGTTCACTGGCATAGTTTGTGTCCACACCTACTAGTACTATTTAAAGGTAAGGAGTTAAGATAATTGCAGGCACCTGTATCTTATTAACCCCTTATGGGCAAAAAACTTAGTTCAAGCAAAAAACTTTATATTTAGAATATTTGAAAAACAATGCATACTAATATTTAAACTTCATTTTTGAAATACATCTTTTATCTACAATCAACTCAAATGTTTCCTTTGTCAAAATTATATCTACAAAGGAAGAATTTTATTAAAGATTCAATAAAATAAATCTACATCCATAATGGAGTTTAGACCAGAAGGGTGCTTGGTTTTTAAATTAAATATCCAAAACACTTCCCTCTGGTCCAAACGTCCCTGTCTCCCCCTCTTCTATGTCTTGGCACATGGTCTATGCCTTGTATAGTCAATAATGAATCGTCTGAATTATGTTCCTGCCTAAAGTGTTTCGCTATTGGGGTAGTACAATCTGGATTTCCTATGTCCCTCAAATGTTGGAGGGCCCAGAGTATATATATATATATATATATATATATATATATATATATATATATAGTTTAATGTTTACAATTGGGAGAAAAACAATCAGAAACCTTTTGTAAAAAATCAAGGTATAGTGTCTGATATATTAAAATAAACCTAGGTTGCAAAGGCTGATCCTAGGCCTTGTGCAGACCCCTTATTATAATATAGATTCAAATATTTTTAAGAGAAGGACAAATATGTACACACAGTAGAGCTATATGAGAAGTTAGTAGGGGATTGCAGCACTCAAAATTAACTTATTCTTGATCTAATATGTAGATAAAAGGCTGGTATATTGTATCAAACAATGAAACACAAACACACATCAGTCCAATTAGCATGCAATACATATATTGCTTAAACAACATGTTATACGAATGAGGTAATGCATACTAATGCCTCAACAAGTATATGCCACTGCAGTGGATAGCCTAAATCAAAATAGCCAGATCAAACAGTATGTTAAGAGGCCACATTTAAATCGCTTGTGCTGTTAAACACATAGATGGACATGTTAACACTTAGCAATGAAACGTTAAATAAATGGGGCAAAAGAAAGTTCATAGAGCAAAGTCCCAAATAAACAGACTTCCTTCCTTTATGAATATCTCTTCTGAGACTGGTGAAGCCATAATGATCACTATTGTTAAGTTGTACCGTGACTTTAAGAAAGCTGACCAAAACCGAGGTAAGAGCGTCCTCCAATATCAGCTTAAAGGCTTGTTAATCCAGAGCGGCAATACAGTGTAACAAAACATACGACCTGATTCGAGTTGTAATAACTTCAAGCAGCAAAGTCTGGGTATAGCAGGCACTTCTTTGAGGCGTAACGGGTATCGGACCGGGACCGCGCCTCCGACATCCAGTCTCACCCAACTCGTTCCGTCTCGTTCCTTTACTCCGTGAGACACAGGTCAAGTTTGAGACTCACTTATGGCTTTATAAACTCTCCTCACCTCTGCCAGATCACTTCCGGATTGGATAGTGTGTAACACCGTTGACTGATACAGGTGCTCACTTTTGCTGCATAGATTTGAATGACCCTGTCCATGCGCGTTTCGCCCCATAATGCTTTGCGGTAGGGGCCTCGTCAGGACTGTCAATCACAGTGTAACATTTCATCTTTTATTTGCTGCCCTTCTTTGAGGGAGTGGCTGTGGTGTATGCTCACTTTCCAATCATGCAAGCTTTTTGGTATATGACCCTTCATCACTGTTACATAGCTTACATTTTCCTTCTAAGTTACAACTTAGCATACAGAGAAGGCAACAATTTATGAAAGTAGATATGCGCAACCAATGTATTGCAATACCAAAGGACCAATGTATGTTGAGCTTCTGTAAAACATTACTAATCAATAAATGAGACACAGTTTAAACAGGTACTCATGTTTCGAAAAACAGCTTAGAATAAATATATGGAACAATTTGTTTAGCGCAAAGCATTTTCCTACCAAAATAAATCTCCCACACTTTTAGGATTATAATTCAGTTGTTAGTTATTAGAGTTGCTTGTACTTATTTACAAACAGGGCGACATACAGATGTTTAATTTAGATCTATATATCGCTAAGCTTGTAAAACAGGAATGATGAAAAGTCAATATATAGATTAATTGAAGTACACATAATTCATTTAAGAATCTATATATCCTTCATTCATTGAAAATTAGGAATGATGTAAGACCATTACATTGAGCATTGTCTAGTTAGTCAAACAGTTAAAAATATTTAGCCCAAAAAAGACCCATACTCAATTCTTTCATTTAAACCAAGGGGGGGCATTGTTTTAAGCACATAAGTCCATCTTGCTTCCTTGTTTAAAAGACATTTATTATTATCTCCTCCTCTGCCATTTGTTATTCCATGATCAATTCCTATGAATTTTAAAGATACAGTATTACTGTTGTGGACATCCCTAAAGTGTCGAGCTACGCTCGTATCTATTTCATAGAGGATATCATCTCTATGCTCCTGTACCCTGTCCTTGAACATTTGTTTCGTTTTTCCAACATAGAACAGGGGACAGGAGCATTGTAAGAGATATACAACTCCAACAGTGTTACAGTTTGAGAAACATCTAATCTCGAATTGTTTCTCAGTATTTGCATTTAAGCATATATGTACAATACACATAATGTCCACAAGGAAAATTACCCTTAACCTGTTGATATTTATTTAGCCAATTTTTTTTCCGGTTCAGACCTCATAAATCTACTTTTGACTAACTTATCCTTTAAGTTAGGAGATTTTTTGCAGTCAATAAAGGTTTTTTACCTATTTTTTCAACAATTTTCTCGTCCAGAGGCAACAAGTGCCAATTTTGAGATAAAATGTCTCTTATATTTTGCCATTGACAATTGAATGTAGTAATAAATCTTATACAATTGTCTGTTGTGACATTGTTTTTTTTTAGAATAGAGTAGATCATTACGATTAAGTTTCCTAACTTTATTGAGCGTGTGTTTAATTAGATTATGAGAGTATCCTCTTTCTATGAATTTTTTACACATAATTTCAGCATGATGTTCAAATTTATCCTTGAGGAGCAATTCCTCTTTAATCTTAATAGCTGACCATAAGGAATACCTTTTTTTAACGGTTCTGGGTGACAACTAGATGTTTCCAGTAAACTTTTTGTTGCAGTACTTTTACTATGGTTTTCAGTAGATATATTATTACCTTCCTTTTTGATACAAATGTCTAGAAAGGGTAACTCTTTATCGCTGAGTGCATACGTCAGCAAAATATTGCGATCATTCTTGTTCAATGATTCAATGAACTCATATAGACAGGCCAGGGGACCATCCCAAAACATTAGGATGTCATCCACATATCTAATCCAAAGGGATACATGGAAGCTGAACACCTCACTAAACTGCTCAAAGATGTCCATCTCCCATGCCCCCAGGTGTAAACAGGCATATGTGGGCGCACATACGGCTCCCATGGCTGTCCCCCTGACCTGTCTATAAATAGAGCCATTAAACTCAAACATATTAATCTCAAGAATAAACCTTAAGAGATTAATAACAAAGGTGGTATGGTTGTTACTTCCTGAACCCCTAGACCTTAAAAAATGTTCACTTGCATTAATTCCTACCTCGTGGGGTATAGAGGAATAAAGGCTCTCTACATCTAGAGATACAAGGATCGTGTGTGAGGAAACAAATATATCATCTAACTTCCGTAAAAGGTCTGGGGTATCCTTTACGTAGGAAGGAAGAGAGAGGAGGAAAGGTCTTAAGAAGAAATCCACATATTGTTCGATGTGTTCACCGATGCCACCTATTCCCGACACGATTGGTCTTCCAGGTGGATGAGACTTATTTTTATGAATTTTCAGGATAATATAAAAGGTAGGCATCACTGGACACACCGGATTAAAAAACTTGAATTCTTCAAGTGAGATTAGACCTTCCATTTTAGCTCCCTGCAAGATATGGTATAATTTTAATTTCATCTGTGACATGGGGTTTCTTGGAAGTCTTTCATATTGGGTTCTTTCATATTTGGATAGAACCCAATATGAAAGACTTCCAAGAAACCCCATGTCACAGATGGAATTAAAATTAAAGTTTTTGAATCCCGTGTGTCCAGTGATGCCTACCTTTTATATTATCCCGAAAATTCATAAAAATAAGTCTCATCCACCTGGAAGACCAATGGTGTCGGGAATAGGTGGCATCGGTGAACACATCGGACAATATGTGGATTTTTTCTTAAGACCTTTCCTCCTCTCTCTCCCTTCCTACGTAAAAGATACCCCAGACCTTTCACGGAAGTTAGATGATATATCTGTTTCCTCACACACGATCCTTGTATCTCTAGATGTAGAGAGCCTTTATTCCTCTATACCGCACGAGGTAGGAATTAATGCAAGTGAACATTTTTTAAGGTCTAGGGGTTCAGGAAGTAACAACCATACCACCTTTGTTATTAATCTCTTAAGGTTTATTCTTGAGATTAATATGTTTGAGTTTAATGGCTCTATTTATAGACAGGTCAGGGGGACAGCCATGGGAGCCGTATGTGCGCCCACATATGCCTGTTTACACCTGGGGGCATGGGAGATGGACATCTTTGAGCAGTTTAGTGAGGTGTTCAGCTTCCATGTATCCCTTTGGATTAGATATGTGGATGACATCCTAATGTTTTGGGATGGCCCCCTGGCCTGTCTATATGAGTTCATTGAATCATTGAACAAGAATGATCGCAATATTTTGCTGACGTATGCACTCAGCGATAAAGAGTTACCCTTTCTAGATATTTGTATCAAAAAGGAAGGTAATAATATATCTACTGAAAACCATCGTAAAAGTACTGCAACAAATAGTTTACTGGAAGCATCTAGTTGTCACCCAGAACCGTTAAAAAAAGGTATTCCTTATGGTCAGCTATTAAGATTAAAGAGGAATTGCTCCTCAAGGATAAAATTTGAACATCATGCTGAAATTATGTGTGAAAAATTCATAGAAAGAGGATACTCTCATAATCTAATTAAACACACGCTCAATAAAGTTAGGAAACTTAATCGTAATGATCTACTGTATTCTAAATAAAACAATGTCACAACAGACAATAGTATAAGATGCATTACTACATTCAATTGTCAATGGCAAAATATAAGAGACATTTTATCTCAAAATTGGCACTTGTTGTCCCTGGATGAGAAAATTGTTGAAAAAATAGGTAAAAAACCTTTATTGACTGCAAAAAAATCTCCTAACTTAAAGGATAAGTTAGTCAAAAGTAGATTTATGAGGTCTGAACCGGAAAAAAATTGGTTAAATAAATATCAACAAGTTAAGGGTAATTTTCCTTGTGGACATTGTGTGTATTGTCCATATCTGCTTAAATGCAAATCATTTTCAGCAAATACTGAGAAACAATTCGAGATTAGATGTTTCTCAAACTGTAACACTGATGGAGTTGTATATCTCTTACAATGCTCCTGTCCCCTGTTCTATGTTGGAAAAACGAAACAAATGTTTAAGGACAGGGTACAGGAGCATAGAGATGATATCCTCTATGAAAGAGATACGAGCGTAGCTTGACACTTTAGGGATGTCCACAACAGTAGTACTGCATCTTTAAAATTTGTAGGAATTGATCAGGGAATAACAAATGGCAGAGGAGGAGATAATAATAAATGTCTTTTAAACAAGGAAGCAAGATGGACTTATGTGCTTAAAACAATGTCCCCCCTTGGTTTAAATGAAAGAATTGAGTATGGGTCTTTTTTGGGCTAAATATTTTTAACTATTTGACTAACTAGACAATGCTCAATGTAATGGTCTTAAATCATTCCTAAGTTTCAATGAATGAAGGATATATAGATTCTTAAATGAATTATGTGTACCTCAATTAATCTATATATTGACTTTTCATCATTCCTGTTTTACAAGCTTAGCGATATATAGATCTAATATAAACATCTGTATGTCGCCCCCGGTTTGTAAATAAGTACAAGCAACTCTAATAACTAACAACTAAATTATAATCCTAAAAGTGTAGGAGATTTAATTTAGTAGGAAAATGCTTTGCGCTAAACAAATTGTTCCATATATTTATTCTAAGCTGTTTTTCGAAACATGAGTACCTGTTTAAACTGTGTCTCATTTATTGATTAGTAATGTTTTACAGAAGCTCATGGTCCTTTGGTATTGCAATACATTGGTTGCGCATATCTACTTTCATAAATTGTTGCCTTCTCTATATGCCAAGTTGTAACTTAGAAGGAAAATGTAAGCTATGTAACAGTGATGAAGGGTCATATACCAAAAAGCTTGCATGATTGGAAAGTCAGCATACACCCCTGCCACTCCCTCAAAGAAGGGCAGCAAATAAAAGATGAAATGTTACACTGTGATTGACAGTCCTGACGAAGCCCCTACCGCAAAGCATTGTGGGGCGAAATGCGCGTCAACAGGGTCATTCAAATCTATGCAGCAAAAGTGAGCACCTGTATCAGTCAACGGTGTTACACACTATCCAATCCGGAAGTGATCTGGCAGAGGTGAGGAGAGTCTATAAAGCCCTAAGTGAGTCTCAAACTTGACCTGTGTCTCACGGAGTAAAGGAACGAGACGGAACGAGTTGGGTGAGACTGGATGTCGGAGGCGTGGTCCCGGTCCGATACCCGTTATGCCTCAAAGAAGTGCCTGCTATACCCGGACTTTGCTGCTTGAAGTTATTACAACTCGAATCAGGTTGTATGTTTTGTTACACTGTCATGCCGCTCTGGATTAACAAGCCTTTAAGCTGATATTGGAGGACGCTCTTACCTCTGTTTTGGTCAGCTTTCTTAAAGTCACGGTACAACTTAACAATAGTGATCATTATGGCTTCACCTGATACGAGCGTAGCTTGACACTTTAGGGATGTCCACAACAGTAGTACTGTATCCTTAAAATTCGTATGAATTGATCAGGGAATAACAAATGGCAGAGGAGGAGATAATAATAAATGTCTTTTAAACAAGGAAGCAAGATGGACTTATGTGCTTAAAACAATGTCCCCCCTTGGTTTTAATGAAAGAATTGAGTATGGGTCTTTTTTGGGCTAAATATTTTTAACTATTTGACTAACTAGACAATGCTCAATGTAATGGTCTTAAATCATTCCTAAGTTTCAATGAATGAAGGATATATAGATTCTTAAATGAATTATGTGTACCTCAATTAATCTATATATTGACTTTTCATCATTCCTGTTTTACAAGCTTAGCGATATATAGATCTAAAATAAACATCTGTATGTCGCCCGGTTTGTAAATAAGTACAAGCAACTCTAATAACTAACAACTAAATTATAATCCTAAAAGTGTAGGAGATTTAATTTGGTAGGAAAATGCTTTGCGCTAAACAAATTGTTCCATATATTTATTCTAAGCTGTTTTTCGAAACATGAGTACCTGTTTAAACTGTGTCCCATTTATTGATTAGTAATGTTTTACAGAAGCTCATGGTCCTTTGGTATTGCAATACATTGGTTGCGCATATCTACTTTCATAAATTGTTGCCTTCTCTATATGCTAAGTTGTAACTTAGAAGGAAAATGTAAGCTATGTAACAGTGATGAAGGGTCATATACCAAAAAGCTTGCATGATTGGAAAGTGAGCATACACCCCTGCCACTCCCTCAAAGAAGGGCAGCAAATAAAAGATGAAATGTTACACTGTGATTGACAGTCCTGACGAGGCCCCTACCGCAAAGCATTGTGGGGCGAAATGCGCGTCGACAGGGTCATTCAAATCTATGCAGCAAAAGTGAGCACCTGTATCAGTCAACGGTGTTACACACTATCCAATCCGGAAGTGATCTGGCAGAGGTGAGGAGAGTCTATAAAGCCCTAAGTGAGTCTCAAACTTGACCTGTGTCTCACGGAGTAAAGGAACGAGACGGAACGAGTTGGGACAATTAAGCTGATATTGGAGGATGCTCTTACCTCTGTTTTGGTCAGCTTTCTTAAAGTCACGGTACAACTTAACAATAGTGATCATTATGGCTTCACCTGTCTCAGAAGAGATATTCATAAAGGAAGGAAGTCTGTTTATTTGGGACTTTGCTCTATGAACTTTATTTTACCCCATTTATTTAAAGTTACATTGCTAAGTGTTAACATGTCCATCTATGATTTAAATGTGGCCTCTTAACATACTGTTTGATCTGGCTATTTTGATTTAGGCTTTTCACTGCAGTGGCATATACTTGGTGAGGCATTAGTATGCATTACCTCATTCGTATAACATGTTGTTTAAGCAATATATGTATTGCATGCTAATTGGACCGATGTGTGTTTGTGTTTCATTGTTTGATACAATATACCAGCCTTTTATCTACATATTAGATCAAGAATAATTTAATTTTGAGTGCTGCAATCCCCTACTTTTAACACAGTATCTCATATAGCTCTACTGTGTGTACATATTTTTCCTTCTCTTAAAAATATTTGAATATATATATATATATATATATATATATATATATATACGTATATATATATATATGTGTGTGTGTATATATATATATATATTATATATGTGTATATATATTATATATATATTTATATATTATATATATATATGCATATATTATATATATATATATATATATATATATATATTATATATAATATATATATAATATATATATATATATATATATATATATATAAAAATATATATATATATATATATATATATTTATAAACAAGCTTAACAGAAAATATAATTGACACTGTATACAGGTCTGCATACAAAAAGAGAAGCGCTCTACCAGGAACGAACAACAGCTCAGTGGCTTGTTCTATGGCGATTTACCACCCTGAAGCAGCCTCTTTTAGACCAGTGTGCTTTTCACAGAGGAAAACTTTCCTGAAGTATATCAGTCTAATCCCGCCAAGTAAGGTCAGTCCAGCCCCGAAATACCATGCAATTCTCCTCTGAACAAGGAACATGACAACCCCAGACGATCGTTTCGGCCTCCTATGGGCCTCGTCAGTGAGGTGCAGCCACATTCCTCTAAGCACACTGGGCAAGGAGTCCACGTCTGGTTTCCCCCATCACCCATAGGGAGACTTCCCCAGGGTCATATTAATTTGCATACAAAGAGAGAAGCGCTCTACCAGGAACGAACAACAGCTCAGTGGTTTGTTCTATGGCGATTTACCACCCGGAAGCAGCCTCTTTTAGACCAGTGTGCTTTTCACAGAGGAAAACTTTCCTGAACTATATCAGTCTGATCCCGCCAAGTAAGGTCAGTCCAGCCCCGAAATACCAGGCAATTCTCCTCTGAAAAAGGAACATGACAACCCCAGACGATCGTTTCGGCCTCCTATGGGCCTCATCAGTGAGGTGCAGCCACATTCCTCTAAGCACACTGGGCAAGGAGTCCACGTCTGGTTTCCCCCATCACCCATAGGGAGACTTCCCCAGGGTCATATTAATTTGCATACAAAGAGAGAAGCGCTCTACCAGGAACGAACAACAGCTCAGTAGCTTGTTCTATGGTGGTTTACCACCCGGAAGCAGCCTCTTTTAGACCAGTGTGCTTTTCACAGAAGAAAACTTTCCTGAAGTATATCAGTCTGATCCCGCCAAGTAAGGTCAGTCCAGCCCCGAAATACCAGGTAATTCTCCTCTGAACAAGGAACATGACAACCCCAGACGATCGATTCGGCCTCCTATGGGCCTCGTCAGTGAGGTGCAGCCACATTCCTCTAAGCACACTGGGCAAGGAGTCCATGTCTGGTTTCCCCCATCACCCATAGGGAGACTTCCCCAGGGTCATATTAATTTGCATACAAAGAGAGAAACACTCTACCAGGACGAACAACGGCTCAGTGGCTTGTTCTATGGCGATTTACCACCCGGAAGCAGCCTCTTTTAGACCAGTGTGCTTTTCACAGAGGAAAACTTTCCTGAAGTATATCAGTCTGATCCTGCCAAGTAAGGTCAGTCCAGCCCCGAAATACCAGGCAATTCTCCTCTGAACAAGGAACATGACAACCCCAGACGATCGTTTCGGCCTCCTATGGGCCTCGTCAGTGAGGTGCAGCCACATGCACACTGGGCAAGGAGTCCACGTCTGGTTTCCCCCATCACCCATAGGGAGACTTCCCCAGGGTCATATTAATTTGCATACAAAGAGAGAAGCGCTCTACCAGGAACGAACAACAGCTTGACGAGGCCCACAATAGGCCGAAACGTACGTCTGGGGTTTTGCACTTTCTCTCGTTCAGAGAGGGATTGCCTGGTATTTCGGGGCTGGACTGCACTGTTAAGTCAGGATCAGACTGATATGCTACAGGAAAGTTCTTCTCTGTGAAAGGCCATAGAACAAGCTATTATGTTGTTGTTCGTTCCCAGGTTGAGCGCTTCTCTCTTTTTATTTATGCAAATTATGACACTTGGGAATCCAGACGTGGACCCGTTGCTCAGTGTGTCTAGAGGGATATGGCTGCACCTCATTGACGAGGCCCACAATAGGCCGAAACGTACGTCTGGGGTTTTGCCGTTTCTCTCGTTGAGAGAGGGATTGCCTGGTATTTCGGGGCTGGACTGCACTGTTTAGTCAGGATCAGACTGATATGCTACAGGAAAGTTCTTCTCTATGAAAGGCACATATTGAGCAAAAGGAGGCTGCTTCTAGGGTGGTAACTAGCCATAGAACAAGCTATTATGTTGTTGTTCGTTCCCAGGTTGAGCGCTTCTCTCTTTTTATTTATGCAAATTATGACACTTGGCGAAGTCTCCCTAAGTGCGATACGGGAATCCAGACGTGGACCCGTTGCTCAGTGTGCCTAGAGCAGGGGTGTCCAAACTTTGCTCTCCAGAGGTTTTGGAACTACATTTCCCATGATGCTCAGCTAAATAAAATGCTGGCTGAGCATCATCGGAAATGTAGTTCCAAAACCTCTGGAGGGCAAAGTTTGGACACCCCTGGCCTAGAGGGATATGGCTGCACCTCATTGACGAGGCCCACAATAGGCCGAAACGTACGTCTGGGGTTTTGCCGTTTCTCTCGTTCAGAGAGGGATTGCCTGGTATTTCGGGGCTGGACTGCACTGTTAAGTCAGGATCAGACTGATATGCTACAGGAAAGTTCTTCTCCGTGAAAGGCACATATTGAGCAAAAAGAGGCTGCTTCTAGGGTGGTAACTAGCCATAGAACAAGCTATTATGTTGTTGTTCGTTCCCAGGTTGAGCGCTTCTCTCTTTTTATTTATGCAAATTATGACACTTGGGGAAGTCTCCCTAAGTGCGATGCGGAAATCCAGACGTGGACCCGTTGCTCAGTGTGGCTAGAGGGATATGGCTGCACCTCATTGACGAGGCCCACAATAGGCCGAAACGTACGTCTGGGGTTTTGCCGTTTCTCTCGTTCAGAGAGGGCTTGCCTGGTATTTCGGGGCTGGACTGCACTGTTAAGTCAGGATCAGACTGATATGCTACAGGAAAGTTCTCTGTGAAAGGCACATATTGAGCAAAAAGAGGCTGCTTCTAGGGTGGTAACTAGCCATTGAACAAGCTATTATGTTGTTGTTCGTTCCCAGGTTGAGCGCTTCTCTCTTTTTATTTATACTGTATACAGGTCACCAATACTCACTACCAGCTTTATGTGGCAGACTTCCGCTTCTTTTATAAAACTACATTATACATTTAAATTGCGTCCTTGAATACACATTTACTAATTTTACATAGCAGATTCTGGTTTTGCGCTATGTCCTGCCTCTCTCTGCCGCTCTGCTGCAGGATGTGACGACTCCCCTCCTCGACCCTCTTCCCCCTCCCACTGTCCCGCATAATCCTCTGTCTCTCCTGCAGACTCCACCTACCCGTTTTTTTAGTAACCCCGGGCTAAGCGCTCCTCTGGGCATCTTATTTTTTGTAAAGTTTGTGCTCTCTGCCGCTTGCTGCGCCAGGGGAACGCTTAGCCCGGGGCATTTGAGGCTAGTTCCAGGACACGGGACAAAGAGCCTCAGACTGGGACTGTCCCGGTGAAACCGGGGCAGGTAGCAACCCTAGTTTCACCACCAAAACTTTTTTTATCACTCTTCAATTCCAGAAGATCCTGCTCAGAATACAACATTTTATGATTGTGAATATAGGATGCTCAAAACCTAAAATATTCAGAGGGTTCCACCTCAGAAATATAAATCTAGTTTCTAGTCCCCTCTGGTTCTGAGTTGCAAGAGAATGGCACTATGGTGACTTGCATTAGCCCTTTGTACATTGAACAAGCATGTGAAAACATGAAGGTTAAACATTTGCTCTCTGCTGGTGCTAATAAGTACAAGTACAAAACCCTTTATCCAGACTTCTTGGGACCGGAAAAGGTGTGGATTTCAGAATAGTTTGGATTTGAAAATATTTGTATATTTGCATCTGCAAAACAGAACAGCTTGAAGAGGGAATAAGACCAAGTGTAAACAACAATATCTATATCATTTTTGCAATATGCACATGTAATAAAACAGCTTATACCTGTAACCTAAATGTAGTTTTATACCATTTTTAATATTTTTGTACATATATAGTACCATTAGAAAGATGTACAGTACTGCAATTAGAAAGGTAATAGTTTTTTTCTCTTGTAAAGTTGTATCCAGTCCACGGTTCATCCATTACTTGTGGGATATTCTCCTTCCCAACAGGAAGTTGCAAGAGGACACCCACAGCAGAGCTGTCTATATAGCTCCTCCCCTAACTGCCACCCCCAGTCATTCTCTTGCAACTCTCGACAAGAAAGGAAGTATCAAGAGATATGTGGTGACTTAGTGTAGTTTTTACCTTCAATCAAGAGTTTGTTATTTTTAAACGGTAGCGGCGTTGTACTGTTTTACTCTCAGGCAGAAATTGGAAGAAGAATCTGCCTGGAGGTTGATGATCTTAGCGGTTTGTAACTAAGGTCCATTGCTGTTCTCACACATAACTGAAGCGTATGGAAAGATAACTTCAGTTGGGGCGACGGTTTACAGATCACCTGCTTTGAGGTATGTTCAGTATATTTTTTTCTAGAGAGATGATAAGGTCTAGAAAATGCTGACAATGCCTGGTATATTTGAGGTAAGCCTGATACAGTGATTTAACACCGACTGGGATCATGCTTACAAGATAAGGGTAATATTCAGGTTAACTCTCATATTACATAGTGTAAAAACGTTTGCATAACTTACAGAAAAAACGTTTTTTCTCTGAGGTTGATAAATCTTTATTTGGGGCCTAGTTTTCCACATGGCTTGTTAGATTACTCCTAGGAGTACTTTTTTAAGGCCCTCTGACATTGAGTGCATGGTGGGAAGGGCCTATTTTCGCACACTTTATGCGCAGTTGATATTCAGACTGAGACATCCAGCTTCCCTAAAGGAAACCTCTGGCATCTAGGGCCACTATAGAGGGTTTTTTTTCCTGCAAAAATCGTGTTTAAGGGCAGGTAGGAGCCACAGCAGAGCTGTGGCAGTGTGTTTGACTGTTTTTTAACGGTTTTACCGTTTTTCTAATCCAGTGTGGGGCCTAAGGGGTTAATCATCCATTTGCAAGTGGGTGCAATGCTGTTTTAGTCTCTTATACACACTGTAAAAATTTTGTAGAGTTTACTACTTTTTAACACTGTTTTGCAGTTTGTGGTAGTTTTTTTCTCTTAAAGGCACAGTACCGTTTTTGTTTAATTGTTTTTTCACATTTATTAAAGTGTTTTCCAAGCTTGCTGGTCTCATTACTAGTCTGTTAAACATGTCTGACATAGAGGAAACTCCTTGTTCATTATGTTTAGAAGCCATTGTGGAACCCCCTCTTAGAATGTGTACCAAATGCATTGACCTTTCTATAAGTTATAAAGACCATATTATGGGTTTTAAAGATTTATCACCAGAAGTTTCTCAGACTGACAAAAGGGAGGTTAAACCACCTAGCTCTCCAAATGTGTCAGAACCTATATCTCCCGTGCAAGTGACTCCAAGTACATCTGGCGTGTCCAATGCGTTTACCTTACAAGACATGGCGGCAGTTATGAATCATACCCTCACAGAGGTATTGTCCAAACTGCCAGGGTTACAAGGAAAGTGAGACAGCTCTGGGGCTAGAACAAATACAGAGTTTTCTGATGCTTTAGTAGCTATGTCTGATATACCCTCACAATGTACAGAAGCCGAAGCAGGAGAGCTTCTATCTGTGGGTGACATTTCTGATTCAGGGAAGGCGTTACTTCAGTCTGATTCTGAAATGACAGCATTTAAATTTAAGCTTGAACACCTCCGCTTGTTGCTCAGGGAGGTTTTAGCAACTCTGGATGACTGTGACACCATTGTAGTCCCAGAGAAATTGTGAAAATGGACAAATACTTTGCAGTGCCTGTTTACACTGATGTTTTCCCAATCCCTAAGAGGTTTTCAGAAATTATTACGAAGGAATGGGATAGACCAGGTGTACCGTTCTCTCCCCCTTCTGCTTTTAAAAAGATGTTTCCCATAGATGCCGCTACACGGGACTCGTTGCAGACGGTCCCTAAGGTGGAGGGAGCAGTCTCTACCCTAGCTAAGCGTACAACTATCCCCGTCGAGGACAGTTGTACTTTCCTAGATCCAATGGATAAAAAATTAGAGGGTTTCCTTAAGAAAATCTTTATACAACAAGGTTTTATTCTCCAGCCTCTTGCATGCATTGCCCTAGTCACTGCTGCAGGGGCTTTCTGGTTCGAGTCTCTTGAAGAGGCTCTACAGGTGGAGACCCGTTGGATGATATCCTAGACAGGCTTAAAGCTCTTAAGTTAGCCAATTCATTTATTTCTGACGTCGTTTTTCATTTAACAAAGCTAACGGCTAAGAATTCAGGTTTTGCCATTCAGGCGCGTAGGGCGCTATGGCTTAAATCCTGGTCAGCTGACGTTACTTCAAAGTCTAAGCTTCTCAACATCCCCTTCAAACGGCAGACCCTATTCGGGCCTGGACTGAAGGAGATCATTTCTGATATTACTGGAGGAAAAGGCCACACCCTTCTCCAGGATAGGTCCAACAAATTAAGGACCAAACAGACTAATTTTCCTTCCTTTCGAAACTTCAAGAGTGGCGCAGCTTCAACTTCCTCTACTGCAAAACAAGGAAATTTTGCCCAGTCCAAGCCAGTCTGGAGACCTAACTAGGCTTGGAACAAGGGAAAGCAGGCCAAAAAACCTGCTGCTGCCTGTAAGACAGCATGAAGGAGTAGCCCCCGATCCGGGACCGGATCTAGTTGGGGGCAGACTTTCTCTCTTCGCCCAGGCTTGGGCAAGAGACGTCCAGGATCCCTGGGCTCTGGAGATTGTTTCCCAGGGATATCTTCTGGATTTCAAAGCCTCATCTCCAAAGGGGAGATTTCATCTCTCACAATTATCTGCAAACCAGATAAAGAGAGAGGCATTCTTACATTGTGTTCAAGACCTTCTGGTTATGGGAGTGATCCACCCAGTTCCAAGGGAGGAACAAGGGCAAGGATTCTATTCAAATCTGTTTATAGTTCCCAAAAAAGAGGGAACTTTCAGACCAATCTTGGATCTCAAGATCCTAAACAAATTTCTCAGGGTCCCATCCTTCAAGATGGAGACTATTCGAACCATCCTACCTTTGATCCAGGAGGGTCAATATATGACTACCGTGGACTTAAAGGATGCTTATCTCCAAATTCCTATACACAAAGATCATCATCGGTTTCTCAGGTTTGCCTTCCTAGACAGGCATTACCAGTTTGTGGCTCTTCCCTTTGGGTTAGCCACGACACCAAGAATCTTTACGAAGGTTCTAGGGTCCCTACTGGCGGTTCTAAGGCCACGAGGCATAGCGGTGGCTCCTTACCTAGACGACATTCTGATACAGGGGTTTCAAATCGCCAAGTCCCATACGGACATTGTTCTGGCATTCCTGAGGTCTCATGGGTGGAAGGTGAACGAAGAAAAGAGTTCTCTCTCCCCTCTCACAAGAGTTTCCTTCCTAGGAACTCTGATAGATTCAGTAGAAATTAAGATTTTTCTGACAGAGATCAGGTTGTCAAAGCTTCTAACTTCCTGCCGTGCTCTTTATTCCACTTCTCAGCTGTCAGTGGCTCAGTGTATGGAGGTAATCGGCTTAAAGGGACACTCAGGTTAAATTAAATTTTCATGATTCAGATACAGCATGCAATTTTAAACAACTTTCCAATTTACTTCCATTAAAAAAAATGTGCACAGTCTATTATATTTACAATTTTTGAGTCACCAGATCCTACTGAGCATGTGCAAGAATTCAGAGACTATACGTATATGCATTTGTGATTGGTAGCGGCAATGGACATAGTTCCGTTTGCCCGCCTACATCTCAGACCACTGCAACTTTGCATGCTCAATCAGTGGAATGGGGATTACACAGATTTTTCCCCTCTGCTAAATCTGGATCAAGAGACCAGGGATTCTCTTCTCTGGTGGCAATCTTGGGTCCATCTGTCCAGGGCAATGAGCTTCCGCAGGCCAGAATGGACTATAGTGACGACAGATGCCAGCCTTCTGGGCTGGGGCGCAGTCTGGAACTCCCTGAAGGCTCAGGGTTCGTAGACTCAGGAGGAAGCCCTCCTTCCGATAAACATTCTGGAACTAAGAGCGATATTCAATGCTCTTCAGGCTTGGCCTCAGCTAGCTGCGGTCAGGTTTATCAGTTTTCAGTTGGACAACATCACGACTGTAGCCTATATCAACCATCAGGGGGGTACAAGGATCCCCCTGGCGATATTGGAGGTTTCAAAGATAATTCTGTGGGCAGAGGTTCACTCTTGCCATCTCTCAGCTATCCATATCCCAGGAGTAGAGAACTGGGAGGCGGATTTCCTAAGTCGGCAGACTTTTCATCCGTGGGAGTGGGAGCTCCATCCGGAGGTATTTGCCCAGTTGATTCAACTATGGGGCAAACCAGAACTGGATCTCATGGCATCTCGTCAGAATGCCAAGCTTCCTCGTTACGGGGTCCCGGTCCAGGGATCCCAAGGCAGCACTGATAGATGCTCTAGAAGCGCCCTGGTCCTTCAGCCTGGCTTATGTGTTTCCACCGTTTCCTCTGCTCTCTCGTCTGATTGCCAAGATCAAGCAGGAGAGAGCTTCAGTGATTTTGATAGCTCCTGCGTGGCCACGCAGGACTTGGTATGCAGATCTGGTGGACATGTCATCCTTTCCACCATAGACTCTGCCGCTGAGGCAGGACCTTCTACTTCAAGGTCCTTTCAAACATCTAAATCTAATTTCTCTGCGTCTGACTACTTGGAGATTGAACTCTTGATTCTATCAAAGCGTGGTTTTTCCGAGTCGGTCATTGATACCTTAATTCAGGCTCGAAAGCCTGTCACCAGGAAAATCTATCATAAGATATGGTGTAAATATCTTCATTGGTGTGAATCCAAGGGTTACTCATGGAGTAAAGTCAGGATTCCTAGAATCTTATCCTTTCTCCAAGAGGTTGGAGAAAGGATTGTCTGCTAGTTCCTTAAAGGGACAGATTTCTGCTCTGTCTATTCTTTTGCACATACGTCTGGCTGAGGTTCCAGACGTTCAGGCATTTTGTCAGGCTTTAGTTAGAATTAAGCCTGTTTTTAAACCTGTTGCTCCGCCATGGAGTTTAAATTTAGTTCTTAAAGTTCTTCAAGGGGTTCCGTTTGAACCTTTGCATTCCATAGATATTAAACTTTTATCTTGGAAAGTTCTGTTTCTAGTAGTTATCTCCTCGGCTCGAAGAGTTTCGGAGTTATCTGCTTTACAGTGTGATTCCCCTTATCTGATTTTCCATGCAGATAAGGTAGTTTTGCGTACCAAACCTGGGTTTCTTCCTAAGGTAGTATCTAATAAGAACATCAATCAGGAGATTGTTGTTCCTTCATTATGTCCTAATCCTTCCTCAAAGAAGGAACGTCTTTTACACAATCTTGATGTGGTTTGTGCTTTAAAGTTTTATTTACAAGCTACGAAGGATTTTCGTCAAACATCTGCTTTGTTTGTTGTCTACTCTGGACAGAGGAGAGGCCAAAAGGCTTCGGCAACTTCTCTTTCTTTTTGGCTGAGAAGCATAATCCGCTTAGCTTATGAGGCTATTTTTGGGAGAAAGGTCTTACAGGCAGTGGTGCCTTCCGTTTAAGTTCCTGCCTTGTCCCTCCCTTCATCCGTGTCCTAAAGCTTTGGTATTGGTATCCCACAAGTAATGGATGAACCCGTGGACTGGATACACCTTACAAGAGAAAACAAAATTTATGCTTACCTGATAAATTTATTTCTCTTGTGGTGTAATCCAGTCCACGGCCCGCCCTGTCATTTTAAGGCAGGTGTTTTTTATTTTTAAACTACAGTCACCACTGCACCCTATAGTTTCTCCTTTTTTCTTGCTTGTCTTCGGTCGAATGACTGGGGGTGGCAGTTAGGGGAGGAGCTATATAGACAGCTCTGCTGTGGGTGTCCTCTTGCAACTTCCTGTTGGGAAGGAGAATATCCCACAAGTAATGGATGAACCCGTGGACTGGATACACCACAAGAGAAATAAATTTAGCAGGTAAGCATAATTTTTTTTTTTTTTTTTAAATGCATAAAAAAATAAACAAATAGTAATAGACAATGTCAAAATATTATAATCACTTTAATATATTAAGGTTCAGCTAATCATAGTGATTCATATACACAGGCAGAAAAACTGTAACTTTAAAAAAAAAGAGTTTTAAAAAAAGTATTAATGATAAATTCTTGATTTCTGGATAATTCTGAATTTTGGAATTCTGGATTTGGGGATTTGTACCTGTTTTACTCATGAACAAGCATTTATGGTGATTGTAGACTGTAAAGCTGTATATCTGCATATTCTAATTGCTGTTGCTCATCAGTACATTCTTGATTGTACAAAGGGAGGTGACCATTTACAAATGTTCTAGTAACAGTAGAAATGCAGTAAAAAAAGGGAATCCTTTGTAGGATCTCACATACAAGCATCAAGACTTTTCCATATATTTTCTGGCCAAGAAAATATTGAATGTTTATTGCGGCGAAACGTTATCTGTAAAGCTATTGGAGTATGGTCTGCTGCCAAAGAATAAGATGGTCAACTTGATTCATGTCTCTAATCATTCAGATAATCTGTTCAAGGATGGGACTCATATAAAAGTCGTCCTAAAATATCTCAATCTTAACATGTGCTAGATGGAGTATGCATTCAATTTAAGACTACATTTTAAAAATTGGTCATCACAAAATGAAACTGCCAATTCATGTTTTTATTTTTCATAGAGTAAAACAGGTATTGTCCTGGATGATGAGAATATAGCTGTGAAAGTCCTTTCTCACTTTATCTGAGAAAAGAGGGTTTATACTATAAGCTTTTTATTCTACTAAATGAAACCTGGCAAATATTTAGTCTAAATGCTCTTTATAAGTTTGCACCTTGGATTTCTAAGCAGTGGATAAACAGTCTTAGTTGGTATGGTTTTCATGTTGGCTGGTTATTGCACTCATCTTTATGGAAGACATGTCTGCCTTTACTTTTCTAGAGGATATATTAATTATGGCATTGCATAATCTAACCACTTCTTTATAATAAGTGCCTCACCTTAAGTGGTTTTTCTTCCTTATATAGGTTCAGGTAACAATTTAATTTTAACCCTTTGAGTGCTAACGACGGCTCTGATCCGTTGCAAATTGTCCCAGTCAGGAGCAGACGACGGCTCAGAGCCATTGCTAGCACTCACCCACCTTGATGGCAATCTGAGGGCTCCAACCTACTTCCACCCCGGCGATCTGGCCTGTATAGTGACAGGCATCGCCGGGGCTTAACGTTTCGGGGGGTGACGTCATGCGCAATGTCGTGATGACGTCACTGCGCAACTTTATTTAAAGTTTACAATGACAAGTATAGGGAGATGGGGGCATGATGCTTAGAAGCCAGTATCTCAGGCATCTTAGCAGCTACAGACCCCAAGACCTACAGTTGGAAAGATAATCTTTCCAGTGGTATAAGTCTTGGGAATCTGTAAAAAAAAAAAAAAAAAAAGTTAAAGAGTTACAAATAAATATATTTAAAAAAGGTAAAAAAACAAAAAGTTAAAAACTAGCTTAGCACCCATGTGGGATATGGCTTAGCAGCCAAAGGGTTAAAGAGTATTAGATTGTTTTCATTAAAACATATTTCATAATATCCCATGGGCTAATATTATGTAACAACAGATATAAGAATAGAAATAAATTCCTTTAAATGGTGTGTATGTTTGAAAATATTTTTAGAACCAAAAATACAATTTTCATAAGAATTATCATTTTGTTAGTTCCAGTGTTTAAAAATTCCTGTGCATTTTGCAGAGTTTTGAAAATCAAACCCATTCCAATCCATTGACTGGCATTTCTTGTCTGTTCTTTTTTCCAATGTTATAGTTTTTGCTCATGCTCAGATCACAGGTTAATAAACACATTTTTCTTGCAAGGTGTATCCAGTCCACAGATTCATCCTTACTTGTGGGACATTCTCATTCCCCACAAGAAGTGGCAAAAAGAGCACACAGCAAAGCTGTCCACATAGCTCCCCCTCTGGCTCCGCCCCCCAGTCATTCTCTTTGCCTGTCTAACAAGTAGCATCTCCACGGGAGGGTAAAGTGAATGTGGTGTTAGATTTGTAGTTTTTATATCTTCAATCAAAAGTTTGTTATTTTTAAATAGTACCGGTTTTTGCTATTTACTCTCTGGCAGAAATATGATGAAGAATTCTGCTGAGAGGAAAATGATTTTAGCATGTTGTAACTAAAATCCATTGCTGTTCCCACACAGGACTGAGGAGTACCAGAAAACTTCAGTTGGGGGGAACAGTTTGCAGGCTTAACTGCTTTGAGGTATGTTTCAGTCATCTTTTTTCTAGTCAAGACAAGATAATGCTAGAAGACTGACAAGATTCCCCATGTGGGAAGGGTATGCCATGTTCTGAAACTTAGTATAGAACTAGAGGCTTATTTAAGTGGGCTCAATAGACTGGTTATCACTTTAACAGGGCAATCGATTATTTTGTTTAGAAAAATACTCTTTATTGACACTTTTAAGTACTTTGGATGTGTTTATTGGGGTTTTATTCCACATGGCATTATTTTCAGTCACCTAAATTGGGTTCTGAAGGCCCCACAGCTCCGGAGTGGAGGGGGAGGGGCCTAATTTTGCGCCTCAGTTGCGCAGTTTATTCTGACAAGATTCCCTGCATGCTACTTCACATGGGTCCAGAGACTGCTTGAGGACTTCAGGAGGCTTGATCTTCTCAAATTCAATCCTTAAGGGAAGGTAGGGCCACAGCAGGCTGTTGTGGCAAGGTGCTGTAGTTTATTAACCGGTTGTTTGCTTTAGGCGGCTCCGGTTTGAGCATTAAAGGGTTAATCAGGCTGAAACTTGCTGTGTAATCATATCGAAGCATTAGGCACATACTGTAAAAATTTCAAGAGATTGGGTTCATTTTTCACCGTTTTGTAAAATTGTGTGCGCTTTTATTATCTTAAAGGCACAGTACCATTTATTGCAAATTGTGTTTTTTATTACATAAAGTGTTTTTCCAAGCCTGCTTGGGTATAATACCAATCTGTTAAACATGTCTGACACTAAGGAAAAGCCTTGTTCTATGTGTTCAGAAGCCATGGTGGAACCCCCACTCAAAATGTGTCCCAAGTGCACTAATGTGTCTATACACTTTAAAGATCATATTGTGTCTCTTAAAAATATAGCCCTAGATGATTCTTTGACTGAAGGTAATGAGGATAGTCCGCCGTCCTCTCCCCATGTGTCATCACCAGTTATTCCCGCTCAAGCGATACCTAGTACCTCTAGTGCATTAGCACCTATTACATTGCAACAACTGGCGGCAGTCATGGATAATTCCCTTGCGGCCTTTCTATCCAAACTGCCAGTTTTCCCTAAAAAGCGCGATAGCTCTGTTTTGAGAACAGATGAGGAGCAGTTGGAAGCTTTGGGAGGCTTATCTGATGTACCCTCACAACACTCTGAAGTAGGGGCGAGGGATTTTATGTCTGAGGGAGAAATTTCTGATTCAGGAAAAGTTTCTCAGCGGGCAGAATCAGATTCACTAGCATTTAAATTTAAATTGGAACACCTCCGCATACTGCTTAGGGAGGTCTTATCAACTCTGGATGATTGTGACCCTATGGTGGTCCCAGAGAAATTGTGTAAAATGGACAAATATCTAGAAGTCCCTGTATACACTGATGCGTTTCCGATCCCTAAGAGGGTGGCGGATATTGTTGCTAGGGAGTGGAAAAGACCAGGTGTACCTTTTGTTCCCCCACCTATCTTTATGAAAATCTTCCCCATAACTTATCCCAGGCGGGACGCGTGGCAGATGGTCCCTAAGGTAGAGGGGGCAGTTTCAACACTAGCCAAGCGCACAACCATACCAATTGAAGACAGTTGTGCTTTTAAAGATCCTATGGATAAAAAATTAGAAGGTTTACTAAAGAAAATATTTATTCAACAAGGTTTCCTTCTCCAACCTATTGCCTGCATTATTCCTGTAGCTACTTCAGTGGCTTTCTGGTTTGAGGCGCTGGAGGAGTCGCTCCAGACGGAGACCTCATATGACGAACTTATGGATAGAATTAAGGCTCTAAAGCTGGCTAATTCTTTTATCACAGCGGCGAAAAATTCTGGTTTTGCCATCATGCCTGCGCAGAGCGCTTTGGCTTAAATCATGGTCGGCCGACGTGTCGTCTAAAACAAAATTACTGAATATTCCTTTCAAGGGAAAGACCCTTTTCGGGCCCGAGTTGAAAGAGATTATTTCGGATATCACTGGGGTAAAGGGCCATGCCCTCCCGCAAGATGGGCCTTTTAAGGCTAAAAACAAGGCTAATTTTCGTTCCTTTCGCAACTTCAGGAGCGGTCCTGCTTCAGCCTCTGCTACCGCAAAGCAAGAGGGTAACACTTCACAGCCCAAGACAACCTGGAAGCCTTTGCAGGGCTGGAACAAGGGTAAACAGGCCAAGAAGCCTGCAGCTGCTACTAAGACAGCATGAAGGGGTAGCCCCCGAGCTTGGGCAAGAGATGTTCCCGATCCCTGGGCATTAGAGATAGTCGCTCAGGAACGACATCTTAATACAGGCGTCGTCTTTTCCCAGAGCCAAGGCTCATACGGATATTGTTCTGGCCTTTCTAAGGTCTCACGTGTGGAAGGTGAACACCGAAAACAAAGTTCTCTGTCCCCGCTCACAAGGGTTCCCTTCCTGGGAACATTAATAGACTCGGTAGAAATGAAAATATTTCTGACGGAGGTCAGAAGGTTAAAGCTTCTAAGTACTTGCCGAGTTCTTCATTCCATTCCTCGGCCTTCTGTAGCTCAGTGCATGGAGGTAATCGGATTAATGGTAGCAGCAATGGACGTAGTCCCTTTTGCTCAAATTCATCTCAGGCCACTGCAATTGTGCATGCTCAAACAGTGGAATGGAGATTATGCAGATTTGTCTCCTCAAATCCAACTGGACCAGAAAACCAGAGATTCTCTTCTCTGGTGGTTGTCTCAGGATCACCTGTCACAGGGAATGTGCTTCCGCAGACCGGAGTGGATCATTGTAACGACCGATGCCAGCCTGTTAGGCTGGGGCGCGGTCTGGGGCTCCCTGAAAGCTCAGGGCCTATGGTCTCGGGAAGAGTCTCTTCTCCTGATAAACATTTTGGAACTGAGAGCGATATTCAACACGCTCCAGGCATGGCCTCAGCTAGCGGCGGCCAAGGTCATCAGATTTCAGTCGGACAACATCACGACTGTAGCATACATAAATCATCAGGGAGGAACAAAGAGTTCCTTAGCGATGATGGAAGTAACCAAGAAAATCAGGTGGGCGGAGGATCACTCTTGCCATCTATCTGCAATTCACATCCCAGGAGTAGACAATTGGGAAGCGGATTTCCTAAATCGTCAGACTTTTCACCCGGGGGAGTGGGAACTCCACCCGGAGGTATTTGCTCAGCTGACTCAGCTATGGGGCATTCCAGAGTTGGATCTGATGGCGTCCTGTCAGAACACCAAACTTCCTCTTTACGGTGCCAGGTCCAGGGACCCCAAGGCGGCATTGATAGATGCTCTAGTAGCGCCTTGGTCCTTCAATCTGGCCTATGTCTTTCCACCGTTTCCCCTTCTCCCTCGGCTGGTAGCCAGAATCAAACAGGAGAAGGCCTCCGTAATTCTGATAGCGCCTGCGTGGCCACGCAGGACTTGGTATGCAGACCTAGTGGACATGTCATATGTCCCACCATGGACACTGCCAATGAGGCAGGATCTTCTAATACAGGGTCCATTCAAGCATCCAAATCTAGTTTCTCTGCAGCTGACTGCTTGGAGATTGAACTCTTAATTCTATCCAAGCGTGGGTTCTCTGAATCAGTCATAGATACTCTGATCCAAGCTAGAAAACCTGTCACCAGGAAAATTTACCATAAGATATGGCGGAAATATCTTTGTTGGTGTGAATCCAAGGGTTACTCGTGGAGTAAGATTAGGATTCCAAGGATATTGTCTTTTCTCCAAGAAGGATTGGAGAAAGGTTTATCAGCTAGTTCCTTAAAGGGACAGATATCCGCTCTGTCTATCCTTTTACACAAGCGTCTGGCAGCAGTACAAGATGTTCAAGCGTTTACACAGGCGTTAGTCAGAATCAAGCCTGTCTATAAACCTGTGGCTCCTCCATGGAGTCTAAATTTAGTTCTTTCAGTTCTTCAAGGGGTTCCGTTTGAACCTTTACATTCCATAGATATTAAGTTATTATCTTGGAAAGTTTTGTTTTTGGTAGCTATATCTTCTGCTCGAAGAGTTTCAGAATTGTCTGCTTTGCAGTGTAATTCACCCTATCTGGTGTTCCATGCAGATAAGGTAGTTTTGCGTACCAAACCTGGTTTTGTTCCTAAAGTTGTTTCTAATAAGAACATTAACCAGGAAATCATTGTTCCTTCTCTGTGTCCTAATCCAGCTTCTAAGAAGGAACGGCTTTTACACAATCTTGATGTGGTTCGTGCTTTGAAATTCTATTTACAAGCAACTAAGGATTTCAGACAAACATCATCTTTGTTTGTTGTCTATTCTGGTAAGAGGAGAGGTCAAAAAGCGACGGCTACCTCTCTTTCCTTCTGGTTGAAAAGCATCATCCGATTGGCTTATGAGACTGATGGGCAGCAGCCTCCTGAACGAATTACAGCTCATTCCACCAGAGCTGTGGCTTCCACTTGGGCCTTCAAGAATGAGGCTTCTGTTGAACAGATTTGTAAGGCAGCGACTTGGTCTTCACTGCATACTTTTACCAAATTTTACAAATTCGATACTTTTGCTTCTTCGGAGGCTATTTTTGGGAGAAAGGTTTTGCAAGCAGTGGTGCCTTCTGTTTAGGTTACCTGTCTTGTTCCCTCCCTTCATCCGTGTCCTAAAGCTTTGGTATTGGTATCCCACAAGTAAGGATGAATCCGTGGACTGGATACACCTTGCAAGAGAAAACAGAATTTATGCTTACCTGATAAATTACTTTCTCTTGCAGTGTATCCAGTCCACGGCCCGCCCTGGCAATTAAGTCAGGTTAAAATTTCTTGTTTAAACTACAGTCACCACTGCACCCTATGGTTTCTACTATTTCTCCTAACCGTCGGTCGAATGACTGGGGGGCGGAGCCAGAGGGGGAGCTATGTGGACAGCTTTGCTGTGTGCTCTCTTTGCCACTTCCTGTGGGGAATGAGAATGTCCCACAAGTAAGGATGAATCCGTGGACTGGATACACCGCAAGAGAACGTAATTTATCAGTTAAGCATAAATTCTGTTTTTTTTGTTTTTTTTATAAACGGTTAACATATAGCGAAAAATACACTTTTAAACTATAAAACTTGTACACAAAATAAAATATGTTAATCAAAATATCCAGTAATGATTTCAATGAAGGATTTTAGAGGTTTAAGCATGTTAATTATAAAATTAAAGAAAATTAATGGAATAACTGTACACAATTTGATTTAATGGAATACCACATTACAATGGGCAGCATAAATAATATTGAAATACTTGAAAGGACAGGCTAGACAAAATTTAACTTTCATTATTCAGATAGAGTATGCAATTTTTTTTTACATTTCTTTTTATTAACCAATTCAATAAACAATTCAAAAACCAAATAACAAGAACAGGTAACCCTGTAAGCATAGTACAATCATCATCATTACTAACAGTGACACAATATATATATATATATATATATATATATATTCCTTATTTGCTATAGCCAATTCCATATAAATCGTACCCCTGAAAGGTATAATTATCTGCCTCTGTATTTCTTCAGGAAAGCTGATAATTATGGGCGCGATCCAATATACGGCATAGTTTTCGGCACAAGCTAAGGAACCCGCGCCGCCCGTAGTTTCACCTTGCACATTGGGGTATCCAATATACCCCGCCAGCAGTTTCTAAAGTGCCGTAAGTCGGACAAACTAGCGATGTCCAGAAATAAGCGTAAGTACAAATTTCTGGAGTCGCTAGTGACTTACGGCACTTTAGAAACTACCTGTGCCTAAAAAAACTTACTACACTTTTAAATATCCCGTAACTGTCTAACACGCCTCCCAAACATCATCTCGACACGTATACCCATCTATCCGCAATCCCCCCTCTCACTCCTAATAATAAATGTATTAACCCCTAAACCGCCGCTCCCAGACCCCGCCGCCACCTACATTAAATGTATTACCCCCTAATCTGACCCCCCTACACTGCCGCCACCTATATTAAATTTGTTACCCCCTAATCTGATCCCCCTACACCGCCGCCACCTATATTAAATATATTACCCCCTAAACCTAAGTCTAACCCTAACACCCCCTAACTTAATTAGTATTTAAATAAATCTAAATAATATTAATATTATTAACTAAATTATTCCTATTTAAAACTAAATACTTACCTATAAAATAAACCCTAAGATAGCTACAATATAATTAATAATTACATTTGAGCTATTTTAGGGTTTATATTTATTTTACAGGTAACTTTGTATTTATTTTAACTACGTACAATAGCTATTAAATAGTTAATAACTATTTAATAGCTACCTAGTTAAAATAATTACAAAATTACCTGTAAAATAAATCCTAACCTAAGTTACAAATACACCTAACACTACACTATCAATAAATTAATTAAATAAACTACAATTATCTAAACTAAAATACAATTTAATAAACTAAACTATATTACAAAAAATAAAAAAAATTACAAGAATTTTAAGCTAATTACACCTAATCTAAGCCCCCTAATAAAATAAAAAAGCCCCCCAAAATAATAAAATTTCCCTACCCTAAACTAAATTACAAAAGTAATCAGCTCTATTACCAGCCCTTAAAAGTGCCTTTTGCGGGGTATTGCCCCAAAGTAATCAGCTCTTTTACCTGTAAAAAAAAAAGAACAATCCCCCCCCCATTACAACCCACCACCCACACACCCCTACTCTAAAACCCACCCGATCCCCCCTTAAACAAACCTAAGTCTAACCCCCAAGTGGTCCTTACCTGTCCTGAAGACCGGCGGAGAAGGTCCTGTTCCAGGCAGTGAAGTCTTTTTCCAAGCAGCGACCTCTTCTTCTTCCAGGAACCAGCTGGCGCGGAGCGGAGGAGTTGAAGACCGATTACTGCAGAGCTGAAGACCGTCGACTCTGGAACTTAAGACCGGCCACGCTGGAACTGAAGATTGGCGACGCTGGAACTGAAGACCGCGGAGCCATGGAGCATGGAGGATCCTCTTCATACGATCTCCACCGTACACTGAATAGGAATTCAAGGTACTCGATTAAAAATGGCGTCCCTTGAATTCCTATTGGCTGATTTGAGCCTTCAAATTCAAATCAGCCAATCGGATGAGAGCTACTGTAATTCTATTGGCTGATTTGAATAGCCAATAGAATTACAGTAGCTCTTATTCTATTGGCTATACGCTGTATATTGGATACCAAACTGCGCGTGTTGTGTATGTCAGTCTAAGGGGCAAAAAACTACGGGTGAAGGCAGAAATATACGAGCGTAACTTCTATGTTACGCCGTATATAGGATACCAAACCAGCGCAAAATTTGGCGTCGCCGGCTTTTGCGGGCGACGCTGCATATCGGATCGGGCCCACTGTTCTTCCACTTGGAAAAAAATTGTTTGACTTGTGACTCTGTTAACTGAGGTGTCAATTTGTTCCAATATTATTTGAATATTATTCTGAATAAATTATTTCAAGCTTGGAGTTTTATTAGATTTCCAATATTTCAGGATCAGGAGTCTTCCTGTAATAATTATTATATTTAACTGACGCATGTTTTTAAACAAAGACTCTTCTTGATTAGTAAAAAAGAAAACATTTTTATCTATTATTTGTAGATTACATTGATTAATTTTGCTAACCCAGTTACTTATTTTATACCAAAACTTTTTAATTTTGGAACAATTCCAAAAACAGTGCTCTAAGTCTGCATTTATAGTCTTACATTTCTGGCAACGTGCCAAACAACTTTTCAATTTACTTTTATCATAAAATTTCCTTTTTATTATTATTATTCTTTGGTGAAAGCTAAACCTAGTTTGGCTCATATTCCAATTTATAAGCTTTTTTACAGCTAGACAGTGCTATTTCATGTGTGCCACTTTTGTGGATTTATCTATGACTCAGCACTGTTTGGCTAAAAGAACTGAGATAAGGAGGCAATCTGCAGAGACTTAGTTATAAGGTAATCACAGAGGTAAAACGTATGTTAATAAAACCGTGTTGGTTTTGCAAAACTGGGGAATGGGTAATAAAGGGATTATCTATCTTTTTAAACAATAAACATTTGTAGACTGTCCCTTTAATTAAATCATAATGAAAAGAGGATTCTGATTTTTTGTGATATCTTTTTGATGCATTGCATTCTGTTATGTTTTATCCATGTAATATATACTGTTCCAGCTGCAAATCTGTTAAAGGGCCACTAAAGTCAAAATTAAGTTTCATTTTTCAGATAAAGCATGCAACTTAAAAAAACAACAACTTTTCAATATACTACCATTATCAAAACGTGCTTTTTTATGCAAAATTTCTGAAGCTCCAGCTTGTACCGAGTAGGTGCAAAAGTGCACAGTATACACTGCCAGTATATTTATAAGAACCTTCAGTAGTGCTCTCCAAATAATATATCAGTCTATGACAGGGTTATAACACAATATATTTAAATAATTATCCTTTAAAATAAACCCTCAATCAATATGCATCTACTAGAAACCATAAAATTAATATAAATATCTGAATTCTTTTTATTAGTTAATATCTATGAGCATATTGGATTATATTTGTAATACCAGAATATGACACAATATTATATACGTTTAAAAGACTATTAAGATATGCTATACTTCTTACAAAACTCATAAAATTTTACCTTTAAAACCAGCCTTATTTACAAATAGCCTTTCATTCAATTAACACAATGGGATTTTAAGTAAAATACTCAGCTATTTACTCACGCTTTGCTCTAACACAATTCCAATTAGGATACTAAAAATACATCTATTTTTATTGTAAACAGTTACTTATAATTAAAATCAATTCTAAGATATATATATATATATGTTCTATGTTTTGCACAGATAAAAACAATTTAGCATTAAGGATATATGTTTAACAATACACAGGCTATGAAATACTAGCTTAAAATCCAAACTGCTCTTTAAATTTATTTGCTACAGTAATCTCTTAATACATTACCAAGATGAGCACCAATCGATATCCAGTATTCCTTAATAGGAATTATCTCACCTCAGAATACCAATAAGTATATTTTGCAATCAATGAGAAAAGGCAGATCAGATTTGCTAGAGTAAAATGGTATTTTTACGCCCAGTAACCAGTTACAAGTTACAGCTCAGCAGCATCTGTTTCTCTTTCTAGCTTGCATTAACTTATATCTGTTTCCCTCACTGGTGAGGATATGGGCGGCCCTTCGAAACCTTGTCCCTGCTATTGGTTCATGTACGTTGCCAAGGAGATGCATTCTTGCAACAACCAATCGTCTCCTGGCTACAATATCTGTATCGCAACACCGGACCTTGTCCATCGGGGGCAGCGTGACAAACACAGCAATACATTTATTATCCAACATTTTAAACAACTCATTATTTCTATGAAATGGTTATTCATTAGATCATAACTTCCTGCATCAATCACTCACAAAATTAATTATAGCTGGAGCAGCATCATATCAATTTTCTGATTATTTTGATATGAAATAGCATTTGCCTTTAGCATTATACTATATTTAAGCAAATCAATACTGCTAATTATTTTGAAATTAATGGCATTTATACATCTGTTATACATGCATTTACACAAATACAGCCTGTTCTACATCTCCAACAAGTTCTGCCTGCATGAATTCCTCTATGGTCCATTTGAAATAAAAAAAGTGTCATTAATCACTTCCCTTTAGTTCCATAAACATTCCCAAAACAATACAGATGCCAAGACATTTTATGCTTTCAAAATATACACATATATTTCTATGCGGATCTGAAATTATATGTCTGAAAAATAAAAACAATACAGAGGTTATTAAACATTTTAGACCGACTAAAATAGTTACATACCAAGTTTACCAAATACCCATGTAATAATAGAGAATTAGACAATTTCCCAAATTTCTATATTTAATACATTCTGAGGCATACATAAAAAAAATGTTTATTTGCTGTTTTTCAAAGTTACATCTTAAAATGTGCCTTTAGTTCACAGGGGTCACTTAACAGGCAGCTGTTAAAAGCCCTTTCTTTAACCCCCACTGTTCCTCCCACGAGTCTCATCAGGCCTGAAAGAGAGATCCCAGACATCTCGTCCCCATTCATTGTATGGGGTACAGAGTTCTATGAAATTTGCATTTCCTAATTAAAAAGCAAATGTTTCAGTGTCAGAGGGAAACTTTAATTACAAATCTGGTATGGACTTCATTTTCACACTCTAGCTAGAAATGTCTCTTTTGAAGTAATTTTTATGAGTGTCCTGTGTAATTGAAAAAGTGGGGGAGGACTGATTATGGGTTTTAAATCAATCCTTTACATCAGAAATGCTATTCTACAGCACATCTGATAAAATAGACGGCCTCATATATACACACATCCTTTCCATATTATTTTCATTTATATATATTTGTATATATATATATACATATATGTCATTGACCTGTACCCTGACAACACGTATATGCATTTTGTGATTGGCTGATAGCTGTCATATGATACAAGGGGAGTGAAAATTGGATTAACTTTAAAAATATTCTGCTACTTTATTTCAAATTTAAAATAACTGCTATTGCCTTGTCTTTGATTTGTGTATTTGTCAATTATTTAAAGAGACAGTAAACACCAAAACTGTTATTATTTAAAAAGATAGATAATCCCTTTATTTACCATTCCCCAGTTTTGTATAACCAACTGTTATATTAATATACTTTTTAACTCTGTGATTACCTTGTATCTAAGCCTCTGCAGACTGCCTCCTTATCTTAGATCTTTTGACAGACTGACATTTCAGGCAATTAGTGCTGACTCTTAAATAATTCCACGTGCATGAGCACCATGTTATTTATATGAAACAAATAAACTAAAACCCTCTAGCTGTAAAAAAATGTCAAATGCATTCAGATAAGAGGCGGCCTTCAAGGGCTTATGAGCATATGAGCCTACCTAGGTTTAGCTTATGAGCATATGAGCCTACCTAGGTTTAGCTTTCAACTTAGAATAATAAGAGAACAAAGCAAATTTGATGATAAAAGTAAACTGAAAAGTTGTTTAAAATTACATATCCTTTCTGAATCATGAAAGTTTAATTTGGACTTTACTGTCACTTTTAAGTCTACTGTATTTAGTGTTCCTTTAAACATGTTGTTGTTGTTTTTTGTTTTGTTTTGTTTTTGTACCAGAGAAAGCAGTAATGATGTTATAATTTACCTCACCTATCTTTCTTTCTTTCTTTGATCTTTTTACTATAAACAGGATTGATGTCATGGCTATTCTGTCTTGTGTGGAAAACATGCTGTGGTCAGTATGCGGCACAGTACAAGATATCATAAATCCTTCAGCTCGCTCAAAAGACTTGATTTTGAAGATACATTGTCACTGTAAGAACTTACTTACTGTACTGTTTGTCCTAACTGCACCTTTAAAGACATTACACGAGTAAGTATTTTGTGTACATGACAGTATATCTGAGAGGTAGTAATCGGTTACTCATTTTGTAGCAACGCTTTTTTATAGGAACTGTCTTCTCTGATTTTAAATGTTGTTTTCTCCTTTATTAAACAGCTCTGCTTGCCCGCTTCTATTAGACGTGAAAAAAAGTTTCCAATATTATTCCCCTAATCTTTGACTATAGCTTGTCTGTGTTAATGTTCTCAAAATATTCCAAAATACTTTCCTTTCACAATATCAAGAATAGAGGGTTGAATCAAAATATTTTAGGCCATGGTCACCTGTTCTCAATCAGAGATACATTATGTGCATATTTGTGTACTCATCAAAATGTTTACTTTTATTTTGGGGCAGGTTTTGTGAAGAGGGGCAATGAGTATCTTATATCTTTTAAGCAGGTTATTTGGCTTTTATTTTGTAGTTTTTAGAAAATATTTTTTTAATTTAAAGATACATAATCAATAATTTTTATAGAGCAGTCTATTTATTTTGACAAACAAAGTCTATGGGGTCCACTCTGCTTCAGTTCCGGCTGAAGCGGAAGTTAAGAAGCAGCGATTGTAAGACTGCTGCTCCTTAACTCGTCCGCCACCTCTGAGGTGGCGGACAGCAATCCATCCGCCTGATCGAATCCCGAATCTGCAGGGGGCGGTATTACACCAGCAATTCACAAGAACTGCTGGTGCAATGATAAATGCCGACAGCGTATGTCGGCATTTATCGATGTGCGGTGGACATGATCCGCTATATCGGATCATGTCCATCCGCAGATTAATAAATGGACCTCTATAACACTTTTCATTGACCACTCACAAATGCTTTGAATACAATCATGCTACTATATAATGTAAACTTACATATCCAAAGGTTTTTCATATACTGTGCTGGAGGAAATCTATACCAATGATTAGAATCCCTCAGATACAGAAAAGGAAATGGATGTCGACCCATAGTGCTGGATGGATTTTCCATATATCAAATTAAGAGTATTTAGGGTGCATCATTAATGAGCCATTTTCTTTTACAACATAGAATGATTGTAGGAATAAACATTTTAGACCTTGTGAAGAGATATAGTAATGTTGCTTGTCCTTCATTTTGAGAAGAAAGTATTGTTTGTTGAATGCTACACTAGTAATAAGGCAAGAAAAATGAATTTCAGTAGGCAACATTAAATATCCATCATGTATAGGGGCATTTACACTTGAATTATTTTTTTTTTTTTTAAATAACTATGCAAAGTATATGACAAAAAAGATGTGTGGGTTTATTCTTTGGTAATGCATATGTAAAAGATAAAAAAAAAAAAAAAAACTAATACATTTTAATTTCTAAGAGAGTTTCAAATATTACGTTTTATTCACAGTGATGAATCAGGAAATGAGTGTTTGTATAACTTTTTTCATTTATGTTTCTGAAAACTTGGACATTTTTTCTGGTTTCACAGTCAGGCACATTTGTAATCACAGCTCTAATATTTATAAAGCACCTATTGTGTCCTGGGGTTGAACCTCAGTAACGGAATGATGTGGTAAACCTCACTCTTATGTCAAGATATCAAATAGATTTAACTTTTCAGCTGATTGTAAAAGATAGCAGCTACCTGTCCAACCAGCTGGTAGACAGGCAGTTTTAAACACACAGTGAAAACGAAGGTTGATGAGTGACAGAAAAATATGGCAACGTGACAATGACTATTTATTCCTAGTAATGTACTCTCTGTACTTTGAAGATCACCAAGTTTAGGAAAATGTTTAAAACTATATTCCTGATTTATATTAAATAAAATGTTAAAGTGATTAAACAGTGCCTGGTAGTTTTAGAATGAAAACCTTAAAGGGACACTGACCGTTATATTTTCTTAGTTGCGTCAAATATTTGCATGACAAAGGGCACTGTGTTTAAAGGGAAACTAAACCCAATTTTTTTTCTTTCGTGATTCAGATAGAGCATAACATTTTAAGCAACTTTCTATTTTACTCCTATTATCAATTTTTCTTTGGTCTCTTGCTATCTTTATTTTAAAAGCAGGAATGTAAATCTTAGCAGCCAGCCCATTTTAGGTTCAGCACCATGGATATCGCTTGCGTAATGTAGGATTACATTTACCCACCAATAAACAAGCATAACCCAGGTTCTCAACCAAAAATGGGCCGGCTCCTATGCTTCACATTCCTGCTTTTTATATAAAGATAGCTCTATCTTAATCATGAAAGAAATTTTTTTGGGTTTAGTGTCCCTTTAAGTAAAGCAACAAGAAATGCAGTTTAGAATAAACATTATTTCTATTAAAGGGACAGTAAAGTAACATTCTTTCATGATTAAGCAATTTTAAACAACTTTTCAATTCACTTCAAATAATTAATTTACTTAATTCCTTTGTTGTAATGCATACCTAGGTAGGCTCAGGAGCAGCAATGCACTGCTGGGAGCTAGTTGGTGATTTGTGGCTGCACATATATGCTTCCTGTGATTAGCTCACCTGATGTGTTCAGTTAGCTCCCAGTAGTTTACTGCTGCTCATTCAACAAAGGATACAGAGTGAATGAAGCAGATTTGATTTTAGAAGTAAACTGTAAATTTGTTTTCAATTATATGCTGTATCTGAATCATGAAAGATAACTAGTTTATCCCTGCAAGGCAAGTTTCTCGGGCCACCAATTAAGCTGGAGTTATCTCTATCATCCATTCACTTTTCATAGGTCCAATGGAAAATATAATCTTCCTTTAATCTCAAATTATTTTACGTTGATGCATTCAAAGAACGTATTATTCTGAGAATAACATGTAGATATATTTTTTTTTAAGCTTCATTAGTTGTTTAAATATTGACAAAATAAGTGTTAACCTTTAGTGTCAATAAAACTATGGGAGCTGCCATGTTGGAACTTAGGTTACCTTCTCTGTTGTGGCCAATTAGCGACAGTTATAAATAGGTCACTAGATTGTGCAGCCAATGGCTATGTGGAATATAACAGTGTTCTGCACTTCCATTTCTAACAGGAACTGAAAAGCTCACAATTTCAGAATGAAATTACAGTAAAAGGGGCAAATTAAATAATGAAAGTATATTGCAGAGTTTTTTATATATATATATATATATATATATATATATATACAGATTATTATTTTTTATTACCATTTAAAAGTGTTTAAGGTTCCTTTAAGAACATAATATTTGTATGATTTTACGAGCTTTATGTGTAATACCACCAATGCTATGCTACTTTTAAATGTTTAATGATTGCTACATACCTGAACATTGTTATAAGCTAAGCACATTACAGTGCATTACTTTCTTTCATTTCCTGATTTATCTAAACTTTTTTCTTGTAATTTCTTTGTGCTCTGTTTTAAACAGCTTTAAATGCATAGCAGTGACAGAAATACTTTATACAACAGCAGAAAACCATATAGGCAGTTGTTTCATTCTTAATAAAACTTGTAAGCACGTTCATTGTTACTGCTTGACAATATTCGTTATGATGCGTAAAATTAGCAAAAAAAAAAAGTCTTCAGAAATAAGATGGAACCAAATAATTAATTGTGTAGCAAATAAACATATTTATAATATCTTAAGAAATCTTAAAGAGACAGTTTCCATAGTTTACGTTTAAACATCTATCCTATTTTAGACACTGTTTACACATGGCTATAACTCTGATGATTGAATTTTCATGGAATTTGACACTTTACCTCAAACAGCCAAGGGAAATGAAACCTACCGTTTTTCTATTATGATTAAGATAGAGCATACAATTTTAAACAGCTTTTCATTTTACTTTTATTATCTTGCAAAGGGGAAATTTTAAAGGGACAGTCAACTCCAAAACATTTATTGTTTAAACAGATAGATAATCCCTTTATTACCCATTCCCCAGTTTTGCATAACCAACATTGTTCTATTAATATATTGTTTACCCTTGTGATTATCTTGTATCTAAGCCTCATCTGACAGCCCCTTATCACATGGCTATTTATTATTTATTGACTTGCATTTAGGCCAATAAGTGCAGTGCCAGCCACAACTCCATGGGTGTGAGCACAATGTTATCTATATGTCCCACATGAACTAGCAGTGTGATGTTGTGAAAAGCTAAAAATAAAAGCATGTGATAAGAGTCTGTCTGTAGTGGCTTAGAAACATGCAGACATTTAGAGGTTTAACAATGTTGGTTGTGCAAAAAACTGGGGAATGGATAGTAAAGGCATTTCCTATCTTTTCAAACTATAACAATATTGGTGTAGACTGTCCCTTTAACAGTAATCTACTCCATATATTATTTCCTGAAGAGAAAGTATAAAATAAATACCTTTTAGTGCATAAAGATCAGCACTCAATGAATGCTGCACAGCATTCAGGCACTTAGGCAGTTAACCTGAAACAAGCTTTAATGCAACCGTTGAAGGGAAAATTATAAAACAAAATTATAAACGCAACACACAGTCTTAAACTCTTGTAAGGACACAGCTAGGTTAAAAGCAAAATGGAAGAGTTAGTTACTGCATTTGTCCAAATGATGATATGTCCAGGACCATGCCAAGGTCTGCTATAACTAACTCTTCCATTTTGCTTTTAATCTAGCTGTGTGCTTGCAAGAGAGTGCCAAACTTTCTATGTGTTCATTGTGTTTATCACTTTTTTTGTAATTTCCCCTATGAGCTTTGCACCCAGACTTGGCTGGGGTTAACTGCCTGAGTCCCTGAAAGCTGTGCAGTTGTCTTTGAGTGTTGATGAGTACCCAAGGCTGTGAGTTTTCACAGTCATAGAATGTGTACCCAGTCCGGTTTGACAGTACAATCCATTTCTGTGTTTTGTATGTGTCTAGAGACATTACAAAAGGCCTGTGTCACCCTTGTTTCAGTGTGTTTGGTTGAAGACATGCATTGTGTGGCTGTAGGTTAGCGACCCAAGGAGGAAGAGACCTTGACGAGGTCCTGGGCTTATCACCATTTGGCTAAATGCTGTAACTATTTCTTCCATTTTGCTTTTAATCTCGCTGTGTACTTGCAAGAGAGTGCCAGACTTTTTATGCGTTGTTTGTGTGTGTATGTGTGTGTATATATATATATATATATATATATATATATATATTCCTTGTTTGCAAGAAGGCACTCACTGGTCTTTAGTGAAAAACAACTTTTAATTCATATAAAAAAAGCAAGTACATCCATAACGTTGGAAGCAAATAGCTTTCACCCAAGACACCAAAAAACAGGGCTAGTAAAATCACAACTCACTAGGGTCATCCGCAACAACAGTGATGTACCCACTATGTTGACACAACTCGATGAGATGGAAGTAAAGTTGATAAAGAGGGGTTATGATGGTAAAATGGTCCATGGTGTAAGGATGGAGCTATTGGATGGCACGGCCATACATGCGAATAAACCAAAAAACATTACCACAACTCAACAGAACTTTATCAGCACCTATACTCCTATGAGTATGGAACTATCTAGATCTGTACGTCAACACTAGTCAATTCTGGAAACTGATATGACGCTCCCTTTTTATGGCACCAGGCCACCACGTATGGTGCATAGGCGGGCTGATAATTTATGTGATCTGCTAGTGAAGACTGATCCAGTCAGTTGTTACCAGAAGGATACATGGTTGAAGCCCTCAAGTAAAGGCTGTTTTACCTGTGGTGGTTGTACAACATGCAATGGCATGATAAGAGGGAAGACCTTTCAACACCCCCACACAAACAAGCGTTACACTATTCGTCATCGACTCACCTGCACCAGCACGCATGTTATTTACATGTTGATTTGCCCATGTTCCCTGGTATATATCGGAAAAACCGTCACGAGCTTCAAGGATAGGATGGCAAATCATTGGTGTGCCATCTGTGAAGCCTTAAAATCGGGTGATTCAGATCAGCCAGTAGCACGCCATTTTGTGCAACACAGACAAAGTGTTTCTAACATGAAAACGATGGTTATTGACAAAAGTGAAAAAAGGAGCACAAGCAGCGGTACATTGCACAAAAATAAATTTATTTACAAGTAGCAAACATAGCGCCTTGGCGCTCAGAGTGAAGAAAAATGACACGTTTGTCAAACAAAACAAAAATGTGAGAGGGGAGATAACACCCCGGGGTAAATACTGACAAGAAAATCAATAAGACTAGCAACAAGAGAACAGGTATACGCGTTTCAGCTTACAGCCTTACTCATTACCTGGCTAAAACATAGTGAAGTGAACTTAAAAGCAGTAGCTAGTCTTCCCATTGGTAGTTGGGAACACTCCCCTCAATTAATCCTCCAATGGGTATTTATTTACGTAGCTGTGAACACCTTAGAAGGCATAGGGGTATACACTAGTGTCAGCACAAAGTAAATACGTATAAATTTAGAATGGAAACAATTCCTGCACAAAGTTAACTACATATTGTGTAATAACAATCTAACATGTATAAACAATTGCAGTGAGCAAAAATATTCGGTGGGAGAGAGGAAAGAGAGCTCCGGACCCAGCTGGAAGCTTTTGTGGTACAAGGAGACCGCTTCATATTTGCTGAAATGAAAAATACAGATAATATAACATAAGCATGGAACAACAGATGTTTGCACCCAGTGACATACTTGTCAAGTAAATGTTAAGCTATAGTTAAAAGGCCCTAGACATAAAGACTAAACCCTAGCAATAATAATAATGATGGTGCAGTTAACCATTAATCAAGGTAAAGTCAAATGTGTCTAAAAATACATAAGTACTGTTTTCGTGTGCATTCCTTACTATAAGGGACTGTGGGTAGCTTTTGTATAAAGAACCTGGCTTGCAACGGGTAAATTAACCCTGAGGGCATACTGGAGTACCAGATACCAGAGTGATTATACTTAAAGTTTCTGAGTAGTTAGGCTCCTACACTCAAGGAGTAACATAGTATGGACAGGGTAACCCGGGTGGGGGAGAGGATTAGGCCCTACCAAAAATTGATGAGGTCATATTCTGAGTTCAGGCCTTCTGGAACTCTCGTCCTGAGCTTAAAAATCCAGAAGGCCTCCCTCTCCCCCAACCTGCGGACCCTGTCAACTCCCCCCTTACAGGGAGCCACCCTCTCAATGATGGTCCAAGAAAAAGAGCTTGTATCTTTCTGGTGTGTGCCCGCAAAGTGTTGAATCAGTGCTGTTGTGAGTACACCCGCCCTTATATCACTAAGATGCTCTTTAATACGGGTTCTAGCCTCTCTTGTCGTAAGGCCTACATATTGGAGGGAACATTCCCTACAAGAAATGACATAAACCACATATGTAGACCTACAGTTGAGGCAAGAATCTATCATAAAACTCTGACCTGTCATCAGTGAGATGAACTGGTTACCAGGGGCCAACTTCTAACAGGCCACACATGTACGATGGTGGCAGTGAAATGTGCCCTTACAGCTCAACCATGAAGAGGTGGGTTGTCCTGTCTTTTTAATTCTTGTGGGTGCCACAATGTTGCCTATTGTTCTATTTTTCTTATAGGAGTACCTTAGGCCATCAGCAACTACTTTCTGGAGTTTATCATCTGCAGATAGCATATTAAAGTTATGCCTCACTATTTGGCAGATTTCCCTGTATTGTCTTGAGTACTCCGTTAAAAAGACAACTTTGTTGTCTTTCTCTTCCTGAGTACTGGATTTAGGTCTAAGAAGTCTTTCCCTGGGTATTCCTCTTACGGTGTTCCTGGCTTTAGTGATGACAGAACTCCTATAGCCCCTCTCTTTCAAGCGTATGGTCAGTTCATTGGCCTGTTTCTCATAGACCTCTGCATCACTGCATCCTGATGAACTGACCCTTCGCTACACCTTTGAACACTCCTGGCGGGTGGCAGCTAGCCGCATGTAGCAGTGAGTTGCCCGAGATGGGTTTGCGGTAGGTCTCTGAGCTGATAAACTGATCCTGCCTACCTCTAAGGGTCACATCTAAAAAGTTGATGGTGTCACTTTGTATCTCATTTGTAAAGTGAATCCCCATGGAGTCATCATCCAGACTTCTTATAAATGCTTGTAATTCGGATTCACTACCTCCCCATATAAAAAGGAGGTCGTCGATGTAGCGACCGTACCAAACCACTTTGTCCTTGTGAGGATTCCCATCTCCATAGACGTGGGACAGCTCCCACCAACCCATGAACAGGTTGGCGTAGGAGGGGGCAAATTTCGTCCCCATGGCCGTCCCACGCCTCTGGAGAAAGAAATCCCCCTCAAATTCAAAGTAGTTATGGTTGAGAAGGAAGTTAGTAACTTCCACCACAAAGTTCACAAAGTCTGATTCCGGTCCATATTGTTTTTCCAAGAAAAACCAAATGGCCTGTAACCCCTTCCTGTGTGGAATAGAGGTATATAGCGACTTTACATCGGCTGTCAACCAAACATAGTGTTTACTCCAAACTACTCTTGACAGAAGATTGAGTACATGCTTAGTATCAGAAAGAAAGCTCCATAGAGCACTCACCATTGGCTGCAGAACATGATCCAGCCACTCTGACAGGTGCTCCAGCAGGGATCCAATGCCACTCACGATTGGCCTCCCCTGTACATTATCAGTGGACTTGTGGACCTTAGGCAGGTGGTTGAATGTAGGAATGGTGGGATTAGACACTATGAGATAATCACGTGTCTTGGCATCAATAAAGCCTAGCTCCACACCATCATCCACAAGGGAGGCCAACCGCCGCTGGAACCTCCCCGTCGGATCACCCGGCAGAGCACTGTAATCATCAATATTTCTTAATTGCCTGTAGGCCTCATCCCTGAAGCTACTGGCATTGAGCACCACTATGGTGCCACCTTTATCTGCGGCCCTCACCACTATGTTTTCATTGCTAGCCAGGCTGTCTAGTGCCTTCCTCTGTAGTGCCGAAATGTTGTTATGTTGGCCCCTCTCTGACTTATAATACAACTTTGTGAGGTCTGACTCTACCCTCTGTTGGAATTTCTCTAGGACTTGGCCTCTGTTTTGGATGGGATAAAACGAGGACCTACATTTAAAGGATGGAACCTGTATATACCCGGCCCCACTGGCCTCATCCCCTAGTGTCTCCAGAGACCTAATGTCACAGAGTTCCTGGAAACTTAGTTGATTATCGGGCCCTAAGCCTACCAAGCTTCCTGACCTGTTCCTGGGAATGGATGCGTGGCTCTCATCACTCCCCTCCTCTTGGGAATGGTAGAACTTTCTCAGCGTTAATTTTCGAATTAGTTTGTTGACGTCAAGTAATGTCCTGAACAAATTAAAGTCTGCAGTGGGTGTAAAGGATAGTCCCAGACTCAGTACCTCCAGTTCATGTTTGGTCAACACCACATCTGAAAGATTCAGAACATTCTGTAGTTGCCTCGGCCTCGGCCCCTCCTCTGGGGATACCTCCTTTGGTCTTTGTACTGATGGCTTTGATCTTTGCTGGCGCCTCCCCCCCCCGTCTGGTGTTCTTTGGGGGACCTGAAAAACCTGTTCCAATTGTACTCTCTCCACTTCCATAGCTTCTGTAGAGCTCGTCTCTACACATCTTGATTCTTCCCTATAATGTGAACGGGGCTGTGGGGCCTGTGTTTTCAGTATAGAAGGTGGTAGAGGTGTTGAATTATCCTTTGGTCTGGTAGCCTGTGCCTTAGGTGGTAATTCTTCCCCACCCGATCCAGATCCCTCATCACACGATTCACCTTCACTTTCGAAGAAGTTCACTCTCCTTCTACTTTGCCTATGTCTGTTGTTCCCCCTTGATTTATTTGGGTAAAATGTATTTCTATTTTGTTCCTTCCTTAGAGTTTGTCTATCCTTTTTGTTCCATACATAGACACGATTCAAGTCGTAATCCAGCTGATCTCTAAGGTATTTACTGTGTTTTATTTCCAATAGCAATGTTTTAGCTTCTGCTATTATTTGCTGGAGTGTGCTGTCAAACTTTAGATAGCTTGGTTCCTTGCTCCTATTGTTCAGTTCCCTCTGAACCTCTTTGATTTTTATTGTTAGCTCCTCTAGGGACTTCTGTTTGTATTCGCAGATCAACTGCATAAGTTTCTGTGAGCAAGTATTCAGGTGGCCATTCCACAGATCAATAAATACTTTATCATCTGTGATAAATGTTGGAAATTTGTTTAGCCTCAATCCCCTGGGTACAATGCCCAATTCCTGATATTTAGTTAAAGTCTTTATATCCCAAATGAGCTTGTTTTCTTTTAGGAGTAGAAATTCTAATTCTTCAAATAGGGCAACCAAGCTATAATGGGATTTGTCAGTTGAAAACACCTTATTATAATCCACAGGTGCAGTGTTCCTTTCCTGTGCATTCCTCAGTGAAAACAGTGAAGCTACTTCAGTATTACCACCTTCACTCATGCCTGACCGCAAAAAACGCTCCCACAATAAAAGATATATATGAAAAGTAGAAAAATAGTAATAATAATTGTGTGCCGATAACACCAATGGATACGGATACCACCTTGGACTTCAATTACTCTCCCAGGAGTCTGGCCTGGACCCCACGTGTACACGGATAAATAAGCAGCAAACAAGGGAAAGAAAGTTAAATGGAGAGTAACCACGGTTATGTATGTCAATCAACTTGAGAGCACCATCATTATTATTATTGCTAGGGTTTAGTCTTTATGTCTAGGGCCTTTTAACTATAGCTTAACATTTACTTGACAAGTATGTCACTGGGTGCAAACATCTGTTGTTCCATGCTTATGTTATATTATCTGTATTTTTCATTTCAGCAAATATGAAGCGGTCTCCTTGTACCACAAAAGCTTCCAGCTGGGTCCGGAGCTCTCTTTCCTCTCTCCCACCGAATATTTTTGCTCACTGCAATTGTTTATACATGTTAGATTGTTATTACACAATATGTAGTTAACTTTGTGCAGGAATTGTTTCCATTCTAAATGTATATGTATTTACTTTGTGCTGACACTAGTGTATACCCCTATGCCTTCTAAGGTGTTCACAGCTACGTAAATAAATACCCATTGGAGGATTAATTGAGGGGAGTGTTCCCAACTACCAATGGGAAGACTAGCTACTGCTTTTAAGTTCACTTCACTATGTTTTAGCCAGGTAATGAGTAAGGCTGTAAGCTGAAACGCGTATACCTGTTCTCTTGTTGCTAGTCTTATTGATTTTCTTGTCAGTATTTACCCCGGGGTGTTATCTCCCCTCTCACGTTTTTGTTTTGTTTGTTTGACAAACGTGTCATTTTTCTTCACTCTGAGCGCCAAGGCGCTATGTTTGCTACTTGTAAATAAATTTATTTTTGTGCAATGTACCGCTGCTTGTGCTCCTTTTTTCACTTTTGTTCTCATTGACCGGCCTCCAGTGCAGCACAGCAGCTAGGTATTGCACCGCAACCCTGACCGCATCATTACGCCCATCACCTGGGACGCTAACGGAAGGAGGAGTTACCCACCGCAGCCATCAGAGCTCACTCAGGATTACCGCAGGAGCTGGTTATAAGCTGAACTAGACGTTCCATACATAAGAAGGAGAACGGACATACTGCCGTAACGGACTGTCGTTCAGGATCCAGCAGCACACAGGTATGAGGTGTGGACTCTTGGCGTATATTGTTTACTAGATATCTAGTGTATTTGCATATTCACTTTAATACATGTGCATTTAGCGGTGGAATACGAGTCTCACCGGTCCAAGTCTGGGGCAGGGAAACCTCACAGGACCTGGTTACACAATCCTGTCAATATTCAAAACACTGCATGTATTGTGAATTGGGAGCTAGCTGATCGACACACTGCTCTCAAGTTGATTGACATACATAACCGTGGTTACTCTCCATTTAACTTTCTTTCCCTTGTTTGATGGTTATTGACCACATCCCACCACTACCTAGAGGTGGCAATAGAGCAAATCGATTGCTTCAGAGGGAAACAAAATGCATTCATATGCTGGATACAGTTATACCAAAGGGATTAAACACCTATCTGGACTTTGGACCATTTTACACTAAATAACCCATAGACTGACCATGGACATACATTCTAATCTACCACTCCAATATGTGAGAATAAGTTCCAGGATCCTACATGAATCTTCATTCTAGTGGGTACACACTGGTTTCTTTCTATTCTAAAAGGCATGAAGGAGGTGGTAACTTATGTATGACAATTGTATATAATAATAGAGCCAAGTGTATATATTAGGGATTATGAATAATAACAAAATAAAGTGTTAATAAGGTCACTTAGGAACTGCAAATTGTTAGCATAGGAGGTATCTGCTAAACAGCTATGTTGTTTTTATTTCTCACTATAAATATTGTCCTTTTATTTGGACTGTTATGTGTGGAGGTGGTATCGATCAATGTCAAATCACTTGATGGGTCTGTATTTGAAGAGCACTGTTGTGCTTTATATAGATCATGCTTTTACTTCAAAGCTGTGATATTGATCGATGCCTATCTACACACATGCGCTTTTTAATTAGGACTTACACGGTATGTTTGTGTTTTCGTATGTTTGTTGTGTGTTTCCATGACAACCGCTTGCCGACCAGCTAATACTGAGATGTAGAAATCACGCTGTTGCGTGATGACATCAGTAGGGGCGGATATGTGAGATACACCGTAGATTGTATATACACGGTTGCCATGGAGATACACAGCCAATCGGATCCGAATGACGCTTCACGCTCACGTTTGAGCGAGATGACGTCAGAGGTGAGGTTGGTGAATTGCCGAGCTGGAAGATTTAGATATGTATGTATATAAGGTTGGTATTAGAAGCATTATGTTAGCGATTTTCTCTACTTTATATATTGTTGATACTGGCAGAACATTTGATAAAGATGTCATAACGATATCGAAACGTTATGGATGTACTTGCTTTTTTGATATGAATTAAAAGTTGTTTTTCACTAAAGAGGCACCAGTGAGTGCCTTCTTGCAAACAAGGAACGTACATATTTTATGTGAAGTGCACCCTGGCAGTTGTGGTAATGTAAGACTGTGCTTATCTCTTTTTGGAGGACTGTTGTTTTAGTATGGTATAATGACTGTATATAATGATTTCTCAGTCTCTTTATTAGAAAACAACCAGAAAATACAAGATATTTGTATGCAGTATTAAAAAAATACTAGAATGGCAAGTATTCATTGTGACCTCCACTTACACTTGAGCAATAGCAGGAACCTGGCTCTTGTAAAACTAAATGGAATGGAACCCTAATTAATGTAATTGCTAACTTCTGTATTTCTCCTACTATTTCATGTCAAAATGACTGCTGTCTATTACACTAGGTTTGTGCAAGACATGCTTAAACATTACATAGACATGTGGTATGAGTTTCATTCATTGAAAGCTTTCTAATAAGACCAACTTTCAAGCCAAGTTTGAAATTTTTTACTCCAATTGTCGACAATATGTGAGAAGAATAGTTGGAGAGAGATGGAAGAATGAGTGCTTGCGGTCTTCATTGAAACAAGGTAGAGGGTCTGTCCTGGTTTGGGGCTGAATTTCTGCAAGTGGTATTGGCAATATTGTCCGAATTTATGGGATCATGAATTCTGAAAAGTACAGACAGGTTTTAATTAATCATGCCATTCCTTCTGGAAAGCGCTTGATTGGCTAATGCAGTAAAATCATATTTGAAGAGAAAAACAGCTGATAAAATACTGACAGTCATGGACTGGCCTCCACAGAGTCCAGATCTGAATGTTATAGAGGTAGTATGGGATCACCTGGACAGAGAAAGAAATAAAAGATAACCTAAATCTAAAGAAGAACTATGGGAAGTGCTTAAAGAAGCCTGGTATAATATACTAGAGATTACTTTAGAAAACTTCATTATCGTCTCCCCAAACGAGTTAAAGATGTGCTTAGTGCCATGGGAGGTCACACTAAATACTGACTTTTGCCTGGAAATTTTAGTTTTTTTATATTTTGTGTACATATTTCCTGTATTTTCTTTTTGAATCTTAATAAATAGACAAAAAAATAAATATGGATGGTCATTGAAAACTGTGCTAACAACAAATCTAATGGTGGCCTAAGACAATTTAAAAAAACAAAAACATTTTAGCATAAGGCTCCAATTTAACAAAATGTGGGGGGAAATTTAATTAGTCTGAATATTTTTTTCCTTCATGAATGTGGTGTGTATGTATATATATATATATGTATATATATGTGTGTGTGTATGTATATATGTATGTTTATAGAATGTTTATAGAATATATATATATATATATATATATATATATATAATTATAATGTATTAGGACAGAGCTAATGAGATTGTGTACAATGAAGTATATGTTTACCCACAATTGTTGCAATATTAGTGGTGTTAAAAATGTGTTTTATGGGCTGGTAATCCACTCCACAGTTTGGATGGAGGTTTTCCCTATAAGCTAAGGTTTTCTCACCTGCATCTAATTAATGTAAATTAGCTCTCATTAAATAGTGTGTGCTTGACCTGCTAGTTAGAACCTGTGTGAGAAAGACAGAAGTTCTGCTGATGCTGGACTACTGTCTGAAGGTTCCAGGATTGTAAGTTTTGATATTGCTTGTATTCTGCAGTTGTGTGGAAAAGCCACACAACTTTAGTCAGGATTGCTTTATTTTGCTTAGCAAGCACTATTGAGCAATTATTTATTTTGTTTTGTTTGTGTTAAAATTGTATTCCTGCAAATTGTGTGTGAATAAACAGGCCAATACTTTTACACCTAATTTATTGTGTGTGTAGCACTCCTATTAAAGACTGTGTGCTAAAACTGTTCCCATTACAAAATCCCAAGAAGTCTGAAAAGCACAAAATAGACAATTTGAAGATGTTTTTGAAGATGTTTTTAAAGCTACGCAGCAAGGTAACATTTCAGCTTTTCAAGAACTGGTGCTAAGTCAAAAAGAAAATCCAGATGCATTTATTAAGCAGCTGGCAGTCACACAAGCGGAGGTGCATTGTTAGCTGAGAGAGGTATAGCATTCCATTCATGCTATACATCAGGAAATCCAGAGCCTGTCTGAGAGGCTGTCTGGAAATATGGCAGCAGCACCACAAGGTTCCAGAGTGTTTGGTGTGCGTAATTTCCTAAAGAGATGGTGGCTACAGATGATGTAGAGGCTTAGCTGATGGCATTTGAGTGAACCACTGAAAGAGAAGTCTGGCCTGTGGCTGAATGGGCGAGGTTTCTTGCACTGTTAATGAGTTTAGATCCCCAGAAAGCTTACTATGATTTAGATCCAGAGTAAACAGAGGACTATAAAAAGTTAAAGGCAGAAATCTTGGAATGCCTGGCAATGACTAATGCAGGTCATGCCTAGAGGTTTTGCAACTTTAATTACAATAAAGACAAAACTGTAAGACCAATTCATCCAATGTCATTTTGTAGCTATTCATGATCAATTCCTAAGGAGCTTACTAGTTACATTTTTGCTGGTGGCTGAGTCAGAGTGATACTCAAACCATTAACCTACAGTATCTCATAAAAGTGAGTACACCCCTCACATTTTTGTAAATATTTTATTATATCTTTTCATGTGACAACACTGAAGAAATGACACTTTGCTACAATGTAAAGTAGTGAGTGTGTACAGCCTGTATAACAGTGTAAATTTGCTGTCCCCTCAAAATAACTCAACACACAGCCATTAATGTCTAAACTGTTGGCAGCAAAAGTGAGTACACCCCTAAGTGGAAATGTCCAAATTGGGCCCAATTAGCCGTTTTCCCTCCCCTGTGCCATTTGACTCGTTAGTGTTACAAGGTGTCAGGTGTGAATGGGGAGCAGGTGTGTTAAATTTGGTGTTATTGCTCTCACACTCTCTCACACTGGTTACTGGAAGTTCAACATGGCACCTTATGGCAAAGAACTTTCTGAGGATCTGAAAAAAATTGTTGCTCTACATAAAGATGGCCAAGGCTATAAGAAGATTGACAAGACCCTGAAACTGAGCTGCAGCACGGTGGGCTAGACCATACAGCAGTTTCACAGGGCAGATTCCACTCAGAACAGGCCTCGCCATGGTGGACCAAAGAAGTTGAATGCACATTCTCAGCATCATATCCAGAGGTTGTCTTTGGGAAATAGACGTATGAGTGCTGCCAGCATTGCTGCAGAAGTTGAAAGGGTGATGGGTTAGCCTGTCAGTGCTCAGACCTTACGCCGCACACCATCAAATTGGTCTGCATGGCTGTTGTCCCAGAAGGATGCCTTTTCTAAAGATAATGCACAAGAAAGCCAGCAAACCGTTTGCTGAAGACAAACAGACTAAGGACATTTATTACTGGAACCATGTCCTGTGGTCCGATGAGACCAAGATAAACTTATTTGGTTCAGATAATGTCAAGCGTGTGTGGCGGGAACCAGGTGAGGAGTACAAAGACAAGTGTGTCTTGCCTACAGTCAAGCATGGTGGTGGTAGTGTCATGGTCTGGGCCTGCATGAGTGCTGCTGGCACTGGGGAGCTACAGTTCATTGAGGGAACCATGAATGCCAACGTGTACTGTGACATACTGAAGCAGAGCATGATCCCCTCCCTTCAGAGACTGGGCCGCAGGGCAGTATTCTAACATGATAACAACCCCAAACACACCTCCAAGATGACCACTGCCTTGCTAAAGAAACTGAGGGTAAAAGTGATGGACTGGCCAAGCATGTCTCCAGACCTAACCCCTATTGAACATCTGTGGGGCATCCTCAAATGGAAGGTGGGGGAGCATAAGGTCTCTAACATCCACCAGCCCTGTGATGTCATCATGGAGGAGAGGAAGAGGACTCCAGTGGCAACCTGTGAAGCTCTGGTGAACTCCATGACCAAGAGGGTTAAGGCAGTGCTGGAAAATAATGATGGCCACACAAAATATTGACACTTTGGGCCCAATTTGGACATTTCCACTTTTGTTGCCAACGGTTTAGACATTACTGGCTGTGTGTTGAGTTATTTTGACAGCAAATTTACACTGTTATACATGCTGTACACTAACTACATTGTAGCAAGTGTCATTTCTTCAGTGTTGTCACATGAAAAGATATAATAAAATATTTACAAAAATGTAAGGAGTGTTCTCACTTTAGTGAGATACTGTATCTGGTGGAACTTGTGGAAAGATATGTGACAGCAGGAGATCTGTTGCATTACCCCATCCAGAAAAGACCCCAGAGCCTAACGCCCTGGAGTCCTACTAAATCTACTACTAAATCTGGTAAAACCAGGGAGGAGGGGATCTAGTGGTGAGCACTGCAGTTTATATAGTCCTAGAGACTTTTAGTGGAGATACAGACAGTTTGTGAGGCTGGATGAGCCTCTAAGAGGCTCAAAAGTGACTATATCTGCTATCAAATGTTTTAATTGTAAAGAGTCTGGGCATATAGCTAAGAACTGTCCTAATGATGTTGAAGCAAAAGAGTAATATCCAGGATTTTTATTTAGTGAAGTCTTTATTCCATCAATAAAAAATTGCCAAACACAAAGGAGCTGTCTTACGCGTTTCACGCTGCAACAGGGTGCTTAATCATAGACATAGAGCACAAGTAAAACAACTGGGATATTTGAAGGAAAAAACCTCTAAACAACTGTGAGTCTATAGTGACGTCAACGCTCTCAAATATGGAGTCGTATACACAGGTTGTCATGGTGACCGATCATAAAATAGCGGTGGTTAAAAACAATGTATCATTTTTACTTGTAGACAGTGGTAAATATGGGAAACATTATTATATATTAAAAAAAGCAATGTGACAGGAGAATCATTTGAGATCTCTTTTTTATGTAACATGTCTGACTGAGAATATAGTATATCTTTTAGAATATTTGTGGTGCCCAATATGTTGGTCAATCCTCTAGAGCCCTTAGATGATGTGGTTATAGATTCCCTATGACCTCTAGGGAGAGAGGGGGGGACTAGGGGTTTGAGCCCTTGGACCTATAGAAACCAAACCTGGGTGTTTCCAATAGGTAGTGCCTTATGCCAAATAATATATAATTATTACTGAGAAGAGGGATAGAGAAAGTGAGGCATATAGGGCACACTTGGCGGGACAAAAACCAATGCTATATTGATTGTGTGGTGTGTCGTTTGTTTATTAAAACTTAACTTTTATATCAATAACCATTTAAAAAAGAGAGTGGAAAATTCCACTGGTGAATATAAGAACAGACAAACAATCTTAAAATTGTGTCTGAGTGGTACTCGGTACACAAAAGGCTCCTCTCAAATGTGATACAGTGATCAGTTTGTATCACACTGTCCTATTGAAATAAAGTGAATACAATATCTTTAGCTATATGTTAATACTTGAAAGTATGAGTACCATTTCCATCAGTTATATTTGTGGTGATGTGCCATGTAAGTGTTTTGCATTTAACTTGGCCTGTTGCAAATATTATCATACAAAATAAATTCTCCGACCTCTAGTGGGGTTGTGTGGACGTTTGAGTGTTTACCACATTGTAAAAAGGTCTTTATTAATGATGGCACACAGATTGATTATATTCTGATATGTATAGAGAGAACTTATAATAAACAACTATACGTCAGGATGTTTATGCTATTAACATCAGTTCAGTAGTCTGAACAATTTTTGCTGCCAAATTTGACAGTTTAGCGATGTCTGGCGTATATTGTTTAATATTGATTTCCCCAGTTAATCATGCATTAGATTTGTGCTGTTTGCATTGCTTTAATATGGTGAATACAAATACTCCAGGTGAGCGTAGGATTCTGAGATAGTCCAGAATCTCATAACACTGTGCAGGCTCATATAGCGTGATAACCCATTAAAAAGTAAACATTATATTGTACGGCTTTTGATGGCCTATTTCAATTAAACTAGGGCTATACTATTGCTACAGTAAGCAGGCACTGGTAATATTAACTATAAAGATTTTTGTCAGAAAATAATTGTACTCAGAAAATCGTCTGTCTATAGCGACGGCTTGTACTTGAGCATATTGCTCCAACAATTAAAGCATATTTCGATACCATTAAAGCCTATATATATATGAGCCTGCACAGTGTTATGAGATTCTGGACTATCTCAGAATCCTACGCTCACCTGGAGTATTTGTATTCACCATATTAAAGCAATGCAAACAGCACAAATCTAATGCATGATTAACTGGGGAAATCAATATTAAACGATATACGCCAGACATCGCTAAACTGTCAAATTTGGCAGCAAAAATTGTTCAGACTACTGAACTGATGTTAATAGCATAAACATCCTGACGTATAGTTGTTTATTATAAGTTCTCTCTATACATATCAGAATATAATCAATCTGTGTGCCATCATTAATAAAGACCTTTTTACAATGTGGTAAACACTCAAACGTCCACACAACCCCACTAGAGGTCGGAGAATTTATTTTGTATGATAATATTTGCAACAGGCCAAGTTAAATGCAAAACACTTACATGGCACATCACCACAAATATAACTGATGGAAATGGTACTCATACTTTCAAGTATTAACATATAGCTAAAGATATTGTATTCACTTTATTTCATTAGGACAGTGTGATACAAACTGATCACTGTATCACATTTGAGAGGAGCCTTTTGTGTACCGAGTACCACTCGGACACAATTTTAAGATTGTTTGTCTGTTCTTATATTCACCAGTGGAATTTTCCACTCTCTTTTTTAAATGGTTATTGATATAAAAGTTAAGTTTTAATAAACAAACGACACACCACACAATCAATGTAGCATTGGTTTTTGCCCCGCCAAGTGTGCCCTATATGCCTCACTTTCTCTATCCCTCTTCTCAGTAACCCTTAGATGATGTGCAAGTAAAGATCTGAGGGATGTCAAAAATTACAACAAGGATTCTGCAGTGGCAAAACATTTCAATCTCATACATTTCACTAATGTACCAAAATTTAGACTAAAGGTCATTGATTTGGCCAGAACCCCCCAAAGAGGTGGAAATAGAGTCAAAATTCTAGATAAAAAGAAACTGTTTTGGATTTACAAACTGAAGACTAAACTACCATTAGGCATGAATTTAGAGTGGGATATGCGTTATTTTGTAGATTAATGTCATTCCCAATATGCTTATGCCTATATACATTTACCTCTATTTTATTGTTACTTAAAAAGTCAAATTTTGTCTGTTTTTATTTCTAAGGGAAAGTTAAATGTGAAGTGCGTATTAGTGAGCTTAGTTTCATTGTTGACCAATCAATTTTGACAAATCTACTTGAAACATGAATTGACTGGTTTGCAAGAGAGAATTCTCAGAAGGTTTTATGGTCTGGTATTTTTGCCACTATAACAAATTATTGCTCTTTGTGCCCTGAATGTCAGCTTACTGCTTCATTTACTGCTTATTGCAGTCCCTTAGTGTCCTTAACTGTTATAGAAGTTCCATTTGAACATATTGCAATTGATTTTTTGTGGGGCCAGTTGTAAAGTCCACTAGGTGGCATCAGTATATTATGGTAGTACTAAAGTAACTAGACTATGCTACCCAAAGGCAATAACCATGTGAACAACTGCCACAAAATCCATGCTATTGAATTTATTGGGTATTATAGGAGATTTTATTTTCAATTTTGCTAGTATTTATAGTCATTTGACAGATTTGAGAAACGCAAAATCTCCTGTAATAGTTAAGTGGTCACCAGAAGCTGAACCCGCATTTAGACAGCTTAAGGGGGCTATATGTGACCAGCCAGTTCTGATAATCCATGATTTTTCCAAAGAGATTATTTTGCAGACAGACACTTCAGATGAGGGTTTGGAGTTACCCTTTCTTAGGAGAGACAGGGTAAAAGCACCATGTTTTGTATTTGAGCAGGAAGGTTGGTTCTCTTGAAATGAAACCAACCTTCCTGCTCAAATACAGTAGAGAAGAAGTGTCTGGTGATAAAATAAGCATTTGACACTCTTAAAGGGATACTAAACCCACATTTTTTATTTCATGATTCAGATAGAGCATGAGAGTTTAAGCAACTTTCTAATTTACTCCTATTAATACATTTTTCTTCATTCTCTTGATATCTTTATTTAAAAAGCAGGAATGTAAATCTTAGCAGCCAGACCATTTTAGGTTCAGCACCATGGCGAGCGCTTGCTTATTGGTGGCTGACATTTAGTCAACAACAACCAAGCATAACCCAGGTTCACAACAAAAAATGGGCCGGCTCCTATGCATCACATTCCTGCTTTTTAAATAAAGATAGAGAACAAATAAAAATTGATAATAGGAGTAAATTAGAAAGTTGCTTAAAATCGCATGCTCTATTTGAATCATGAAAAAACTAATTTGGGTTTAGTGTCCTCTTTGGAAGAAAATTCAGATTGGAAATGGGTCACTTAAATGAGGAGAAACAAAAAGAAAAACAGTAGTTACCTGTTAATTTCATAGATTTAGAGTTTTACGTTAGAAGGGGTGCGTTAGCTATGCATGGTTTTTCCCCCCTGCACCTTTTAAACAACGCTGGTATTTAGAGTTCACAGAAGGGCTGCGTTAGGCTCCAAAGAGGGAGCATACAGGCATATTTACCGCCACTGCAACTCTCAATACCAGCGTTGCTTACGGACGCGGCCAGCTTCAAAAACGTGCTTGTGCACGATATCCCCATAGGAAACAATGGGGCAGTTTGAGCTGGAAAAAAAACCTAACACCTGCAAAAAAGCAGCGTTCAGCTCCTAACGCAGCCCCATTGTTTCCTATGGGGAAACACTTCTTAAGTCTGCACCTAACACCCTAACATGTACCCCGAGTCTAAACACCCCTAACCTTACACTTATTAACCCCTAATCTGCCGCCCCCGCTATCGCTGACCCCTGCATATTATTTTTAACCCCTAATCTGCCGCTCCGTACACCACCGCAACCTACGTTATCCCTATGTACCCCTAATCTGCTGCCCCTAACACCGCCGACCCCTATATTATATTTTTTACCCCCTAATCTGCCCCCCCCCCAACGTCGCCGCTACCTACCTACACTTATTAACCCCTATTCTGCCGACCGGACCTCACCGCTACTATAATAAATGTATTAACCCCTAAAGCTAAGTCTAACCCTAACACCCCCCTAAGTTAAAAATAATTTAAATCTAACGAAATAAAATAAATCTTATTAAATAAATTAATCCTATTTAAAGCTAAATACTTACCTGTAAAATAAACCCTAATATAGCTACAATATAAATAATAATTATATTGTAGCTATTTTAGGATTAATATTTATTTTACAGGCAACTTTGTATTTATTTTAACTAGGTACAATAGCTATTAAATAGTTATTAACTATTTAATAGCTACCTAGTTAAAATAATTACAAAATTACCTGTAAAATAAATCCTAACCTAAGTTACAATTAAACCTAACACTACACTATCAATAAATTAATTAAATAAACTACCTACAATTATCTACAATTAAATCAACTAAACTAAATTACAAAAAAAAACACTAAATTACAAAGAATAAAAAAAGATTACATGAATTTTAAACTAATTACACCTACTCTAAGCCCCTTAAAAAAATAACAAAGCCCCCAAAATAAAAAAATGCCCTACCCTATTCTAAAATAAAAATTTAACAACTCTTTTACCTTACCAGCCCTTAAAAGGGCCTTTTGCGGGCATGCCCCAAAGAAAACGGCTCTTTTGCATTTAAATAAACATACAATACCCCCCCAACATTACAACCCACCACCCACATACCCCTACTCTAACCCAAACCCCCTTTAAAATCCTAACACTAAGCCCCTGACGATCTTCCTACCTTATCTTCACCACGCCGGGTATCACCGATCCGTCCAGAAGAGGGTCCGAAGTCTTCATCCTATCCGGCAAGAAGAGGTCCAGAAGAGGGTCCGAAGTCTTCATCCTATCCGGCAAGAAGAGGGCATCTGGGTCGGTAGACATCTTCATCCAGGCGGCATCTTCAATCTTCTTCCATCCGGCGCGGAGCGGGACCATCTTGAAGCAGCCGAAGAGGATCCATCCTCTTCTTCCGGCGACTCCCGGCGAATGAAGGTTCCTTTAAGTGACGTCATCCAAGATGGTGTCCCTCGAATTCCGATTGGCTGATAGGATTCTATCAGCCAATCGGAATTAAGGTAGGAAAAATCTGATTGGCTGATTGAATCAGCCAATCAGATTCAAGTTCAATCGGATTGGCTGATCCAATCAGCCAATCAGATTGAGCTTGCATTCTATTGGCTGTTCCGATCAGCCAATCAGATTTTTCCTGGCTGGTAAGGTAAAAGAGCTGTTGAATTTTTATTTTAGAATAGGGTAGGGCATTTTTTTATTTTGGGGGGGCTTTGTTATTTTTTTTAGGGGGCTTAGAGTAGGTGTCTTTAGTTTAAAATTCATGTAATCTTTTTTTATTTTTTGTAATTTAGTGGGTTTTTTTTTGTAATTTAGTTTAGTTGATTTAATTGTAGATAATTGTAGGTAGTTTATTTAATTAATTTATTGATAGTGTAGTGTTAGGTTTAATTGTAACTTAGGTTAGGAATTATTTTACAGGTAATTTTGTAATTATTTTAACTAGGTAGCTATTAAATAGTTAATTAACTATTTAATAGCTATTGTACCTAGTTAAAATAAATACAAAGTTCCCTGTAAAATAAATATTAATCCTAAAATAGCTACAATATAATTATTATTTATATTGTAGCTATATTAGGGTTTATTTTATACAGGTAAGTATTTAGCTTTAAATAGGATTAATTTATTTAATAAGATTTATTTTATTTGTTAGATTTAAATTATATTTAACTTAGGGGGGTGTTAGGGTTAGACTTAGCTTTAGGGGTTAATACATTTATTAGAGTAGCGGCGAGGTCCGGTCGTCAGATTAGGGGTTAATAAGTGTAGGTAGGTAGCGGCGATGTTGGGGGGGGGCAGATTAGGGGGTAATAAATATTATGTAGGGGTCGGCGATGTTAGGGGCAGCAGATTAGGGGTACATAGGGATAATGTAGGTTGCGGCGGTATGCGGTCGGCAGATTAGGGGGTTAAAAAAATTTAATAGAGTGGCGGCGATGTGGGGGGCCTCGGTTTAGGGGTACATAGGTAGTTTATGGGTGTTAGTGTACTTTATAGCACAGTAGTTAAGAGCTTTATGAACTGGCGTTAGCCCAGAAAGCTCTTAACTCCTGGCTTTTTTCTGCGGCTGGAGTCTTGTCGTTAGATTTCTAACGCTCACTTCAGCCAAGACTCAAATACCAGCGTTAGAAAGATCCCATTGAAAAGATAGGATACACAATTGACGTAAGGGGATCTGCGGTATGGAAAAGTCGCAGCTGGAAAGTGAGCGTTAGACCCTTACCTACAAAACTCTAAATACCAGCAGTAGGCCAAAACCAGGGTTAGGACCCCCTAACGCTGGTTTCGACGGCGAACGCAGAACTCTAAATCTATGCGCTAGTTTACAACTAAATAATTTTTCTATTGAACACAGTACAGGAAGTAAACAGGAAAATGCTGATAGTCTTTCCAGAATGCACTCACTTGTTGCCAAGGTCGCTCCTCCTAGTAGGTGTTAGCTGGGGGGGGGTATATGTGACAGAGGTAATGGGATTGTGTACAATGGAGTATATGTTTCCCCACAAATTTTACAATGTTGTTTGGTATCAAAAATATTCTATCAATTATTTTTATGGATTGGTAATCCACTCCATACTTTGAATGTGGCAGAGAATTGCAGATGAGGAAACCAGTTCAGGTTTTCCCTACAAGCTAAGGTTTTGTTACCTGCAGCTAATTAATATTAATTAGCTCTCATTTATTAGGCTGCTGGGGCTGCTAGTTAGAACCTGTGTGAGAGAGGCAGAAATTATGTTGATGCTGGACTACTGTCTAAAGGTTCTAGGCCTGTAACTTTTTATATGGTTTGTATTTTGCAGTTGTGTGGAAAAGCCACATAACTTTAGTCAAGGTTACTTTATTCTGTTTAGCAAGCACTTATTTTGATTTGTTTATGTTAAAATTGTATTCCTGCAAATTGTGTGTAAACAGGCTCAAAATTTTCACTAGCCCACTAGCCATTGGTGAGTGGAAATTTGACAGTGGCGAGTGAAAGTTAGTGAGTGGATGTCTGCAAAGGGATATTATATATCCATGAAAGGGCACAGATATGTTATACACTGTCAGAAAAAATTTGCAAAAATTGTGCCTTTAGGGGTACAACAGCTTGTCACTGGGGCAGTACCCTCAAAGGTACACCGGCTGTACCATTTAACATGGGTACATATGGGTAGCCTTGCAGATTTTACCTTTCAAAGGCAAATATGTATTTTTGGTGACTAGATTGGACCTTAGGGCTATGTTACCATAATGTACCCTTAAACAACGGTGCAAATTTGGCCTTTTTAATGTACTGCCCCAGTGACAAGCCCTTTGTACCTCATAATGGCAAATTTGTACTCAACACAGCATTTTAAAATGCTGTTACATCAAATTAATTATATAACATTCAAATATGCATTCCTTTAATGTGTACCTTTTCAGACAGTATTACAACAGCCACACTGCAGTTTTATAAGTTTGGTTAGAGTCGCCCTCGCCAAACAGCTGGTCCTAACACTGCTACAGGAATTACTGAAAGACCCAGGATAAACAACCAGTTCCAAATGAGCTACTCACCATGGTTTATTTCACTCTGTACTAGACTCTAACAACACCCCATTTAACTTAGGATGACATGCCACATAAAACATAAATATATAGAATACATATAGAAACAACATAATATAAAAATGTAACTCTAACGAAAGGAAGGGGGATTCAGGGGAGGGATAAACAATAAAACTTACAACCATACATTGAATTGTCACTCTATGCAAAATATATGCAAATGAGTCTATTTCCCCAGTGCACATTTTGGTGATGAACCTTCTACCAATAGATGGAGCTGTGTTACACATGTCAAGGAACTTACAACCAATAGATGGCGCTATGGCGTGTTACACAATCTCCTTTTATGTGACTGGGGAATGGTTACAATTTTTTTTTAAACAGTTTAAAATGAAAAAATAGTTCTGTAATTTTAGTTAATACATTTGCTTTAACTTTAAGAGTTATCATCTTGCTGCTCTAAATATAAACATTGCAATGTTAAGAGCTTGTGTGCTATTTAGAACCAGCAACACAGTATCATTGAAGATATGGGTTATTAAGTATTGTTTTGCTTTGCCCACCTCTTGCATATTACCAACAAGCATTGAACATTAAAGGGACACTAAACCCAAAAATTTTCTTTCTTGATGCAGGTAGAGAATGCAATGTTAAACAACATTACAATTTAAATCTATTACATAATTTGCTTAATTCTTTAGGTATCCTTTGTTTAAGAAATAGCAATGCACATGGGTGAGCCAATAACACAAGGTATCTATGTGCAGGCAATAATCAGCAGCTGCTGAGCCTATTTAGATATGTTTTTTAACAATGGATATCAAGAGAATGAAGCAAATTAGATAATATAAGTAAATTAGAAAGTTGTTTAAAATTGCTTGCTTTATCTGAATGAGGAAAGAAAAAAAAAAAAAAAGTTTCATATCCCTTTAATTATTTTGCTGTAAAACATGTATTGAATTCATTTTTGGTGACTGACAGTTATGTGTTCAATTAATAATTGAGGTGCACAAATTATATGGACTTGCAGGGTTTGGCAGCCTTGAACCACCCATCCTCCTCGACCTTTTAGTCACACAAGTTATTGTACCTTTTTGGGGGATTAAATGGTACAGACATGGACCCTTTGACAGTTGGAAACATATTTGTACCCTATTTACCGCTAAATTGTACATATTAGTTCCTTAAGGTGCAATTATGATCTATTGAGGGTACAACCACAGCAGTTGTACCCTAGGTGTTCACAAACCTACCCCAACCGTACCCTTTTTTTCTGACAGTTTATGGAAAATGCTGATATTTTTAGATTTGATTGCTACTAGTTGTAGGAAATTGTATAGTACATTTTGAACATATATGTTGAATAGAGAGTTTAGCTATTTTGCTGTTTAATATTGAATTGTGACAGATCTTACTGAACTAATTGAAAGCTTTGATATTCCTGTTCTTTGTGCTTAAAGGGCCACTAAACCCAAAATCTTTCTTTCATGATTCAGATAGAGAATACAAATTTAAACAACATTACAATTTACTTCTATTATTTATTTTGCTTCATTGTTTAGATATCCTTATTTGAAGAAAAAGCAATGCACATGGTGAGCCAATCACATGAGGCTTCGATGTGCAGCAACCAATCAGCAGCTACTGAGCATATCTAGATATGCTTTTCAGCAAAGAATATCAAGAGAATAAAACAAATTAGATAATAGAAGTAAATTAGAAAGATGTTTAAAAATGCATTCTCTTTCTAAATCATGAAAGAAAAAATGTGGGTATCATGGCCCTTTAAGTGAAAGAAACAGGAAATTCAGAATCTGCATTTTGCCAAGGCATTGCTAATAACATATATCCTATTCAAAATCTTTTAAATCACATTTTAATATTTATGATCTTAATTTTTGAGTGTTAGCCAATCTATGTCACCCAATTAATGAATTGTTAAACAGTGCTGTTAATAAATAACCATAAGGTAAGGAGATGTAATATTATTAGAGAAGTCTTTAGTATGTATTATTTTATTGACATGCATTATATTTATTTGTGCAGTCATGCTGCTATATGAGTTGTTGATGTTGAATGAACAGTGTATATAATTAACTGCTCAACATTAAAGTGTCTCATTAAGGGGACAGGAAATTCCAAAACTTTAATCCATGATTCAGTTAGAACATACAATTGTAAACAAATTTCAAATTTATTTTAATATCAAATCAAATTTGCTTTCTTTCTCTTGTTATCCTTTGTTTTTTTTTTGTTTTTTTTTATGAATCAAATAAACAATTTTACAATAAGGAAATGCATATTAAGTATACGCAAAAAATAAAGGCTTCAGCCGATACATTTGTGCTAGCAGATCTATGACAGCAGTTGTTCATCTTATTAGAGACATAAAACATATATCACTGACATATAGACATATGCAGATTATATAGCAATTGTCGAGAAGTCTATAATGCTGACCTAAAACACAAATATACTCTATATTTTAGAGCAAACATACTAAGCTCACAAAACTATTTGTGCCCTGTGTATCCAAAATCAATCTAATATTGTTGATATGTTATCACTATCTGCATTAAATCCTTCTGGGCTAAACTTATTTCATGGGACCTCCAATAGATCTCAAATAGTAGTGTCCACTATCCAGGAACAAAAAAAAAATCTCTCCCTATCTGTGATTTTACTTAAACCGTCCTGATTAATAGTATTGATTAAGAATGTTGCAGGAACTAAGTTAAATCTCTTAAGTGATCCGAGTTAATACCTGTTTATAATGTATCTTATTATCCTTCCCCATGGACACTTAACATCAAAAAAGGGCCTTTAGGTTCAATTCTTTACCCCAATCAATTTGATCCTTTTTACCACACAGTAGTGGAGACGTGATTTGTTCCTGCACAGAAGACTCAAATGTCTTAATAAAAATACTCTATTTATCTATGAACTTTGTTATTCTTAATTCACTTTCATATAATACATCAAATACCTCAATAGTTAATTGTTCTTTTAGTGCTGCTATATTCTCCTTAACCTCCGGGGTATTTGGCGATAAACGTTATTTGTATCTTTTATCTTTAGCATTTAGGAAACCTAAAAGCCAATTTTGGCCCATAATTGATTTGATTATTGGGCAGTCCCACAAATAAGGGGGAAAGGGGGGTGAGAGAGAGGTGGGTGAGAGAGGGGGGAGTGAGAGAGGGGAGAGAGCAAGAGAGAGAGGGGAGGGGAAGAGGGGGGGGAGGGAGAGAGGGGGGAGAGAACAAAAAGACGAGGGGGAGAGGTGGGTGAGAGAGAGGTGAGTGAGAGAGAGGTGGGTGAGAGAGGGGGGGAGAGAGCAAAAGAGAGGGGGGAGAGAGGGGGGTAGAGAAAGCAAAACAGAGGGGGAGAGAGCGCAAAAGTGAGGGGGGGGAGAGAGCAAGTGGTGGGACCGCTGTACTGCAAAAAATGGCCCGTGTGAACGGGCTTTAGTACTAGTTTATTATATTCAGCAAATGTTGTGTTCTTGGCTGTAAAGTTGTATTATTTTTCTGCTTGCATTGTCTCTACTGAAGGTGATGCATGTATAAAATAATTGTTATGGGTGAACCATTAAAAACAACCATTGTTAATTCATGGAAAAAGGTTTTTTGAATGTTATAACGTATCATGACTTTGGAAAGTATACTTTGTCAGTCACCTTTAACAAAAAACAGCACATTTTCTTCTAATTCATTTTCAGACCTTGAACCTGTACATTTTCAAAAGCTATTTAGAAAATTTTACTAATGGAAAAAATAACAATTGAAGCTAGTATGTAACAAATTGATTTTACTTTAGTGCATTGTCTATGTATAACGTGACTTTATTTAAAAAAAATGATGTATATACAATGTTTGTTATAATCATTGTTATAAAATAGACTAAACGATACAGCTAGTCACTAACCGAGATGTTTAAATATTTGGCTATTTTAAAGCGCAATTTGCAACTTTTGCACCTGCCAAGGATGTTCTAGGAGAGTTATTATTACTATGATATTTATTAAAGAGACAGTCAAGTCTAAAATAAACTTTCATTATTCAAATAGGGCATGTCATTTTAAACAACTCTCCAATTTACTTTTATCACCAATTTTGCTTTGTTGTCTTGGTATTCTTAGTTGAAAGCTAAACCTAGGTAGGCTCATATGCTAATTTCTTAGACCTTGAAGGCCGCCTCATATGTGAATGCATTTTGACAGTTTTTCACCACTAGAGGGCATTAGTTCATGTGTGTCATATAGATAACATTGAGCTCATGCACATGAAGTTACCTTAGGAATAAGCACTGATTGGATAAAATGTAAGTTTATGAAAAGAACTGCAATAAGGGTGCAGTTTACAAAGGCTTAGATACAAGGTGATCACAGAGGTAAAAAGTGTATTATAACTGTGTTGGTTATGCAAAACTGGGGAATGGGTAATAAAGGGATTATCTATCTTTTCAAACAACAAAAATTCTGGTGTTGATTATCCCTTTAACCACCAATCTATTCTGCTGCTCCATGGCAGTAGGTTCACAACTGCAAAGTAATATTTCCCCCAAAAAAGACAGTAATACAAACTTTAAAGATTAGTTTGTCCTTTTGGGTGAGTTGCGTTTTGTATACCACATTTATGCAGAGGAATCAATTTACTAACGGCCAGATGGACAAGGGCTGACATCTCCACCCTGCATCTCGGCTAAGCAGACATCAATTCGCAGCCCAATGTGCGCAAGCAGGGGCTGTTAATCACCCCGGTTGAAGAAGTCCAGGGTGATTAAAAATCACCACTTTTTTGGGATAGTAGGTTCAGCAGCAACTGTCTGATGACTTCTGCTTCTTAACTATCAGCTGCAGGCTTGCTTTTGCAGCTTCTTAAATGGAGCCCTAAGTGTTCTGCAGGATAGGTGGCCTTTATACTTTATTAACCCCTTAACGACCACGACGTACCCTGTATGTCGCTGCTCTTAAGGATTTGTTGGCTCATAATAACACAGGTCTCTCCACCAGCGGCGAGACTGCACTAATATGAAATAGCACGGTGTGCCCGCTGGCAGCAGGACCGTGCTATAAAAAAATCACAGGGTACATTGATGGTAGTTAAGGGTTTAAGGGTGTAGATATATTGACTGCTTCATTATACACTTTATTCATATTCTCATGGTCATTAGACAGTATACACAAAATGAGTGATGTCACACTGGATTTAAATAAATATCCTTAACTTAGTGCCACACCAAGCAAATTGTTATATTCACCCAGCACTTACTGCCCCACCCCCACATTCTCTATTGTGAGATTCAGTGAGCAACAATAGTTGCAAAAAGGCTGTCACATAAAACTGTATTTAAAACTACATAAAACAATACAGCTTCTGAAACTCCATAAGCGGTTTAGCTATACATTTTATACTGTATGTAGGTCCTAAATTGCTAAATGTACCACAATATGCTGGTAGTTGTAACCGTTTTATTAGAACATAATTAAATATTAAATCAGGTGTGCCAAATAGTTGTTTGGGATCTTCTAGTACATCTCTAAAGTCCTTGTTCTTAAAAACGTTCTCGCTTAGAGCATTATGATCTAAACCTCTCCACTCTGGTGAAATGATCTAATATGTCTAGTCAGTACGGCGAGGTCCCTCAAAGACTTTTAAAAAGGCAATTTTTAGAGTTGTTTATCTCTCTATGCAGAGCTCTGGATGTGATGGAGAGATACCTATATTACAAAATAATGCTCAAAAAAAGCCACCCAAAGATTTGGCAAGATTTATTTCCATGCCGGCGGGTTTTTGACCATCAGGCCCTTAAAGTGAAATAATTGTACAGACTTTGCAAGGGAACAACTCACTGATTTTTCTAATAAAATGGCCAGAAATTTAAGCTGCCTCCCAGAAAATGTAATGAAGCTGAGCAGTTAACCAGTAAGCACTTGACACTTAAATTCTCATTTTGCAGCAAATACAAATTTTATTTAAATGCTTTCACTACCATTTACCTTTTATTTGCTTCAAGTTTAGTATACATTACTTTCTGCCAGTCAATTAAGTGAATTACAGTTTTGGAGTAAAATTCACCTGCACACAATTGGTGAGACCTGTAGGTAGAACATGCTTAGAGAATATGAAAAGGCTGTGAGTGAACTTCCGAGAAAGCCTTTGAACCCCTGTCAATCCCATTCTGAAACTGTCAGGCTTATTTCACACTTAAGAAATAATCAAAGTCCAATACTATTTGTAAATAATTCACATAAAGTATAATAACAATCCTAAATACACTGCTGCATAAAAATCTAAATGCATTAAAGCACAAAATAGAAAGTACAATGCTTACATGTCCGGAAAAAAATCTGAAGTCTAAAGTAAATTAGAATACAAAGCAAAAAGTGTAAATGCCACAAAATGTTAATGTCATGTAGTGTATATTTTACCATGCAGGTCTCTCTCCAACACATCCAGAAATACATGGAACACATTACTAGAATCTTATGAGGGATCTCGAAGTTTAGACAATCTCATCTGAGCACAGAGCTTTAGAGAATTGGGCCCTTAGTACTGGGTAGTACATTACATAATTGTTGGATGATTTTCTATTTCGATCTTAGCCAGTAGTTATAGTACTAGCTCAGGTTAAAAGAAATGTAAACGTGTGTTTTGTACAAGTCTGTTACCGTACCTTCAATAAAAAAGTGATTTAGCACAAACATTCGTCACTGTGTTAAACATCAGGTTTGTGTGCAAGTTCAGATGTTGTGTTTAGCACATGCATACACAAGTAAATCACACTAATAACTTCACACTGGATTATGGGCACCAATGGGTTTGGATTTGCAATTGGGTATTTTTCATTCTGCGGTAATTAGTTACTTACATTCTTATTTCTTGTGTTTAGGACGTTTAAGAGTGGCTTCAGAGAATTCTCTTCAGATTCTTCAGTTACCTCATTGGCTGATCAATTAGACTGGCTTTGTTTTATTAAGCCATCTTTATTTCCTTCAGTGGTTAAGTAAGTATCTTTTTATGAATGCCATAATAATGATAGGCTATAAATAATATTCATGATTCCGAAAGAGAATACAATTTTAAACACATTTCCAATTTACTTCTATTATTTAATTTGCTTCATTCTATTGTTATCATTTGCTGAAAGCTTTATCTAGGCAAGCTCAGGAGCAGCAGAGAACCTAGGTTCTAGCTCTGATTGGTGGCTGCATATATATACTGTTTGTCATTGGCTCATTTGTTCAGTTAGAAACCATTAGTGCATTGTTGCTCCTTCAACAAATGATACCAAGAGAATGAAACAAATTAGATAATAGAAGTAAATTAGAAAGTTGTTTAAAATTTAAATTCTATATCTTAATCATGAAATAAATGTTTTGGGTTTCATGTCCCTTTAAGTATTCGATCAAACAATGACAGCCAGGAAAAAAACACTACTGAATTTTGTAGTTATACTATTGCACATGGCAGATAAATAAATATACCAAGAGAATGAAGAAAATTTGATAATAGGAGTAAATTAGTTTCTTAAAATTGCATGCTCTATCGGAATCACGAAAGAAAAAATTTAGGTTCAGTGTCCCTTTAGAATAAAAAATATTAGACATTTTTTTTTTTAAATTCAGGAGTGTTATTATTTATTTATTTTTCTATTTAGGCTTTTTTGATTGGAACTTTAATTATATTTATACAATTTACAAGGAGCCAGAAAGAAAACAAGTCAAAATAAATACATTAATAAATACTCCACTAACAGTGCACAAAAAACAAGTACTGAAGTTGACACTGCTAGGACCAAGTTTGATCAGGCTTTTTTAGTACCAGCCCCAGTACAAGCACAGAATCCAGTAGTAACCACTACAACAAAGAATTTAGTGGGGGGGTGGAAACAAAAACAACTACATGAAACTAAACAGATACCAGCTAAGGGCAAAAAAGAACATGGAGTAGATGGGGCATCACTAGTGATTAACCTGTCAGACACTCCATTAACTATACCACAAGAAAGGGGTCTGACTAAATTTCATACCAATAACTAATTTTAATCTGTTCAACACGATAGTTGACGTAAATAAAATGGCTTGAAATTTAACCCTTAAACATTTTTCACTTTACACAAACACAGTGGGCACTAGATGTGCAGGTTGATAGTACTAAGTTAACATCAGAGGTACACCTAGACTTTTTGGATTCATGTACTAGAGAAACATTATTAAGTCTACAAAGTGAACAGTTAGAAGACATCTCCATAGAGATAGACTCACACATAGGCTTTAAGCCAAAATCAATATTTTACCCCGTTCAATCTAGAGACAGTGTCCTTCAACTATTTCATTAGAGGATAATTGGTGACTTGGAACTACTGTATGGAGATACAGCTTCCACACAAGATAATAATTTAACTAGAAAGGAAAAGGTAGCATTACAAGAACTAGCAGCCAATACCAACATTATTATTAAAAAATCGGACAAAGGGTGCAGTGTCGTAGTACAAAATAAAGCTGACTATGACAGAGAAATAATGAGACAATTATCAGATACTGAAAGCTACATGGTATTACAAAATGATAAAAAAATGAATTTATGCATCAAATTACTCATCTATTAGATGAGGGTTTGTATAATGGTTTCATAAATAAAGCTACCCACGAATTTCTAATAAATAAATTTCCTAAAACTCCAGTATTTCATTCATTCATTCCCCAAAGTACATAAACGCATACAAGATGTAAAGGGACGCCCCATAGTTTCAGGGGTAGGATCACTTTTGGAGCCCCTATCAGAATAGGTGGACTCCATTTTGCAACCTGTAGTGCTAGATTTAACAAGCTATCTTAGAGATTCCACTGGAAAAAAAAAACTGAACCAAGTCCAATGGACTAGCAAGAGCAAATGGGTGACGTTAGACGTCGTCTCACTTTACAGTTCAATACCTCATGGAAAGGACTTACAAGCTGTAAAGTATTTTCTAGCCAGGCGCAGTAATCTAGGAAAAACATTTCAAGAGTACCTATTAAGGGTGATTGAATACCTATTGACACACAATTATTTTAGTTTTGGGGGAGTGTGTTATCTGCAGAGATGTGGCACAGCCATGGGGGCCAAATTCGCCCCCTCATACACCAACCTCTTTATGGGGTGGTGGGAGCTGTGCCACATTCATGCAGATGATAACCCCTTGAAAGAACACATTAAATTATATCAAAGATTCATAGATGACCTCATCCTAATATGGGAAGGAGATGACGAGACTTTGTCTAGGTTCCTACAATATGTAGAAAGTAATAAAATGGAAGTATGCTTCACATATGAAATTCAAAAGGAAGAGATTCATTATTTGGATCTCACATTGAGAGGTAATACAAATGAAAGACGAGTGGAAACTACACTATATAGAAAACCCATTTCAAAAAATGTGATTTTGCACGCTAACAGCAACCACCCTAAGGAAACATTCAAAGCTATAGCAAAAGGCCAGCACATGAGAGTAAAACAAAATTGTACAGATCAGTCAGATTATATTAAAGAAGCTATGCGTTTAGATGAAAAAATTGAAACACAGGGGATACAATAGACAAGTTATAAAAAATGCCGTCTAGCAGTGTCCACCATGGACCAAACGGAATTGATAAAAACTAAAACTACTCACAATAAATCAAAGCGAGTCATAGATCAAGAAAGTATCAATTTTGTCACACAATATTCAGCACAATATAATAACATTTGTGGTATAATATAAAACATTTACCAATACTAAGAGCAGACAACAGCCTAGCGAAAATAGCACAAAAAGATGTCTCTTCTCCTATAAAAGGGGCAGAACAATAGGCAATATAGTATCTCCTACAGTTCCTAAAGTCACCAATAGGCAATCTTCTTGGCTACAAATAAAAGGGCAACATAAATGTGGCTTTAGCGAATGCAAAGCATGTAAGCATGCAGATACGGGGAATACATTTCGCTCAGTTAGGACTGGAGAGATCTTTAAAATAGAAAGATGTCTGAATTGTAGAGAGAAAGGGGTAGTAAACCTCCTAGAGTGTAACCTCTGTGATTTACAGTATGTTGGAAAAACCTTCAGAGAAATAAGAACTCGTATAAGAGAGCACCTCTCCAGCATCACTGTAGACACAGAGAAAAGTAGAAAAAGAGAGGACAAACTCCTCCCAGTGGCCAAACACTTTATAGAAGAACATGGTAGAAAAACAAAGTCACTGAGGCGGACTATAATAGAAAAAGTGACATTGAATTCCAGGGGGGGAGATTTAGATAAAATCCTAAATAAAAGAGAAATATTTTGGATGTTTCGATTAAAAACAAATATACCTTATGGGTTCAATTCCAGATTTGCCATTATCAACTTCTGGTAATTAACTCTATTATAATATTCTATCTATCCCTCCCTTTGCCCGCCCTATATTTATAGGGGTACTCAAAAATAAATCTTTTTTAAAGATAATATAAATATAAGCATGGGGAAAGAAAATTCAAATAAATATTTTACAATTATTCTAGAATATTTTAACATCATCAAGACAATATAGCTAGTGAATTTCAATCCATAAGGATTTCATTACAATCTATGACTATAATATGCAAAAAATATACTAACGATTGATCATAGATAGGGTCCAAAAAATGTGGGAATAACCTATGCATAACCTATAGGGGTAGAGAAAATATAACTCCGATAATTTCAAGCTGTCTGACAAACTAGGTAAACATATAGTAGTAGTCACAGAATAGAGAAGAAAAAGGTAGCACACCCCAAACTGCTGGAAAAATAGCACACACTCTATAACCCGGTTTAAAGTAAATAACAAATACACTGATTGCAGCAGTAGATAATAAAGGGTTAACACTGTATTATAATTAGGCAAATGTGATTTTAATTGACCTAATCACTAAGGTATAAATTCGAGCTAACTCAGCGACAGATCAGTGGTCTATGAGTACGGCCCTTGCGGGCTGAAACGCGTAAGACCTGATCTTGTCGCCTATTTTTTACATGTTGTTTGCATAGTGGTATTGCTTTTAAGGATCTAATTAATAAAGAATGAACTTTTAACCTTTACTCACGGCTGGATATTCTCATTCTACATTGGATTACAATTTATGTATGAAATGTGATGCATATATTTAAAATTACATTGTCTACTTTCTAAACCAAGATTAAATGATGTTGCAATATTGTTTATTTTTTCCCGTTTTTGGTGTGAAATACCTCCAGAAATATGTTCTTGTTCTCCTCCTCCTGAGAGAGTGGAGTAACTCCATTATATTACATATGACATTATACGTTTCTTTATTATGTACATGAAAGAACAGTAGTTTAATATGATGTTAAATAAAAGTTGTTTAAATTAAAACTAACAGGAAGTGTTTATGTGAAACTGATACGTAGAACTCTATTGCACACTGGCTGACAGGAAAAAATCCCATGGAAAATGTTTTTATGTATTTATTTTTTTAAAGAGAAAAACCAATGCAATATAATGATAAATATTATCTTTTACGTGTAACAGAAAAGAGGTTTGCATGCAATGTTTCTAATGATGATTAAATGTATCTGACCTTGCAACAGCTTACACAGTGCTTGCTTCATATGGAGCACAATCTCTTTTATATCTGTCCTAACTTGTCTGCAGAAAAAAAAAATCAAGATCATGGATTCAACCAGACTTTACAAGGAGTGCATCCTTGAACTGCTTTTAATTTTCAAAACTTTGTAAACTGAAAAAAATTGACAGTTAAAACATTTCTTTGATATACAGATCTTTTGCAAAGTGCTGCTTAATTGCTGATAAATGCTAATTATATACAAGCAATTACAATAATGTCTTTTTAATGAATAAAACACATCAAATGTTGCATTTTAATTTCTCTCTGTTGAATGCTGTAAAATAGATTGTACTGTGTAAGTAATACCTGCCTTATAGCGAAGGAATAATAAAGAAGAGGTAGATATCAGCATTAATAACACAATGCTTATCTTCAAAGCTGCATTAAAAAGTCTGTGCTGTGTCAGATACATTTTATATTAGATACTCAGGTACTGCATATATATATACTGTATATATATATATATATATATAATTAATTTCTTTAGTTGGTTTTTAGTATCTCATGATATGTATCTCTATTTGTTTCTTAACTTTCATACATGCGCTAAAGGCATCTGCTATAAAGTGTTGAAATGTATTTTTATTTTTTAGTTAAAGGGACATGAAATTCAAAATCAAACTGTCATATTTCACATAGAGCATGCAATTTGACTTAATTCTATTGGAATCCTTTGTTTAAAAGCATACCTAGGTAGGCTCAGTTACAGCAATACACTATTGGGGGCTATCTGATGATTGGTGTGTGCACACATATGCCTTTTGCCATTGGCTTTCCAGATATATTCAGCTAGGCCCCAGTAGTGCATTGCTGCTCTAGACCTTGATTCATTTATGTGTTTAACCTATTTTCAAGGGGCTAAACACATAGTTATAGGTAATTCATATTACAATGTTCTAACACAGAGTATTTATTTTTACAGTGCTATGTCCTTGTAATACATCACTTTACTTAAAAAGAATAAAAAAGGCATTCTCTATTTTATGTACTTTTTCCAAAAATGTCTTTCCATTTTGTTCACACAGAGCTTTTATTTATGTGAATGTGATAGCATATGCCTCTCCTTATGTCCAACATAGAGTTACTTTGTGCAGCTATTGGTGGTAGTTTGGTAGTCTGCTTGTTTTTTTTAACATCATGTAATTTCTCTCCTCAGAGTGAATCATTTTTCTCTGCTGAGTATTTCAATCTGCAGTCACGTTGAGAGCCAAAAATTTGTATATATTGCAACTTGATCATTCTCCATCTGGTTAGAGAAAAAAGCCTATATTTGTACCGTAATGTTCTATAAATTACATTTTTATTAATTCCTTTTTACACAGATGCAACTGAAAATCCTCATGTTTCTAAACTAAGTGTTGCATAACACATAACATCATTTTTAGCTACTGAATTATTTTCTTTAATCTCATTGAAAAGGGATCTGCAATTTCCCTTATAAAATAGCTTCAATAATTTATTTTATCATACTTAAGCATTTGCTTTTCAAAACCACATAATTGTAATAATGCATTGCACAGCTAATTTAAAAATAATGTTCTACGAAGCAAGTCATTGTATTTCACATCTCTTTATCCAATAAATCAGAAATAAAAATCTATGACACAAATGTAAAAATCTTTCTAAAAACTAAATTTATGCTTACCTGATAAATTGATTTCTTCTATGGTAAGACAAGTCCACGGATTCATCCTTTACTTGTGGGATATTATCCTTCCCTACAGGAAGTGGCAAAGAGCACCACAGCAGAGCTGTCTATATAGCTCCTCCCTTAGCTCCACCCCCCAGTCATTCGACCGAAGGTACAGGAAGGAAAAGGAGAAACTACAAGGTGCAGAGGTAACTGAAGTGTAAATCAAAAAAATATAATCTGTCTTAAAATGACAGGGCGGGCCGTGGACTCGTCTTACCATAGAAGAAATCAATTTATCAGGTAAGCATAAATTTAGTTTTCTTCTATAAAGGTAAGACAAGTCCACGGATTCATCCTTTACTTGTGGGATACAATACCAAAGCTACAGGACACGGATGAACGGGAGGGACAAGACAGATGGTTAAACAGAAGGCACCACTGCTTGAAGAACTTTTCTCCCAAAAACTCTGTTCAACAGAAGCATCATTTTTAAAAGCCCATGTGGAAGCCACCGCTCTAGTATAGTGAGCTGTAATTCTTTCAGGAGGCTGCTGTCCAGCAGTCTCGTATGCCAAACGGATGATGCTTTTTAGCCAAAAGGCAAGAGACGTAGCCGTAGCTTTTTGACCTCTACGTTTTCCAGAATAGACAACAAACAAAGAAGATGTTTGACGAAAATCTTTGGTCCCTTGCAAGTAAAACTTTAAAGCACGAACCACGTCCAAGTTGTGCAATAGACGCTCCTTCTTAGAGGAAGGATTAGGACACAGAGAAGAAACAACAATTTCCTGATTAATTTTCTTATTAGTAACAACCTTAGGAAGGAATCCAGGTTTGGTACGCAAAACCACCTTATCAGCATGGAAAACAAGATAAGGCGAGTCACATTGCAATGCAGATAGTTCAGAAACTCTTCGAGCCAAAGAGATAGCAACTAAAAACAGAACTTTCCAAGATAGAAGCTTAATATCTATAGAATGCATAGGTTCAAACGGAACCCCTTGAAGAACCTTAAGAACTAAATTCAAACTCCATGGCGGAGCAACAGGTTTAAACACGTCTGGAACCTCTGCTAGACGTTTGTGCAGTAGAATTGATAAAGCAGATATCTGTCCCTTTAAGGAACTAGCTGATTACCCCTTCTCCAATCCTTCTTGAAGAAAAGTCATAATCCTAGGAATCCTGATCTTACTCCATGAGTAGCCTTTGGATTCGCACCAATAAAGATATTTACGCCATATCTTATGATAAATTTTCCTGGTGACAGGCTTTCAAGCCTGAATCAAGGTATCTATGACCGACTCTGAGAAACCCCGCTTGGATAAGATCAAGCGTTCAATCTCCAAGCAGTTAGCCGCAGAGAAACTAGATTTGGATGCTGGAACGGACTTTGAATCAGAAGGTCCTGTCTCAGTGGCAGAGTCCATGGTGGAAGAGATGACATGTCCACCAGGTCTGCGTACCAAGTCCTGCGTGGCCACGCAGGTGCTATCAAAATCACTGAAGCTCTCTCCTGTTTGATACTGGCAATCAAACGAGGAAGGAGAGGAAAAGGTGGAAACACATAAGCCAGGTTGAATGACCAGGGTACTGCTAGAGCATATATCAGTACTGCCTGAGTATCCCTTGACCTGGACCCGTAACGAATCAATTGTGCAAACACCTCCGGATGGAGTTCCCACTCCCCCGGATGAAAAGTCTGACGACTTAGAAATCCGCTTCCCAGTACTCCACTCCTGGTATATAGATTGCTGATAGATGGCAAGAGTGAGTCTCTGCCAATCGAATTATTTTGGTAACCTCTATCATCGCTAGAAAACTCTTTGTTCCCCCCTGATGATTGATATATGCTACAGTCGTGATATTGTCCGACTGAAATCTTATGAATCTGGCCAGCGCCAGCTGAGGCCACACCTGAAGCACGTTGAATATCGCTCTCAGTGCTAGAATATTGATTGGGAGGAGAGTCTCCTTCTGAGTCCACAAACCCTGTGCTTTCAGGGAATTCCAGACTGCACCCCAGCCCAATAGGCTGGCGTCCGTCGTCACTATGACCCACACTGGCCTGCGGAAACACATTCCCTTGGACAGATGATCCTGTGACAACCACCAAAGAAGAGAGTTTCTGGTCTCTTGGTCCAGATTTATCTGAGGAGATAAATCTGCATAATCCCCATTCCACTGTTTGAGCATGCAAAGTTGCAGTGGTCTGAGATGCAAGCGAGCAAATGGAACTATGTCCATTGCCGCTACCATTAAACCGATTACCACCATACACTGAGCCACTGATGGCCGAGGAATGGAATGAAGAGCTCGGCAGATGGATAAAATCTTTGATTTCCTGACCTCCGTCAGAAAAATTTTCATGTCCACCGAATCTATCAGAGTTCACAGGAATGGAACTCTTGTGAGGGGGATAAGTGAACTCTTTTTTTACGTTCACCTTCCACCCGTGAGATCTTAGAAAAGCCAACACGATGTCCGTGTGAGACTTGGCTAGTTGGTAAGTTGACGCCTGGATTAAGATATCATCCAGATAAGGTGTCACAGCTATCCCCGCGGCCTTATAACCGCCAGAAGGGACCCTAGCACCTTCGTGAAAATTCTGGGAGCCGTGGCCAACCTGAAGGGAAGAGCCACAAACTGGTAATGCTTGTCCAGAAAGGCGAACCTGAGGTACTGGTGATGATCTTTATGGATAGGAATGTGTAGATACGCATCCTTTAAGTCCACGGTGGTCATATATTGACCCTCCTGGATCATTGGCAATATAGTCCAAACTTGTTTAGGATCTTGAGATCCAAAATTGGTCTGAAAGTTCCCTCTTTTTTGGGAACCACAAACAGATTGGAGTAGAACCCTTGCCCCTGTTCTGTTTCCGGAACTGGGCAGATCACTCCCATGGAATATAGGTCTTCTACACAGCGTAAGAACGCCTCTCTTTTTGTCTGGTTTACAGACAATTGAGAAAGATGGAATCTCCCTCTTGGGGGAGAATCTTTGAAATCTAGAAGATACCCCTGGGTTACTATTTCTAAAGCCCAGGAATCCTGAGCGTCTCTTGCCCAAGCCTGAGCGAAGAGAGAGAGTCTGCCCCTACTAGATCCGGTCCCGGATCGGGGGCTACCCCTTCATGCTGTCTTGGAGGCAGCAGCAGGCTTCTTGGCCTGTTTACCCTTGTTCCAAGTCTGGTTAGGTCTCCAGACTGACTTGGATTGAGCCAGATTCCCCTCTTGCTTTGCGGCAGGGGAAGAGGAAGAGGGACCACCTTTGAAGTTTTGAAAGGAACGGAAATTATTTTGTTTGGTCCTCATCTTATTCGTCTTATCCTGAGGAATAGGGCTTACCCTTGAAAGGGATGGCTAAAAGCTTAGATTTTGATGACACATCTGCAGACCAAGACTTAAGCCATAACGCTCTACACGCTAAAATGGCAAAACCTGAATTCTTCGCCGCTAATTTAGCCAATTGAAAAGCGGCATCTGTAATGAAAGAATTAGCTAGCTTGAGAGCCCTAATTCTTTCCAGAATATCCTCTAATGGAGTCTCAACCTGAAGAGCCTCTTCCAGAGCCTCGAACCAAAAGGACGCTGCAGTAGTTACAGGAACAATGCATGCTATAGGTTGGAGAAGAAAACCTTGATGAACAAATATTTTCTTCAGGAGACCCTCTAATTTTTTATCCATAGGATCTTTGAAAGCACAACTGTCCTCAATAGGTATAGTTGTACGCTTAGCCAGAGTAGAAATAGCTTCCTCCACCTTAGGGACCGTCTGCCACGAGTCCCGCACAGCATCTGATATGGGAAACATTTTCTTAAAAGTAGGAGGGGGAGCGAACAGAATACCTGGTCTATCCCACTCTTTAGTAACAATTTCCGAAATCCTATTAGGGACCGGAAAAACATCAGTGTAGGCAGGAACCTCTAGGAATCTGTCCATTTTACACAATTTCTCTGGAACTACAATAGGGTCACAATCATCCAGAGTCGCTAAAACCTCCCTGAGCAATAAGCAGAGGTATTCTAGTTTAAATTTAAAAGCCGTCATATCTGAGTCTGTCTGAGGGAACATATTTCCTTAATCAGAAATCTCTCCCTCTGCCAGCAAATCCCTCACCCCCAACTCAGAGCATTGTGAGGGTACATCGGATATGGCTAATAAAGCATCAGAGGGCTCAGCGTTTGTTCTCGCACCAGACCTGCTGCGCTTCCCCTGCAACCCAGGCAGCTTAGATAAAACCTCTATGAGGGTAGTATTCATAACTGCGGCCATATCTTGCAGGGTGAAAGAATTAGATGCACTAGAAGTACTTGGCGTCGCTTGTGTGGGCGTTAACGGTTGTGACACTTGGGGAGAATTAGAGGGCATAACCTGATTCTCTTCTGACTGAGAATCATCCTGCGACATACTTTTAGTAGCTAAAATATGTTCTTTACAATTTATTGACCTTTCAGTGCATGAGGGACACATTCTAAGTGGAGGTTCCACAATGGCTTCTAAATATATTGAACATTGACTTTCCTCAATGTCAGACATGTTGAACAGGCTAGTAATGACTACAAACAAGCATGAAAACACTTTATTTAGTGAAAAAAATAACAATCTTAAAAAACGGTACTGTGCCTTTAAGAGAAAAAAAAGCATACACGTTCTGCAAAACAGTCTAAACATGCACCAATTTTTTCAAAATTTTGTATGTAGACACACTATGGATAGTTAAGATTGCACCACAAAAAAAAATATTAACAATTAACCCCTTAATTTCCATACCGGATCGAAAATAGGCCCAGATCCGAAAAAACACTCTCAGCACCTTGCCACAGCCCTGCTGTGGCCCTACCTGCTCTCATGGATCGAAAGTGTGGGGTAAAAGCTACAATTTGGCCCACAACATACACCAGGGCCCTCAGGAGTTAGAGCTTGCTGTTTACTGACAAAACTAACTGCGCATCTAAGGCACGAAAATAGGCCCGCCCATCTCTCTCAATGTTTCCTCAGCCTTAAAGAACCGTACCAGAGCGGTTATAGCTAGCCATGTGGTTTTTAAGACCCTGAAAATTAAGCCATGTGTGCCCTAATAAAATTGCCCAAAAACATTTATTGCCCACAAATACGTTAAAGCACTCCCAATCAACAAAAAACGTTTGCTCACAAACATTTGTTTCAGTGTCAACATATTAGAAATTGGCCCCATATGCAAGCTAAGTAATGCCCTTCTTTTAGCTCTAGGATTACTGCTTACCCTTGCCCTCCTGGGTATAATGTCAGCCTTTCTGAAATATCACAGTCTCTCCAGAAAAATATGACTGAACATACCTCATTGCTGCATAGCATGAAACCGTTCCTCACACTGAAGTTTCCTGTACTCTTCAGCCTCTGTGGGAACAGCAATGGACCTTAGTTACAAATGCTAAGATCATCATCCTCCAGGCAGCAGTCTTCATCTATCTGCTGCCTGAGAGTAAATAGTACACACCGGTACCATTTAAAATAACAAACTCTTGCTTGAAGAAATTAAAAACTAATATTTTATCACCTCTTTCACTTTACCCTTCCTAGTACTTAGAGTAGGCAAAGAGAATGACTGGGGGGTGGAGCTAAGGGAGGAGCTATATAGACAGCTCTTCTGTGGTGCTCTTTGCCACTTCCTGTAGGGAAGGGTAATATCCCACAAGTAAAGGATGAATCCGTGGACTCGTCTTACCTTTATAGAAGAAATAATTGTAAGCATTAAAATTCATAGATGATGCTCAAATAAACTTTATTGTCCACTATTTAGTAAAACTACTCCCCATTTTACTGTGTTGTGCAATTTTTAAACAAAAAAAACAACAACCTTTCATTTGTTTTGTAAGTGTATTTAAAGTGAAGGTAAATTTTGATGAATAAAAGCCCAGTTTTTAAAAATACTGTTAAAAACAGGGGCACTTTCATTCATCAAAGTTTAGAAAGCAGCCGTTTTGTTTAAAAAATTACCTTTCTTCTTTTCACAGCCAGAGCAGCTTCCTCCACACGGAGATCCTCTCTTCACACGTCAGCCATGACTAATTCGGCTTCCTGGATTGGAGGAAGCCGTATTTGTCATTGCTGATGTGTGAAGAGAGGATCTCCGTGTGGGGGAAGCTGCTCTGGCTGTGAAAAGAAGAAAGGTAAGTTTTTAAACAAAACGGCTGCTTTCTAAACTTTGATGAATAAAATTGCCCCTGTTTTTAACAGTATTTTTAAAAACCGGGCTTTCATTCATTAAAGTTTACCTTCACTTTAAATACTGTGTTTGCAATTTGTAAGCTTCATACAAGGGTTCTCTCCTGTTAAAATGTCACTATCACATTTAACTGACAATCACACGTGGGCAGGAGCTGCTTGTTAAATACGGACTGCAGGTTCTCTTGTGAGAACCTGCAGTCATAAGGGGTGCGAAACCTGCTGAAGGCTTTCATAAATTGACCCCTAAATGTATGTGCTTTTAGATTACCACTGTTTTACAATAGTTTGTATTAGCAGAATAGTTATAAATTGGAAGGATTAATAGCTGTGTTAAGAATGACATTATTGAAATAGTTCCAGAACACCAAGGTTAAAGGGACACAAACATATTGTAATTACCAGAGATTTGTTTCACATGCACTAGTTGAGTGTGAAATAGTTCTGAATACATCCCCCTACCACCAATTGCCTTATCTTGCTTGAATAGACAATCATGATTTTAATTGCTGGAGTTGACAAACTTTGTTACTTTCAATTTAAAAGCAAAACTTTGATTGTTTTTCAGTATCATTTTACCACTGATGAAACCAGTTAAGGACAAATGTTGTAGGGTTAGGCTTCAAAGTATGTTGTGTGCACTTCCAGTTCTCAGAATTGGAAACCCCACAATTTTCTTTAAATTAAAACTGCTTAGAATTAATAAAAATAATTATATTCTGAGTAATCTTTTATATTATAATCTCAAATTATTTAATTTCCTTGTAAAAAGGACTTTTGATATTTGAGGAGTGCCAAATATGGTGTAATTACCATAGAATACACAGCACTCCAGCAAGCCTGTGAATAATTTAGTAAGTCATTCTACTGCCTTCAAAAACAGGATTGCTGCATTTTTTTCAGTTGAATTCTCTTTTTTACATACTGATTTATTATGCACACACATTTACTTACAGTCTTCCCAGGTATACATTGTTTTTTTTTCATAACAAGTTAAGAGAAGAATAGACTGTCCCACTCTCTTCTGCTGCTGATGTGCGAACCATAATATATGTTCATGCCACTTAGGAATGCATAGGGCTGTGACTGGTTAGCTAGGGTTTGGTGTGTGTGAGGGAGAAGATCCGTGAATAGAAAAAGCATAAAAATATACAAAGCACCATTATTTATTGCAAAATGCTTCCCAGTTATGAAGATGCATCTTTATGCTGCTTCCAACTTGTACTTAAAGGCCATTTTAAGAAACCATGTGCATATAATATAGTTTGATCTTTAATAATCCAAGGGTATCGTGGAACATCTATAATTCACATGAAAATTATATCTGAGATTAAAAAATATTTTTTTATAGGACTGATGAGAACCACTGCTTAAATTATATTTCAACGTTTAGCACCCTAAGGAGCAAAACTTATGAAAAAGGGATGTCACTGTTGATTTGTAGATGTGTTTGTTCCACACTCTGTAAAGAGGCCAAATATTCTGTAACATAACTTATTCAAAATACATTACATTTAATGACTGGGTATCAAAGGATCACAAGACTTAAAGGGACACTAAACCCAAATATTTTCTTTCATGATTCAGACAGAGAATGCAATTTTAAGCAACTTTATAATTTATGCCTATTATCAATTTTTCTTTGTTCTCTTGCTATCTTTATTGAAAAAGCAGGAATGCAACGCTTAGAAGCCGGCCCATTTTAGGTTTGGAACCCTGGATAGCACATGCCTATTGGTGGCTACATTTAGCAAACCAATAAACAAGCGTAACCCAGGTTCTGAACCAAAAATGGGCCGGCTCCTAAACTTTAAATTCCTGCTTTTTAAATATAGATAGCAAGAGAACAAAGAAAAATTGATAATAGGAGTAAATTAGAAAGTAGCTCAAAATTGCATGCTTTATCTGAATCATGACATAAAAAAACGGGGGTTTAGTGTCCCATTAAGTTGGACAGAGTTGTGTGGCTGGGAGGTTTGGGGCAGAGACTAGAAGTCAGTGGGGGTGGTTTCCAATTCATAGGTGGAATCATGGAATTGCTTTAGCAGTTTTAGATTTAGACAAAAATAGTACAGAGAAAAGGCAGTAGGGACATCAGGACGGATCTCCCAAGTTCGACAGTCACACAAAATGTGAGATATTCGGAACTCTGCCGATATTCATTGTATTAAGCAATTCATTCCAAATAGTTGACCGCACCATTTAAAATGTTTGCCATATCAGGAATTAAGTAAATTTACCACCACTCACAGAATATATCTTGCCAGTTTTTCAAACTCACAAAATATGCACTTTTGTCTCTTAGAACGCGAACATACATGTTTCCAGCAAATAGATAAGTGAAGTTACTTTGTGTCAGTAATATATCTGGCAGCCTACCAAATGTTAATTTGCTTTTAGCTACTTGAGATTAAATGTAATTCCTTCCCTGAGCAGTTTTAAAGTAAGCAAGCATGAAAGCATTTTCTGAGTAATCTGGGAGGAATTGACATTTAAATGAGTTAGCATTAGATCTGCACTTTAAGGCTATTCATTTCATAGATAAATTAACTACATTATTCTGTCTTTATCTTGAGTTTTGAAAGGACTCCATCAGCAGGAGAAATGGCAGTCCAGGGTCAACTAAAACTGCTTTTAGCCCAACCATGCTGTAATTGGAACTTGCTTTTGGAAACACTGCTGCATTCTGATTGTGTCATTGCAAGAACTTTGCTGAGTTGCTCAAGTAAGTATGTTTTATTTATTTTAGATATATTTCTGCAATAAATAGCAATTCTCTATAGCAACATTTCTTTTAATAAAATTGCATTTATTAAACATATTTCTGGATGAACTTTTTTAAATACATTTAATTATTAATGAGAAAAAAAAAAACTAATGGTATGAACTGGATGTATAAACAAAAAATACAAGCATTGATTTAACTCCTTAGAGCATCACAGTGCACTGTGTAAGAAAGTGTTCCAACCCTCAGTGGTTAAAAATAAATTTGAATTGTAATGCTTCGTTATAAAATCATTGGCACAAAATGAAAGGAAGATGGGTTTCAAAAGATGCTGAAAACAGAGAGAGAGAGAGAGAGATCAGAAATGTTATGTTTTATTAATATTATTTAAGTGTCAACATACATTTACAGATTTATTTTTTATTTTTGAGTCATTGTTTATTTGCTGCTCAAGCAATAATACAACTCATTTTATTAAAGATGGAGATGTACCCTGCAACACTGAGTCATGTGTGCTTAATGTTTGCTGTGAATTCTGTAAGCTAGTGACACTTGATTATGTTTGTTAAACTATTTTTGGTGAGCAAATGAAACTTTACATATTACGCTGAGAATAAAAATGTAAGTCGGTAATATTAGATTTCCTCCTGTTATTGCAAGATTTGCAGCAAAATTGCAGTTGTAGCTGTTCTTCCACAATTATTGTTTTGCACATAACATTTCAATATGTAAACAGTCTGTATGTTTAATATAGAATGTATAATAGTTTATATGAGAAAAGAAAAGAAATGTAATAAACATAAAATAATGTGGTACTGAATTATTAATCCAATACTTTTTTGTATCCATCTAGTATATAATTACATTTATTATCTATATAAAATGGCTTTCTAACCTACGATGTAATTTATTTTATTGCTAAACTAATCTGATTTTTTTTTTTTTTTTACTTAAAACTTTTGTTATTATATTTACACATGGAGTACATTATTAAAGAGACCAGAAAGTTAGCATTTTACAACCAAACATGTATCTTATGTCCCTAGCAAAGAGCTCAGCTACAGTTATTTTTCTTTCATGTAATTGGTAAGAGTCCATGAGCTAGTGACATATGGGATATACATTCCTACCAGGAGGGGCAAAGTTTCCCAAACCTCAAAATGCCTATAAATACATCCCTCACCACACCCACAATTCAGTTTTACAAACTTTGCCTCCTATGGAGGTGGTGAAGTAAGTTTGTGCTTGATTTTTATGATTTCTTCTGTGATAAGCACTTCTAAGCATTCTGAAGCCCAATTCCTCTCAGAGTACAGTGTTTGTCAGAGGGATGTGAAGAGAGTATCGCCTATTTGATTTTATGGTTTTCCTCGCGGGAAGTCTTTTCAAGGTTTCTCTGTTATCGGTCGTAGGGATTCATCTCTTACCTCCCTTTTCAGATTTGCAATATACTCTTATATACCATTACCTCTGCTGATAGCTTTCAGTACTGGTTTGGCTATCTGCTATATGTGGATGGGTGTCTTTCGGTAAGTATGTATCATTATTTAAGACACTCTCAGCTACGGTTTGGCGCTTTATGTATAAAGTTTTAAATATATGTATTTTACTTATATTTGCTATGAGTCAGGTCTATGTGTATTTCCCTTTGCAGTCTGGCAGTTTCTTTATGGGAATCATGTTTTAGGAAGTTTTTCTTACCTGGGGTATAGTCTTTTCTATTTGACTTGTTTTTTCTTTGAATAACTTGCGGGCAAATTAGGCTTGTGAGGGCTCAAAACGCTGTTATTTATTGCGTCAATTTTGGTGCAAGAATTTTTTTGGGCGCGAATGTATGTCTGTAATGACGCAAGTTCGTAATTTCCTGCATCTTAGTTGACACTAGGTTGTTTGGTGCGAAATTCTGTTTGTTATGACGCGAGTTGCGTCATATCCGGATGTTTGTTGGCGCCAAAAAATTTCTCAACTTCCTTTTGCTTTGTGCGTCATACTTGGCGCCAAAAAAAAATTTAGTTTTATTTTACCCCACTTCCTATTTGCTCCTTGCCTTCTTTATGCTTGGAGGGCTATGCTATTTGCTTTTTTTGCCAATTTTAGCATTTGCATTTTTACCCATTCCTGAAACTGCTATATGTGGAATTAAGATTTTTCTGTTTAAATTTTATTTTTTCTTTTACATTTTTCAAGATGTCTCAATCTGATCCTGTCTCAGAAGCTGCTGTAGGAACCATGCTGCCTGAACACAGTTCTACCAAAGCTAAGTGTATCTGTTGTAAGCTAGTGGAGATTATATCTCCAGCTGTAGTGTGTAACAGTTGTCATGATAGGCTTTTGCATGCAGAAAAGGTTTCTATTAGTGCTAGTATAGTATCTGTTTTTCCTTCAACATCTTAAGTACATGATATCCCTGTTGATATGAAAAATTATATTGCTGATGCTATACAGAAGGCTATGGCTGCTATACCGCCTTCGAATAAACGTAAAAGGTCTTTTTAAACTTCTCATAATACTGATGAAATGACCGGCAACATACTGATATATTGTCTCTTTAAGGAACAATTAGTTCTGTTTGCTCTCCATTTAAATAGAGGTTGGACTTCCTGCACAAATTGCTTGGAAATTTTTCTGTGTTACATTCAGATCGTTTCTAGCCAACCTCTGTCTCAAGATTTATTTCTGCCTTAGTATATTGTCTCCAGAATTTAAACTTCAGTAATCTTGTTTTTTGTTACCATCAGAACTTCTCAACCTTTGAATCCTTTAGCGTGTGTTCTGGGAATTCCTTGCCAGCTGAATCAGTGTATTGGAAACTGATCATCACTACAGCCTCGTTTTGGATCCACTCTCTCTCAGACTTTCAGCTGTTTGTTTTAACATACACACACTGCTGCAGCTTCCAGCTTCAAAGTACAGATTTCTGCAAATCCTCCTTGTCATATCTTATGTTTGATGAACTTCCTTACAACTAAGCAATGTCTCTGATGTGCTCTGTTTGCTTAAGTTAACTAAGATATTTAATCCTATCTCGTTAACTGTTTATATACAATCTCTTTCTACCAGTCACTGGAAAAGCTGAATCTTTAATTTGTTTGCTGCCATATTTTTTCCTTTTATTTTTTATACTGGTATAAGTTGAATTATATATATATATATATATATATACAGTTTTTTTAAAACGTTGGCTCTCTTATATGATAATCCTATGAAGCAGTTGACTGCCGAAAACAACATGAGAGCCTTGAAGCAAAATAAGAGACCAGTCGAAGATTACGTGGCAAAATCCAAGAAAGGTAACATCATGAAAAGTTTTTCCATTTTGTCTATAACACCAGAACCAGTAACTCATACTCAAATTTCTCTTTATCTGCAGTGGGATCAACACCAAGTCCAGACTGAGGCTATCATTGACTAAGGGACTTCAGGGATGTTTATTGATATTTCCTTTGTTAAAAAAAATAAAATGCCTATATTTAAAAAAGAAAAAATCTTTTGTCTTACAAGTTTTTGACGGTACTTTGTCATCTAAAGGTCCTATTACTCATCAGACAATCCCCCCTCTTTTAGTCACATGTAAAGGTAATTACTGTGAATCACAAGAATTTGATGTAACATTTTCACCCATGTTCCCTACAGTTTTAGGGCTCAAATGGTTACAAAAACACCAACCAGAAATTAAATGGGTATCTTCTGAGGTAAATTTGAATTCTCAGTTTTGCAAAGAGAATTGTTCCTCCACACTTAAAGTCCTACAACTTAATGTTGAATCTATACCATCAGAATACTCTAACTTCAAAGATGTGTTTAATAAAAAAGAGGCAGAAAATTTACCACCTCATAGGAGCTATGATTGCCCCATAGAATTGCGACCAGGGTCACCAATACCTTATGGACGAATATACCCACTGCCCCAGCCTGAGTTATCTCAATTAAAAGAATATTTGGATGAAAACCTAAGGAAAGGTTTCATACGTCCTAGCACTTCACCAGCAGGTGCTGGAATATTTTTTGTTAAAAATAAAGATGATACTTTAAGACCTATTACAGATTATTGCGAACTTAACAAGTTTACCATTAAAAATAGGTATCCACTTCCTTTAATTCCAGAATTAATTGAAAGGTTAAGCACAGCAAAAATTTACACCAAGTTAGACCTTAGAGGAGCATATAACTTAATCAGGATTCGTAAAGGGGATGAATGGCTCACAGCCTTCCGCACCAGATATGGATTATTTGAATATCTGGTGATGCGATTTAGGCTCTTTAACGCCCCAGCCACATTTCAGAATTTTATAAATGATATCTTTAGAGACCTTCTGGATGTGTTTATGATTGTTTACCTTGATGATATCCTCATATACTCAAACAACTTAACAGAACATATATCTCATGTTACTACTGTACTTTCTAGATTACGAAAACATCAGCTTTTTGCCAAATATGAAAAATGTATATTTCATGCCACTGAACTTTCCTTCTTAGGCTATAAAATAAGTCCTACTGGCATTCAAATGCAAGAAAATAAAGTTTTTGCAATAACATCTTGGCCTGAACCTAAAACTAGAAGACAATTGCAGAGATTCCTAGGTTTTTCAAATTTTTATAGAAAATTTATTAAAGGTTTCTCTCATATTGTAAAACCTCTCACTCAACTCACTGGAGGTACCAAACAATTCAAATGGACAAAAGAGGCACAGTCTGCCTTTTATTTTTTGAAAGCATGCTTTACAACACCACCAATTCTACATTATCCAGATCAAAATTTACAATACACTCTGGAGGTAGACGCCTCAGAAGTAGCAATCGGTGTTATCCTCTCACAATGAAAAACTTTAAAAGAACCAATCCATCCAGTAGCATATTACTCCAGGTGTTTGTCCCCAGCAGAACAAAACTACCCTATAGGGGGAAAAGAACTGCTAGCAATAAGAGCCTCTTTGGAGCATTGGAGACATCTTTTAGAAGGTACTTCAACTCCAATATTAATTTACACAGACCATAAAAATATTGAATACCTTCAAACAAATCGAACTTTATCTGGACGCCAAGTGAGATGGAGTTTGTATCTATCAAGATTTAACTACCAGATAACCTATAGGCCAGGAATAAAGAATGGAAAGGCAGATTCTCTGTCCAGGCAAATTGAATCCACATCATTCTCACGTCCACATACTACTGTGATACCAACAAATCGAATAATGATGTTATAACAAGACAGTATCTCTATGATACGAAAAGCAACAAGATAAAGGACTACCTAAAAATTTACAAATGGAAGATTCAAATGGACTTCTACATTACAACAATTGCATTTATATACCTACAGATCTTCAAGAAGAGATTCTACGGTCTATTCATGACTCTCTCATGTCTGGCCATCCAGGGATTCAGAAAACTTTGGATCTAGTTCAACGGGAGTACTGGTGGCCTAATATGAAAAGCACTGTAACAAAATACATTGTCATGTCAAACCTGTACTCAAACGAAACCCGACATACAGAAACCTTTTGGATATTTAATTAGTCTACCCATTCCCAGTCGTCCCTGGGATTTGATGGCAATGGATTTAATTGTGGAGTTACCAAAATCCTCTAACTATACAACAATATTAGTAGTTGTAGATCTTCTTACCAAGATGGCTCATTTTATTCCAACTCAAAAATTACCCTCAGCTTCCGAGACTGCAAATCTTGTGATGCTTAATGTATTAAAACTTCATGGACTACCTAGCTCAATAGTATCAGACAGAGGTAGTCAATTCATTTCTAAATTCTGGAAAAAAACTTTGCTTTCGTCTATAAATAAAACGTTATCCACAGCATACCATCCACAATCTAACGGGCAGGCTGAAAGGACAAATCAAAGTCTGAAGCAATACTTACAAATTTATTGTTCCTCCAAACAACATTCATGAGCGGAATATTTACCATTCGTAGAATTTGCTTATAATAACAGTAAGAATTAATCTACGAAGCATGCACCTTTTTTCTATAACTATGGATTTAACCCTTCATTTCATTTGGAGTTGAATCTTCAAACTAAGTCACCTACAGTTGAGGATTTTGTTAACAGACTATCTCAAACTCTACATCAATTAAGAAACAATATAGCAGAAACACAGCAGAAACAACAATATTATTATGATCTCAGATGCAGAAAAGCCCCAGAATATCAAATTGGTGATAAAGTGTGGCTCTCTACCAAACATCTACGTCTTGGCACACCTTCCAAGAAGCTCAACCCAACTTTCCTAGGGCCTTATGAGATTGTGAAGATTGTAAATCAGAATGCTGTCACATTGCGTTTACCCCATCAATGAAGATACATCCAACCTTTCATGTATCCTTATTGAAACCATATGTAGCTCAGCGTCAATCACAGGATACTACAACGGAAATTCTCTCTCCGGAGGATCATGATTACGAGATATCTCAAATTCTCAATTCTAGTCGTTTCAGGGGAGAACTTCAGTACCTCATTCATTGGAAGGGTTATTCAGCTGAGGAAGATACTTGGGAGCCCTCACCTAACCTTTCTGCTGATCCCCTGATATTGATCTTTCATAATCGTCACCCCGATCGTTCTAAACCTTGAACCCCTGAGGTGTTCTTAGGTGGGGGGATATTGTCATGTTCTGTCTCTTTAAGGAACAATTAGTTCTGTTTGCTCTCCCTTTAAATAGAGGTTGGACTTCCTGCACAAATTGCTTGGAAATTTTTCTGTGTTACATTCAGATCGTTTCTAGCCAACCTCTGTCTCAAGATTTATTTCTGCCTGAGTATATTGTCTCCAGAATTTAAACTTCAGTAATCTTGTTTTTGTTACCATCAGAGCTTCTCAACCTTTGAATCCTTTAGCGTGTATTCTGGGAATTCCTTGCCAGCTGAATCAGTATATTGGAAACTGATCATCACTACAGCCTCGTTTTGGATCCACTCTCTCTCTCAGACTTTCAGTTGTTTGTTTTAACATACACACGCTGCTGCAGCTTCCAGCTTCAAGGTACAGATTTCTGCAAATCCTCCTTGTCATATCTTATGTTTGATGAACTTCCTTACAACTAACATACTAAGCAATGTCTCTGATGTACTCTTTTTGCTTAAGGTAACTAAGATATGTAATCCTATCTCGTTAACTGTTTATATGCAATCTCTTTCTACCAGTCACTAGAAAAGCTGAATCTTCAATTTGTTTGCTGCCATATTTTTTCCTTTTATTTTTTATACCGTTATAAGTTGAATAATATATATATATATATATATGTATTTATATATATATATAGATACATGTATTCTCTTTTGATGCAGGATTACTCACTCTGCATACAAAGAAGAGTATTCAGGGAATAGTTAATCTACAGAATAATTGCAAACTGTTGTTCAGGTGTTAATTTAAGATTCATTAATGCTAAACAACAACTGCTACATTACTTTCATTTCAATTTTTTTTCCCTTTTATTTTAAAACTGGTTATTCTCTACATATAGATCCTCTCATTGAATTCTTGACATATATCCTCCTCTGATGAGGATCTCTCTGACTCAGAAGATCCTACTTCAGATATTGATACTGATAAATCATCTTATCTTTTTAAGATTGTGTATATTCATTCTTTGTTAATTAAAAGAAGTTTTGATAACTTTGGATATTGAGGAGTCTGGTCCTCTTGATAATAATTCCAATAAATGTTTAAATTCTGTCTATAAACCTCCTGTGACTATTCCTGAGGTTTTTCCTGTTCCTGATGCTATTTCTGATGTGATTGCTAAGGAATGGTCTAAGCCTGGTTCTTCTTTTGTTCCTTTTTTATCAAGGTTTAAAAAGTTGTATCATTTGCCAGTGGATAAATTAGAGTTTTGGGAAAAAGTCCATAAGTTTGATGGGGCTATTTCTACTCTTGCTAAACATACTACTATTCCTATGGAAGATAGTATTTCTTTTAAAGATCCTTTAGATAGGAAAATTGAATCTTATCTATGGAAACGTATTTGCATTCTGGCTATATTCTCAGACCTGCCATTTCTATGGCTGATGTTGCGGCTGCATCAACTTTTTGGTTGGATAGCTTAGCACAATGGGAAAAATACTGATTTGCATAACATTGTTCGTTTGCTTCAACATGCTAATCATTTTATCTGTGATGCTATTTTTTATATCGTCAAGATTAATGTTAAATCTATGTCTTTGGCTATTTTAGCTAGAAGAGCTTTATGGCTCAAATCATGGAATGCTGACATGGTATCTAAATCTAGGTTACTATCTCTATCATTCCAGGGTAATAATTTGTTTGGTTCCCAGTTGGATTCTATTATTTCCACTATTACTGGGGGGAAGGGAGTTTTTTTTTGCCTCAAGATAAAAAAAGTCTAAGGGCAAATCTAAAGCTTCTAATCGGTTTCGTTCCTTTCGTTAGAATAGAGAACAGAAAACCACTCCTTCCCCTAAGGACTCTGGCTCCAATTGGAAGCCATCCTCTAGTTGGAATCAATCCAAGCCTTTTAAGAAACCAAAGCCAGCCCCCAAGACTGTTTGAAGGTGCGGCCCTCAATCCAGTTCTGCTGGTGGGGGGCAGATTGACATTATTTCAAGACGTTTGGGCAGGTTCGGAATCATTGGATTCAGAATATTGTCTCTCAGGGGTATCGAATAGGTTTCAGAATAAGACCTCCTGTGAGAAGATTTTTTTTCTCTCTCAAGTTCCAACAAATCCTGTGAAAGCTCAGGCCTTTCTGAAGTGAGTTTCAGATTTAGAGCTTTCAGGAGTAATTGTACTAGTTCCAATTCTGGAACAGGGTCTGGGTTTTTATTTAAATCTATTCATTGTTTCGAAGAAGGAAAATTATTTCATACCAGTTCTGGATCTGAAGTTTTTGAATCAATTTGTAAGGATCCCAACTTTCAAGATGGTGACTATAAGGACTATTCTGCCTTTTGTTCAGCAAGGTCATTACATGTCCTCAATAGACTTACAGGATGCGTATCTTCACATTCCGATTCATCCAGACCACTATCGGTTTCTGAGATTCTCTTTTCTAGACAAGCATTACCAATTTGCTGCTCTTCCTTTTGGCCTTGCAACAGCTCCAAGAATCTTTTCGAAGGTTCTCGGTGCCCTTCTATCTGTAATCAGAGAGCAGGGTATTGCAGTGTTTCCTTATTTGGACGATATCTTGGTACTGGCTCAATCTTTTCATTTAGCAGAATCTAACACAAATCAACTTGTGTTGTTTCTTCAAAGACATGATTGGAGGATCAATTTACAAAAAAGAGTTACTTGATTCCTCAGACAAGGGTATCCTTTTTAGGTTTCCAGATAGATTCAGTGTCCATGACTCTGTCTTTAACAGACAAGAGACAAATGAAATTGGTTTCTGCCTGTCGAAACCTTCAGTCTCGATCATTCCCTTCAGTGGCTATGTGCATGGAAGTTTTAGGTCTCATGAGTGCAGCATTGGACGCGATCCCCTTTGCTTGTTTTCATATGAGACCTCTGATATCACAGTTGATATACTTAAATCCCAACATTCAACTCTCTCTGTCCTGGTGGTTGGACCATCATCGGATTATTCAAGAGGCCTCTTTTGTTCGTCCTTCCTGGACTGTGATTTCAACAGATGCAAGTCTCACAGGTTGGGGAGCTGTCTGGGGGTCTCTGACAGCACAAGGAGTTTGAAATCCTCAAGAGGCGAGATTACCAATCAATATTTTAGAACTCTGTGCTATTTTCAGGCTCTTCAGGCTTGGCCTCTATTAAAGAGAGAATCTTTCATTCGTTTTCAGACAGACAATATCACAACTGTGGCATATGCCAATCATCAAGGGAGGACCCGCAGTCCTTTAGCGATGAAAAAAGTATCTTGGATACTTTCTTGGGCGGAATCCAACTCCTGTCTAATTTCTGCGATACATATCCCAGGTGTAGACAATTGGGTTGCAGATTATCTCAGTCGTCGGTCTTTACATCCAGTGGAGTGGTCTCTCCATCCAGATGTATTTTGTCAGATTGTACAGATGTGGGGTCTCCCCAAAATAGATCTGATGGCTTTTTATCTAAACAAGAAGCTTCCCAGGTACCTTTCCAGGTCCAGGGATCCTCAGGCGGAGAGGATGGATGCATCAGCAGTTCCTTGGTTTTACCAACCTGCTTACATTTTTCCTCCTCTAGTTCTTCTTCCAAGAGTGATCTCCAAGATCATAATGGAACAATCGCATGTGTTTCTGATAGCACCAGCATGGCCTCACAGGTTTTGGTATGGCGAACATGTCCAGTTGCCAACCGTGGCCACTTCCTTTAAGACCAGACCTTCTGTCTCAAAGGGCCGTTTTTCCATCAGGATCTCAAATCGCTAAATTTGAAGGTATGGAAATTGAACGCTTAGTACTTAGTCATAGAGTTTTCTCTGATTCAGTGATTAATTCTATGCTATAGGCTCATAAGTCTGTTTGAAGGAAGATTTATTATCGAAAACCTATATTTCATGATGTTTTTCTCATAAATTCTCTTGGCATTCTTTTAGAATTCCTAGAATTTTACAGTTTCTTCAGGATGGTTTGGATAAAGGTTTGTCTGCAAGTACCTTGAAGGGACACATCTCTGCTCTTTCTGTTTTATTTCATAGAAAGAATGCTAAACTTCCTGATATTCACTGTTTGGTTCAGGCTTTGGTTTGTATCAAGCCTGTTGTTAAATCAATCTCTCCTCCTTGAAGTCTTAATTTGGTTTTGAAAGCTTTGCAGGCTTCTCCTTTTGATCCTATGCATTCTTTGGATATTAAACTACTTTCTGGGAAAGTGTTGTTTCTTTTGGCTATCTCTTCAGCTAGAAGAGTTTCTGAATTGTCTGCTCTCTCTTGTGAGTCTCCTTTTCTGATTTTCCATCAGGATAAGGCTGTTTTGCGGACTTTGTTTAAATTTCTACCTAAGGCTGTGAATTATAACATCATTAGTGGAGAAATTGTTGTTCATTCCTTGTTTCCTTATCCTAAGAATACTCCTGAAAGATCTTTACATTCTTTGGATTTTGTAAGAGCTTTGAAATATTATGTTGAATCTACTAAAGATATTAGGAAGACTTCTAGTCTATTTGTTGTTTTTTCTGGTCCTAGGAAAGGTCACAAAGCCTCTACTATTTATTTGGCATCTTGGTTAAAGCTTTTAAATTACAAGACTTATTTGGAGGCGGAACAGTCTCCGCCTCAGAGAATTACAGCTCATTCAACTAGATCATTCGCCACTTCTTGGGCTTTTAAGAATGAAGCTTCAGTTGATTAGATTTGCAAAACAGCAACTTGGTCTTCTTTGCATACATTTACTAAAGTTTACCATTTTGATGTTTTAGCTTGTTCTGAAGCAGTCTTTGACAGAAAAGTTCTTCAGGCAGCCATTTCAGTTTGATTCTTCTGCTCATGATTTAAGTTTTTTTCTCGAAATTTATGTGAAATTTATGCGAAGGACTTATTTTTTGTGGATTTAATTTTTTCAGCGGAAATAGCTGTTTTTATTTTATCCCTCCCTTTCTAGTGACTCTTCTGTGGTCTCCCACATCTTGGGTATTTCTATCCCATACGTCACTAGCTCATGGACTCTTGCCAATTACGTGAAAGAAAACATAATTTATGTAAGAAATTATCTGATAAATGTATTTCTTTTATATTGGCAAGAGTCCATGAGGCCCACCCTTTTTATGGTGGTTATGATTTTTGTATAAAAAGCACAATTTTATTTCCAGATCCTCTTTTTGTATGCTTTTTTACTCCTTATTTTATCACCCCACTACTTGGATATTCGTTAAACTGAATTGTGGGTGTGGTGAGGGGTGTATTTATAGGCATTTTGAGGTTTGGGAAACTTTGCACCTCCTGGTAGGATTGTATATCCCATACGTCACTAACTCATGCACTCTTGCCAATATGAAAGAAATGAATTTATCAGGCACGTTCTTACATAAATTATTTTTTTTCTTTTCATTTTTTAACCACTTAATAGTTGAGATACAGTTGACTTGAGAGATATTAAACTCAAAATTTCAGTCCCCTTAAAATCTTGCCTACTTTTCCTGTATTTTAACTCAGGATGATAGTGTTTTTACTTCCCTAAATAGAGTGCATTCTATGAAATGCAGAACCCTGGCAGTCTTACATATGGCACAGTTATTTGTTGAATTCCTGTATATCTGGCCATAGTAAAGGAAGTAACAACATTCAAGATGCTTTTTAAGGGGCGTGTCCCGGGCCCCCAAAACAATGCTTTTAAAAGATGTATACTTTATGTAAGTCTTTGTAAAGCAGTGAATAATTTCTGTTGTAAAAACAAAAACATTACTTTAATGTCCCTTTATTATACTTTCATGATTTAGACAGAGAGCGCAAGTTTTGTTTTTTTTAACATAAAATGTCCCAATTTACTAGATAGACTTAGGAGTGTGCACATGTCTTTAGCATTTTATTGCAGCAGTGTTTGTAAAAATGTTTAAAATTACTACAGAAAAGGTGTTGTTACACAGAGAATGTTCCTTTAGTAGACTGTGATAACTTTTATAGTGACAGTTTACAATAGAATTGTTATTGTTTTAAAAGATAGATAATCCCTTTATTACCCATTCCCCAGTTTTGCATAACCAACACTGTTATATTAATATACTTTGTACCTCTGTGATTACCTTGTATCTAAGCATCTTCTGTCAGCCCCCTGATCACATGGCTTTTTATTAATTATCCATTGACTTGCATTTAGTACTGTGTTGTGCTAAATCTTAAATAACTCCTCGGGCGTGAACACATTGTTATCTATATGACCAACATGAACTAGCAGTCTCCTGTTGTGAAAAGCAAATTAAAAAAAGAAGCTGTCTATAATGGCTAAGAAACAGGCAGAAAACATAATTTATGTAAGAACTTACCTGATAAATTAATTTCTTTCATATTGGCAAGAGTCCATGAGCTAGTGACATATGGGATATACATTCCTACCAGGAGGGGCAAAGTTTCCCAAACCTCAAAATGCCTATAAATACACCCCCCCCCCACCACACCCACAATTCAGTTTAACGAATAGCCAAGAAGTGGGGTGACAAGAAAGGAGAGAAAGCATCAACAAGGAATTGGAATAATTGTGCTTTATACAAAAAAATCATAACCACCACAAAAAGGGTGGGCCTCATGGACTCTTGCCAATATGAAAGAAATGAAATTATCAGGTAAGTTCTTACATAAATTATGTTTTCTTTCATGTAATTGGCAAGAGTCCATGAGCTAGTGACGTATGGGATAGCAAATACCCAAGATGTGGAACACCACGCAAGAGTCACTAGAGAGGGAGGGATAAAAAATAAAGACAGCCAATTCCGCTGAAAAAAGAATCCACAACCCAAATAAAAAAGTTTTAATCTTATAATGAAAAAAACTGAAATTATAAGCAGAAGAATCAAACTGAAACAGCTGCCTGAAGAACTTTTCTACCAAAAACTGCTTCTGAAGAAGAAAAAACATCAAAATGGTAGAATTTAGTAAAAGTATGCAAAGAAGACCAAGTTGCTGCTTTGCAAATCTGATCAACAGAAGCTTCATTCTTAAAAGCCCAGGAGGTAGAAACTGACCTAGTAGAATGAGCCGTAATCCTCTGAGGCGGGGATTTACCCAACTCCACATAAGCATGATGAATCAAAAGTTTTAACCAAGAAGCCAAAGAAATAGCAGAAGCTTTCTGACCTTTCTTAGGACCATAAAAGATAACAAATAGACTAGAAGTCTTTCTGAAATCTTTAGTAGCTTCAACATAATATTTCAAAGCTCTTACCACATCCAAAGAATGCAAAGATTTTTCCAAAGAATTCTTAGGATTAGGACACAATGAAGGGACAACAATTTCTCTACTAATGTTGTTGGAATTAACAACCTTAGGTAAAAATTGAAATGAAGTCCGCAAAACCGCCTTATCCTGATGAAAAATCAGAAAAGGAGACTCACAAGAAAGAGCAGTTAATTCAGAAACTCTTCTAGCAGAAGAGATAGCCAAAAGAAGCAATACTTTCCAAGAAAGTAACTTAATATCCAGAGAATGCATAGGCTCAAACGGAGGAGCCTGTAAAGCTCTCAAAACCAAATTAAGACTCCAAGGAGGAGAGATTGACTTAATGACAGGCTTGATACGAACCAAAACCTGTACAAAACAACGAATGTCAGGAAGATTATCAATTTTTCTGTGAAACAGAACAGAAAGCGCAGAGATTTGTCCTTTCAAAGAACTTGCAGACAAACCCTTATCCAAACCATCCTGAAGAAACTGTAAAATTCTAGGAATTCTAAAAGAATGCCAAGAGAACTTATGAGAGGAACACCATGAAATGTAAGTCTTCCAAACTCGGTAATAAATCTTTCTAGACACAGATTTACGAGCCTGCAACATAGTATTGATCACTGAGTCGGAGAAACCTCTATGACTAAGCACTAAGCGTTCAATCTCCATACCTTCAAATTTAATGATTTGAGATCCTGATGGAAAAACGGACCTTGAGATAGAAGGTCTGACCTTAACGGAAGTGGCCAAGGTTGGTGACTTGACATCCGAACAAGATCCGCATACCAAAACCTGTGTGGCCATGCTGGAGCCACCAGCAGTACAAACAAACGTTTCATTATGATTTCGGAAATCACTCTTGGAAGAAGAACTAGAGGCAGAAAGATATAAGCAGGTTGATAATTCCAAGGAAGTGACAATGCATCCACTGCTTCCGCCTGAGGATCCCTGGATCTGGACAGATACCTGAGAAGGTAACTGTTTAGATGAGAAGCCATCAGATCTATTTCTGGAAGCCCCCATATCTGAACAATCTGAAGAAACACATCTGGGTGAAGAGACCATTCTCCCGGATGTAAAGTCTGGCGACTGAGATAATCCGCTTCCCAATTGTCTATACCTGGGATATGAACCGCAGAGATTAGACAGGAGCTGGATTCCTCCCATGCAAGTATCCAAGATACTTCTTTCATAGCCTGAGGACTGTGAGTCCCACCTTGATGATTGACATACGCCACAGTCCTGACATTGTCACTTCAGAAGAGGCCAGAACTGAAAAGCTCTGAAAATTGCACGGAGTTCCAAAATATTGATTGGTAATCTCGCCTCTTGAGATTTCCAAACCCCCTGCGCTGTCAGAGATCCCCAGACAGCTCCCCAACCTGAAAGACAGTCCAGTCCAGGAAATCACAGTCCAGGTTGGACGAAGAAAAGAAGACCCTTGAACTAAACGCTGGTTATTTAACCACCACGTCAGAGAGTGTTGACCATTGGGATTTAAGGATATTAATTGTGATATATTTGTATAATCTCGGCACCATTGATTCAGCATGCAAAGCTGGTCTCATGTGAAAACGAGCAAAGGGGATCGCGTCCGATGCTGCAGTCATGAGACCTAAAACTTCCATGCACATAGCTACTGAAGGGAATGATTGAGACTGAAGGTTCCGACAAGCTGAAACCAATTTCAGACGTCTTTTGTCTGTTAGAGACAAAATTATGGATACTGAATCTATCTGGAAGCCTAAAAAGGTTACCCTTGTCTGAGGAATCAAGGAACTTTTTGGTAAATTGATCCTCCAACCATGTTCTTGAAGAAACAACACAAGTTGATTTGTGTGAGATTCTGCAGAATGTAAAGACTGAGCAAGTACCAAGATATCGTCCAAATAAGGAAACACCGCAATACCCCGCTCTCTGATTACAGAGAGAAGGGCACCGAGAACCTTTGAGAAGATCCTTGGAGCTGTTGCTAGGCCAAAAGGAAGAGCAACAAATTGATAATGCTTGTCTAGAAAAGAGAATCTCAGGAACTGATAGTGATCTGGATGAATTGGAATATGAAGATAAGCATCCTGTAAATCTATTGTGGACATATAATGCCCTTGCAGAAAAAAAGGCAGAATAATCCTTATAGTCACCATCTTGAATGTTGGTATTCTTACATAACGATTCAAAATGTTTTGATCCAGAACTGGTCTGAAAGAATTCTCTTTCTTTGGTACAATGAACAGATTTGAATAAAACCCCAGACCCCGTTCCAGATATGGAACTGGCACAACTACCCCAGAAGACTCCAGGTCTGAAACACACTTCAGGAAAGCCTGAGCCTTTACTGGGTTCACTGGAATGCGTGAGAGAAAAAACCTTCTCACAGGCGGTCTTACCTTGAAACCTATTCTGTACCCTTGAGAAACAATGTTCTGAATCCAATGATTTTGGACTGAATTGATCCAAACATCTTTGAAAAATCGTAGCCTGCCCCCTACCAACTGTCCTGGACTGAGGGCCGCACCTTTATGCGGACTTGGGGGCTGGTTTTGATATTCTAAAAGAAAGACTCTATCTTAAATAAATATGAAGATTTGTCAGTGTCAATATCTGAGGCAGAATCTTCTGAACCAGATAGATCCTCATCAGAGATAGATAAATCAGAATGTTGGCGGTCATTTAAAAATTCATCAAATTTATGAGAAGTTTTAAAAGACCTTTTAGGTTTATTAGAAGGTGGTATAACAGACAGGGCCTTCTGAATAGAATTAGAAACAAATTCTCTTACATTAACAGGAATATCCTGAACATTAGATGTTGAAGGAACAACAACAGGTAATGGACTACTACTAAGGGAAATATTGTCTGCTTTTGAAAGTTTATCATGACAACTAACACAAACTACAGCCGGAGGAACAGTTACCACAAGTTTACAACAAATGCACTTAGCTTTGGTAGAACCGACATCAGGCAGCAGCTTTCCAGAAATAGATTCTGATACAGGGTCAGATTACGACATCTTGCAATATGTAATAGAAAAAACAACATATAAAGCAAAATTATCAAATTCCTTAAATGACAGGGAAAAAATGCAAACAGAATAGGCCTCTGGAAACCAGAAGCAAAAAGAAACAAAGACTTAAATAATGTGAAAAAAACTGGCGCCAAGTATGACGCCCACAATTGACAAATTTTTTGGCGCCAAAAACGTCTGCAACAAACACGAGCGTCATAGATGACGCAACTACGTGAAAACTCTCGGCGTCAACTACAACGCCGGAAATTACGTCATTAACGTTAACAAACATAATTTTCGCGACAAAAAAGTCTTGCGCCAAAAATGACGCAATAAATTCAAGCATTTTTTGCACCCGCGAGCCTAACAGCCCGCAATTTAGAAAGAAAAGTCAATTTGAAAAATTTTCAGGTAAGGAAAATATTTATTGATATGCATTTCCCAAAAAATGAAACTGACAGTCTGTAAGAAGGAAATATACTGATTAACCTGAATCATGGCAAATATAAGTATAAAACATATATATATTTAGAACTTTACATATAAAGTGCCAAACCATAGCTGAGAGTGTCATAAATAAAATAAGACATACTTACCAAAAGACACTCATCTACATATAGTAGATAGCCAAACCAGTACTGAAACGAGAATCAGCAGAGGTAATGGTATATAAGAGTATATCATCGATCTGAAAAGGGAGGTAGGAGAAGATTCTCTACGACCGATAACAGAGAACCTATGAAATAGATCCCCGATAGGATGACCATAGCATTCAATAGGCAATACTCCCTTCACATCCCTCTGTCATTCACTGCACTCTGAGAGGAAAATCGGGCTTCAGCATGCTGCGAAGCGCATATCAACGTAGAAATCTAGCACAAACTTACTTCACCACCTCCATAGGAGGCAAAGTTTGTAAAACTGAATTGTGGGTGTGGTGGGGGGGGGGGGGTGTATTTATAGGCATTTTGAGGTTTGGGAAACTTTGCCCCTCCTGGTAGGAATGTATATCCCATACATCACTAGCTCATGGACTCTTGCCAATTACATGAAAGAAATTTAGAGGTTTAAATGTTATAAAGTATATTAATATAACAATGTTGGTTGTGCAAAGCTAGGGAATGGGTAGTAAAGGCATTGTCTATCATTTTAAACAATAACAATTTTAGTGTAGACTGTCCCTTTAATGGACCAACAAAACCATGGTTTTTGTATTTCATAAGCTTTCAAGACCTCACAGGTCTCTTCTTCAGATCAGACATCTGAAGAAGAGACCTGTGAGGTCTTGAAAGCTTAATGAATAAAAAAGAAAATGTGAGTTTTGTTGGTCCATTAAAAGGTATCACAATTTACTAAAGGAACATTTACAATTACTACAAACATTTTTAAAAAACAGTGCTCCCATGGAGTGGTTAAAGGGACAGTCAAAATTAAACATACATTGATTGTATAGAACATGATATTTTAAACAACTTTCCAATTTACTTCTATTATCAATTTTGCTTAGTTCTCCTGGTATCTTTTTTTTTTTTTAAGGGTAATCCTAGGTGAGCTTAGGAGTGTGCACATGTCTTAAAGTGACTGTAAACTTTAATGAATTAAAGCCCAGTATCAACAAATAAAACAGGGGCAGTTCAATTCATTAAAGTTTACACAGATGCTTTTCTTTTAAAATACCATTGCGTTATGGTACACATAACGCTGATCCTCCGCCCGCATCTCCTGTTTTCTTTAGCATATTAATGATGAGTCAAGCTTCCTCCAATCGTTCCGTGCCACCTTTGGCTTCCAGCTCGTGGGGCACACAAAGATTGGAGGAAGCCGGATTCATCATCCATTTTAAGATTATTCTTTGATACTGGGCTTTAATTCATTAAAGTTTACAATCACTTGAAGCCATCTGGCAGCAGTGTTTTCAACATTGCAGTATTGAAATACATAGTAGCAAACACTGATGACATAGAATGCTAAAGACATCTGCCCACTCCGAGGCTTGTATCAGTCTAACTAACTTTACTGTTTAACAAAGGATACCAAGAGAAAAACAAAACAAAATTGATAATAAAAGTAAATTGGAAAGTTGTTTAAAATTGCAGGCTCTAGCTGAATCATAAACGTTTAATTTTGACTTTACAGACCCTTTAAGATAAGTTCACCCTCTTGAGCTCATATGAGCCTATTTTTTATTTATTATTAGTATTATTATTATTATCATCATCAGTTATTTGTATAGCGCCAACATATTCTATAGCACTATAAACATAGGTCTAATATGCATGGTAGAATTTATGGGAGAAAAATGGGTAGAGAGTTTTACCAAGAGTTTCACATGAAGGTGTTCTACATGCTTCAGGGTATGAAAAAAGGAGACGGGGAACTCGGGTAAGAACATTTTTAGTGTATATTGTATGCATCGCTGAACAGTAGAGTCTTTAAGGAGCACTCTAAACTTTGAAAACTTGGGGAGAGTTTTGTGGAGTGAGTCAGAGAGTTCCACAAAATGGGGGCCAATTTGGAGAAGTCCTGTTGATGGAAGTGTGAAGAGGTAGCAAGACAGAAAGAGAGAAGGAGGTCATGAGGAGATGAAGGGGATGTGAGGGAGAGTGTCTGGAGATGTAGTCATAGATATGGGGGGAAATAGTGTTATTGAGGGCCTTGAATTTTAGAGTCAGGATTTTGTGCTTTATTCTGGAGGTTAGAGGAAGCCAGTGAAGGGACTGGCCGAGAGGTGCAGGAGATGAGGCGCAACGGGTAAGGAATTTCTGCATGACAGATGCATTTATTATAGATTGTAAAGGAGATAGACTGCAGCTTGGAAGACTAGAGAGGATGCAGTTGCTATAGTCAAGACAGGAGATAATGAGAGAGTGGGTCTAAATCTTAATTGTTTCTTGTGTGAGGAAGTGGTGAATTTTGGAGATGCCTTTTAGGTGGAAACGGCAGGAATTGTCCAAAGACTGGATGTGAGGAGTGAAAGAAAGTTCTGAGTCAAGTGTGACCACTAGACATCGGGTATGGTGGGTTAGTGTAATGATGTTATTATCAACAGTTATAAAACGTTTGGGGATAGTGATTTTGGAAGAAGGGGGGAAAATAAGGAGCTCAGTTTTGGAGCGATTTAGCTTAAGGTAGTGAGAAGACATCCAGGATAAAGTATTAGTAAGACAGTCAGTGACATGAATTGGCAAGGAAGGGGATAGGTCTGCTGCACGTGGACCTGTTGCTCAGTGTGCCTAGAGGAATATGGCTGCACCTCACTGACGAGGCCCACAATAGGTTGAAATGTACGTCTGGGGTTTTGCCGTTTCTCTCGTTCAGAGAGGGATTGCCTGGTATTTCGAGGCTGAACTGTACTGTTAAGTCAGGATCAGACTGATATGCTACAGGAAAGTTTTTCTCTGTGAAAGGTACATGTTGAGCAAAAAGAGGCTGCTTCTTGGGTGGTAACTAGCCATAGAACAAGCTATTATGCTATTGTCATTCCCAGGTTGAGCACTTTTCTCTTTTTATTTAAACAAGTGTATTGGAATGCCAGAACAAAGGGATTCAGTCATTACAATGGAGACTTGAATGGAGGTTGCACATATGCAGATCCACTCGCTCTTTAAGTAATAAGGATATTATAATTATTAATTTTCATATTGTTTTTCATGGAGGTGGTGCGGGCCGCACAAAATTAGGTTGTGGGCCGCATGAGGCTAGCAGGCCGCCAGTTTGACACCCCTGTTTTATACAAAGCAAAATATTTACCACAATTGGAGCTTATTTTATTTGTTTGCTTTGTTATATTGTTGTATTCAAAAGTTCACAAATCCATGTCTAATATTTGCTCAACAATGTATAATATGTACATTCAATATTTTTCAATTATTTTTTTATTTAAATTATATATATATATATATATATATATATATATACAGGTAGCCCTCAGTTTACGCCGGGGTTAGGTTCCAGAAGGAATGGTTGTAAATCGAAACCGTTGTAAATTGAAATCCAGTTTATAATGTAAGTCAATGGGAAATGAGGGAGTTAGGTTCCAGGCTCCTCTCAAAATTGTCATAAATAACACCTAATACATTATTTTTAAAGCTTTGAAATGAAGACTTTAAATGCTAAACAGCATTATAAACCTAATAAAATAATCACACAACACAGAATATATAATTAAACTAAGTTAAATGAACAAAAACATTTGCTAAACAGCATTATAAACCTAATAAAATAATCACACAACACAGAATATATAATTAAACTAAGTTAAATGAACAAAAACATTTGCTAAACAGCATTATAAACCTAATGAAATAATCACACAACACAGACTTCACTTGCATTTTTCTGCAAACAGTTCTCTCTATGCATTCCAATCTGGACTGATTTATAGACAGGAAGATCTTGTTCCTTTGAAATCTGCTTGTTAGCTCAGGTCTGGTTAAACTGATTAATTTCAGCTTGCTTGGCTTTGCTGCAACACAAGCGGACAGCTCCACCTACTGGCTATTTTAATAAATGCACTGCTTCTCAATGCTTTTCAATAGCAGTCACATGACTGGAAAAAAGGTTGTTCTTCTGAAACGGTGTAAATTGAACCGTTGTAAAACGAGGGCCACCTGTATATATATGTGTGTGTGTGTATGTATATATATATATATATATATATATATAGTCCATGCATCAAGTGTGACAGCACCACAATACAGAAGCTATATAACAACCTTAAAAACAGCAACGTTTTGGACCTACATGGTCCTTAATCATGCATAGTTAAAAACAACTAAACACACACGTTAAAAAGGGTATCTGGGCCAATCGAATTCCAGCCTATAATATTAATTGGATTAACTCATACCTATCCAGGTTTCTAGAGAATTCCATTTACTAGTGACCTCTAGTGGCACCAAAATACATATCAGGCAAACTATCTATAAAAACAAATACAAATCATAATCCCTATTCAGACCACAGGGGTGTAATGTGTTTAAACGCTTAATCCACCAAACTTCTTTTCGTCTCAATTTTAATCCCCTATTTCCCCCCATCTCCTATTTATGGGAATGTGATCTATTACTTGGAATCCGAGCTGACTAACTGTATGTCCCATCTGTGTAAAGTGTGCAGACACTTGTAAAGAAATATCCTTTGATTTAATAGATGTTTTTTGTTGACTGAATCTGTCCCTGGCGGCCTGGGTGGTCTCGCCAATGTAGCATAGCCTACATGGGCACTTGAGGAGGTAGATTACGTAATCAGTTTGGCATGTATACAGACCATTGGTAGTAAGTTGCTTTCTTTTGTCATTTTGTGCTAAGAATTTCCCTTTTATAATGGAATTGCATTGGGCACAATGTAAGCATGGGTAACAGCCCTTATTAGGTGTAGTTAGATAATTAATATTTGATGGTACCCACATCTGCTTTGACCAAATTATCTCTTAAGATTTTTTACCCATCTATATGATGGCATTGGGGGCAATTTAAAAGATTCCACTTCTGGATTCTATTTTGATAGCAGATGCCAGTGTTTTCTCACTATTCTGAAAATATCCTTACTTTTATCGCTATACTCCGTAGCAAACACTAATCTATTATTATAGAAACATAGAAACATAGATATTGACGGCACATAAGAGCCATAGGCCCAGCAAGTCTGCCCGACCTTACCTAACAGTATAAACTTATCTAGTTCGTAGGATAGCCTTATGCTTGTCCCATGCATTTTTAAAGTCCCCCACAGTGTTTGTTGCTACTACCTCTTGAGGAAGTTTATTCCATAAATCAATCACTCTTTCTGTAAAGAAGTGCTTCCTCAAATTACTCCTGAATCTACTACCCTTTAGCTTGAGCTCATGACCCCTTGTTCTTGAATTTTCCATTTTATGTAAAATACCCACAGCCTCAGTTTTACTAAACCCTTTAATGTACTTGAAAGTTGCTATCATATCACCTCTTTCCCTTCTCTCCTCTAAGCTATACATATTTAGATCATTGAGCCTATCCTTGTAAGTTTTATTTTTTAGACCATGTACCATTTTGGTAGCCCTCCTTTGCACAGATTCAAGTTTGTTAATATCCTTCTGAAGATATGGCCTCCAGAACTGCACACAATACTCAAGATGAGGCCTAACTAATGATCTATAAAGTGGCATAAGAACCTTACTATTTCTGCTGCAATTCCCTCTACCAATACATCCAAGCATTCTGCTAGCCTTACTCGCTGCATTACTACATTGTTTACTAAGTTTTAAATCATCTGAAATAATAATTCCCAAGTCATGTTCCTCATCTGTAACAGTCAGTAAAGTGTCATTGAGTCTGTAATTAACATTTGGATTTTTCTTCCCTAAATGCATTATTTTACACTTTGCTGTGTTAAACTTTAGATCCCAGTCGTTTGTCCAATCCTCCAATTGTTGTATATCACTTCTCATTTTGTCTACCCCCCCCCTGGAACATCCACTCTGTTGCAAATTTTTGTATCATCTGCAAAGAGACATACTTTCCCCTGTAGCCCTTTGCTGATATCGCAGATAAATATGTTAAACAAAACAGGCCCCAGAACTGACCCCTGAGGAACACCACTAGTAACAGCACCCTCTGCTGAATGAACTCCATTTACTAAGACACTTTGTTTTCTGTCCTTAAGCCAGCATTCCACCCAGTTCACAATTTTTGAATCTAGACCAAGGAGATATAGTTTGTGAATTAGTTTATTGTGTGGGACGGTGTCAAATGCTTTGCTGAAATCTAGATATGCTACATCAACTGCTCCACCCTTGTCTAATACTTTTGTTACATAATCAAAGAAGTCAATTAGATTAGTCTGACATGATCTCCCTGAAGTAAAACTATGCTGATTTTGGTCCTCTAAATTGTTTGTCTTTATGTAAGTCATAATTCTTTCTTTTAAGAGGCTTTCCATTAATTTCCCTACTACTGAAGTTAAACTAACTGGCCTGTAGTTGCCAGATTCTTCTCTACTGCCCTTTTTATGAAGAGGTATTACATTTGCTATTCTCCAATCATCTGGGACAGCTCCTGTTAATAGTGACTGATTAAACAGATTAGTTAATGGGACAGTTAGCACTGATCGAAGTTCTTTTAAAACCCTTGGATGAATATTATCAGGACCCACTGCCTTCTTAACATTTATTTTTGATAATGCTAACAAAACCTCATCCTCTGTAAAAAGATTACTGTTAAGCTTGTTTCTATTTTTCGTAGCATCCCTTAATGTAGACATTGTATCTTCACAATCTTTTATGAAAACAGAAGTAATCATTGAGACAGTCTGCAATCTGCTTATCTCCTTCTATTATTCCACCATCAACTGATTTAATTCTTTTTCTTCACCTTCTTTCTGTCGAGATCCTTAATGCTATTTGTAATGATCTCTTTAGGGTAACCTCTTTGTTCAAATTTATTACCCATGGATCTTAACCTATCTGGTAATTTCTCTTGACCCCTGACAATCCTCTTAGTATGTAGCAACTGACTCCTAAGTATGGAATTGAACACTGTCTCTGGATGAAAAATCTCATACCTGAGCATGGTATTCTTGTCTGTAGGCTTAGTATAGAGATCAGTATTCAATTTAGTGCCTTGCATATATACCATAGTATCCAAAAAACTAACCTCCTGTGTAAAATATGTCAGTGTAAAACTAATGCCCACCATAGAAGCATTCATTTCTTCCACACATTGTAATAAGGGCTCCAATGTCCCCCCCCATATGCCAAAAATATCATCTATATACCTTAGCCAGAGCTTGCAACAGCTAATGAATGACTGATTGTTATAAACAAACTTATTTTCAAAGCCACTCATAAATAAATTGACATATGAGGGGCTTATTTTGGCTCATAGCTGTACCTCGTTTTTGCATATAGTACGTATCTTAAAAAAGGAAATAATTGCAGTAAAATACAAGTCTTAGCAAATCATCAATGAAGTCCATCTGTAATGGGTTATATACTTTACCCTCATTCAAAAAACGTTACTTCTATTTCAACCTCTGCTAATTTTACTAGAAATTAATTTGTATCTTTAATGAAGGATCTTTGTTGTTTAACCATAGGGAAGAGGATTTTATCCAAAAAAGTGGATACATTAGAAAATACAGATTCTGTGCAGGCCACAATAGGTCGCCCCGGTGGAAAAGACAAATTTTATGGACCTTGGGCAATGTATAAAAAATGGGTGTTGTTGGAATTTTTTTCCACAAGAAATTATATACTTGTTTAGAAATAGTATTATGCTCAAACGCCCTATCTAAGATCGCTTTCAACTCTTTTTGTATTTTTGAAATGGGATTATGGTCTAAAATTTCGTATACCCCTCCATCTGAGAGTTGCTGTTGGATCTCCTGAACATAGTATTGGGTGTCTAATACCTCTATGGCTCCGCCCTTATCCACACTTTTTATAGTGATATCCTTATTATTGCTCAATAACAATATAGCCTCATGTTCCTCCCTGGTTAGATTATGTAGTTTCATATATGGGTTGAGATTAATTTTTTTCATTAAGTTGGCAACATATTTTTGTACAAACTTCACAAAGGTTTCTACACCTGAATTACTAGTGGGGAGTATATATGAAGATTTCTTATACAAATTAAGAGCTTTCAAATCAAATGGCCCAGTTTGCATTGCCCCTTCGTTTATTATATTTTGCTCAACTATTTTATCAACACCATACATTGCTTTTAATCTTAACATCCTAAAAAACTTTATATATTATATATAGATCTTTATCTATTTTGAATTTATCACAGTCTTTTGCGGGACAAAAAGAAAGTCCTTTCATCAAGAGACTATGTTTCGTATCAGATAGCCTATATTTAGAGATGTTAATAACCACATTTTCTTCATCAGGTGTAGTTAGGCAGTTCGTTTATCTTTACTTCCTCATACCCCACCGGTATCTCCCTCCTCGTTGCTGTCTCGGCATCTGCCGATATTGGTTCCAGGAGCTCCGCGTATTCATCTGCTCCAGAAGTGTAATCTTTTAAATTGCCCCCAATGCCATCATATAGACAGGTAAAAAATCTTAGAGATAATTTGGTCAAAGCAGATGTGGGTAACATCAAACCATCAAATATTAATTATCTAACTACACCTAATAAGGGCTGTTACCCATGCTTACATTGTGCCCAATGCAGTTCCATTATAAAAGGAAAATTCTTAGCACAAAATGACAAAAGAAAACAACTTACTATCAATGGTCTGTATACATTCCAAATTTATTATGTAATCTACCTCCTCAAGTGCCCATGTGGGTTATGTTACATTGGCAAGACCACCCAGGCCGCCAGGGACAGATTTAGTCAACATAAAACATCTATTAAATCAAAGGATATGTCATTACCAGTGTCTGCACACTTTACACAGATGGGGACATACAGTTAGTCAGCTCCAATTCCAAGTAATAGATCACATTCCCATACATAGGAGAGGGGGAAATAGGGAATTAAAATTGAGACAAAAAGAAGTTTGTTGGATTAAGCGTTTAAACACATTACACCCCTATGGTCTGAATAGGGATTATGATTTGTATTTGTTTTTATAGATTGTTTTATAGAGTTTGCCTGATATGTATTTTGGTGTCACTAGTAAATGGAATTCCCTAGAAACCTGGATAGGTATGAGTTAATCCAATTAATATTATAGGCTGGAATCTGATTGGCCCAGATACTTTTTTAAAGTGTGTGTTTAGTTGTTTTTAAACTATGCATGATTAAGAACCATGTAGGTCCGAAACGTCGCTGTTTTTAAGGTTCTTATATTCTAATAAAGAAATAATTTTTCACCTTTAAACAAAGCTTCTGTATTGTGGTGCTGTCACACTTGATGCATGGACTGTATAATTTGGAGTTTTTGCTGATACTCCACAGTGATGAACACACAGTGGCCTCTAGTTATCAACGTGTCTACTTACCTGCCTTCGCCGGCCCAATACGCCCGCCTAAGCTCACCTACCATTGCCGCCGCGGACCTGAAAAATCTCACCAAAGTTATCAATAAATCTGTCAAAAAGCCGCGCACCAAGTACGGGGCGATGAGCAGCGGACTGTGATAGTTATCACTCATCCGATCTCGCTGCTCTTCAGCTTTTTGACAGCTTTATTGACAAGCTGTCACTAAGCACCCACACTAACTACACTGTTCTACCCCCTATACCGGCGCCCCCGGAGCCCCCCGCAACTAAATAAAGTTAGTAACCCCTAAACCGCCGCTCCCGGACACCGCCACAACTATAATAAAGGTATTAACCCCTAAACCGCCGCTCCCGGAGCCCACCGCCACCTACATTATACCTAGTAACGCCTATCCTGCCCCCCCTATACTGCCGCCACCTATAATAAATTTATTAACCCCTATCCTGCCGATCCCGGACCCTGCCGCAACTAAATAAATTGTTTAACCCCTAAACCGCCGCTCCCGGACACCGCCGCAACTATAATAAATGTATTAACCCCTAAACCTAAGTCTAACCCTAAAACCCCCCTAACTTAAATATTAATTAAATGCATCTAAATAAATTTAACTCTTATTAAATTAATTATTCCTATTTAAAACTAAATACTTACCTTTAAAATAAACCCTAATATAGCTACACTATAAATAATAATTTTATTGTAGCTATCTTAGGATTTATTTTTATTTTACAGGCAAATTTCAATTTATTTTAACTAGGTACAATAGCTATTAAATAGTTATTAACTATTTAATAGCTACCTAGTTAAAATAAAGAGAAATTAACTTGTAAAATAAAAACTAACCTAAGTTAGAATTACACCTAACACTACACTATACTTAAATAAATTATTCCTATTTAAAACTAAATACTTACCTGTAAAATAAACCCTAAGATAGCTACAATGTAATTAATAATTACATTGTAGCTATTTTAGGATTTATATTTATTTTACAGGTAACTTTGTATTTATTTCAGCTAGTTAGAATAGTTATTAAATAGTTATTAACTATTTAATAACTACCTAGCTAAAAGAAATACAAAATTACCTGTAAAATAAATCCTAACCTAAGTTACAATTAAACCTAACACTACACTATCATTAAATTAATTAAATAAATTACCTACAAATAACTACAATTAAATAAACTAACTAAAGTACAAAAAATAAAAAAAGGAAAGTTACAAAAAATAAAAAAAATAAGTTACAAACATTTAAAAAATATTACAATTTTAAGCTACTTACACCTAATCTAAGCCCCCTAATAAAATAACAAAGCCCCCCAAAATAAAAAAAATGCCCGGAGAGGCAGAAGTCATCATCCAAGGGGCGCTGAAGAAGTCTTCCATCCGATTGAAGTCATCATCCAGACGGCGTCTTCAATCTTCATCCATCCGGAGCGGAGCCATCTTCAGACGAGCCTACGCGGAGCCATCTTCTTCCACTGATGACTGACGGTTCCTTTAAGTGACGTCATCCAAGATGGCGTCCCTCGAATTCCGATTGGCTGATAGGATTCTATCAGCCAATCGGAATTAAGGTAAGAAAAATCTGATTGGCTGATCCAATCAGCCAATCAGATTGAGCTCATATTCTATTGGCTGATCGGGACAGCCAATAGAATGCGAGCTCAATCTGATTGGCTGATTGGATCAGCCAATCGGATTGAACTTCAATCTGATTGGCTGATTGGACCAGCCAATCAGATTTTTCCTACCTTAATTCTGATTGGCTGATAGAATCCTATCAGCCAATCGGAATTCGAGGGACACCATCTTGGATGATGTCACTTAAAGGAACCGTCATTCAGTCATCGGTGGAAGAAGATGGCTCCGCGTAGGCTCATCTGAAGATGGCTCCGCTCCGGATGGATGAAGATTGAAGACGCCGCCTGGATGATGACTTCAATCGGATGGAAGACTTCTTCAGTGCCCCTTGGATGATGACTTCTGCCGCTCCGGATCTCCTCTTCGGTTCCATCGGTGGTCGGCTGGCTGAAGACGGCTAAAGGTAGGATGATCTTCAGGGGGGTAGTGTTAGGTTTATTTAAGGGGGGTTTGGTTTAGAGTAGGGGTATGTGGGTGGTGGGTTTTAATGTTGGGGGGGGTTGTATTTTTATTTTACAGGCAAAAGAGCTGTTTTCTTTGGGGCATGCCCCGCAAAAGGCCCTTTTAAGGGCTGGTAAGGTAATAGAGCTGGTAACTTTTTAATGTAGAATAGGGTAGGGCATTTTTTTATTTTGGGGGGCTTTGTTATTTTATTAGGGGGCTTAGATTAGGTGTAAGTAGCTTAAAATTGTTGTAATATTTTTTAAATGTTTGTAACTTATTTTTTTATTTTTTGTAACTTAGCTTTTTTTATTTTTGTACTTTAGTTAGTTTATTTAATTGTATTTAATTGTAGTTATTTGTAGGTAATTTATTTAATTAATTTAATGATAGTGTAGTGGTAGGTGTAATTGTAACTTAGGTTAGGATTTATTTTACAGGTCATTTTGTCTTTATTTTAACTAGGTAGCTATTAAATAGTTAATAACTATTTAATAGCTATTGTACCTAGTTAAAATAAATTGAAATTTGCCTGTAAAATAAAAATAAATCCTAAAATAGCTACAATAGAATTATTATTTATATTGTAGCTATATTAGGGTTTATTTTAAAGGTATTTAGTTTTAAATAGGAATAATTAATTTAATAAGAGTTACATTTATTTAGATGTATTTAATTAATATTTAAGTTAGGGGGGTGTTAGGGTTAGGGTTAGACTTAGGTTTAGGGGTTAATAATTTTATTATAGTTGCGTTAGTGTAGGGGGGGCAGGATAGAGGTTAATAAATTTATTATAGGTTGCGGCGGTGTAGGGGGGGCAGGATAGGGGTTAATAAATGTATTATAGGTGGCAACGGTGTAGGGGGGGAAGATTAGGGGTTAATAAGTTTAATATAGGTGGCGGAGGGGTCCGGGAGTGGCGGTTTAGGGGTTAATACATTTATTATAGTTGTGGCGGTGTCCGGGAGCAGCGGTTTAGGGGTTAATAACTTTATTTAGTTGCGTTGGTGTAGGGGGGGACAGATTAGGGGTTAATATGTATAATGTAGTTTGCGGTGGGCTCCGGGAGCGGCAGTTTAGGGGGTAATAAATTTATTTTGTTGCGGCGGTGTAGGGGGGGCAGATTAGGGGTGATTAGACTCGGGGTACATGTTAGGGTGTTAGGTGCAGACGTTTCCCATAGGAATCAATGGGATGTCGGGCAGCAGCGAACATGAACTTTCGCTATGGTCAGACTCCCATTGATTCCTATCGGATCCGCCGCCTCCAGGGCGGAGGTTTGAAAACCATGTACGCTGGGCCGGAAATGTTCCGAGCGTACCTGCTAGTTTTTTGATAACTCCCAAAAGTAGTCAGATTGTGCCGAACCTGTGTGCGGAACATCTGGAGTGACATAAGAATCGATCTGTGTCGGACTGAGTCCGGCGGATCGAAGCTTACGTCACAAAATTCTACTTTTGCCGGTGTAAAGGGCTTGATAACTAAGGCGAATCAGCCTCGCCACAAATACGCTGCGGAATTCCAGCGTATTTGAGGTTGACGGCTTGATAACTAGGGGCCAGTGTGTGAAAATACTTATGGGTATAGTGCTGGACTCTATCTGTTTATTTTTTATATATATATATATATATATATATATATATATATATATATATATATATATATATATATATATTAATATATATATAATGGTGTCTTCTAGAATGTTTTATCTAGAATGGTATATTCTGATAAGTATTTTCTAATATGGTGTCTTATAAGTATTGTCTAGGATGGTGTCTTCTGAAAAGTATTAGCTAGGATTGTGTCTTTTGATAAGTATTATCTAGGATTGTTTCTTCTAATAAGTATTATTTAGGATTATATCTTCTGATAATTATTATCTAGGATAGTGTCTTCTGTTATGTATTATCTAAGATTGTGTCCTCAGCTAAGCATTAACTTGGATCATGTTTTCTGGGTAAGTATTATATGGCATTGTGTCTTCTGATAAGTATTATCTAGGAAGATGTCTTCTGTTATGTTTTGTGTATGATCGTGTCCTCAAATAAGTAGTAACTAGGATCATGTCTTGTAGGTAAGTATTATCTAGGATGGTCTCTTCTTATTTGTATTATCTAGGATGGTGTGTATTATTTAGGATGTATGGTAAAATTGCGATATGCTACATTTCAGCTAGTCAGGAATATCCAGTTATCTTGATATGGCTCTAATTTAAATCTAGATTGCCCAATGCAAAAGAAAGAGATAAAGCTAATCATGTTGGCAACTAGATTTAAAAACAAGAATGAAAGTGAAATATTTCAATATTTCAACTGTTCTGTAAAGGTCTCTAGAGTTCAGTAGAGAATGGAATTTTATCAAAGATTTATGAGGTTGAAGGCCATATTATGTTCTCCGTTGACATTCCAGGAATGATCGAAAGTGCTACGAGGTGGCGAAACATTCAAAGGGATCAGCCCTGTTAAGGGAGCCTGACAAAATATTCCAAGCTCACAACATAGTGCCATCACCAAGAGGCATTTACTATCCCTTGAATATAACTGCTGTGTGCCTAACCACTAATCCTAATACCCCTAAACCGAAGTACTCCACAATTGCAAATTAACACCACTAAACTTATAAAGTTGTGTACCCACAACAAGTCACTAACTATTAACACCTATTCTGCCACATACCCACCGCAAGTTGCTGACTATTATTCCTTATGCGGCCACATACCCACCGCAATAAATTAACTATTAAACCCTATGCTGCCATATACCCACCTTGTCGCTAACTATTAACTGCCATATATCCACCGCAAGTACTACCCTATTAACCTCTATACCACCACATACCCATCAAAAGTATATAACTATTAACCCCTGTGCCCCACATACTCCAAACGCAAACTTACCTAACACCTAACCCCCCTCTAAACTAAACCCTCTAAGTTAGAATAAAAATCTTAGTTTTTAAAAAAATATTAAACTTAAACCGCCCCAAACGCAATCTAACCCTACTCTACCTAACAACAAACCCCCTCTCTAAACTAAACCCCCCTCTAAACTAACCCCACTAAATTACAATAAAATTTTTAAAAAAAAGCTGTTAAAAAAAAAATAAAAAAGCTAAGTTACAAAAAGAAAATAAACTACAGTATCCAAAATATAAAACCCACTAAACTACATGTGCCATTCAAAACAAACAAAAAACCCTAAACCCTAACACTAAAAAATTTACAATAGCCCTTAAAAAAGGCCTTTTGTAGCTCATTGCTCTAAAGTGATCAGCTATTTGGAAAAAATAAAAAATACAAAACCCCCCATCTACATTAAAGTAACACCCCCATCCCCAAAATCTACCTAAAAAAACTAGGATAGAAAATAAAAGTTAAAATAAATCTTAAAAATAAGAAACCCACCCCACCCCATCCCAAAAAAGCCCTAAGTAACCCCAAAAGTGGTACTCACTGTTGGGTAGTCCAGCTCTTCTTGATCCGACATTGGGCCCTCTTCATATCGGTTCCATTTTCACGGAAGCTGACTTTGCCTTCGCAATCTTCATCAACGACGGGGCCCTCTTCATCCTGGAGCCGTAGGCCCATATTTGCAAACACGGATTTCGGGGGCCTTCCTCTTCCTCCGCTCTGCATCTTCCTTTCTTCGTCTCTCTTCGGGGAACCCTCCTCTTCATGCAGTCCCTTCCACACACTGTAATTCCAGTAGCATGGAACCCCAATATATTGAGGGACCACTTAATCGTGATTCTCTAATTTTAAATCATTCAGTCCCTATTGGCTGATTTAAAATATATAGGATCTGCACTCTCACTTAATGCACTTAATACATTTTATTATTAGCTTTAAAAAAAACAAAAAATAAACAGAGAGTGTGGTATTATTCTACACACACACAAACACACACACATACATATATATATATATATATATATATATATTTCCTTACTTTTGTACCCTTTTTTTAAAGTTTAATCTAAAGTTGTAGTTTGTTCAAACTAAAAATGACTGTATTTAGTCATTTGTGAAATGCATATGTTCGAAGCCATGAAAGTTTAAAAAGGGAACTTATATTAAATTATCTCAGTTTCTAGCATTGTTGGAGTTTGTTATTCAATGGTAATGGAAACCATGAGGTATCAAAGTGTTTTAAATGTTTTCTAATGGATTGGAATGACCTTGAATTTGAAATCTATGCAAAGCACTTTGTGTAGGGTTTCTAATGGATTGAAAGAACACACAAATAATATTATTCTCTATTTACATTTGAATTATTATTGACTGTCAGCTTATTGAGTTATTGGACTTTTGCTTGAATAATCTAATTTGCATATACTGATATTTTTTTTATCATTTTCTAGTGAAGTTTAAATAACTTATGGTTCCTAAGCCTGTTAATGCATAAAGTAATTTGATTCTGTCATTTAGAAGTGATCTTACATTTGTCAAGAACAACAGTGTTTCAACTTTTGTCTTACCCTATATTCATAGATGTGCACAATTCACTTACCTATTCAAATGCCTGTCATATTGTACAAAGACTGACAAATGCTTGATCAAGATCACATTACTAACCTAGTGCTCTTCTGTATTGAATTCAGCTAGCTGCTTTAATTATGACAGGGATGAAATGACAGAGAGCATAAATCTATTGACTGCCCAGGTCCTTGAGCTACAGTAGAAAATGTGCTTTCAAATGACATTGTGTATTTAAACTTGTAGAACAGAGGCACCCATAAGAAAACCAATATGCTCCTTTCAAGAGTACATTTGTGCTTTTAAAATTCAATCTGCTCAGTCAGACATATATGTTGAACTGTCAAGTGTATATTAATTCTTCATTTTAGTACTCTATATGTTTAATGATATATATATATATATATATATAAAATGTGTGTTGTATGTGTATATATATATATATATATATATATATATCAGTTTTATACAAATAAATGATGATGATAATTAATAAATCAAATAAGCACGGAATCTGTTGGCGCTCTACAAATACCTGATAATGATAATCTCTTTATCTCTCTAGAGAGGGAGAGAGGTTGAAATAAATCTAATAGATGATAGACCATTTATGCTTCCTGTTTAAAGGTCATATCTTATTATATAAATAATTGAAATTCAAGATGCAGTGGTCATGAAAAGAAACAAAATCAGGAATGAAAATTCATTAGTCTTCTTGAGCACCCATCAGCTGATTATTTCACCTTTGCTCTAGTTAAGATATCCTGAAAATCTGGCCTGTTAAGGATACTTGAGGACTGGAGTTGAGAAACACTGATCTAGAGAGACCTCTAATTGATCAATTATTTATGATTATGAGGTATTAGTGTAGCAAGAATCACTTTACAAATGTACACAGAGAGAAAAGCACTCAACCATGAATGAACAGTGACTCAGTAGCTTGTTCTTTGGTGGGGAACCACCTAGGAGCAGCCTCTTTTAGTCTAAATGTGCCCTTTACAATGGAGAACCTTCCTGAAGTATATCAGTCTGATCCCACCTAAAAATATCAGTCCAAAACCCAAATTACCAGGCAGTCCTCCTTTTGAATGAGAACACGACAACTCTAAACAATCATTTTAGCTTTCTGTGGGCCTTGTCAGTTATGTGCAACCATATGGGCAGAAAGTCCATGCCTGGTTTCCCCCGTCACTCTTAGGCAGACCTTTCCTAGGGATCATAATATAAATGTACACAGAGAGAAAACCAGGAATGATGAATTGCTCAGTAGCTTGTTCTTTGGCGAGTTACCACCTAGGACCAGCCACTTTTAGTACAATTGGGCCTTTTACAGAGGAGAACTTTTCTGAAGATTACTTTTTATTCTTCAAGAAAAAACAAACTGTTTATGCTTTTTGTGATGTTAAAAGGCTATTTACTAATGTATTTAAAGTTAGTATAGCTTTCTTTAGGTAATCTCCTTGAAGTACAGCAGATTCTTCAGGTTTCTTTAGCTTTGGGGTTTTTTTCAGTTCAAGGAATTAGGTGTCACTGGTGTAACCACATTTGCTTATACTTACTTTTAGAAACTTATGGAAGTGTAAATATCATTTGAAAATAAATGCAAAACAAGAGTCAGAAAATAAAATAATGCATTCAAATGAGAGTGTAGAATTGGTTCTCTTAAAGGGTCAGTCTACTCCATAATTTGTATTGTTTAAAAAGCTAGATAATCCCTTATATTACCCATTCACCAGTTTTGCATAACCAACATGGTTTTATTCTTATACTTTTTACCTCTGTGATTACCTTGTATCTAAGCTTCGGCAGAATGCCCCCTTATTAAATTTTTTTGACAGACTTGCATTTTAGCCAATAAGTGCCCTCTCATAAGTAACTCCACGGAGGGTGATCACAATGTTATCTATATGGTACACATGAACTAACGCCCTCTAGCTGTGAAAAACTGTCAAATGCATTTAGATGAGAGGCGGAAATTACCATATGAGCCTACCTAGGTTTAGCTTTCAACTAAGAATACCAAGAGTATAAATCAAATTTGATGATAAAAGTCAATTTGAAAAGTTGTTTAAAATTACATGCCCTCTTTGAATCATGACTGTTTAGTTTTGACTAGACTGTCCCATTAAAAGGGAAAACAATCTCTATTGGTGAATGCTCCTAAGTGAACTAAGACAACATTTGTAAATTGTGGTAAATAAGAGTTACATGTTTATTTTTTATAACTTAGATTACATGTTAAATGGTAAGTAAAGGAAAATCACCAGCGCAAAAGTTAGAACACAAAAAGAAGGTATGTTAGTCTGAGTGCTGGGAGTAGGTTAGAGGGGTGTATGTCGCTCTAAGTAGTACCCAAAAAGATGTATATAATCAATACTGTGTTAATGATGTAAAAATAAATTACAATAATTGACAATAATCACAACAATAATAATTGGTTCAAAAGTAATAAATGTCACAAAGTCAAGATCATTATAGGTGAGAGTGCCGCAAGAAGTAAAGATTTTCAGTGTACCCCTGACACTGTGGTAAATAATAATGAAGGCGAACTAAATCGTAAATGCTTCTGCGCAACTTCAAACAAACTCTGATGAGTACAAAATGTCCTTTACATAATGTCTAAAAAATAACTGATAAATCAATAAATAGATGAACAGATGAGGTATGTTCTTAAGTCAAGAAAAATTTGATCCAAAAATGGAAAGAGTATAGGTGTCCTCTTACCGAAGATTACCTCAATCATATGAGGTAATGTGTGGTCATGTGGTTGATGTTGTGGGTCCGTGGTCAATCGTTGCTGTTGCCTGTTCCTTCAGTGCAGCCTTGTGTATGGTAGCCCTTTGTCTGGTACTTCCTGGATCTTGTGCTTTGGTCTAGAAATCTCTTGACTGTATGGTAGTTCTCATCCTAGGGTCTTCCCCAAACGTCTCGGGTAGAAGGAAACAATGAAAACAAATAAAACATAGCGTAATCCAGTAAAAAATATGTATATTTATTTACAATAAAACGATAGGAATCGCACTCACATGCAGTACCCTCAATCAGGTATGAGGTAAGTATAGACACATCAAATCATAGGAGTATACAAGCAAGTGATGCTTCAATAGTCATTCATTAGTTAGAAAGCTTCTTCTTGTAAGGTAGGTGCAAGTATATGACCCCACAATACCACTATGTCAGAGTATGTGTAATGGGTCTGAGAGTGTATATCGTAAACAGTTTGTCTCCAAAACTTATAGGCATAAAAAATAGGCTAGGAGTAGTTATTAACAATAGTAAATATGGTCAAATGTTATAACTGAAGAAATCAGTTATTGTCCAATAAAGGTCTAAAGCCTATGTGCTGGGAGAACTCACGACCGTCTGCAGCAGGTCGGAGTATTATCAAGAATGCAAATACCCAGCTGAGGTACAGCGGGTCTGGCGCCGCTGACCAATATAACGTGGGAGCGGGTGAACAAAGTAGCGCTGGTTCACACTGTAGGTAAACGTGAGGTAACAGTACTGCCACACCTGGAAAGCCTAAAAGTACTGTTACCTCACGTTTACCTACAGTGTGAACCGGCGCTACTTTGTTCACCCGCTCCCACGTTATATTGGTCAGCGGCGCCAGACCCGCTGTACCTCAGCTGGGTATTTGCATTCTTGATAATACTCCGACCTGCTGCAGACGGTCGTGAGTTCTCCCAGCACATAGGCTTTAGACCTTTATTGGACAATAACTGATTTCTTCAGTTATAACATTTGACCATATTTACTATTGTTAATAACTACTCCTAGCCTATTTTTTATGCCTATAAGTTTTGGAGACAAACTGTTTACGATATACACTCTCAGACCCATTACACATACTCTGACATAGTGGTATTGTGTGGTCATATACTTGCACCTACCTTACAAGAAGAAGCTTTCTAACTAATGAATGACTATTGAAGCATCACTTGCCTGTATACTCCTATGATTTGATGTGTCTATACTTACCTCATACCTGATTGAGGGTACTGCATGTGAGTGCGATTCCTATCGTTTTATTGTAAATAAATATACATATTTTTTACTGGATTACGCTATGTTTTCTTTGTTTTCATTGTTTCCTTCTACCTGAGACGTTTGGGGAAGACCCTAGGACGAGAACTACCATACAGTCAAGAGATTTCTAGACCAAAGCACAAGATCCAGGAAGTTCCAGACAAAGGGCTACAATACACAAGGCTGCACTGAAGGAACAGGCAACAGCAGCGATTGACCACGGACCCACAACATCAACCACATGACCACACATTACCTCATATGATTGAGGTAATCTTTGGTAAGAGGACACCTATACTCTTTCCATTTTTGGATGCAATTTTTCTTGACTTAAGAACATACCTCATCTGTTCATCTATTTATTGATTTATCAGTTATTTTTTAGACATTATGTAAAGGACATTTTGTACTCATCAGAGTTTGTTTGAAGTTGCGCAGAAGCATTTACGATTTAGTTCGCCTTCATTATTATAGATTACATGTTACTAGATATTTGTTTATATATATATATCTATATATAGGGAGAAATTACGTATACGGCACAGGCTTGTGCGCAAGCGCTGCAACCCATGCCGCCCATAATTTCACCTTGCACATCGGGGTATTACATATAGGGTGCCGGCAGTTCATAAAGTGCCGTAAGTTGGATAAACTAGCGATGTCCAGAAATTAGCGTAAATACACATTTCTGGAGCCGCTAATGATTTACGGCACTTTAGAAACTGCCGGCGCCTAAGAATAATAAAAAAATACATCAAATCTCAAGTAAACTAACCGGCCTCCCAAAAATAAACCCGACACGTACAAAATCCCTATACCCGCCATCAAACCCACATTGGAACTAATAAAGTATTAACCCCTAAACCTACAACCCACCCACAACGCAATATGCCTAATTAAACTATTAACCCCTATATCCGCCATCAAACCCACACCGCAAGTAACAACTAAAGTATTAACCCCTAAATCCGCCAACCCCAACATCGCTAACTACCTAATAAAACTATTAACCCTAATCCGCCATTAACACACAACGCAGTAAACCTATTAAAGTATTAACCCCTAACCCGCCATACCCACACAACAAAATGCTAATAAATCTATTAACCCCTAAACCGCCAAAGCCCACAATGCAAATATATAATTAAATTACTAAGACCCCTAACCTAACACCCCTTATTTTAACACCCCCTAAGTTAACCCAAATTACCTACATTAACTATTAAAATAAAAAAAACTAACATTACTTTAAAAATAAAAAAAACTAAGTTTAAATTAATCTAAAATTACGGAAAATAAAAAAATCTAATATTATAGAAAATAATAAACAAATTATCATTATTATTATTAGGGCATTTAGCTCTTTTACGAAGTGCCCACCCTAATCTAAATAAAAAAAAAAGTCTAACCCCCAGGTTGGTATTCACCGTTCCTGAAGTCCGGGGGAGAAGATCCTGTTCCAAGCGGTTACCTCTTCTTTCTTTTTCCAGGAACAATCCGGTGTGGAGCGGAGGGCGGAGCTTAAGACCGATGTCCGCGAAGCTGAAGACTGGCGACCCTGGAACTGAAGACCGGCGAATCGCTGAGCCATGGAGCGTGGAGGATCCTCTTCGTACACTTTCCGTCGTACACTGATTAGTGAATTCAAGGTACGCGATTAAAGATGGCGTCCATTGAATTCCTATTGCCTGATTTGATTCTTCAAATTTAAATTGGCCAATAGGATGAGAGCCACTGAAATCCTTTTGGCTGTTCAAATTTAAATCAGCCAATAGAATTTCAGAAGCTCTCATCCTATTGGTTGATTTGAATTTGAAGATTCAAATCAGCCAATAGGAATTCAAGGGACGCCATCTTTAATCACCTACCTTGAATTCACTATTCAGTGTACGGCGGAGATCGTACAAAGAAGATCCTCCACGCTCCATGGCTCCGCGGTCATCGGTCTTCAGTTCCAGGGTCACCGGTTTAAACTTAGGTTTTTTATTTTTAAAGTAATGTTAGGTTTTTTATTTTAATAGTTAGTAACTTTAGTATTTTTTAATTTAGGTAATTTGGGTTAATTTAGGGGGTGTTAGGTTAGGGTGCTTAGTAATTTAATTATTTTTTTGTGTTGTGGGTTATTGGCGGTTTAGGGGTTAATAGTTTTAACAGGGACTTTGCGATGTGGGTTAATGGCGGTTTAGGGGTTAATAGTTTTAATAGGGACTTTGCGATGTTGGTTAATTGCGGTTTAGTGGTTAATAGTTTTAATGGGGACTTTGCGATGTGGGTTAATGGCGGATTAGGGGTTAATACATTAGGTAGTTTGCGATGTTGGGGTTGCCGGATATAGAGGTTAAAAATGTAACTACTACTTGCAGTGTGGGTTTGATGGCGGATATGGGGGTTAATATACTTTATTAGTTATTGCTGTGGGGGATTGCGGTTGACAGGTAGATAGATATTGCACATGCGTTAGGTGTTAGTTAATATTTACAGCCAGTTACGGGAGTTACGGTGCACTCATACTCAGCACAAGGCCTGCTGCGGCTGCCTTTGTGTGGCGAGGTGAAAATGGAGTCCTTGCGCTGAATATTATAACAAAAAAGCGGAAAGCGGATCACGGGTGGATAATTGGATACTGATTTGCGACGCGGTCCCATGTTAGCTTATGGGAGTATAAAAAATGCCGACTGACGGGTGAAATATACCTGCTGTATATTGGATACCAAAACCGCATAAAAAAAACGGCGGCAACGGCTTTTGCGGGCGACGCCGCATATGTAATGGAGCCCATAATGTTTGCTTGGCACTCAAAAATGCTTTTAATTTACTAAAAAATGCAATGTACATGCAGCCATTAAGCAATATTATATATAAGTAGAAGAAAGGACAAATTATATATATTCAAATGTCAAAGAATGGCAAGGCCGCACCAATGCAAATTTAAACATGCTTGTATTTATTGTGAGAACATACATTAGAACCACCACTTTTAAGAAACATTTTATAGCATGATATCACATCACATGTATTCAATAACACAGAAATAACACAAATCAATTGCTGTAATCAATTGTATGGAAGCACTTAGTGCAAATAGCACGCTTCCCAGCAACTTGAGTTGAAACTGATTTTCTGCGAAATATTCGGAGCACTTAGCGCCGAAGCACGCTCCAGGTGAATACAGGGCAAAAGTTAATAAATGTGCACGACAAAGTATATCCACTTCCGAAATTTGCGTTTTTATCTTATATCACTTGGACTATGATCTATCCCAAAATTTGCTGCAAGAAATTAGTGTCAATTGCATACACAAGGAAAAATCACGTATCTAATTCAAGCTTAAATACATCTCACCACACTTGCTGCTTTGTATTGAAATGTCACGGCTTGTCAGGTAACTGATTTCAAATGTTCCTGTGCGCCATCAAAAATGCTATATCAAAGCAACAGTCTATTTGAGTAGCGGTCATGACTTATGTCGATACATAGTATTGCCCATCAATTAATTTCACAGCTGTTAGCTGCAACTCTGGATGTGAATCAGCAAATGTAAATTTCAGCGTGAGAGGTCATTCACCAAACTAACACCATGTGTAATGCCAGATGATGCGTTTTGCCCCTCCCACTTTGGGGCTTGGCCAGGGCTTCGTCAGATCTCCATCAATAAGCCAAAACGGCTCCTTTATAGTGTCTATGAATCAAATGTACAGCCTCTTAAAGCTATATTACATAAATCGGTTGATATTTAACCTTATTGTATTTTATTATGTTAGTGTGGAACTAAAGGCAACAGCATAATCAAAACCATCTACTTACATTATCATTCCGTTTGACTAAATGCAAGCTAACTGTTATTTACAAACAACTTTTTAACAGCTGAAAATTCAAATTTATATGACAGTAAATTAAGGCTCGGGAAATGTATATGTTAATTTTATCTCTTATACATAATTGCTTGCTACAAAAAACAAGCATATTCCATTTTTTCTTTTAACCCTTTTGGGAATAAAGTCTGATATTTGTTTCCTTCTCATACATGTTTCACTCTCTTGTATTCAAGGATATTTTTAGAAGGTTAACTTTCATCTCAGATTCTGTCAGTTAAATATATAAGAATTGCACACTGTCTTTGTCTTGTCTGTCTGTCTATCTATCTATCTTGTATTATTAACAAGTTTGTTCGGTTGTTTTAGGCGCTGAGATTTCGGATATGGATGATACGTTAGCTCTAGACTGCAAAGACGTTGACGTCACTGAAGCGATCCTTACAGTGTTATCCTACTGCAGCCTCTCACCTAAATCTTTCACCTCTGTTCTGGAAAAATATATGGATCAAGAAAGACTTTGGGACACTTTATGCATTCAGGCAGGTAATATTAGATGAAAACTGTTACAATTGATAACATCTTGTCATTTATAAATATGTTTTCTTGTATTTATAATGATCAGTTTACTGTGCATCGGAAAGCACATGTGAATTGAATAATATAATGCAAACACACTCAACATGTCATGTTGGCAAAATTAGATTTTGATGTGTAGATTTTTAACTGTTTTATTAAGTTTACTTTTAATTCAGTCCTGACAAGTTAATTAGGAAATAGCATGTACTTAGATAATTAGTAGTTACATAGTAAACCTGTACTTAGGGAAATGTTTCTGGTAAATAGAATGTAATTTAAAGGGATATTAAAAACTAAATAAATGCTAGATGCAATGAAGTATTCAAAGCAAAAGATTAGCCTGCGAATAATATGCAGAAGCATGTTTTAAAATTATACTATTTTTTGTAATATTTAAAAAATAAGTGTAAAGGTTTAGTCTCCATAATGCAATATTGAAAATAATATTTGGTCATAGGAAAGTATTGCTCTTCAGCATATTAGTCCAACTTAATCCCAAAAGAACTTTACTATTGGAAAAAAGAATGTTTTCACCTGTGATACAGATAAGATTATGTTTTTAATTGACAATTTAATTTTATTATTAATAGTTTAACAAAAATAGGATCAATATTAAACCAAGTGCTGTATATACCCAAGAAATGCAGACCTTGTATGTGCTACTGAGGTTCAGCTCTGTGTTTTCCTATGACATGCCTGACATACTTGTAGATGTTCTGTCAAATGCCACAACCTGTCAGTGAATATTTATTGTAAAGCTTCCGGTTTTAAGAAACAAAACTAGTTTGATCGTGAATGACTGGAAATATCTGTTCAAATGACCAGCATTTCCATCTGCATCTAGTGCACAAGCCAGAAACAAGTCCATCAAAGATGTATCATTTGAAATGCAGCAGCTGTCATAGAGATATAAAATTCAAAAGGCACAACTCCAGTTAACTGTGAGTCAGACATGGGACTCAAAGAGATGGAAGAGGAACAAACATACAAAACTGTCTAATTCAAAAGATATGCTACTCAAACCAGATGGCTTTATCTTTAGCACTACTCACATGCAAATCTTTATGTGACTTTTTCTAAAGTTGCTACACAATTTATTTCTTCCAGGTATGCAAGATACATGATTTTTCATTTTAAATAATAATTATATATATATATATATATACACAATAATAATGGATTTAATAAGGATTACTGTAGCTTAACGTTCCCGCGTTTAGCTTTTTACTCTTTCAAATTTTAAGGCTTGGCATACTAAATTAGACATTTAGGAATTGCTGTATTAGGGGATATTTTTTGGAAAATGCTGCAAATTGCCTAAATCATCTATATGTTTGCACTTACAGGTTACAGCACTTACAGGTTACAGAATTTGCTTTTCAGATGCAGGGAACATAGGGCAAGCACAATTTTACACAAAAGCAAAAGTGTTTTGTCAAGAAGACCTCATGATTTTAGGATGTCGGGGGTTAATTGTTCTTTTTGTGTCCTGTATTTCTGTGTCTGTTATGTACAACTTTTTATCAGAACTTATTAGTTTTTGAGGAAAAATTGTTTTTATTACCTACATCTGGAGAATCAGATATAAGGTGCAATCTGTTTTTATCAGGAGAGTGATTTTTATGGGCCAAGATGTCAACACTGAGCGACAGAAAACACAAACCTGAGGTTGATCAGAGGTGACATTGTAGGATATCTTAAGACGTGTTTCAATCACTTTTATATTATAGGGTGACCAAATATGACAGACATGTCATGATTGGTATTAAAATACTCCTCATGATGTCACAATGGGATGTTTATAAGACTATGTTTATTATATCTACACAACTAAAATTATGTTGTCCTTTATCCTAGTAATAAGTGTTTTTAGTTTGATTTTTGTCAAATTGTCTTTTGGGATTTTTAATATGTCAGTCTGGGTTTTTTCCTTAGGATTTCCTTTATAACAATCTTAAACTTGTGGCAGCAGAGTTTTAGTGTGGGTGGCATTATTTGGAGTTTGGGCAGTGGATCTAGTATAGACAGTAGAGTGTTTGTTAACCCTTGCACCAACTGAACTAAGTCATAGGCTTACCTGGAGTAGCTAGACTGTGACAAACAAGTGAAAGTGTTGGTTAACCATTTCTGTGAGAAACTTACGTCTTTACAGGTTTTCATAAAGAATGTTATTAAATGACCTTGAAACCCAAACCCAAAATTGTAAACAGATTTTCAATTTACTTGTGTTATCACATTTGCTTTATTCTCTTGGTATCTTTTGTAGAAGAAGCAGCAATGCACTACTTGGAGTTAGCTGAACCAGTTACAAGAGGCATATATGTGCAGCCACCAATCAGCAAGTAGCTCGCAGTAGTGCATTGCTGCTCCTGGTATGCTTTAAACAAATGATACCAAAAGAACAAGAACAAAGCATGTAAATTGGAAAGGTTTTTTTAATTGCATGCTATAAATGAATCATGAAAGTTGAAATGTGAATTTACTTTGCCTTTAACAGCTGTCAAATTTACTAAAAGACATGTGCCCTATTCCTAAGTATAACACCTACAAAGTGGTTCATAACATTGTTACGCTCTAACATTGCATTTCCAAGACTGGTTTGAGAAGGAAATGGCTGGTGATTGGCAGCTTCATTCCAGACAGTAACCAATTCTAATACATTGTTTTTAAAATCAGAATTAAAAAATTTAACTTTTGGGTTTGAAAAATATGTTGTACTTTTTTCTCATACCTGAAATCCCTAACCTAAGTAGACAATAACTTATTGATGCAATTCCTTATAATATACCTCCTAAAGTCCTGAAGAAGGTTTGCTCACAGTCAGTCTCAGCTTCCTTCCCTGCCTGCAATTGCCTGTGACACTGCTTGCTATTTTATGACAGTGGTGTCAGAGCTCACAGCACTCCAGGCTCAGCCTCAGATCATTGAGTGAGGTTAGTGATTAACAGGGCACAAAGAGGGACAAGCCTTTATGCAGATCGAGCTGGTGAGCCTCCTTTAGCAACACCAATGCTAAGCCACATGCGCCACTTTAATGATGGTGGATAGGAGGCCCACTTAGCTTCAGATTAGTTTACGTCTCACAATAAGCAAGATATATAATTTGGCTGCTAGGATTATAGTTGTTGTTATACCAATGCAGTCATAAAATATAATTTTTAACATTGTTTAAAAGTAGAAAGGGGCCCAAGAAAGGCAAAATTAGCAAAGGGCCCACAAAAATCATAATTTGGCCCTGAGTCTAGATTGTGTCACTTACCATGTCCTTAGGATTGGCAGTGAAGTGCTGCTCATGTGCAGACTTATACTATACTTATACTTTATACTATATTTTATATCTTTTATGTTAAAATCATTAAAATATATTAAATATATATATTAAATCTTAAAATATATTTATATTGAATGCAGCACTAGTTGCATTATCCATGCTCACTGGCTAATAGTGAAACCTCCTCAGCAGTGTGAAGAGGCATAAATGTCTTATTTATTCAGCACTAGTGCATCTGTTGCGAGCAAAACGCTCTTTTAGGTGCAACTCAGAACTACTTTTTTTAAAAAAAATAATTTTTTATTGAGGATTTTCAAACATTACAACTGATAGTAACAGTCACACGTGTTACAATTTTAGACACAGAAACATATAAAATATATGAACAAGTTATATTGAAATTAGTGATTAAGATAGTAAGTGACATGAGCTTCTGATTCCTCCATTTTGTAATAATAGTAGCTTATTGGAGTGACTACTGAGCTGACCACATGAGGGTAGTATGATCATGGAGATGAAACATATATGGTAGTCTCTATGAAGGCCACTCCTGGACCTTATGATGAAATGATAATTCAAAATATATATAAGGGGGGGGGGGGGGGGGAGTCAGCCACTCTAAATATAGAGGGGGGGGGAGCCTTTTTGTGTGAGGGAGAGAAGAGAGAAATCAGGCTACGTCTAAGAAGGATAGTATGTTAGGATTATCTGAAGTATAAACCTTAAGATCAAATAAACTAGGAATTAGGTGTTACATAATATTAGGTCTAGCATAACATGTAGAGCTTAGATTGACACAGAATAATATTCGGCGGGTAAGCACCACTTAAAGTTTAGGATATAAGAGGAAGAGTAAACTATCTCATTAATATCGTCGTAAGCTATAAATTAAGAAATCCGATATCCAGAGACGTATGGTATATAAACCATAACCACTTATTATTTTGTAACGAGTATAGCTCTAGGACTTTGTAAAATATTAGGATATATAGCTTGTGCCCAAACAAATGTTGCTTGAGTAGGTAAGAAGCTGAGGAGCCTTCTTATAAAATAAAACTATTTTAATACTAATGTTCAATATATAATATTTGTGTTAGATAAAAATAAAGATCTTCTCACTTGCATATTATCTAACGATCAGCATATCGCTGTATCCATTATTTAATTTCTAAAGTAACTATACTCCATAGTTTTGGCCGCTGACATGAAGATCTAGTACCTAATAAAGGGCAATATACAATATGATCGGATCAGCTTGAGGTGTCTTGTAGAGGAGAAGGTGAACAGAGTGCAATAGCTTGTTTAGATGAGTATCATAAATAGGATTCCCATAGGTTCTTCTAAGAAAGCATCTTACTTAAGTCAGTCTAGGGCGAACTTCCCATATAGTAATGGTAGGTGAGCTAAAGATATCAGGGAACTGTTATATGAGCTTACTGAAAGATAAATAATAAGCATAAAAGGAGAGAAATCAAGAAAAGATTTTGAAGAAGATTAAACTTCAATGAACATTGATTAGACTAAGAGTTCTAGCCGACTCCAACTCTCAAAGCGTCAAGGATAATATCAGGTGAATAAGCATATATATATATATATATATATATATATATATATATATATACGAACAGATACTTTAATATAAACCTCACCATAATAATTGGCTAAGATATATTGTATTAACACCTCTCAAACTGACTCAGGTCACTCTTGTACTCTAAGAATAAAATAGGATACTAGAAAGGATCCCAACTAATATAAATGGTCACTTTTGGACCTATAAAAACTTATAAGGAAACGTAGAATACAAAATATGAAAATAATAAAAGAATGGAATGTAGGGGTTTTAGTTTGTAAAAATAATCCCCCCTAATCTGTAATGTATATAGTAAAGGGTTAACCTCAATCAAAAGACATAAATCTCTCTTGGCCCTCCTGAGGGCTTAAGTATTCTATATAGGGGAAAGCAAGGGATATGAAACACAAGGAACCCCTTTCTGTGTCTGTAAGGAAGGGGATAAAACTGAGCAACGTATCTGTTATTTAAGTATTTAGTGAGCAACATTATTAAGGAACACCGTCAGGTCACTTGTGTACCTTAGTTCTATAATATAAGTTATAGTACAACTGGGCTCTATACTTATTTAAGGTTGCAGACCTCTATGAAACTTAGACATGTCTAAAATCTTAATATTGCAGGCAATACAGGTAGAGACTGCATGAATAAACCTTCTGGGTGCTTATTAACAGTAGTTAGTTAGAAAAATTGCAAATGTATATTTAAATTTCCTAAGTGAGTAAAACCTAGAATAGTACCACTAGTTTCTTCATTGTAGACTATGGACAGGATCAAAACTTTGTAGGGAAGTTACAAATTTGAGAGAACAGGCTGAGCTAACAAGTGAGCAAATTACAATACTAGTGGAGCTCGTGTAAAGTAATTAGCAAGGTGAAAATGCATGTATTACATAAAAGGCTAGTAAGGAAGAAGAAATTAATAAGATTATGTGCTAAAAACATAACAAATTTCGCTGTAATGAGCCAAATTTACCAACTTAGATAAGTGTCCATAAATACTAACTATAGGAGTGGTTTACGGCTAATTGTTAGGTAGCTCATGATAATCTAGAGGACCCCCCATACATGGACAATGAGACTCTAGGTGAAATTATTGAGAGCTCACTCAACCAAAGGGGTTGGTCACTATGAGAGAGACTGGTGAACATAAGTGGCCTAATGACCTGTGACATGAAAATTAAAAACTGTACTTATCCCTTTCCACAAAAGTTATTATCCTAAATCAAGTATGTCCCTTGTAGCGAGTCGTCTTCTTACTGCTAGGCTTAGTGGGCCAGCAGATCTGGCATAACTATGCACTTTATTGCAAATGTCCTGCCAAATAGAATAGCATACTGCAAAAATAAGGGCATATCTCAGGCTGTCAGCCGTCATCATCAAGTAATATTGTCCTTTTTAAGCTATTCTTAGAAGAGTACGTGAAAAGTTTCTGGGTCTTAAAAAATTAGATAATGGTATCCCATGGAGTGAACATTTGCCGACTAGCCAACCCCAACTTTGTCAGCACCTCTATATGGGTGTCTCAGAAATGTGAATCTCCAGAACCGTATATAATGGAGAGAAAGCCTCTTGTAAAATGATCCTGCAGTCGGTAGGTCTGGGCACCCCTTCGCGACTACTAATGTGCAGGGCAGGAGCTGGGAAGACACTATTTTGAGCCGTGGGAGATTTCTAGTTGACCGGCTTTTCTCTTCTATCTCACTCGGAGGTGATGCGTGTTTTGTGGCTGCCATGTCGCCTGTTCTCTCTCCAACTCCTGCAGCTGCATGATACTGAGGGGAGAGTGATGCGCGGTCTGGCTCCCTAGCCTTTACCTCAGTATTAGCTTGCGCCAACCACTGCTGTAGCCCAGTCAGTGTTAAGCTCCGGTATTGCTTCAGGTTGCTTCAGGTTGGCCTGCAGGTAAGTCTTGGGAGATGTCCTGACTGAAGTTTACCCTAGTAGGGCAGCTGGAAACAGACCTCAGGGTATGTGTAAAAATCCACCCGTTGGAGGTCTAAGTAGGGTGTGTAGTAGTACTTGTCCTCGTTGAAGGATAGAGTTGAGTGGTAGTACCTCATTCATGACACACGGCATGAGCATTCAGAGCCCAAGAGTTGGTGGGTTAACAAAACAAAGTGGAGTCCAAATTTGAGTAGCAGTCCGCCACGTGGCATCTCTATCAGGTCTAAGCTAGTCGTGTTGTCTGAAACTCAGTCCTCGGAGTCCACCGGACACTTGAGGGAAGGGTCATTAAACTGGTATGTAATTAACACTCCGGTATAGTTATAAAATTCTAGAGAAAAAGTCCAAATTCCAAATGAAATACCGGAGCTCCATTAAAATGCGTCCTTCCACTGTGGCAGTAAGCTCCACCCCTCCTCAGAACTACTTTTTATATCCTACTGACATATGATTTTCACACAAAGTTATTTATTACAACTTTTTCTGTTTTATTATTTATAACGTCACATTTTAGACCAATACAGATATATGTTCTTCTTAGCTAATTTGTCATTGTCTAATATTTGCTGATCTTAATTGTAATGAGCTTGCTGTATTTTATTAGTAGTGTGTTATGTTTGGTGTACCAGATTAGTTTCTTAAAATGTAATAATGCCTGACAACTGTTTATATTTTGGCAGCTGATGCTGAAGTAAAATTTGTGCCTCCAGTGATCAGATACTTAAGAAGGATCCTTGTGAACTCAGTGACAGGGACATTGAAACAAATCACATCAGTCATTCATGATATTGAGCCAACTGAACACTTTAATATTCCTGAAAATTTACTGAGGGCCCTTCCAGAGAAATGGAACTTTGTACCAAGAGATGAAAAGCAAAAACAATCTGTGAAAAGTAAGTATCACATCTCTCTCTCTCTCTCTCTCTGGCTCGCTTTTTCTCTCTCTCTTGCTTGCGCTCTCTCTCGCTTTTTCTCTCTCTCTTTCTCTCTCTCTCTCTCTCTCTCTCTCTATCTCTCTATCTTTCTCACTCTCTCTATCTTTCTCACTCTCTCTCTCACACTCTCTCTCTCACTCTCTTTCTTTCTCTCTCTCTCTCTCTCTCTGTCTCTCTCTCTCTGTCTGTATCTCTCTCTCACATTCTCTCTTTCTCTATCTCTCTTTTTTTCTCTCTCTCTATTTCTTTCTCTCTCTCTTTGTCTCACTCTCTCACTCTCTCTTTTTCTTTCTCTCTCTCTCTCTCTCTCTCTTTGTCTCTCTCTCTCTGTCTTTCTCTCTCTCTCCCTCTCTCTTTCTATCTTTCTCTCTCTCGCTCTCTTCCTTTGTCTCTCTCACTCTCTCTCACTCACTCTCTCTCTCTCACACTCTCTCTCTCACTCTCTTTGTCTCACTCTCTCTCTCTCTCTTCATCTCTCTCCCTCTCCATCTCTCTTTTTTCTCAGTCTCCTCATCACAAAGGTGATACAATTATGTAAAGTGAAATAAAATTGCAACACGGAATTGCTTTATTGTCTGCTTCTGAGCCTACCTAGGTATGCTTTTCAATAAACAACCCAAAAAGAATAAAGTAAATTTGATAACAGAAGTAAATTAGGAAGTCTCTTAAAATAGCATGCTCTGTCTATAGGACAAGCTAGTGAACTTTGTTTAAATTAGAACATTAAAGAATTATATCTATGGAGAACTCCATAGATATAATTCTTGAATGTTCTAATTTAAAGCCACCCCTTTCTTTGGATTATGAGTGCTACATAGGTGTACATCACTATCAATCCTAGGATTGATATTTTTCTTTTCAGAACCAATTCAGTACACAGCACCTACGCCCTGCCAATAATATAGAGATTCTGATTTAGTTCAGACTATAATCTGTTATAGATAGGTAATCCAAAGCTCATCCTCCTAGTAGTGCCATTAGTACTGTTGTTTTTTAAATGTCCAGTATTTACCTATATTTTACTGGGCAACCAGGTTTATTGGTTTTGCTACAGGCAAGTTGTTTGTAATAAATAATCTCCTTAAGATGGTATTTAATTAAAGTGTATCTGAACTGTTGTAGATTTACTTTCTCTGCACAATTCTTCTCTTTACATCTAAATGAAGCATTTAAACTGGAGAGTACTATATTAGTAACATTGTCAGTAGTTGTTTTGTTTATGATCTTTGGTTCTGCACATACTGGTGTCAAGAGGAGATTTCTGTTCTACCATTTATCTATGACATATTTTTTATGATTCATGTTCTTAATACACTCTAATTTCATGTAAAAATAACTTTCTGTGCTGCAAAAACATCTTACAAACAACTACAACATTGTGTTGATTCTTCTTGTGTTGCAGAGAAAACAGTTTTCACAATTTACAGCAGTTATGTGTCTGGTTTTAGAGATGTAACAACGCCTAAATCAGTTATACCATCTCCTTACTATATCATGACTGTCCCAATGTTACCAGGTGTGATAAAGAATAATATTAGTAATAGCAATATCTGTTCTTCAGTCTTAACCTAATTGTGTTAATAAGAGTATAGAGTATGGAGCTCTATTGATAGTCCACTGTCAGGATTACTGAACCGAGCTAAGATTAGCGTGCAGTCTGGTATTACGAGTCCATTGTAAAACATAATAAACAGAGAATGTTTAGCGCATCCAGCATCTCTTTAGCGGGCCCTTTACTTTCCTAAAAACTTGTTAGATCTTTCCAAAAAAGTTGTGATACTTAAAGTGTTAGGGCTAACATGAATATATATCAAAATACATATAAATATATTAAAATAAAGTATTATACTTAGCTTTATGTTTACAGATACAAGTGTACATATGCATACATACGCACATATATACTTAGCAGTGGCGTATATAGGTTTTGGGCTGCCCTAGGCACTCAAAATTCTGCTGCCCCTATCCCCCTCCCCATCTAAAGTTTTAAATAATGCCAAAAAATGTGCGTTATTGCACTCTCCATAGCGCTTCCATTACGAGTTACTGAAAAACCTTGTTGTGCTGTGCGTTACGGTGCGTTAAGCTCCATAACGCACAAAAGCCAAGGGCTAAGTTTATGTGCTCGTGCACGCTTTCCCCCATAGACATCAATGGGTAGAAAGTGTTTTTTATTTGATCGTATTTGGCGGTGAAATGATGGCATGAAATATACCAAAATGGGCCTAGATCAATAATTTGGGTTGTACTACACTACACTAAAGCTAAAATTAAACCTAAAAGCCGTTCACTGCTGGGCATAATACACATGTGGTGTGCAGCGGCATTTAGCAGCCTTCTTATTACCAAAAAGCAACGCCAAAGCCATATATGTCTGCTATTTCTGAACAAAGGGGATCCCAGAAAGGTATTTGCAACCATTTATGCCATAATTGCATAAGTTGTTTGTAAATAAATTCAGCGAGAAACCTAAAGTTTGTGAAAAAATTTGTGAAAAAGTAAACAATTTCTTTTATTTGATCGCATTTGGCGGTGAAATGGTGGCATGAAATATACCAAAATGGGCCTAGATCAATACTTTGGGATGTCTTCTAAATAAAAATATATACATGTCAAGTGATATTCAGGGATTCCTGACAGATATCAGTGTTCCAATGTAACTAGCGCTAATTTTGAAAAAAAAGTGGTTTGGAAATAGCAAAGTGCTACTTGTATTTTTTGCCCTATAACTTGCAAAAAAAGCAAAGAACATGTGAACATTGGGTATTTCTAAACTCAAAATGTAGAAACTATTTAGAATAGGTGTTTTTTGGTGGTTGTAGATATGTAACATAAGATATGATGAAAATAATGGTATCTTTAGAAAGTCCATTTAATGGCGAGAAAAACGGTATAGAATATGTGTGGGTACAGTAAATGAGTAAGAGGAAAATTACAGCTAAACACAAACACTGCAGAAATGTAAAAATAGCCATTGTCATTAAGGGTAAGAAAATTGAAAAATGGTCCGGTCATTAAGGGGTTAAATATAGTTATGTTGTAATTTTTATTTAAAGTTAGGGGGTGTTTGGTTTAGGGGTTAATAGTTTAATTTATGTTTTACGGTGTGGGGGGCGCTGACGGTTTAGGGGTTAATAGGTTTATTTAGTGGCGGGGAGCAGCGGTTTAGGGGTTAATATATTTAAATGGTGTTGGTGATGTGGGTGGGTGGCAGATTAGGGGTTAATAAATTTAATATTGTGTTTGCGATGCGGGAGGGTGGCGGTTTAGGGGCTAATAGGTAGTTTATGGGTGTTAGTGTACCTTGTAACATTTTAGTTATGAGTTTTGTGAAACATTTTTGTTACACAAAATCCATAACTACTGCTTTTAGATGGCGGTATGGATCGTGTCGGATCTCACAACCTGTAATACGTGCGCTATGAAAATCCTGCACTCAAACGTAATTTGAGTGCAGAATGGACGTTGCGTTACAGGCTAAAATGCTTGCGGTATATCTATAGTATATTTCTCTTACAAGGTGTATCCAGTCCACGGATTCATCCTTACTTGTGGGATATTCTCATTCCCTACAGGAAGTGGCAAAGAGAGCACACAGCAAAGCTGTCCATATAGCTCCCCCTCTGGCTCCGCCCCCCCCAGTCATTCTCTTTGCCGCTCTAACAAGTAGCATCTCCATGGGAGTGGTAAACTGAATGTGGTGTAAATTTGTAGTTTTTATATCTTCAATCAAAAGTTTGTTATTTTTAAATAGTACCGGTTTGTGCTATTTACTCTCTGGCAGAAATATGATGAAGAATTCTGCTGAGAGGAAAATTATTTTAGCATGTTGTAACTAAAATCCACTGCTGTTCCCACATAGGACTGAGGAGTACCAGAAAACTTCAGTTGGGGGGAACAGTTTGCAGGCTTAACTGCTACAAGGTATGTTCAGTCATCTTTTTCTAGTCAAGACTTAGTAATGCTAGAAGACAAGAATTCCCATGTGGGGAAGGTAAGCCATATTCTGAGACTCAGTATAGAAGGAAGGCTTAACTAACAGGGCTAAAAGACTGGTGGACACTTTTAAAGGGCAATCGATTATTTTATAGAGAAAATATGATGATTGTACAAGTTTTTAACACTTTTGGAGTGTTTTTTTTGGGGTTTTTATTCCACATGGCAGAATTTTAGACACCTATAGAGGGTTTGAAAGGCCCCACAACTCCGGAGTGGAGAGGGAGGGGGCCTAATTTTCGCGCCTCAGTTGCGCAGTTCATATAGCAGACAGCTTCATGCAGCTTCACGTGGAGGGTCCAAAGAATACTGGAGGACTTCATAGAGGCTTTTTTCTATCAAATTAATCCCCAGGGGCAAGGTAGGGCCACAGCAGATTGCTGTGGCATGGTGCTGTAGTTTGCTATTCGGTTGTCAACTTTAGGTTGCTCCGGTTCGGGCATTAAGGGGTTAATTGACTTGAAAATTTCTGTGCAATCATACCAGAGCATTAATATAGTGTGGTTAAAATTTCTCAAATAGTTTTTTTCAATATTTGAGTGCTGTCTAAGTCTGTTTAACATGTCTGAGCCTACAGATAGACGTTGCTCTATGTGTTTAGTAGCCATGGTGGAACCCCCTTTACATTTGTGTTTTAAGTGTGCTAATGTGTCTAAGCATTTTAAAGATCACGATGTTTCACTTATAAATGTATCCCAAGATGATTCTTTAACAGAAGGTAATGAGGATAGCCCTCCTTCCTCTCCCCATGTGTCCACACCAGTTACGCCCGCACAATCGATGCCTAGTACCTCTAGCGCATTGGCCCCTATTACATTACAACAATTAGCAGCAGTCATGGATAATTCCCTTGCGGCATTTTTATCCAAACTGCCAGTTTTTCCTAAAAAGCGTGATAGCTCGGTTTTAAGAACAGAGTATGAGCAATCAGAAGCTTTGGAGGATTTATCTGTGGTACCCTCACAACACTCTGAAGTGTCGGTGAGGGATGGGCTGTCCGAGGGAGAAATTTCTGACACTGGAAAAGTTTCTCAGCGGGCAGATTCAGATTCCTTAGCGTTTAAATTTAAGCTGGAACACCTCCGCGTGCTGCTTAAGGAGGTATTAGCTACGCTGGATGATTGCGACCCCATGGTGGTCCCAGAGAAATTGTGTAAAATGGACAAATATCTAGAAGTCCCTGTATACACTGATGCGTTTCCGATCCCTAAGAGGGTAGCGGATATTGTGGATAGGGAGTGGGAGAGACCAGGTGTACCCTTTGTTCCCCCTCCTATCTTTAAGAAAATGTTCCCCATTACTGACCCTAGGCGGGACGCATGGCAGAAGGTTCCTAAGGTAGAGGGGGCAGTTTCAACACTAGCCAAGAGCACAACCATACCAATTGAAGACAGTTGTGCGTTCAAAGATCCTATGGATAACAAATTAGAAGGTTTACTAAAGAAAATATTCGTTCAACAAGGTTTCCTTCTCCAGCCTATTACCTGCATTATTCTGGTAACTACTGCAGTGGCTTTCTGGTTTGAGGCGCTGGAGGAATCGCTCCAGACTGAGACCTCATATGATGAAATTATGGATAGAATTAAGGCTCTAAAGCTGGCTAATTCTTTTATCACAGATGACGCCTTACAATTAGCTAAGTTAGCGGCGAAAAATTCTGGTTTCGCTATCATGGCGCGCAGAGCGCTTTGGCTTAAATCATGGTCAGCCGATGTGTCATCTAAGACAAAGCTACTGAATATTCCTTTCAAAGGGAAGACCCTTTTCGGGCCCGAGTTGAAAGAGATTATTTTGGATATCACTGGGGGAAAGGGCCATGCCCTCCCGCAAGACAGGCCTTTTAAGGCTAAAAACAAGGCTAATTTTCGTTCCTTTCGCAACTTCAGGAGCGGTCCTGCTTCAACCTCTGCGACCGCAAAGCAAGAGGGTAACTCTCCACAGCCCAAGGCAACCTGGAAGCCTTTGCAGGGCTGGAACAAGGGTAAACAGGCCAAGAAGCCTGCAGCTGCTACTAAGACAGCATGAAGGGGTAGCCCCCGATCCGGGACCGGATCCGGTAGGGGGCAGACTCTCTCTCTTTGCTCAGGCTTGGGCAAGAGATGTTCCCGATCCCTGGGCATTAGAGATAGTTGCTCAGGGATATCTTCTAGAATTCAAGGACTCTCCGCCAAGGGGAAGGTTCCACATTTCTCGTCTGTCTTCAGACACGACAAAGAAAGAGGCGTTCTTACGCTGTGTAGAAGATCTACTCAAGATGGGAGTGATATGTCCAGTCCCAACTACAGAACAAGGACTGGGATTTTACTCAAACCTGTTTGTGGTTCCCAAAAAGGAAGGAACTATCAGACCAATTCTGGATCTAAAAATTCTAAACAAATTCCTCAGAGTTCCATCCTTCAAGATGGAGACCATTCGGACAAGCATTACCAGTTCGTGGCCCTTCCCTTCGGGTTGGCCACCGCTCCAAGAATTTTCACAAAGGTGCTAGGGTCCATTCTGGCGGTCCTAAGACTGCGGGACATTGCAGTAGCACCCTATCTGGACGACATCTTAATACAGGCGTCGTCTTTTCTTAGAGCCAAGGCTCATACGGAAATTGTTCTGGCCTTTCTAAGGTCTCACGGGTGGAAAGTGAACACCGAAAAAAGTTCTCTGTCCCCACTCACAAGGGTTCCATTCCTGGGGACATTAATAGACTCGGTAGAAATGAAAATATTTCTGACGGAGGTCAGGAGGTTAAAGCTTCTCAGCACTTGCCGAGCTCTTCATTCCATTCCTCGGCCATCTGTAGCTCAGTGCATGGAGGTAATCGGATGAATGGTAGGAGCAATGGACGTAGTTCCTTTTGCTCAAATTCATCTCAGGCCACTGCAGTTGTGCATGCTCAAACAGTGGAATGGAGATTATGCAGATTTGTCTCCACAAATCCAACTGGACCAGAACACCAGAGATTCTCTTCTCTGGTGGTTGTCTCAGGATCACCTGTCTCAGGGAATGTACTTCCGCAGACCAGAGTGGATCATTGTAACGACCGACGCCAGTCTGATAGGCTGGGGCGTGGTCTGGGGCTCCCTGAAAGCTCAGGGCCTATGGTCTCGGGAAGAGTCTCTTCTCCCGATAAACATTTTGGAACTGAGAGCGATATTAAATACGCTCCAGGCATGGCCTCAGCTGGCGGCGGCCAAGTTCATCAGATTTCAGTCGGACAACATCACGACTGTAGCATACATCAATCAACAGGGAGGAAGAAAGAGTTCCTTAGCGATGAAGGAAGTAACCAAGATAATCAGATGGGCGGAGGATCACTCTTGTCACCTATCTGCAATTCACATCCCAGGAGTAGACAACTGAGAAGCGGATTTCCTAAGTCGTCAGACTTTTCACCCGGGGGAGTGGGAACTCCACCCGGAGGTATTTGCTCAGCTGATTCAGTGTTGGGGCATTCCGGAGTTGGATCTGATGGCGTCCCGTCAGAACACCAAACTTCCGCTTTACGGCTCCAGGTCCAGGGATCCCAAGGCGGCATTGATAGATGCTCTAGTAGCGCCTTGGTCCTTCATTCTGACCTATGTCTTCCCACCGTTTCCCCTTCTCCCTCAGCTGGTGGCCAGAATCAAACAGGAGAAGGCCTCGGTAATTCTGATAGCGCTTGCGTGGCCACGCAGGACTTGGTATGCAGACCTAGTGGACATGTCAGTTGTTCCACCATGGACACTGCCAATGAGGCAGGATCTTCTAATACAGGGTCCATTCAAGCATCCAAATCTAGCTTCTCTGAAGCTGACTGCCTGGAGATTGAACGCCTAATTCTATCCAAGCGTGGTTCTCTGAATCAGTCATAGATACTCTGATCCAAGCTAGAAAACCTGTCACCAGGAAAATTTACCATAAGATATGGCGGAAATATCTTTGTTGGTGGGAATCCAAGGGTTACTCGTGGAGTAAGATTAGGATTCCAAGGATATTGTCTTTTCTCCAAGAAGGATTGGAGAAAGGGTTATCAGCTAGTTCCTTAAAGGGGCAGATATCCGCTCTGTCTATCCTTTTACACAAGCGTCTGGCAGAAGTACCAGATGTTCAAGCGTTTACACAGGCGTTAGTCAGAATCAAGCATGTCTATAAACCTGTGGCTCCTCCATGGAGTCTAAATTTAGTTCTTTCAGTTCTTCACGGGGTTCCGTTTGAACCTTTACATTCCATAGATATTAAGTTATCTTGGAAAGTTTTGTTTTTGGTAGCTATTTCTTCTGCTCGAAGAGTTTCAGAATTGGCTGCTTTGCAGTGTAATTCACTCTATCTGGTGTTCCATGCAGATAAGGTAGTTTTACGTACCAAACCTGGTTTTCTTCCTAAGGTTGTTTCTAATAAGAACATTAACCAGGAAATCATGTTCCTTCTCTGTGTCCTAATCCAACTTCTAAGAAGGAATGGCTTTTAGACAATCTTGATGTGGTTCGTGCTTTAAAATTCTATTTACAAGCAACTAAGGATTTCAGACAAACATCATCCTTGTTTGTTGTCTATTCTGGTAAGAGGAGAGGTCAAAAAGCGACGGCTACCTCTCTTTCCTTCTGGTTGAAAAGCATCATCCGATTGGCTTATGAGACTGCTGAACAGCAGCCTCCTGAACGAATTACAGCTCATTCCACCAGAGCTGTGGCTTCCACTTGGGCCTTCAAGAACGAGGCTTCTGTTGAACAGATTTGTAAGGCAGCGACTTGGTCTTCACTGCATACTTTTGCCAAATTTTACAAATTCGATACTTTTGCTTCTTCGGAGGCTAAATTTGGGAGAAAGGTTTTGCAAGCAGTGGTGCCTTCCGTTTAGGTTACCTGTCTTGTTCCCTCCCTTCATCCGTGTCCTAATGCTTTGGTATTGGTATCCCACAAGTAAGGATGAATCCGTGGACTGGATACACCTTGTAAGAGAAAACAGAATTTATGCTTACCTGATAAATTACTTTCTCTTACGGTGTATCCAGTCCACGGCCCGCCCTGGTAATTAAGCCAGGTTAATATATTTGTTTAAACTACAGTCACCACTGCACCCTATGGTTTCTCCTTTTTCTCCTAACCGTCGGTCGAATGACTGGGGGGGCGGAGCCAGAGGGGGAGCTATATGGACAGCTTTGCTGTGTGCTCTCTTTGCCACTTCCTGTAAGGAATGAGAATATCCCACAAGTAAGGATGAATCCGTGGACTGGATACACCGTAAGAGAAAGTAATTTATCAGGTAAGCATAAATTCTGTTTTTTCAGCGTTAAAAGCTGTACTTCAAATCTCATAATCTAGCCGACTGTTAGTACCATTAAAAAAAAAAATTTGGAATGGACTTACTTTAAATAGCATTGTTTTTTACTCTTAAGATTTAATCCTAGCATTACCAGGGTAAACCTGACATTACCCAAGCGGCTGTGGGTAAAGTCCGATGTAACATGATACATTTTCTCAGAGTGCATCGAGTCACCGCATCAAACATATATACGATGCACTGTAATTTAACAGATCGTCACTATCTTTTTTTCCTCTGCCTGGGGGGTTAAAGTGGGGGGTGAAACCCTGATTGTAAACCTCATTCCCCAAGGGTCACTTGCGGGGGATGCCAGAGGATATTTGGGGTGCCTTCCTTGAACCCCCCAGGCAGAGGCAAAAAAATAGTGTAGATGGGAGAATTACATTACATCGGGCCTTACCCACAGTCGCTTGGGCAATGTCAGGTTTTCCCGGGTAATCCTAGGATTACCCGGATTTCTGACTTTACCCATAACATTAATATATATATATATATATGTGTGTGTATATATATATATATATATATATATATAATATGATACAAAGGGTTAACAGCGCTTATAGATATTCCTAAATATTGTATATAGTATGAGTCTCTGGAGAGAAATAAACAATATGTATATGTATATAGTCCACGGTTTGGAGAGCAAAGTGGTGAATCCAAGTGTAGTAGGAATGTATTAGATACCCTTACCAAAAATTACCCCAATCGTATGAGGTAAGTTTGCCACATTGGAGGATGTATCTGGTGGTGAATGAATCCTGGATGATATGATCTCTGTTCTGCAACTGCCTCTTGGAGTAGAAGGAAGTGTAGGTCCTTCTGTACTGGTCTCTCCTGGAAACCTCCTGTGCTTGTTGCCTCTTGGAGCTGAGCTTTGTTGTCTTGGTATGAACTTTCTTGTCCGTATGTGTACCCAAAAAGACAGAAAGAGCAGGGATAGTGTAATACCGTTTTTATTCAATAAAACTTTAAAATAGACATATATCACACTCACATTTTCTGACCTCAATGTTATGAGGTATATTTACAGCACACGGGGTTAAAGGTGATCTCTTATTAGATTCACAAGTTGTTGTGTCCCAGGCCAGTCAGAAATATATAGAGAGTCAATATCCCATACATATAATTAGAGTTAGTCTTGTCAAGCCAGTAAGTTTAGGCAATAAACAAATATTTTCTCCAATCTGTATTGCTTGTTCAATTAGTAGCATTAGTAGGATAGTCTGTTATAAATGCAGGTACATCCAGTATACCATATTTGTCAAGCCAGTAGTAATAACAGTTATGGTAGTTAGTATAGATGGAAAAATGCTGGAATACCCAGTGGATTAGATTAATCTCGATCTAACAGATCAGGCAGTGAGTATGAATAATGGCAAGTCATAAAATAATATATGCATATGAAGCAGGCACTAAAAACAAGTTGTTAAAAAACAATAATAAAATAGCTTAATATGGTATGGGATATTGACTCTCTATATATTTCTGACTGGCCTGGGACACAACAACTTGTTTATCTAATACCCGTGTGCTGTAAATATACCTCATAACATTGAGGTCAGAAAATGTGAGTGTGATATATGTCTATTTTAAAGTTTTATTGAATAAAAACGGTATTACACTATCCCTGCTCTTTCTGTCTTTTTGGGTACACATACGGACAAGAAAGTTCATACCAAGACAACAAAGCTCAGCTCCAAGAGGCAACAAGCACAGAAAGTTTCCAGGAGAGACCAGTACAGAAGGACCTACACTTCCTTCTACTCCAAGAGGCAGTTGCAGAACAGAGATCATATCATCCAGTATTCATTAACCACCAGATACATCCTCCAATGCGGCAAACTTACCTCATACGATTGGGGTAATTTTTGGTAAGGGTATCTAATACATTCCTACTACACTTGGATTCACCACTTTGCTCTCCAAACCGTGGACTATATACATATACATATTGTTTATTTCTCTCCAGAGACTCATACTATATACAATATTTAGGAATATATATAAGCGCTGTTAACCCTTTGTATCATATTTTCCAATACTTAACATAGACTTTGTCTACTGTTAAATATTTGTATCTAATAGTTGTCTTACTAGATCCTCATATCACTGACTAGCGCATTTATAGGAGCAACGCTTGTCTCCACTCAATCTCTTTGAGCGGGCACATTCTACTCACCCTTATACATATATATATATAAAGAAATACAATTTTCTTCTAAGTGAAGCACAATGCTTTTTAAAGTATTTCTTAACACACCTTCGACTTTGAAGCACCTTGGCATAGCGCACCTTCTAAGTCATGACTAAGGGCCTATAGTAGGCCCAAAACATTGTTTGTATACTTATGGACCCTGCACTGAATCAATAAAGGTTCTTATTTTTTAGTAAGGCTGGAACTCTAGTTTGTTTGTTTGACACCTATAAACCCTGCATACATGCCCACTGACCGCACAGATAGGCCCATTACCCCGTCACTCCCAACACGGTCCCACCCACAAAACAGCAATGGCCCCCTTAACCTTCTAAGGCTATATGATTGCTGATTAGCTCATTGGCTGTTTCCTCCTCAGGACCAACAGTACTCTGCAGCTGCTAAACGTAACTTTATCAATGTGTAACTTCTTTCCGCTGTGTAATTAACCCCTTTACACTATATTGTCTGTTTAAAAATGCTCAGTGAGTGAGACAATCCATTGTGGTTCCTGAGTGGATTTTATTTAAGCATTTAATCCTTTGTGGGAGATAAAACATAGTTATCTGCGATCATTTTATTACTTCACCAACATGTCCTTTTAAGTAATCTTAGATCAAAATTCATCTCTCATCTCTCATTCTATCTCTGCAAAAATAAAAATAAAAAAAGTAGAATGAGAGGTGGTTCTAGACCACAAAATATTGGAGTGTAAAACGTTGATGGCAAATTAAATGTTAATTTATTTGCAGGGGGAACTGGGTAGGACTTACTTTCTACCACTTATTTCTATTACTCAGCCGGCACCTTTGAGTTTTGGGGTGCCAAAGTTTTGAATATGGGTGCACATCACACCGCAGCTCCCTTTTAGAACCCCTCCTACTCTAGAAACACCATTGAATCCATTCACCAAGTACCAAAACTTAATTCATGAGCAGAAACTACAAAGTGTCACAACGTTGCATAACAGATATCACCATTCCTCAGATTGTTTTAGTAACCTCCTTATCGGTCTCAACAGCTTATTTGCCAACATAGAATTTAACATTAGGAAACAGTGTTTCCCAGAGTAAGGTTAGGAATAAGAGAGAGAGCATAAAGCTTCTGATGACTATTTATAATCCTGGTTACAGTATATAACAAACAATGTAGAATTTGTATAGAATTGGCTTTAAAACAACCAATTTTTCTTAGATGATTACTAAGGAAAGAATGGTCAAATCAACCTATGGATTTGTTTGTAACATTGATATCATATAATAAACTCGATGAATATGATGTAAATTACATTATAATCAAAATATAAATTGAGAAAACAAAATGAATATTGGATAACTGGGTCTGCTTCCCCTGTTCTTATGGAACCATCTAGTTAATCAAGAGAAGAAAGACAATCTACAGTTAAATGTGCTTCATAATAATGGTGAGATAAAGGTATATAAGAAGGTTGCCTTAAAGGGACAGTGCACACCAATTTTCATATAACTGCATGTAATATTATCAGGTTATTATTATCAGGTATTTGTAGAGCGCCAACAGATTCTGCAGCGCTGTAAACATAGTCGGTGTACAGGATAGCTTTTGTAGGGGTCAAGTGGGTAGAGGGCCCTGCCAAGAGTAATAGACACTACTATAAAGAAGAATATGCACAGATCCTGATATAAAAATCCAGTATAAAAACTTTTAAAGGCTTATTTAGAGGCTCCGAGTTTAGCACTGTTGATGAGGTTAGGCTTGGACACCCACTGAAAGGGGCTGGGAATGCAGGAAGAGCAGATCCCCCCATGACCGCATATGAAAAAACATATTATACAAACAGGAGCAAGCAGGAATATGTAGACTTCAGTCTAAATCTGATACTTTAAGTCTTTGTTAGGAGTCTGAAAATCAGCACATTATTAAAAAAATAAGCAAAACTATTAATTTTTACAAAAACACTCTCAGATGGGCTATATGAACGGATCATCTACAAAAGATTTATGCAAAGAAAAATCTAGTAACATTTTAAAACTGCCGTTATCCTGACCACTATTGAGTCACTTCTGAAACCTGTGATGAAGCTCTTTTTATTATTTTTATGGGTAACCAATTTTACCCAAAATCTAAAAGGTTTTTCATTGGAAAATTTGAAAATAACTATTGCTTGCAGAAATACAAAAAATTTGTAATTTTCTAAAGCAAACAAGTCATTTAACCACCAGCATGTCAGTCCTTATTTCCTACATGCTGCAATCGAACACTTTCTGCACATTTAGCATTCATTTCCTTTCCTCAAAACATCAAATATTTAGGATTCTATACCTGTTGTTTTCAATAAAGTTTGTAATTGAAAACTGTAAGATAAAATGTAATCTTTGGGTTTTATACACTGACTAAGAAGATAAAAAACAAAACAATGCTCACCATGTTCTGTCATTTATGTGGTTACCTGCACATTTCTATGTGCTAGGAGAATCAAAGACCCTATGTGTTCAGCTCTGAACGTAATTAGCCATTTTGACAATCTGTTGGGTAGACAGGGGGCTACTCATTTGAAAGATAAGAATTACCTTTTTCAACTCAGTGGCCTTAATTGCTGCTGTGTATTGTGTTGGGCAAGAGAAGGGCTAACTCACCCCTGTGATTTTGATCCATATACAGTACATATAGCTCTGTCAAGATCTGTGTCCTTTCCTCTTTTTAAAGATGCTTTATTACAACTCTTTTAAGGGGATGTTTAGGGCCCTTTTTAAACTTCAAAATGACATAGTAGATAGGTGATAGTCTTTGGTAAAACAAGCTAGTTAGATGGACCTTAACCCCTTAAGGACACGGCCATTTTTTCAATTTCTTTCCCTGAAGGACCAGGGCTATTTTTAAATTTCTGCGGTGCGGTGTTTGTGTTTAGCTGTAATTTTCCTCTTACTCATTTACTGTACCCATATTATATACCGTTTTTCTCGCCATTAAATGGACTTTCTAAATATACCATTATTTTCATCATATCTTATCATTTACTTTAAAAAAATGATAAAATATTAGGAAAAAATGGAAAAAAACACACTTTTTCTAACTTTGACCCCCACAATCTGTTACACATCTACAACCACCAAAAAACACCCATGCTAAATAGTTTGTAAATTTTGTCCTGAGTTTAGAAATACCCAACGTTTACATGTTCTTTGTTTTTTTTTGCAAGTTATAGGGCCATAAATACAAATAGCACTTTGCTATTTCTAAACCATTATTTTTCAAAATTAGCGCTAGTTACATTGGGACACTGATATCTGTCAGGAATCCCTGATTAACCCTTGACATGTATATATTTTTTTTTAGAAGACATCCCAAAGTATTGATCTAGGTCCATTTTGGTATATTTCATGCCACCATTTCACCACCAAATGCAATCAAATAAAAAAAATTGTTCACTTTTTCCCAAATATTTTCACAAACTTTAGGTTTCTCACTGAAATTATTTACAAACAACTAGTGCAATTATGGCATAAATGGTTGTAAATGCTTCTCTGGGATCCCCTTTGTTCAAAAATAGCAGAAATATATGACTTTGGCGTTGCTTTTTGGTAATTAGAAGGCCGCTAAATGCCACTGCGCATCACACGTGTATTATGCCCAGCAGTGAAGGGGTTAATTAGGGAGCATGTAGGGAGCATCTAGGGTTAATTTTAGCTTTAGTGTAGTGTAGTAGACAACCCCAAGTATTGATCTAGGCCCATCTTGGTATATTTCATGCTACCATTTCACCGCTAAATGCGATCAAATTAAAAAAAACTTAACATTTTTCACAATTTTAGGTTTCTCATTGAAATTATTTACAAACAACTTTTGCAAGTATGGCATAAATGATTGTAAATGCTTCTCTGGGATCCCCTTTGTTCAGAAATAGCAGACATATATGTCTTTGGCGTTGCTTTTTGGTAATTATAAGGCCGCTAAATGCCGCTGCGCACCACACGTGTATTATGCCCAGCAGTGCAGGGGTTAATTAGGTCATTTGTAGGGAGCTTGCAGGGTTAATTTTAGCTTTAGCGTAGAGATCAGCCTCCCACCTGACACATCACACCCCAGGATCCCTCCCAAATAGCTCTCTTCCCTCCCCCATCCCACAATTATCCCCGCCATCTTAAGTACTGGCAGAAAGTCTGCCAGTACTAAAATAAAAGGTATATTTAAAATTTAAAAAAAAGTTGTAAAGCATATTTACATATGCAGCTGTGTAGGATCCCCCCTTAGCCCCCAACCTCCCTGATCCCCCCCCAAACAGCTCTCTAACCCTCCACCTCTACCTTACTGGGAGCCATCTTGGGTACTGGCAGCTGTCTGCCAGTACCCTGTTTGCAAATACAAATGGGGTTTTTTTTAGGTTTTTTTTTATTTTTTTCCCCCCATTTTTTCTGTAGTGTAGCTTACCCCCCCCCCCCCACAGACAAATCCCCCACCCGCTCCCAGATCCCTTAGATTTATTTTTGTTGGGGATTGTATCCCCCCTTACTGCCAGTCTTATATAATTATTTTGCTGTAGTGTAGCGGTTCCCACCCGCTCTCTCCCCGTGCATGCGCCCACCCACCGGCCCCCGTGCACGTGCGTGCTCCCGTGCGCGCGCCCAACAACCCCGCCCCCGATCCCGCCCCCCTCTCTCTTCAATTTGTCACCGATGGCCGCCCACCCGCCTCCCACGGTCAGCTCCCACCCACCAACTATTGCGGCCGTCGATGCCGGTGCAGAGAGGGCCACAGAGTGGCTCTCTCTGCATCGGATGGGGGAAAAATGTTATTGCAGGATGCCTCAATATCGAGGCATCACTGCAATAACCGTAAAGCGGCTGGAAGCGATCAGGATCGTACCCAAAGTCGTACAGGGTACGTCGCTGGTCTTTAAAGACCAGGTTCTGTGCGACGTACCCTGTACGACTCGTGTCGTTAAGGGGTTAAACCCTTCATTTAACAGAGGGTAATCCCCAATTGGTTGCATACACTAAATGAAAGAAGAGGCTTACTTTTCTTTTGGTCTTTAAAGAGATTCTGAACCCCATTTTTTTGTTTCATGATACAGATAGAGCATGCAATTTTAAGCAACTTTCTAATTTACCCCTATTATCAATTTTTCTTTGTTCTCTTCTTATCTTTATTTGAAATAGCAGGAATGTAAAGCGTATGAGCTGGCCCATTTTTGGTTCAACACCCTGGGTAGTGCTTGCTGATTGGTGACTACATTTAGCTACCAATCAGCAAGCGCTACCCAGGTGCTGATCCAAAGATGGGCCGGCTTGTAAGCTTGCATTCCTGCTTTTTTCAAATAGATACCAAGAGAACGAAGAAAAATTGATAATAGGAGTAAATTAGAAAGGTGCTTGTAATTGCTTCTCTATCTGTATCATGAACGAAAAAGTTTGGATTCAGTATCCCTTTAACTGAATTACAAAGTTTAATGTTGTGCGTGTGTATATGTGTGCATATATGTGTGTATGTATATATATATATATATATATATATATATATATATATATATATATATTAAATTACAAATTCACAGTGAAAGAATGGAGAATGGAATCTCACAGTAAGAGTAAAATATACGGTAAAAGTGAATTAAACACACCTATGTTAAGTGTAAAATATAAAATCAGTGGTGGTTATAATATAAATCACAGAATAATGATACTTCTGCTGATAACCACCAACTAAAAACAACTGTGCTTGATAAGCCTCTATTATAATAGTCACCAATTTGAGGCCACTATGTGTGGTGCTGTATCAGTATCAAGTCCCAGAGAGTTCTTTTTCATTTGTGATTTGTGTTTTTTTGGTAATGGTAGAGGTGCTGCTCGAGTTAAAAACGTGTCATGGATGTTCCTCTTAGATGCTTGGCATCTGTGGATATAGAAAACAAGCGCAACCCAGATTCAAGGTAGTAGATACATTTTATTATAAAATCTCAATGCACATATATATGCACTTACAAGAGGGAAGTAAAAATATGCCTTATAATAAGATCCTCTGCTTTGTCTGACCACTGCTGATGTCCGTGATCCAATTCAAGCTCTCTGATGACACATACCGTCCGCAGGCACAAGAATCCGCCTGAATGGGGCAAAGGAGAATATACTTCTCCTCCAACTGGTTAAGAGGAGTTAGAGGAGCCAGTTTTAAAGTAGAATAAAACAAAGTCTTTATTTAAATAAACTATAAAATCCAAAGAACCATTTGTAATACAATCAGTCAAATTAATCCATTGTGTTTGGAGGCTACAGGATGAATCAAGTATGTTTGGTGTTTCAGTATTTAAGCCACTAATATATTTGTATAAAGATATATCTACATATTACTATCAGGCTAATATTTACTAATATATTTGTATAAAGATATATCTACATATTACTATCAGGCTAATATTTACTAATATATTTGATTAAAGATATATCTACATATTACTATCAGACTAATATTTACTAATATATTTGTTTAAAGATATATCTACATATTACTATCAGACTAATATTTACCAATATATTTGTATAAAGATATATCTACATATTACTATCAGGCTAATATTTACTAATATATTTGTATAAAGATATATCTACATATTACTATCAGGCTAATATTTACTAATATATTTGTTTAAAGATATATCTACATATTACTATCAGGCTAATATTTACTAATATATTTGTTTAAAGATATATCTACATATTACTATCAGACTAATATTAATATTTACTAATATATTTGTTTAACGATATATCTACATATTACTATCAGACTAATATTTACTAATATATTTGTTTAAAGATATATCTACATATTACTATCAGACTAATATTTACTAATATATTTGTTTAACGATATATCTACATATTACTATCAGACTAATATTTACTAATATATTTGTTTAAAGATATATCTACATATTACTATCAGGCTAATCTTTCCTTTGAGTACATCCTTCTATCTAGCATTTATTTAGTGGATGATTCCCCTTTAATACCTGTACCTATCGCTATATATCTTCTATGTGTTAGCAGTGTAGAGTAGGCATGCTACTGATAACGGTTCAGCTGATATGAACAAAAGCGCTTATACTGGCAATAACTCACTACCAAGGACTTGTAAAGGGACTTGAACCCCAATTTTTTTCTTTTTTGACTCAGATGGAACCATTTTAAAAAACTTTCCAAAATGATCTAATTTGCTTCATACTCTTGGTATCCTTTGTTGAAAGAGCAGCAATGTAGTATTGGGAGCTACCTGAAAGCCAATGACAAGAGGTATATACTGTATGTGCAGCCATTAATAAGCAGCTTTTAAGCCCACCTAGGTATATTTTCAACAAAGGATACAAAGAGAATGACGCAAATAAGATAAGAAATAAAATGGAAAGTTATTTAAAATTGCATGTTCTTTATAAATGATGAAATAAGATTTCTGGGTTTCATGTCCCTTTAATATATATAGGATCCTTGTGGTCTTGAGTATAGACAGTACTGTGCATGGATAATATTAGGTTAGTTGGTTGAAGGGGTCTTTTTTATCTAGGAAAACTGATGCAGAAATCGTGAGATTCTTTATACCTCATCTGTTCACCCTTGTTAAAAAAAATCCACATTCAATAAAACGTGTACATTCTAGCATCTCTAAGTTTTGATCTCATAACGCTTATGTAAATGTGTTATAGGGAAGCGCAAATAAAGTTAATCATGGTAAGAAAATACATTCTAGCTTAAAATAGTGAAACAATTACCTGCAATAAATGGCAAGGGCCTCTAGTTATCAAGCTCCGTACGTACCTGCCATCGCCGGCCCCAATACGCCCGCCTAAGCTAGCCTCACATCGCCGCCGCGGACCTGAATACGTTCGCCAAAGTTATCAAAAAAGCTGTCAAAAAGCCGCGCACCAAGTACGGGGCGATGAGCAGCGGACTGTGATAGTTATCACTCATCTGATCTCGCTGCTCTTCGGCTTTTCTACAGCTTTATTGATAAGCTGGCACTAAGCACTCACACTATACTATACTGTTCTACCCCATATACCGGCGCCCCTGGAGCCCCCCACAACTAAATAAAGTTATTAACCCCTAAACCGCCGCTCCTAGACCCTGCCGCAACTATATTAAACATGTTAACCCCTAAACTGCCGCTTCCGGAGCCCACCGCCACTTACATAATACCCATTAACCCCTATCCTGCCCCCCCCTATACCGCCGCCACCTATAATAAATTTATTAACCCATATCCTACGGATCCCGTACCCACCGCAACTAAATAAATTGTTTAACCCCTAAACCGCCGCTCCCAGACCTCGCCGCCACCTATAATAAATTTATTAACCCCTATCCTTCCCCCCTATACCGCCACCATCTATATTAAACTAATTAACCCCTAAACCTAAGTCTAACACTAACCCTAACACCCCCCTAACTTAAATATTATTTTAATAAATCTAAATGAAAATTACTCTTATTAACTAAATCAATCCTATTTAAAACTAAATACTTACCTATAAAATAAACCCTAATATAGCTACAATATAACTAATAATTATATTGTAGCTATTTTAGGATTTATTTTTATTTTACAGGCAAATTTAAATTTATTTTAAATAGGTAGAATAGCTATTAAATAGTTATTAACTATTTAATAGCTACCTAGATAAAATAAAAACAAATTTAAGTTACCTGTAAAATTAATTACATTGTAGCTATCTTAGGGTTTATTTTACAGGTAAGTATTTAGTTTTAAATAGGAATAATTTATTTAATGATAGTGTAGTGTTAGGTGTAATTGTAACTTAAATTTGTTTTTATTTTATCTAGGTAGCTATTAAATAGTTAACTATTTAATAGCTATTGTACCTAGTTAAAATAAATTTAAATTTGCCTGTAAAATAAAAATAAATCCTAAAATAGCTACAATATAATTATTAGTTATATTGTAGCTATATTAGGGTTTATTTTATAGGTAAGTATTTAGTTTTAAATAGGATTAATTTAGTTAATAAGAGTAATTTTTATTTAGATTTATTAAAATAATATTTAAGTTAGGGGGGTGTTAGGGTTAGTGTTAGACTTAGGGTTAGGGGTTAATTAGTTTAATATAGATGGCGGCGGTATAGGGGGGGCAGGATAGGGGTTAATAAATTTTATTATAGGTGGCACGGTGTAGGGGGGGCAGATTAGGGGTTAATAAGTTTAATATAGGTGGCGGTGGGGTCCGGGAGCAGCGGTTTAGAGGTTAAACAATTTATTTAGTTGCGGCGGGGTAGGGATCCGCAGCATAGGGGTTAATAAATTTATTATGCGTAGCGGCGGTATAGGGGGGGCAGGATAGGGGTTAATAGGTATTATGTAGGTGGCGGTGGCCTCCGGGAGCCGCGGTTTAGGGGGTAATAACTTTATTTAGTTGCGGCGGTGTAGGGGGGCAGATTAGGGGTGTTTAGACTCGGGGTATATGTTAGGGTGTTAGGTGCCGACATCTCCCATAGGAATCAATGGGATATCGGGCAGCAGCGAACATGAACTTTTCTCTATGGTCAGACTCCCATTGATTCCTATGGGATCCACCGCCTCCAGGGCGTCAGATTGAAAACCAGGTACGCTGGGCCGGAAAAGTGCCGAGCGTACCTGCTAGGAATTTGATAACTTTCAAAAGTAGTCAGATTGTGCTGAACTTGCGTTCGGCACATCTTAAGTGACGTAAGAATCGATCTGTGTTGGACTGAGTCTGGCGGATCGTAGCTTACGTCACAAAATTCTACTTTTGCCGGTCTCTAGCCTTTGCTAACTAAGGCGAATCAGCCTCGCCACAAATATGTTGCGGAATTCCAGCGTATTTGAGGTTGACGGCTTGATAACTAGAGGCCTAAATGTCTAAAAAAAATAATATACTGTCTGTCATTTTAGAATTAATCTTTTTTTAAAGCGTTTGAAATTTTTGACAAATTTATACAGAATTAAAACACATTATTATAAATATGAATGTAATAAAATCTACTTTGCAATTAAAACTAAGCTGCTAAATTACTTAAATGTTCTGATAAAACAAGCAGCATCGGCCACACCTAAGTGTAGGCAGAACATAGCAAACATGATTTGACTCTGTCCCATCCAATCTATGAATATTCATTGTACTACTTTAATAGAAACCTTGCACGTGCACTTGTTATGTAAGGGAATTTCATGCACACTCGGTCTTAAAAAGTATAGCAGCCATCTTTGTTGTTACTAAATTTTGCATGCGTATATCTGTTGAAAACGTCTGTTGATGCGCCTCAGGAGAGAGGACAGAGGGGACCAATATGCGCATGTGTTGGCAAAAAAGGCTTCCAATGTGCATGCGGGCCACCATAATGTTTCTACCAATGTAGAACATGGTTACAGGACAGGCATAATGAAGAAAATCATGAGTTTGGTGGATTACTACATGTTAGAGAAATTACAATTAAACAACAAGGAAGCTTCAATTGCTATAACAATTATATGTTTTATTTAAAGAAGTTTTAAAACAAAATTTTTTTTTTTTTTTTGAGTTTCCTATCCCTTTAAGACAATTAGGTAACAGTCATAAAAAGATAACGTTCATGTTGCAGTGTATTATACCTGTATCCCCTAACAGCTCCATATTGGTAGAATTACAATTAAATAAAAACATTTGAAAAAACAAGCAATATAAGAAACACAACTTAAGGTGACATAAAACTGCAAGATACTTCTGTAATGTGTTAAAACATTTTCTTATTATGCTATTGATTGCTTTTAACTATGTGTTTAACAGTAGGGTTAAATACATAGGGACAGATTACTAGTACCGTGCTAAAAAAAAAAATTCTGTTGCATTATTATTAAGAATCACGGCCGCATTATCATTAAAAACTTTCACGATTGTATTACAAGTAAAAAGTTAGCGTGTGAGCAAAATACCGAGTCTCACTATCTTCAGGCCTTGGGATATTGCAACCATGATAATTTAGTCTACTCATAGATTTCTATTGGGCTGAAAAACAATAATATTAGTTATCGCTCTTGTTCTAAACCGACACTGCGCTGGGCCAGCTGCGCTAAATCCAAAGATGTTACGAATACTTTAAATTCCTATGTTTTTCACATAGAAGAAAAATTTATTTATATTTTAAAATATATATTTTTGGGGGAGTGGAGCTCGCTCTAAGATGGAGAAGACGCACACTAGCTAAGCTCTGTCAGTGATTCTACTACAAATTAGCAAATTGTGTGCACACTTGGCAATTAAACACCAGATTACAACTTGGGAGAGGATAGAAAATTGGCAGAGACCAATTGACTCACCGAAACTGGTGTTGGCCTCAACATTGCATCGTCAGCAAAAGGAACCGGATAAGGCCTACCACCGTTCAGATCAACTGCTATAGCCAGAGGTTCGGGGATCCGCTCTGAGCTAAACGGCCATCTTAGTACTGTGAGATTCCGAAGAGGCGCATAATATAGGCTAACACAAAACTTCCATGAAGATCTAGCACAGAACGTGCAGGCAACATTTTATAGGCCACAACCTCTCATCGGCCTAAAATTGCGCAACTGTGTGGCAACAGCCGAGAGACAAGATCGAAATTAATTCAAAGAGCGGAGGATCCAAACTCTGTGAATGGACTTCGTTGGTGCCTTAAATGTGAGCACATCAGACAGACCATCCAAGATATTATGGAACACATATAGTCGCCACGTGGTTGGCCAAGACAACTTCATCTTCGATAGACAAAACGTAAATTAAAGAAGAAGGGCCACCAGGATTGAAAGATGGCAGCGGAGGATTGAAATTCATCTTCGAAGACCGGTAACATCACTAATATCATTAGCACTACAATCACTTGGAAGCGGCCTGGTGGTTACAGGAAACTTGCTGGGTAGAAAAATACTACACCACGAAACTGGGACGCAAGATACAAAGAGGTACAGTAATAATATAAGCTAAATATTAGCCACAATATTTAATCAGAAGTATAGACAGACCTTAGTACAAGGCTTAATTTGACATATCTTCTGAGATTGCTCCTTACTAAGAGATAGACTGGCCAAAGCAACTGTACTACATTTAATGACATAGTTATGTAATTAGTGGGCGCAAGTGAAAAATGCATTCCCTCTGATTCATGAAGTAATACAAAAACCCATAATGCAATCATCACACTGCTTATGTGACAGCTGAAAACTACTATTTAACTATTAGGCCGGGTCTGAACAGAACCAATATCATTATTTACACTGGCGAAAGTATGAGCTAATATGATATGAAGTTTGTTGCTGCACAATAAAGCCTATCATTTAATTGCTATAAAACCTGGAGTTCTCCCACTAAAATTAAAAAATATATTATTGAGGTCCCCATAAATACATCATGAAAGGAAGAAACCAGTCATTGAAAGACTGCCTCCACAAAACAAGAAAATCTACACTCAGAGCAAGACATGGAAGAAGCAGGAGACATACAAAGTCCAGCAGCAGAATTTTTCCAAAATTCAACACAAGGAGACCTAATTAAGCAGATCAAAGAGATTTTCAGGAAGAATAACAATCAGTAATAGGAGACCTCAGAAAAGATATCCTAGAAATAGGAAATAGAACAGCTGAGGACAAATTGGAGGAAATAGTGGGGGAAATACCAAATTTGCAACAGGAACTGACACTCCAACAAGAACACATCACACAGCTTGAAATCCAGTTAGAAGATTTAGAAAATAGATCTAGAAGATCTAATCTAAGGGTGAGAAACCTTCCAGAAACATATACTGATCTAGACACCACCCTGCTGAGGCTCTTCAAGCAACTGCTGCCTGATACAGAACCTTCCCTTTTTCTAACGTACAGGGCTTACAGAGCCTTAATTAAACCATCTACACCTTCAGCAAACCGAGATGTGATAATCAAATTACATTACTATTCAATGAAAGAACAGTTACTCCAGGCAGCAAGAAAACCCCACAATAAGAGTTTGAGGGACACAAGATACAATTTTTTTTCTGATCTTTCCCCCCTCACCTTAAGGAAAAGGAGAGACATGAAGCCAATTATTACGGCACTGATAAAAACAGATGTCAAATATAGATGGAACTTTCCGTTCAGAATGACCTTCATACACAACAAGATTTCTTATTCTTGCACTACAGTTGAAGAAGGCAGAAGACTGCTTCAAAGACTGAGTATACTGCTTGAAGAAACAGTCAAACCTTTACCACAAAGACCGCCCCAAAAGATCATTTGCTCGATCATGGACACCGGTAGGCAATTCCAAGGGTTTTATTACCCCTAAAACCAATACCAAAAATGGAGAAGCTGGACACAGAAATACTCCTCCTTCAGAAGGATAAATAGAGATTTTTGTGGTAAATGTATGAAAGCCGACTGTACTCTGTAATTTGGTATTCTGATGCAATGCTATTAGAAGTTCACCCTCTTTTGGGTTAATGTTTATATATATTTTTGCTTTACTTTTGAAAATATTGACATATTTTTGGTGAGCTTGGTTCACAAGTTATTTTCTATGTTTGCATTGAATATTTACTAGTTCTGCTAACAATAGTTGGAGGTAGAGATAGGTTGTAGTCGTGACCTTTATTATATACAGGGTTCAGATGAATATTTGTTGGACAAGTACTTAACCTTCATATTGTCCTTCCTTACAAGTTTAAAATATACAAGATAGGCCTAAGTGATATATTAATAACAGTTAGTATTATTAGATAACATTACTATAGTAATATTGCAGTGTGATTTCGTATTAAAAAAAAAAAGTTTCCTTTTTTTGGGATTAAAGGAGTTTGACCATGAAAAACCTCCCTATATGGTTACAATTATTAAACATTGAATACATTATTTCAATAATTTTATTTCATGGGATTAGTGCAAGCTTGTTTTATTTTTTGTTTTTTTGTCTTGTACTTTATCTTTTCTGCTTTTTCCCATTCTCTCTTATCCTGGGGTTTGTCCGTAGGAGTGCTGATGATAGTTGTGATTCCAGGCAGGTTTGTGGTACATATATTGTCAGAACAAAGTAAGTAAAAAATGTACAACTGTATGCAACATAATATATCTCATTGAAATACTATTCTTATAGCCCAGTATGTCAGTTAAAATTATTACACATAACGTTAGGGATCTCCACTCCAATGTAAAGAGGAAAAAAGCAATACTAGAATATAAAAAATGTAATGCACAAATAGTGATGCTCCAAGAAACCGATTTCCCCTCCCAACAAACACCTAAATACTGGGACTCATTTTCCACACAATACCATGCTGTAGGCAACAGGAAAAAGTGTGGGGTGTCAATTCTTCTACACTCACCCCTAAACTTTATAGAAGAGGAGGCAATAAAAGATAAGGAGGGGAGATTTTTAATTTTTAGAGCATATATACAAAAACTGTCAATTATTTTAGTGAATGCTTATGCTCCAAATGACCACCAAGAAGTGTTTTTTTTTTTTTCAAATTAAGTAAACTATTAAGACTATGGACTAAGTATAGAGTTATCATGACAGGGGATCTCAATCTTACTTTAGATAATAAAATAGATAGATCAGACAGAATAGACCATTTCTAGGACATTGTCCAAAACATACTTAAAGGGACAGTCTATACCAGAATATTTATTGTTTTAAAAGATCGATAATCCCTTTATTACCCATTCCCTAATTTTGCATAACCAACACAGTTATATTAATATACTTTTTACCTCTGTGTAACTACACTCCCATGATATCTAAGATCTGTAAAAGATTTAAGGAAATGGACGGCACACAAAATGTCACTTTTATGGAAGGGCTTTCACTAGTAAGATGGCTATACTTTCCAGGTTGTTATATCTGTTTAGGGCTCTGCCAATACCATTGAATAACAAAGACATAAAACATATACAAACAGAAATATTAAATTGTATATGGAACAGTAAGAGGGCAAGAATAAATAGAAAATCAATATGAACCCACAAAACAGGAGGAGGATTGCGAGTTCCCAATATTCGGGCATATTTTCACTCAGCAAGAATGGCACAAACTACACTATGGCATAATGATACCGATAATATAGCTTGGGTTGATCTAGAGAGCGCAATGGCCGGTATCAACACAATTTATTACTTACTATGGACAGGGAAAAACTTCAGACCCCCTGTCTGAAACACCTACAAAATGATAGCCTCTACTATTAAATTATGGGACATGTTACTTGAAAAACTACCATTGTTAGAGAGAGGCTCACCTGCAACTCCACTAGTTGATCTTTCTCTTGCTATAGATAGAGACATCACTAACATCTGGGCTAATAAAGGGTTATATAGGATTGTGGATGTTTTTAAGAATAACAATTATTCGACCTACAAACAATATTGTGAGATACCACCCTGCTCTACTCATGATTGGTATCACTATTTATAGTGATTACTTATAGCTAATAGTGATTATTTATAGCTATCCAGAACTAGGGACATTTTAAAAAAAATAAGAAAACATTTTTAGAGGATTTATGTCTTTCAAACACGATAATTAAAGGAGCTATTACAGGCCTCTACCCCTTATTTAATATTGAGTTCTCAGAACAAAAACTGTCATTTATGTCCAAATGGGAGGCAGACCTTAATATTACAGATTCTTTAGTTCAATGGAACAAAACAATTCAGACAGGGTCAGCATTTACAATGTGCTAACTTAAGGGAGAAATATATTAAAAGGACAGTCAACACCCAACAAAACATGATCCCATTTTTTTTAACCCCAAACGAACATCCGCCTGCACAACATCCCTTTGGTGTTACCTATTTCCTTGTCCTACTAATCCTCCACGATACATGAGTTGATCGGATCGAAATATGGCCGCCTAACTCCCCCCACCATTACGTAGCTATCTTCTCTTTAAAATCATCCGCCAATCAGAAAGCAATCCTGGTCCGAGTTTTAAAACTTGTTCACAGACTTTTGCGCATGCATGATTGTATAGGAATGACACTTGATATGCATTAGTACTTTGAGCAATCAAATTTGCCCACTGCTCCATGACCAAGGCATTTCATGTCCGTTGTTAAAAAATGTGAATGCGCGATGACATATGATGAGCGTCATCATACCTACATGTCTGAAATGGCATAGAAATGGGAAAGAAGGATGAGGGGGAGGAGTTAGGTGGCCATATTTAGAGATGAATAACGCATATATTGTGAATGAATACGAGGACAAGAAAATAGGTAATGCAGAATGGATGCGGTGCAGGGAGATGTTTGTTTGGGGTTCAATAATATGGGATCATGTTTTGTCTGGTGTTGACTGTCCCTTTAAAGTCATATATAGATGGTACCTATACCCTAAGAGATTGCACCTGATAGATAGCTCTACGTCACCCATTTGTTGCCGTAATTGTTCAGAAGAAGGCTCTTATTTTCATATGTGGTGGTCATGCCTTTTTGTTGGGAGAGTTTGGGAACAGACTGCTACTCTGTTAAAGGGACAGTCTAGGCCAAAATAAACTTTCATGATTCAGATAGAGCATGTAATTTTAAACAATTTTCCAATTTACTTTTATCACCAATTTTGCTTTGTTCTCTTGGTATTCTTAGTTGAAAGCTTAACCTAGGAGGTTCATATGCTAATTTCTTAGACCTTGAAGGCCACCTCTTTTCAGAATGCATTTTAACAGTTTTTCACCACTAGAGGGTGTTAGTTCATGTATTTCATATAGATAACACTGTGCTCGTGCACGTGAAGTTATCTGGGAGCAGGCACTGATTGGCTAAACTGCAAGTCTGTCAAAAGAACTGAAGTAAAGGGGCAGTTTGCAGAGGCTTAGATACAAGATAATCACAGAGGTTAAAAGTATATTAATATAACTGTGTTGGTTATGCAAAACTGGGGAATGGGTAATAAAGGGATTATCTATCTTTTAAAACAATAAAAATTCTGGTGTAGGCTGTCCCTTTAAGCAACATTTTTTATATTGAATTGTCTCCAGGCATTATTACATTCTCCAATTTCAGACTTTACTAAATCACAAAATAAATTGATTGCATTTATATGTACAGCAGTTTAAGTATTGCCAAGTTCTAGAAGACAGTTATACCTACTTTTGATATTATTCTTAACAAGATTACGATCTACTACCAGATGGCTGAAATATAACCAAGTTTATTAGATAAAAGACAAGAATTTCTTTATATTTGGGAGGCTTGGTATGTTTGTGAAGACAATCAACATAGAAATACATTAACACATATTTAAGACCCTAAGAAGTACGACTGCGGACAAACCCCCCTATATCTTACCCCTATTCCCCTAATCTCTTTCTCTTTTCTTTTTTCTCTTTTGGAGATACGTAAGTGAAATTGAAAATTTACAACAATTAAAAGTTAACCAGTTATAGCAATATTTGTATTCGTTAAAGGATAACACTGGTTATAAAAAAAAAATCACCTTTTCATATCAATATAATATCAAGAGAGGACAATCCGTTGGACGATTCATGGATACTTCAGAATTCTTATAAGTGTTCTGGACATTTCTTGTACATGGACAATAAAGTGACTATTATTTCAAAGACTTAACGATATAGATAAATATAGTATGGGTCTGGAACAAAAATGCTCATTTCACTATGGATTGTTGAGTATGTACTGTTTTACTTGTGTTTTGTAAATCTTTCTCTTAATAAAAACTTTTGATTTAAAAAAATATATATATATTTTTGTAAAATATATATATCTATAACTATATATCTATATGAATACAGGGAGTGCAGAATTATTAGGCAAATGAGTATTTTGACCACATCATCCTCTTTATGCATGTTGTCTTACTCCAAGCTGTATAGGCTCGAAAGCCTACTACCAATTAAGCATATTAGGTGATGTGCATCTCTGTAATGAGAAGGGGTGTGGTCTAATGACATCAACACCCTATATCAGGTGTGCATAATTATTAGGCAACTTCCTTTCCTTTGGCAAAATGGGTCAAAAGAAGGACTTGACAGGCTCAGAAAAGTCAAAAATAGTGAGATATCTTGCAGAGGGATGCAGCACTCTTAAAATTGCAAAGCTTCTGAAGCGTGATCATCGAACAATCAAGCGTTTCATTCAAAATAGTCAACAGGGTCGCAAGAAGCGTGTGGAAAAACCAAGGCGCAAAATAACTGCCCATGAACTGAGAAAAGTCAAGCGTGCAGCTGCCAAGATGCCACTTGCCACCAGTTTGGCCATATTTCAGAGCTGCAACATCACTGGAGTGCCCAAAAGCACAAGGTGTGCAATACTCAGAGACATGGCCAAGGTAAGAAAGGCTGAAAGACGACCACCACTGAACAAGACACACAAGCTGAAACGTCAAGACTGGGCCAAGAAATATCTCAAGACTGATTTTTCTAAGGTTTTATGGACTGATGAAATGAGAGTGAGTCTTGATGGGCCAGATGGATGGGCCCGTGGCTGGATTGGTAAAGGGCAGAGAGCTCCAGTCCGACTCAGACGCCAGCAAGGTGGAGGTGGAGTACTGGTTTGGGCTGGAATCATCAAAGATGAGCTTGTGGGGCCTTTTCGGGTTGAGGATGGAGTCAAGCTCAACTCCCAGTCCTACTGCCAGTTTCTGGAAGACACCTTCTTCAAGCAGTGGTACAGGAAGAAGTCTGCATCCTTCAAGAAAAACATGATTTTCATGCAGGACAATGCTCCATCACACGCGTCCAAGTACTCCACAGCGTGGCTGGCAAGAAAGGGTATAAAAGAAGAAAATCTAATGACATGGCCTCCTTGTTCACCTGATCTGAACCCCATTGAGAACCTGTGGTCCATCATCAAATGGGAGATTTACAAGGAGGGAAAACAGTACACCTCTCTGAACAGTGTCTGGGAGGCTGTGGTTGCTGCTGCACGCAATGTTGATGGTGAACAGATCAAAACACTGACAGAATCCATGGATGGCAGGCTTTTGAGTGTCCTTGCAAAGAAAGGTGGCTATATTGGTCACTGATTTGTTTTGGTTTTGTTTTTGAATGTCAGAAATGTATATTTGTGAATGTTGAGATGTTGTATTGGTTTCACTGGTAAAAATAAATAATTGAAATGGGTATATATTTGTTTTTTGTTAAGTTGCCTAATAATTATGCACAGTAATAGTCACCTGCACACACAGATATCCCCCTAAAATAGCTATTACTAAAAACAAACTAAAAACTACTTCCAAAACTATTCAGCTTTGATATTAATGAGTTTTTTGGGTTCATTGAGAACATGGTTGTTGTTCAATAATAAAATTAATCCTCAAAAATACAACTTGCCTAATAATTCTGCACTCCCTGTATATACAGATATAGCTATATATATAAATATATATTTAAAAATAACATTTTTCTCTTAAAGGGACACTGAACCCAATTTTTCTTTTGTGATTCAGATAGAGCATGCAATTTTAAGCAACTTTCTACAAATGATATTGCAGATATTGCATGTTTCAATGTATTTGAATGGAAAGGGCTCCAAAGTGTGTGTGTGTAAGTATATATATATATATATATATATATGAATATTATAGAGGTAGTATGGGATCACCTGAACAGAGAAATAAATAAAATCTAAAGGAGAACTCTGGGAAGTGCTGAAAGAAGCCTGGTATAATGCACCAGAAGATTACTTCAGAAAAGTTCAGGACATTATCCCCAAAAGACTTTAAGATGTGCTTAGTGCCAAGGAAGGTCACACTAAATACTGAATTTTGCCTGAAGAAGCCATTTTGTTCTGAAAATTGTGTTTTTATATATTTTGTGTACCTATTTCCTGTATTTTCTGTTTGTATCTTAATAAAGAGACCAAAAAATAAATATGGGTGGTCATTAAAACTTTGCTAAAACAACAAATCTAATGGTTGCGTAAGACTTTTGTACAGTACTGTATATTTTAAGATTTCTTAAATGATCCCTTATCAAGATCATGACCCCTTGTTCTTGTGTCACAAAGATTAGCTGCCTTGACTGGGATTTAAACCTATAACTCTCTCCAGAAACATCAGGTGTTTTGTCTCCTTAGTGGTCACATTGTAAGAGCAAACAGGGACAGCGTTTTGTATTAGGCAGTATAGGCAGCCTTTTTAGGGCGCACCAGCAGGGGGCACGCTTAAAGCGGTGCCGAGTTGCCGACTGCCTATGATAAAAAATTAAATACATTTTTATTTTTTTAAAATTTGATCTGCGCCTAACGCAACTAAACTTTTTACTACTATACTCTTCCAATCCTGATCTTGAGTGACACCTGTGTGTGACCTGTCCCACTCTGGGCTGGCCCGGCCGCCTGGCTATTATTGCTTATATTATAGCCTATGGGGAAATTCAGAACGAATTGTGCACCGTGGTCCGTGCACGCAGCGCGTGCATGTGGTGACCGTTTCAGAGGTGTGGTGACCGTCTCAGAGCTCAGTGGAGGACTGGAGGGGAAGAGGCGGAGCTCACTTACCTTGCACAGCCAGTGGCTGACTGTCTACCTTATGTCACTCACTCTGAGAGGGAGAAATCGTGTGGGATGAGCCTCTGACGTCTCCACGTGACTCAGGCTCACACACTGTCTGCACCATCTGAGCCACATGAGGTGACTGAGTGTGCCTGCTACCCGCAGGCGACCAGTGAAGTCAACAAGGAGTGAGGAGCAGGTAGGAATGGTGGCACTGGTGGGGGGTCTCCGTTTCTGAGGAAGGGTCCGGAGGCCGGAGCGGGCATTTCTAGGAATGTTGGGGTGGGCGTGGGGGAGGCTCGCCGTATTCAGCGAGGTCTGGCGGACCTGATCCGCAGTGTCGGATCAGGTCCGCCAGACTTTCATAACTAGAGGCCTAAGTGTAAACTTCAATATTTTATGTTATTTAGGCCATTTTTACATGTCTTAATACGACTTATACATGTAACCTAAAGGTAGTTTTATATCATTTTTATTACATTTGTATATATAGTACCATCATAAAGATATTACAGTATTGTAATCAGAAAGGTAACAGTTGCATTAGCAATTTAGAACACAAAACACAAGCCACATATTCAGGCAGAGAAGTTTGTCACCTAATTGTGAGGAAAAACTGGTTTTCTTTAATCATTTGATTTTAAAAAAAATATTAAAAAAAAAAAAAAGTCTGGATTTCAAAATAATTCTGGATTTTGGAATTCCAGATTTGGGGATTGTACCTGTAATGGTTTGTTACTTTTTTGTTGTTCACTTGTTTTTTTCTTGTTTTTTTTTCTTGTTAACAATGTTTTAATGACCATATGTTATAGGTGTGTTATCATTATAGTAAAAAATGAACTATTCTTTTTCTTTTTGTATGTGTCGAAGACAAAACACAACTGACAGCTTACTTAGTTTGCACCGTGATCAGCAAGCTGCCTTCAGCAATCGCATGTCTGCCTTCTCCAGTAAAATACTTCTACTTGATCTCAGAAAGAAACATTTCTGAAACGTACAATGTTCAAAAAAATAAAGGATTGCTAATTTGCAACCTAATCAGTGTTGTTTGCCATATTCTAGAAGATGGAAACACATTAGAGCAAATGACTGGTTATGCACTTTCTAGAAGGAGTAAAGAGCTACTTACTGCAGTTTGCCAAAGTTTGGAGACTATAATTGGTATAAACAATGGTCACAAAGAAGTTCTAAAAAGAGTGTTGGAAAACATTGAGGAACAGAGACCAAAGTGGATTGGAAGCCAGATGCAGAAATCCAGAACGCTGAGCATGAACTGGTAAGAATTTATTTTATGTTTTACGTAACTATAGATTTGACATAAAACGGTTAATAAAATGAAACCAAGGAGGATGTCAATGTTGGTTATGTGGCTTTCATTTAATTGTAAATTGCTATTCAGGGTACAATAAAAATTTCCATTGTGAATATGAAGGAGAAGCTATTAAATGTTTTTTTGTAGCTTTGAAAGTTGACGTAAAACCCATTTTTTTTTTTTTGCTTTTATGATTCAGATAGGGCATATGATTTTAAACAACTTTTTAATTTACTTTTATTATCCAATTGATATTTTTCCTCTTGATATCCTTTGTTGAAAATGACACCTTGGTAGACTCAGGAGCTACTGATAAGTGGCTGCATGTATATGCTTCATGTTATTTTGGCTTACCCAATGCATTCAGCTAGTTCCCAGTAGTGCATTGCTGCTTCTTCAACAGAGGATACCAAGAGAATGAAGCACATTAGACAACAGAAATAAATTGGAAAGTTGTTTGAAATTGTATTTCTTTTCCGAGTCATGAAAGAAAAATTGTGGGTTTCAAGTCTCATTAAGTTAATATTGATACTAGTAAGAAATCAATGCTTGTGTACTATTGATGAAGATATCTAAACCTCAAGACCACTTACAGGTGTAATAGACCCATCATTTGAAATAAAGAATAGAGGCTTCCTGTAAGCTTCAGGTGATTACTGTAAAAAATGGCATCAACCTGCATTATCTCTTAAAGTGCTGTTTACTCTAATGGGGAGGGGACATTAAAGGAGTCCTTGTCTCCCTCCCTTTTTTTGCTATAGAAACAACTCCCCAAGAAACCAGGTCATTTCTAGTTTTGGAGGATGTTGACTTTTATAGCGTCCATATATATTGTTCTTATTTAATTAGAGATGTATGAGATCCCTTATGTAAAAAAAGAACATTTGTTCTTTTAAATGGAAAGTCACACCGTTTTCTAATTTTCAGATATAACTGTAATGATGATCAGCTGCCCCAATTAAGCACCAATGTAGTGTCTGATAATGGGGAGGGGCCACTTTTAGACCCCCCCCCCCAGAAAACACAGTGGGGTATAAAATCCCAGTTTGTGGCCACCTAGCTAATGTATTTACTATATGGGGGCAGTGGCTCTTAACGATCCCTTATCCCTTAAAGACAGCATCTAACACACACAGAGCACTTTCCACTATTGCTTGAATATAGTTATATGTTTAACCCCCACAAAAAAGTTAAACAAATAGTTAAATCAGTCCTGACTTGGTAAGCCAATCACGAGGGACAAGCATGCGTAGCCACCAGTCACTGGCCATGCTAAGCTCTGCAGCTGAAGTTGATTTCCTCTCCAGAGCTTACTTAACTACATGTTCAACCCCTTTAGTGAGAGATTCTTCTATCGTGCTAGTGCCTTTTCTTCTTGTAGTTTTGTGTCCCTATAAGTAGGTTAATTATATCACTTCTCAAGCTTTTCTAGAGAAAACAGAGTCAACTTTTCCTTTATAATTTAAACCTTCCATTTACTTTATTAATTTCACTGTTCTCTCTTGAGCCATTAAAATTGTACAATGTCTTTTTAAAGTTGGACTGCCAAAAACTGCACTATATTTAAGATGAGATTATACCAGAGAATATGCAGTGACACCGTGCTTTCTTCCCTTGCTTCTATGTAAGTTTTATGTTACTATTAGATGGTTAATTTTTTCCAAGATGCATAATTTTACATCTCCATACCTCCCAACGTCTGCCAGATGATTTCCAGTATGTAGGTGGGTTAAAAGCTTTTGGGAAGTGGACCACTGTTAATTTGTGGATCTGTCTTTGTGGGAGGGATGGGGTTGCATGCAGTTTGGAAGAGATACAGATTGTCCATGGGCATCTGGTAGGTGTGTGGGTATGTCATCGATGTTGTTTGTGGGCTTGTCTGGGCAGGGCTCATCAGTTTCTTAAAACCAGGACACCAAGGGACTGAGGGCAGAACAGTGGGGCATTCCTCCTAACTTGTGACTATCCCTCAGGATGCAGGACAGTCGGGAGGTATGCTTCTCTGTTGTAAATGATTAGATCCGGGGCTAACTACAAGGGTCTTAGGGGTCTTAATTGAGACTGAGCCTTCAGCTATAGGTGAGCCCACCTGGCCATGCAATCCTTGCTTCACCTCCATCATGGCTGACCCCTCTGTGTACCCCCTGCAAAACAGAATACAATGTTTAAGGAAAGTGCATGGATAGGCCTTTACATTATAGTGGCAGGGTTTCCAAGATGGCTGCCACAGTGCTGCTGTACAGAAGAACCTGTCACCATATTTGTACAGAAAGGCTGTGCAATTGCATATCCCCTGGGGCAGATTAAAGGGCACAGATGACTTACAGTTACAGAGAAGCCGTTCTTCTTTTTTTCTCCATGGCTGCCAGCTAAGCTTCTGCTGAACGCAAGAAACCAGAAAGAACCATTCTGAAATATGGGGCCTTGTCAGCAGTTATGCCCCTGGTTTACATCATTCTTTTAAGTGATACAAATCCTCTTCTGCATTAATTATCTTACATAATTCAGTTTAGTATAAAAATAGAAGCACTGCTCTCTAACCCTTCATGACAGTCATAGATAAATATATTATAAAGAACTGTGGCCAAAACAGATCCTTGTGGCACCCCCACTTATCACTGGGGAAGTATTAGGGCCCAGTTTTCTTTTATATAGGTGGGAAGAGTCCATGAGCTAGTGACATATAGGATATACATTCCTACCAGAAGGGGGCAAAGTTTCCCAAACCTCAAATGCCTATAAATACACCTCCCACCTCACTCATACCTCAGTATTAAAATCTTTGCCTCCTTAGGAGGTGGTGAAGAATGATGTGCTTGATTTCTTCTGTGCGGATCAGGTCCGACAGACCTCGCTGAATACGGAGAGCAATACGCTCTCCGTATTCAGCATTGCACCAGCAGTTCACAAGAGCTGCTGGTGCAACGCCGCCCTCTGCAGACTCGCGGCCAATAGGCCGCCAGCAGGGGGTGTCAATCAACCCGATCGTACTCGATCGGGTTGATTTCCGGCGATGTCTGTCCACCTGCTCAGAGCGCCTGTGACCGCTGCTTCATAACTGCTGTTTCTGGCGAACCTGCAGGCTCGCCAGAAACACGGGGCATCAAGCTCCATTTGGAGCTTGATAAATATGCCCGAATATATCACAACTGGGGCATATGTCAATCATAAGAGTGGGAATTCACAGTCCTCAAGCTATGAAGGAAGTATCTTGGATACTTGTTTGGGTGGAATCCAGCTCCTGTCTAATTTCTGCGGTTCATATCCCAGGTATAGACAATTGGGAAGCGGATTACCTCAGTCGTCAGACTTTACATCCGGGAGAATGGTCTCTCCACCCAGATGTGTTTTCTCAAATTGTTCAGATGTGGGGGCTTCCAGAAATAGATCTGATGGCATCTCATCTAAACAAAAAACTTCCCAGGTACCTGTCCAGATCCAGGGATCCAAGGCGCAAGCGGTGGATGCATTGACACTTCCTTGGTGTTATCAACCTGCTTATATTTTCCCACCTCTAGTTCTTCTTCCAAGAGTGATCTCCAAAATCATCATGGAGCAATCGTTTGTGCTGCTGGTGGCCCCAGCATGGCCTCACAGGTTTTGGTATGCGGATCTTGTTCGGATGTCCAGTTGCCAACCTTGGCCACTTCCATTAAGGCCAGACCTATCTCAAGGTCCGTTTTTCCATCAGGATCTCAAATCATTCAATTTGAAGGTATGGAAATTGAACGCTTAGTGCTTAGTCATAGAGGTTTCTCTGACTCAGTGATTAATACTATGTTAAAGGCTCGTAAATTGAAAGATTTATTATCGAGTTTGGAAGACTTACATTTCATGGTGTTCTTCTCATAAATTCTCTTGGCATTCTTTTAGAATTCCTAGAATTTTACAGTTTCTTCAGGATGGTTTGGATAAAGGTTTGTCTGCAAGTTCCTTGAAAGGACAAATGTCTGCTCTTTCTGTTTTATTTCATAGAAAGATTGCTAAACTTCCTGATATTCATTGTTTTGTGCAGGCCTTGGTTCATATCAAGCCTGTCATTAAATCAATCTCTCCTCCTTGGAGTCTTAATTTGGTTTTGAAGGCTTTACAGGCTCCTCCGTGTGAGCCTATGCATTCTTTAGACATTAAACTACTTTCTTGGAAAAGGTTGTTTCTTTTGGCCATCTCTTCTGCTAGAAGAGTTTCTGAATTATCCGCTCTCTCTTGTGAATCACCTTTTCTGATTTTTCATCAGGATAAGGCAGTTTTGCGGACTTCATTTAAATTTCTACCTAAGGTTGTAAATTCTAACAACATTAGTAGAGAAATTGTTGTCTCTTCTTTGTGTCCTAATCCTAAGAATTATTTGGAAAGAGCTTTACATTCTTTGGATGTGGTGAGAGCTTTGAAATATTATGTTGAAGCTACTAAAGATTTCAGGAAGACTTCTAGTCTATTTGTTATCTTTTCTGGTTCCAGGAAAGGTCAGAAGGCTTTCTGCTGTTTCCTTGGCTTTGTGGTTAAAACTTTTGATTCATCAAGCCTATTTGGAGTCGGTTAAAGCCCCGCCTCAGAGACTTACAGCTCATTCTACTAGATCAGTTTCCACTTCCTGGGCTTTTAAGAATGAAGCTTCAGTTTTTCAGATTTGCAAAGCTGATACTTGGTCTTCTTTGCATACATTTACTAAATTCTACCATTTTGATGTATTTGCTTCTTCGGAAGCAGTTTTTGGTAGAAAAGTTCTTCAGGCAGCGGTTTCATTTTGATTCTTCTGCTGTTGATTTAAGTTTTTTCCTCACATTTATGAGAATTAACTTATATTTTGGGTTGTGGATTATTTTTTTCAGCTGAAAATGGCTGTTTTTATTTGTATCCCTCCCTCTCTAGTGACTCTTGCGTGGAGTTCCACATCTGGGGTATTGCTATCCCATACGTCACTAGCTCATGGACTCTTGCCAATTACATAAAAGAAAACATAATTTATGTAAGAACTTACCTGATAAATTCATTTCTTTCATATTGGCAAGAGTCCATGAGGCCCACCCCCTTTTTTATGGTGGTTATGATTTTTTTGTATAAAGCACAATTATTTCCAAATTCCTTTGTCGATGCTTTTTACTCCTTTCTTTATCACCCCACTTTTCGTTAAACTGAATTGTGGGTGTGGTGAGGGGTGTATTTATAGGCATTTTGAGGTTTGGGAAATTTTGCCCCTCCTGGTAGGATTGTATATCGCATACGTCACTAGCTCATGGACTCTTGCCAATATGAAAGAAATTAATTTATCAGGTAAGTTCTTACATAAATTATGTTTTTTTGGAGCTAGTAATTTATTTATAAATTAGGATGCAAAGTATTATATTAGTCTCATGGACTGTTGATAATCACATTTTATGCAGCTATAATAGAAGTATCCATTAGGCTTTATTTAGGTACATTTTGTTTTTTTGTATATACAATTAAAATTCTTACCTGCTTTTTACAGTGATAGGTGTATTAGAAATCCACTACAGCTTTGCATGTCGTGCATATGATGATGCTATTTATGTCATAGGTTGCAGTGTTATCATTTTGTGCCATTTTTTTTGGCTCCAAAAATTTCCCACCAAAATTGACATTATAAGCTCCGCCCCCAGCTCATTCAGTGTTCTCAGAAATCATTTAGAGAGCTTTCATGCAGCATTTTATGAATCCGTTTTCTTTTTTTTTTATAAATTTTCCCTCTCTTTCCCATTCTCTCAAGCCTGTTATATATATATTATATATATTATATTATATATATCATACTGTATATAGGAGCATGTATATAAATTTGCAGAATTAATTTATTTTTTTCAAATGTAGTTTTTTTGCAATTATGTCTCAAACTGAACCTGCCTCTGATGTTACCATAGGATTTGAGCTGCCTGAAAACGTATTTACCAAAGCTAAGTATGTTTGTTGTAATAAAGTTGATCTAAACTATTCATCTCAACTATGTGGCTCTTGTTTTGACAAATTGTTAAATATATCTATGAGTACAAATACACCCACTGTTATTCCATTTCAGTCTAATGTACATAGCATTACTGTAGAAATGTAAGATTTTATTGCTGCAGCTATAGAGAAGGCAATGACTGCTATTTTGCCTTCAAATAAATGTAAAAAAGTTTTTGCAACATTTTCCTAAACTTAGTGAATTAAGTTCTGACCTTCAGCATACTGATGTATCCTCTCTACTGATGGGATCTCCTCTAATTCAGAGGATGCCACGTCAGAGATTGATATAGAAAAATCTTCTTTTTTATTTAAGTTAGAATATATTCGTTCTCTCTTAAAGGAAGTTTTGTTTACTTTGGGTATTGAGGAGTCTAAAACTCCTGATGATAAAGCTAGTAATTGTATATATTCTGTATTTTAGACTACTGTTATTGCTCCTGAAGTATTTCCTATTCCTGACGCTATCTCTAATCTGATTGCTAAAGAATGGTCTAAGCCTGGTACCTCTTTTAACCCTTCTTCTAGGTTTAAGACATTGTGTCCTTTACCTGTAGCCAAGGATCCTTTAGATAGGAAGCTTGAATCTTATCTAAGAAGGGCATATTTACATATTGGCTATATTCTTAGACCTGTTATATCTATGGCTGATGTTGCTGCTGCTTCTACTTTTTGGTTGGACAGTTTAGCACAACAGTTGTCTTCAGATTCTGAATTATCTAACATTGTTTTACTTCAACATGCAAATCGTTTTATTTGTGATGCTATATTTGATGTTAGGAAGATATGTCAAATCCATGTCTTTAGCCATTCTAACTAGACGTGCTTTATGGCTTAAATCTTAAAATGCTGACATGGTGTATAAAACTAGATTATTATCTCTCTCTTTTCAAGATAAAAATCTTTTTGGTTCACAATTGGATTCTATTATCTCCACTGTTACTGGGGGTAAGGGAGTTTTTCTGCCCCAAGACAAGAAATCTAAGGGTAAATTTAAAGCTTGAATCCATACACGAGAAAGGAGGTTGTCATGAACCAAGCCTCCAGACTAAAAAGAAAAAGAAAAGCTCTGGGAGGCATTCCGCTCGAATGGGCTGTGCAGGGATTTGAACCTGTGGCTCTGTGGTTACTATTCCTGGTTTGCTTGCATGTTGAGCCACAGACAGTTCTAGCAATAGCATGGAACTTAAAAGATCTGATAAATAACTATTTGCCTTACTTGTAATTACACCTGTGCAACACACAGGTGTTCTCAATTTTGGATTTTCTCAGAACCAATCCTGTGCAAATCCTCCCTATTTAAGGCTGGCTGTTAGACTGCATGTTGTCTTCACATTGGATCTGTTTTGTCAAGTCAGAACCTGTTTCCTGTACTTCTGTACTTATTTGGAGAAAGACTTCACCTTTGCACCTGTTTACAAGTTATTACCAGGAGAAAGACTTTACCTTTAAACCTGTTTACAAGTTTGTTCCCTGCCTTGTGCAAATCCTGCACTTCAGCTATTACCAGGAGAAAGACTTTACCTTTAAACCTGTTACCTGTTTACAAGTTTGTTTCCTGCCTTGTGCAATTACTGCACTTCAGCTATTACCAGGAGAAAGACTTTACCTTTAAACCTGTTACCTGTTTACAAGTTTGTTCCCTGCCTTGTGCAAATCCTGCACTTAAGTTTTTACCAGCAGGAAGACTTTACATTTAAACCTGCTACCTGTTTACAAGTTTGTTCCCTGCCTTGTGCAAATCCTGCACTTCAGCTATTACCAGGAGAAAGACTTTACCTTTAAACCTGTTACCTGTTTACAAGTTTGTTTCCTGCCTTGTGCAATTCCTGCATTTCAGCTATTACCAGGAGAAAGACTTTACCTTTAAACCTGTTACCTGTTTACAAGTTTGTTCCCTGCCTTGTGCAAATCCTGCACTTCATCTATTACCAGCAGGAAGACTTTACCTTTAAACCTACTACCTGTTTACAAGTTGTTTCCTGCCTTGTGCAAATCTTGCATTTCAGTTATTACCAGGAGAAAGACTTTCCTTTTTGAATCTGCATCTCTGCATACTTTGTTTATTTCCACTCCTGCCGTATATGGGCTTAACATACCTGAGTAGCACATGTAAATATACCCTGCAAGTATTTGCTTAATCAATTTTGTTATATTAATAAATCTGATAAATTTTCAATCTATATGGCTTCTACAAATCTTCCTTTAAAGCAACTGTTCCAGACAATGAGGCTCTCACAAGATATCCTGAGACAGAACATGACAGAGGTAGAGTCTGATCGAATAAAAATGAACTTTTATTGTGCAGTTTAAAACAGGGAATGCACACAGAATTGGCGCAGCACCAACTGGCTTACGCGTTTCGGCTGTTAGCCATAATCATAGTCATGGCTATGATTATGGCTAACAGCTGAAACGCGTAAGCCAGTTGGTGCTGCGCCAGTTCTTTTTGCTCCTGTTTGTGTGTGTATTCCCTGTTTCAAACTGCACAAAAAAAGCTAATTTTTATTCGATCAGACTCTACCTCCTTTCTCATGTATGGATTCAAGTTACCAGACAAATAGTCGGATCATTCGTCATCCCTTCTTGGAGAGTCCGGGTAATTGTTCTCTTCCTGCAGGTCTCCTTCTGTCTTCCTAAACGTTAAGTCAGCAAATGGCGACTGTACCAAGGTATACATATTTTGAATACCGCCAAAGACGTCGCAGACAGAGGTAAAGCAAAGACAGTCTCCTGTGCACCACCCTTACCTGTTTGTGAGTCACCTTTACCCAGGTCCCTTCTGTTTGGATTGGTATTTACCGTTTTTATCTTTGAATAAACTGGGACTTTTTATATGCAACTTTACCTGGTCTGCAGTGCCTGTCATTTCTTTTCTCATTAATCACTGGTGTTGTGATTCAGCACTCCCCGGCTACGGCACTCCTAGGGCAGCACAAGCGGCCTTACGGCCCCATAGCACACTTCCGGTTGGACGGATTAAGGAAGCACTCGTGTTGGAACAGTAGGATTCTACATCTTTCTTTCAAGAGGTAAAGCATACTATTGACTGTTGGCCATTTGCTCCCTGTTTTCTGCTGAGGGTAAAGTGGATAGAGCATAGCTCCAGGGTATAAAGCGTTTAACATATGTTTATTGGATGTGACATGAGAAGCTGCTGTATACATGAGACCCTTACCTGGTGAATTTAGTTTGTTAAAACATTTACTTCGACTCAGGCAGAACTTTCTTGATATTGCTTTAAATTTAAAGCTCCCAATCGTTTTTGTTCCTTTCATCAGAATAGAGAACAGAAAACCACTCCTTCCCCTAAGGCCTCCGGCTCTAATTGGAGACCATCTACGAATTGGAATAAATCCAAGCCTTATAAGAAACCAAATCCTGCTCCTAAACCTACATGAAGGTGTGGCCCTCAAGCCAGTTCTTCTGATAGTGGGCAGACTAAAGCTATTTCAAAGATTTTGGACAGACTCTGTCCAAAATCAGTGGATTCAGAATATAAGTTCTCAGGGGTGTCAAATAGGATTAAGAAAAAGACCTCCTTTGGGAAGATTCTTTCTTACCCATGTAACAAAAAACCCAGTTAAAGCTCAAGTCTTTCTGAAATGTGTTTTAGATCTAGAACTTTCAGGGGTAATTATCCCGGTTCCACAGCAGGAACAAGGATTGTTTTTTTTTATTCAAATCTATTATTTGTACCAAAGAAGAAAAATTCTTTCATACCAATTTTGGATCTGAAAACTTTAAATCGTTTTGTAAGAGTCCCAATTTTCAAGATGGTGACTATAAGGACTATTCTGTCTTTTGTTCAGCAAGGTCACTTCATGTCCACAATATACTTACAGGACTTTTACCTTCACAATTCGATTAATCCAGTTCACTATTGTTTTCTGAGATTCTCTTTTCTAAACAAGCATTACCAATTTGTCGCTCTTCCTTTTAGCCTTGCAACAGCACCAAGAATATTCTTAATAGTTTTAGGTGCCCTTCTATATTGAATCTCACACAAAACAATTTCTGTTATTTCTTCAAAGATATGTTTGGAGGATCAATTTACCAAAGAGTTTCTTGATTTCTCAGACAAAGGTCACCTTTTTAGGTTTCCAGATAGATTCAATGTCCATGACTCTATTTCTTACAGAACAGAGACGTTTGAGATTTGTTTCAGCTTGTCTAAACCTTCAGTCTCTTATCTTTGCCTTCAGTGGCTATGTACATGGACGTTTTAGCTCTCATGATTGCAGCATCGGACGCAATCCTTTTTGCTTGTTTTCATATGAGACCTCTACAGCTTTGCATGTTGCACCAATGGTGCAGGGATTATACTCAGATATCACAACTGATATACTTAAATCCCAACACTCAATTTTCTCTGACTTGGTGGTTAAACCATCACCTTATTGTTCAATGGGCCTCCTTATTGTTCGTCCTACCTGGACTGTGATCACAACAGATGCAAGTCTCACAGGTTGGGGAGCTGCCTGGGGGTCTCTGACAGCACAAGGAGTTTGAAATCCTCGAGAGGCCAGGTTACCAATCAATATTAGAACTCTGTGCTATTTTCAGAGCTCTTCAGGCTTGGCCTCTATTAAAGAGAGAACCGTATATTCGATTTCAAACAGACAATGTCACAACAGTGGCATATGCCAATCATCAAGGGGGGGATTCACAGTCCCCTAGCAATGAAAGAAGTGTCTCTAATACTTTCTTGGGCTGAATCCAACTCTTGTCTAATCACTGCGATTTATATACCAGGTGTAGACAATTTGGAAGCAGATTATTTTAGCCGTACATCCGGGGAGTGGTCTCTCCATCCAGATGTGTTCTATCAGATTGTGCAGATGTGGGGTCTTCCAGACATAGATCTGATGGTCTCTCGTCTAAACAAGAAACTTCCCAGATACCTCTCCAGGTCCAGGGATCCTCAGGCGGAATTGATGAATGCTCTAGCAGTTCCATTGTTTTACCAACCTGCTTACATTTCTTCACCTCTGGGAGTGATCTCAAAGATCATAATGGAACAATCGTATGTGTTTCTGATAGCACCAGCAAGGCGTCACAGGTTCTGGTATGCGGACCTTGTCCAAATGTCCAGTTTCCAACCTTGGTCACTTTCTCTAAGACCAGACCTTCTGTCTCAAGGCTTGTTATTCCATCTGGATCTCAAATCTCTAAATTTGAAGGCATGGAAATTGAATGCTTAGTCCTTAGTCATAGAGGTTTCTCTGACTCTGTGATTAACACTATTATACAGGCTCGTAAGCCTGTTTCAAGGAAACTATATCACAAGGTTTGGAAAACCTATATTTAATGGTGTTCCACTCATGATGAATCTTGGCATTCTTTTAGAATTCCTAGGATTCTACAGTTTCTTCAGGATGGTTTGGATAAAGGGTTGTCTGCCAATACTTTGAAAGGACTAATCTCTGCCCTTTCTGTTTTATTTCACAGATAGATTGATAATCTTCCTGATGTTCACTGTTTCGTACAGGCTTTAACTCGTATCAAACCTGTTATTAAATCTATCTCTCCTCCTTGGAGTCTAAATTTAGTATTAAATACTTTGTAGGCTCCTCCTTTTGAGCCTATCTCTCCTGCGAGTCTCCTTATCTGATTTTCCATCAAGATAAAGCTGTTTTGCGGACGTCGTTTACATTTTTGCCTAAAGTTGTGAATTCTAACAACATCAATAGGGAAATTATTGTTCCTTCCTTGTGTTCTTATTCTAAGAATACTCTTGAAAGGTCTTTACATTCTTTGGATGAAGTAAGAGCTTTGAAATATTATGTTGAGGCTACTAAAGATTTCAGAAAGACTTCTAGTCTATTTGTTATTTTTTCTGGTTCCAGAAAAGGTCAGAAAGCCTCTGCCATTTCTTTGGCATCTTGGTTGAAACTTTTGATTCGCAAAGCATATTTGGAGGTGGGGCAGCCTCAGCCTCAGAGAATTACAGCTCATTCTACAAGATCAGTTGCCACATCTTGGGCTTTCAAGAATGAAGCTTAAGTTGATAAAATCTGCAAAGCAGCCACTTGGTCGTCTTTGCATACATTTACTAAATTTTACCATGTTTATGTTTTTGCTTCTTCGGAAGTGGCTTTTGGCAGAAAGGTTCTTCAGTCAGCTGTCTCGGTTTGATTCTAGTGCCTATGATTAAAGTTTTTTGAATTTTTAAGGAAACATAATTATTTTTTTGGATTTAATTTCTCAGCAGAAATTGCTGTTTTTATTTATCCCTCCCTCTCTAGTGACTCGTGGACTTCCACATCTTGCGTATTATATTCCATACGTCACTAGCTCATGGACTCCTATATAAAAGAAAACATATTTTATGTAAGATCTTACCTGATAAATTCATGTCTTTCATGGTGGCAAGAGTCCATGAGACCCACCCAATATTTGGGGGTTATGATTTTTTTTTTATATAAAGCACTTTATTTATCCTGTTCATCTTTTTTATGCTTTTACTCCTTTTACACCTCATTAACTTGGCTCTATGTTAATCTGAGGTATGAGTGAGGTGGGAGGTGTATTTATAGGCATTTGAGGTTTGGGAAACTTTGCCCCCTCCTGGTCAGAATGTATATTCCATAGGTCACTAGCTCATGGACTCTTGCCACCATGAAATAAATGAATTTATCTGGTGAGTTCTTACATAAATTATGTTTTTTTAATATCTTTAATACATTTCGACAGGTATATTTATAAAGAATAATGCAATGATACCTGTAGTTTATACATAAATGCATATGCTGATATTATTTCCCTCATTATATATATATATATATATATATATATATATATATACTGTATTATATTTAAGTCAACTTTTTGAACAGACAATAGTCAATTTTAGACAATACAGGGAGTGCAGAATTATTAGGCAAATGAGTATTTTGACCACATCATCCTCTTTATGCATGTTGTCTTACTCCAAGCTGTATAGGCTCAAAAGCCTACTACCAATTAAGCATATTAGGTGATGTGCATCTCTGTAATGAGAAGGGGTGTGGTCTAATGACATCAACACCCTATATCAGGTGTGCATAATTATTAGGCAACTTCATTTCCTTTGGCAAAATGGGTCAAAAGAAGGACTTGACAGGCTCAGAAAAGTCAAAAATAGTGAGATATCTTGCAGAGGGATGCAGCACTCTTAAAATTGCAAAGCTTCTGAAGCGTGATCATCGAACAATCAAGCGTTTCATTCAAAATAGTCAACAGGGTCGCAAGAAGCGTGTGGAAAAACCAAGGCGCAAAATAACTGCCCATGAACTGAGAAAAGTCAAGCGTGCAGCTGCCAAGATGCCACTTGCCACCAGTTTGGCCATATTTCAGAGCTGCAACATCACTGGAGTGCCCAAAAGCACAAGGTGTGCAATACACAAGCTGAAACGTCAAGACTGGGCCAAGAAATATCTCAAGACTGATTTTTCTAAGGTTTTATGGACTGATGAAATGAGAGTGAGTCTTGATGGGCCAGATGGATGGGCCCGTGGCTGGATTGGTAAAGGGCAGAGAGCTCCAGTCCGACTCAGACGCCAGCAAGGTGGAGGTGGAGTACTGGTTTGGGCTGGCATCATCAAAGATGAGCTTGTGGGGCCTTTTCGGGTTGAGGATGGAGTCAAGCTCAACTCCCAGTCCTACTGCCAGTTTCTGGAAGACACCTTCTTCAAGCAGTGGTACAGGAAGAAGTCTGCATCCTTCAAGAAAAACATGATTTTCATGCAGGACAATGCTCCATCACACGCGTCCAAGTACTCCACAGCATGGCTGGCAAGAAAGGGTATAAAAGAAGGAAATCTAATGACATGGCCTCCTTGTTCACCTGATCTGAACCCCATTGAGAACCTGTGGTCCATCATCAAATGTGAGATTTACAAGGAGGGAAAACAGTACACTCTCTGAACAGTGTCTGGGAGGCTGTGGTTGCTGCTGCACGCAATGTTGATGGTGAACAGATCAAAACACTGACAGAATCCATGGATGGCAGGCTTTTGAGTGTCCTTGCAAAGAAAGGTGGCTATATTGGTCACTGATTTGTTTTTGTTTTGTTTTTGAATGTCAGAAAATGTATATTTGTGAATGTTGAGATGTTATATTGGTTTCACTGGTAAAAATAAATAATTGAAATGGGTATATATTTGTTTTTTGTTAAGTTGCCTAATAATTATGCACAGTAATAGTCACCTGCACACACAGATATCCCCCTAAAATAGCTATAACTAAAAACAAACTAAAAACTACTTCCAAAACTATTCAGCTTTGATATTAATGAGTTTTTTGGGTTCATTGAGAACATGGTTGTTGTTCAATAATAAAATTAATCCTCAAAAATACAACTTGCCTAATAATTCTGCACTCCCTGTAATTAAGAGGTATGCTATTTGGGTATGCTTTTCCACAAAGGATACAAATAGGTAAATTGGATAATAGAAGCCTCTTAAAATTGTACACTTTATCGGAAAGTGAGAAAACTTCACAAATATTTTTAAAAACTCATATTTAAATAGTTTTTCTAATGTATCTATGAATATGGTAGCATTTTAAAGCAAATTTTCTCAGGATCTCCTAAAAGGCCTAGTTAATGAAAACATTCATGGTGGTCAATTGAGTTTTTTGTTTTTTTTTAAGTAGGCTTTGCAAATTTTATTTATTAAGTTTTAAAGGGATTTTCTTTTTTTACATGTAAGACTTTCCACACTTCATAATTACAGCATATTTTTAATGCATACTAATATGTATAGTTTTAGGTAAAATATTTACTCTGAAATGATGACCTTTAAAATATAGTTTGATTTCCTTCAAGTTGTCAAGCTTTGAAGTAACTTTGGCTTGTATGAAAATCCTGAGGTAAAGAAAATTAACAATGTGGCAGCTGTGCGATATGCCTGTCTTGTATACTACCTGAAGACATTACTATTCATTAAAATAACCTTCGCTTCAAAGTAACACCCGGGCTGTAAACAGTCAGCTTATATTGTAAAGAACATGCAGCCCAAAAAAGTAAAGAAACATCCGTCTTTGCAAAGTAATTTGTGTCGGTGAAGATTATTGTTTTTATCATAGTGACCCTGACTTGGCTGGCTGGGTGCATATACAGATTAAGATAAATGCAGTTATTCCTTGGTTGAGGTCTGCCTCTTTCAGGGCACATTCTCCCTAATGACATGATTGATAGGCTGTCCCAAATTCAGAGAGGACCTCATTTATCATAGTACTGACTGAATCCAATCATCTGCTTCACCTGCAAAGTGATGGACAGGAAAGGATACAATTCGGGTGATACACTCCTTTGTCTGAGAGCCCTCAACTTTTTCAATGTCAACCTAACAAAAAAAAAAATATTAGTAAGAATAATAATAAAAGAAACGTGATTTCTACCTGCCATGAAGAGAACAGTTGTACATTATTTGACACTTAAGTCTGTGATAAATCTTCTGTGTGTACAATCGTTAATTATATACCCACATAACATAATGACACAGTAGCAGTTTCTAAATCTCAAACAGCAAGATTACAGCTTGTAATATTTTAAGCTGTTGGCTCTCTTGGATACTTTAAAAGTATACAGTACCACCAAGTACATTCGCCTAGTGGCAGCTGCATGTCCTTCCAGGGAGCCTAGAGGTGAACAATAGATATAACCTTAGAGTCTAAACTAATTATGTCATTTTATAGATAATACCACAGAAAGAAAACAGTTACAGGGCAGTTTATTTTATAGTTAAAGTGAAATGTTCCATATATATATATATATATATATATATATATATATATATACATATATATATATATATATATATATATATATATATATATATATATATATTGATTGGAGTAGCCGTGTTAGTCCTTAGATTTAGATATCAAAATAAGAGTATTGCATTGAGCAATGATACTTTTTTTATTGGACTAACTATACATTTATAAGTTGACAAGCTTTCGGAAGAGTTCCTTCCTTTATCAAGTCTAAAGCAATAATGACCTATTCAATGGAATTTACAGATTATATCTTAAAACACAGAATAGCTAAGAAGACAGAAAGTTCAAATGATGACACAAACTATAAACATATTTTGCAAAGTTATAAAATCTTTTGTGTTCTGATTTTTTAAATAAAACACAAATTTTCATATACATTTATTTTATTTTTTAAACCTGTGTTGACCTTTTTTTTTCCAGCTCATTTTGTATAAACAAAGTGTAAATGAATTGTGGCAAATAGAAGGAAATGCTATTTAATTTAACTTGTGAGGACTGTTATGGCAACCCTTTTAACAAATTGTCTTTTCCCCTAATACTAGAAAGGTATTCTTAAATGTACAATGAGAGAGAAGTGGAGAAATATTCTATTATTCTAATGGCAGAAATACAAATTATTACCTGGTGGGTAGTTTCTACATATTGTCTCTACTGAATATTTTTCTTTTCAGTAGATAACAGTAATTTTGCCAGCAGTAACAATATATAGACATTTTCTGCTCTGAGAAAAACATAAATGAGCAAAGGGAGATGATAAATGTGTCCGTGTAAAGTGATGCTTGATCTGTAAAATCACACTGGCGTTTTATTTTTAGTAAACCTCCTGTGGGTATCATAGTATAAAATGATTCTAAACTGGTTATTAAACATTGTTTTATTGGAAATACAAAATGAGGTAACCTTTGTTTGTTTTTTTCTCCCAGTGACTTTGCAAATCAAGGAGAGAGTTCAGTTTCACAAAACCAAGACACCGGTCCTGAACTGACTGAGCAGAAAATAAACATAATGGTCCTGGATATCTGCCACAAACCAGGTGGCAACGAGTACCTGAGGCAAATTTATCACATCATCCAGCTCAATGAGGTAGGGAAGCTGGCTTTTGCCGAGCAATTAGGTGTGTACTGGGTTGAGGCAGCGTACGCTGGCAGCAAAGCGTTAGTCAAGGGGGTGGTAATACTTCTTAAAATCAATAGCAGGTTCAGCATTGAGCTATTATACAATCCAATGCTTTTGCTCTGTATTTGACTAATAAATTTTATGTTGCAAAAAAAAGTGGTATACTTTATTTACCACATAGTCCAACAGTAGTTTGCAAATAAGGAACTGATATGGCTAATCGTAATTTAAAATACTTAAAATGGGCAAATAAAGCAATTTTGAAATGGAATAATTTGCAAATAAAATACATTTATAGTATTATTTTTACACAATTTCCAGTAATTCTACACTTAAATGTAGGATATAATGCAGTTTACAGAAATGTCAAGTTTTAATGTAAAAGGAAAATAATTTTTTCTAGAAATGTAGTCTAAAATTTTGGAGATCAAATTTGCATAAAGCAAAAGAAAATAACTAATGCCCTGTTTTTTACCCAGTATGAACTGGGGTAGAAATTGTCAATCTTTATTTTTTCTCATATAATTAATTAAGTCACAGAATGCACGTTGAAGAACAAATATTTAAAATTAAAAAAAATTGTTGACGTTTTCTAGTATAGCTATAATGCCGTTCACAGCCTAAATTGCATTAACTACTAAACGCTTAAAATGTAATTGTTCTATCAGCTAATGAACCTTAGTAGGAATTACACAACAGATAGTGATGTATTTGTTTCCGTTTAACCCCTTGCTGAGCAGTTTCACAACCTTGTGATAGACATACTTACTTTAGTTGCAGTCATTGCATTTACACATCATATTATTTTCTGTTAGGTACCCACTCAAATCATCTCATTTTTTTTTTTCAACAGACCAAACATTTTTAGATGATACCATTAGTTTACAGAAGTACTATATTATGGAAACCACAACATTTGAAAATTACATTTTTTTATAGTGTACATAGTAAATAGCAACATAGTAATCATTTGCACGTGACAAAAGAAAAAATAGCATACATACTGTACATAATACAATAATTTGCTGATCTATAGGAGAAAATTTATTGTTGTAAATATAGTAGAGGTACAAATCCCCGAAATCCGGAATTCCAAAATCCAAATTTATTCTGAAATCCAAACTTTTTTAATTAAAGGGACAGTCTAGTCAAAATTAAACTTTCATGATTCAGATAGGGCATTCAAATTTAAACAACTTTCCAAATTACTTTTATTATCAAACTTGCTTTGTTCTCTTGGTATTCTTTGTTGAAAGCTAAATGAAAGAAAAAAATAGAAAGTAAAAGGAAGAAAGGGGGAGGGACAGGAGGGGAATGCTTCCAGGCCAGTCCCTAAATAGTTTGAAAGCACCATACCTCCGGCTGTTAAGTTGCTTGCAGATACGAACGTGTAGTCCTGATATTGTGGGGTAGAATATTATGGATCCAGGAGGTCATTTTAACAGCCATACATGTAGTGTGGGGATGTGATTGGACTTCCAATGTTTAGCTTTAAGAAAGCGAGCGCTATTAAAGTTGATTTGTTAAAGAGTTACTCTAATTTTACAGGGAAACTCTGGTTTCTATTTTAAAAGAGCTATTAATGGGGTCAGAGTAAAGGTTTCTCCTAGAAATTGTCATAAAATTTATCTCCCAAGAAAGGTAAGAAATTAATATAAAATAAAGTCAGGAAAAAATCTACAACTATAAAAGGGGGCACTACCAAACAAGGAGATCAAAAATAAAACAGGGTACAAATAAGGCTATGGCATCAGAAAGAATACACCACAATAAGTCCAAAAGTATCCAAATAGGTAATCAATGTGTCACTCTCTGTTACATCAGCTTGCAAATAGTAGAGGTTCTTTGGAGAGGAAACAAACAAACAGAGGCGCATACTACGGCAATATCACCAGGGTAAGGAGAGGTGAAAGAAGAAATAATACCACTCACTTGGAGTAAAGCACGCGATTGTGCGTACAAGGCAGGCCGAGACTCGTCTGACTCCAGCAACAGCTGTATCACGCTTCCAAACACCACACTGAGTTAATGAGCTGGCTCCTCTCTTCTACAAAAAGGGTAACAATCAATCAAACAACTCGTTACAATAATTGTTGTGTGTCTATATTATAACAAGTTGTTTGATTGTTACCCTTTTTGTAGAAGAGAGGCGTCTATGTACATACCCACCTCTCCTATTGGAGCATTTGCCTATAAAAAGTCTCAGCGGTAAATTGTAATAGTACAGCCTGATGAAACGGCTTTGATCTCTGAGAAACATGTTGCTGTGTTTTATTCAATAAATCATTTTTAGCCTTACCCCTGTTGTGTGATACATTGAGTGATCTTGGTATACATTTCTGTTTTGAGGGGCTAATAAGGGCCTATTAAAGTTTCCCAAAACCACCGATATAGAACAAATGTTGTGAGGCATTTTTCTTATTATCACCTGATGGCTGGATGGACACAGTGTGACTGATTTAAAAGAGAACAATTGCTGCTTTCAGAAAGTGGTCTCATGTTTCCAATGTATTGCGGGAGCAACATAAGAGGATATTCAGTGCCCTGATATTGTTCTATGCCTATGTCCCTGTCAGATGATCACTGTTAATATGGTCACCTGGGCATATGGTCCCTTCTTTAAAGTCCCCTAGTAGTTGGGTGAATGCAATTTCTTTTACTTGCCACTGGCCTTCTTACAGTTAATACATTAAGTAGGTTATTGCTCTTTTTATGGCTGTTTTTATCACCTACTGAAAAGGAGAGTCTGAGAACCCTTTTTGAAAAGAGAGGTCTCCAAAGTGAACTTTCATGTCCCTTTAAGTTATTAGAGAGATTAAAAGGTTCCCTTTGTCAATTTTAGAGACAGTCCTGAATTTGGGCATTCTGTCTGTAATGTTTTTTTTTTTGTTAGTATCAATCCTGTATTGGGTTAGTATGTTTCTAATTTTTTAAAGGGGTAAGCTATGTTGTCCCAGATTATCCTGAATTTGCGTGAGTGGGTTTTTCTGCCCCCTGACCCAGTCTGTAAATGACAAGAACCAACTTCACTTTCCACCAAATCAGCTGCAGCTACTACTCCAAACCAGCAGGAGTTGTTTTTATGTATCACGGTTTACATTTCCAGTAACAGCAGGAAGTGGTAGTTAACTTGTTTGCCTTGTGGAGATTGGCTAGCACGAAGCTGGTGGAGAAGAGTAGAATGTGTTTTTTCCACTTTTTACTGGGAACCGCTACTTGCTTTTACTGACCAGCAGAGTGACAGAGCTGGGTCAATTCTTAGTGGCTGCAGAGTGAGGCATGATAGTTCTTTTGCTCTGCATAGTGGTGATCAATTCCTTTCTGCTGCTGCTAAACAGGGATCGTCTCTGTTAGTTACAGTGTCTGCATAACTGGGGTAGTTCTATACTTATATACTATAGCAGTGCATAGGGGTGATCAGTGGCTCTATGCTGCTGCTACTCAGGAACCATCTGTGCCAAGCACAATGTGTGCAGATCATCTGTGCCAGATACCATATGTGCAGAGCTGGGGTAGCTCTATACTAATATGTGATAGCAAGGTTTTACAAATTGCATAGCCATAGTTCATAATATTGGGTTCCTGGCTACTAACTTTGGGCCAGAGTTGAAAGTAAAACTTTTGCGCATGAATATATATATATATATATATATATATATATATATATAATAAATAGAAAAATAGAGTCAGCACTATACCCATAGGTATTTTTACAAAATGTGTGCCCATCACCTATATATATATATATATATATGTGTGTGTGTGTACAAATAAAAAGTATTTTTTTTTCTATGTGAATAACAGTGTAATATAAAATATGCATAACACGCTTTGGGTTGTGTGATTTAGGTCTAATGCAGTGTCAGGTTAGCTCACATGAAGAATTAGTTATCTTAAGGCACGTTATGTCAATATTAAATATAAAATATTGTAAAAAAATATTAATAAGCCCTGGAAACCCAGAAGTCGGGAGGGTGAAGAGGTGCTTAAGTTTGCTGGATGGAGGGGTTGATGTTCAAATTCTTTGATCTCCACTTCCTTTAATTGGAAATTAAACACTTTAGGATGGTTATATTAAATGATACATTGTATATATAAAAAAAACTCTACAATATACTTTTTATTATTTATTTTTTCCCGTTTTCCTGTAATTCCGTTCTGAAATTGTGAGGATTTCCGTTCCTGCTAGAAATTGAAGTGCACATTCTAGTGACCTATTTATAAATGTCCCTAATTGGCTCCAGCAAGTTACAACATGGCAGCTCCCATTGCTTATTAGACATTAAAACTTTACACTTATTTTGTCACTATTTAAACAGCTAATGAAACTTTAAAAAATACATCTACATGTTATTCTTAGACTAATCTTTTCTTTGAATGCATCATTCTATCTAGCATTTATTGATAATCTATATTCTAATACGATACACACATTCAGCTGTGGGCATGTGTGATGTTTACGGGTGCATAGGCATATGGTCTTTAGCTCCATGCACAATAGAAGCGTTCACTGGTTCATAAAAACCCTTTAAGTCCTAAAAACCTCCAATACCCACTGTTTGAAAGGTAATTGCATGCTCTTGGGAGTTTAAAAATAAATCCCATATATAAGTTTTAATAGTCACGTGACCACTGTGGTAATAGTGATCTCCTGGCGTGAATAAATGTGCATTTATGCATAGAGGCTCATGTGAGCCCCTATTAGCAGATCAAAGTTACATAACTGTACCGAAAGCCACTTATTTATGTGTGGATAACCCCTTATTTTTACTATAAAGTTTATGGGGGGGGGGGAATACACACACTATTGTTTAATTTTAAATAAAAAGTGCATGGGTTATATGAAGCGTCCGTCTGTATGATCTGTGCACAAACATTCAAATTCACACTTTCTTATTGGTCCAATTGTGGTGCCATAAACTAAATCATTTTTAAAACGATACACACATTCAGTTGTGGGAATGTGTGGCGTTTAGATATGGGTGCAAAGGCATATGGACTTTAGCCCCATGCACATAAGAAGCGTTCACTGGCTCATTGTTGCTAATACCAATGTTTATACCAGTGCTTCGGTATAAAATTAAATTGTAGTGAGATGTCACTCTCCTAAACTAATAAAATGACTGAAACCACTTACAGTGGGAACACTATGGCAGTCTATGTGTTAAAAATGCACCCCCCCCCCAAGCTATAAAAAGTAAAAATACAGAAAAAAAATAAACAAAGCTATCCAAAATAATAAAATTAAACCTAAACTATTACCCCTATAAAAATAAAAAATAAATAAACCCATAATCTAATACTAAACTACCAATAGCCCTTAAAAGGGCTTTTTGTAGGGCATTGCCCTAAGTTAAACAGCTCTTTTACATTAAAAATAGTCCCCCCCCCCTAATAGTAAAACCCCCCCACCCACCAAACCCCCAAAAATAAAAATAAAAACTAACACTAATAAACCTAAATTACCCATTGCCCCTAAAGGTGCATTTGTATGGGTATTGCCCTTAAAAGGGCATTCAGCTCTTTTTCACTGCCCTTTTTGAAATTGCCCAATTAACCCTAATCTAAAAAAACAAAACTCCCCCAAAAATTTAAAAAAAACCCCTAACATTAAAGCCCCAAATAGGTACTTACGGTTTCAGAAGTCCGGCAGAGAAGGTCTTCTTCCAGGCGTGTCCATCATCTTCATCCACAGCTAAGGCGGAGCGGAGGTCCGGAGCGGTCTTCCCAGATGTGGCGATCCTCGGTGGTGGTCATCTGTGGCGGTGGCGACGACGGTCCTCGGTGTTGGCGGTCCTCGGCGGCATGGAGGCTCCTCTTCATCCAATGTCCGTCGTATACTGAATATTGAATGCAAGGTACCGCAATCAATTTGGGGTATCTTGCCTTCCTATTGGCTGAATTTTTCAAAACAGCCAATAGGATTAGAGCTACTGAAATCCTATTGGCTGTTCAAATCAGCCAATAAGATTTCAGTAACTCTCATCCTATTGGCTGATTTTGAAAATTTCAGCCAATAGGAATGCAAGGTACCCCAATAAATATGGGGTACCTTGAATTCAATCTTCAGGGTGTGGCGGACGAACGCATGAAAAGGAACCTCCACGTCTTCTCCAAGGATCGCCACATCTCGGAAGACCGATCTGGACCTCCGCTCCGCGCCGCCTTTGCTGTAGATGAAGATGACGGATCCATCTGGAAGAAGACCTCCGCCGGACTTCTGAAACCGTGAGTACCTATTTGGGGCTTTAGCGTTGGTTTATTTTTTTTATTTTTTGTTTTTTTAGATTAGGGTTTATTGGGCAATTTGCAAAAGAGCTGATTGCCCTTTTAAGGGCAGTGAAAAGGATCTGAATGCCCATATAAATGCCCCTTTAGGAGCAATAGGTAGTTTAGGCTTATTAGTTATTTTGGGGGGGGGTTACTGTTAGGGGGGACTTTGTTTATTTTTAATGTAAAAAAGCTGATTTCTTTAGGGCAATGCCCTACAAAAAGCCCTTTTAAGGGCTATTGGTAGTTTATTCTTAGATTAGGGGGTGTTTTTATTTGGAGGGGGCTTTTTTCTTTTCATAGGGATTAGGTTTAAATTTTTTATTTTGGATTATTTTTTTGTAATGTTAGCATTTTTTTATTTTCTGTAATTTTAGATTAATGTAATGTATTTTTTATTTTATTTTAATTGTAATGTAGTATTTTTTTATGTAATTAAGGGGTTAATTTAGGGGGTGTTAGGTTAGGGGACTTAGTCATTAAAATATTTTTTTGTGTTGTGGGGGTTGGCGGTTCAGGAGTTAATAGGTAAAATAGATTTAATGTGTTGTGGAGGGTTGGCGGTTTAATATATGTATTCGGTAGTTTGCGATGTCGTGGTTGTCAGATTTAGCAGTTACATTTATTTTTTTTTTGTAATGCTCCGTTTGCCTTCGCTGCATCCCGGGAGATTCCAAAAATGGCAGGGTGGTGAAAGAATCGCGCTGCCAACATTCCTTTGAGGATGCAAGCGCAACTGGCGACTGTTGCGTTACAAACGCAATTATAGTATAAATAATGGTTTAACTATGCTTCTCCTTTTGAAACCCTTTGTAATACTACTCATATATTTCTCTGCTTCTGTATCACTAACCTTAGCCCTTACATGTTTTCTCTTCTGGGACTTTAAAACTAAAAATAACTTTTCTAACTATTATCTTTCTTATATGCTGTTTGTTTCTCTACATCGGCTCAGCAAGCTCAGCTTTCCTGCCTGTGCTTATGTACTAAGCTCTTGCAGGGGAAAGAAATAAGTTACCACCTCCCTCACCACAATGATACCTGAATACTGAGCACAAAATAATCCCCTATGTTCTGGAATCTGTGACCTTATCTAGCAAAATATGGTTGACTTTTATAAGTTTCACTTTCTAGTGTTTTTATGTTGTTGATATTTAGGTTTAAAAATAAATGAAATAAATAAGCAATATAACTGAACTACTGGATCCAGGGACAATATTGGATGGGCTGATCGTTCCCCATACTATATTCATTCAATATTTTTCACATACATACTTAAGCAAGTATTCCTAGTATTCTTGTTCTGCCTACAGAAATAATTGATACAGGTACACATCCCTAAATCCGTCATTCCAAAATCTATAATTATTACAAAAATACAGACTTTTTTTTTTTTTTTTTTTTTTAAACATAACTAAAAATGACACATAGTTTCTCTCTCTGTGTATTTGTTTTTTTTTGTGTTCTGAAATGCAAATCATAGCCTATATTTATTTAAAACAATAACTGTTACCGTTCTAAACATACTATCTTCCTAATGGTACTATGATTACAAAAGCGTTAACAATTATATAAAACTACCTTTATATTGTTTGTATAAGCTGTATTCTGAAGAAAAATTTCAGTTCCACACTCCGTATATATAAAAACAGTCTTATATTTCCAAAACATTTTTTAAAAATGAACTTTAAAGATTAGTGACAGCCTGCCACATTTGTAGAGAGGAAAGCACAGGACACGGGCTTACGCGTTTCGGCAGATTGCCCTAATCATAGCTGTATTATGACATGCAAATATAGCCTAAATGACAAAAGATATTGTTGTTTACCCCTCTCTTAGCTGTCCTATTTTATAGCTGCAAATATACAAATATTCCAAAATCCAAACTATTAAGAAATCCAAACCATTTCCAGTCTCAGGAGGTTTGGATATATATATATATGTGAGTGGTATGTTCGTCCACCTTCCAGCAAATTTGCCGCAATACCTGTTGAATCAACTGGTAATGCTACCTCATTATTCCCTCTAATTGTCCTCAACAGAGTCTTGTATAGGTAAGTTTTTCCACTACCACCTGGACCATCAAGGAAATAACATCTTTGTGGTAAACTGTCATTTTCCGATGCAGCAATGATTTCTTTAAAACTTTCTCTTTGAAGGTCATTACAAGATGCCTTCATTTGACCTCCAGTATAACTTTCAAAAGAAGCATCATAGAGATCTCTGGGATTTTCAGGTAAATTGTTTGGTGGATTTGGTAGACCAAAATCTTGACAATTTTTACCTTGAACAATTAATATATCCTGAATATCTCTAAGTGCATAATTTAAACAATTTTGACACTCTGGTGTGTGACCTGGAAGTCTTGAAAAGTCTTCAAAAAAAATTTCTTTGTACTTTTCAAAAAGCTCTTTAGAATTTGGTGGAGATGCTAAAGCACAAATATGAGCAAAAAGCTCTCTAAGCAGTTGAAGCATCATTTCAGTTGCAGCTTCATGAAGAGTTAAATCCCAAGATTGATCATCTTCAAAAAGACAATGTTTTTGAGCCGCTTCTTTAAATGTGTGAAATTGAACACCATCAACTGTACGAATATCTTCAAAAGAAGTTGCTCCTTTAACATGAAGTAAAAGCAAGCGTAAAAAAAATCAACATCTGAAATTAAACTTACAGAGTACATACGACCAATAGTGTTATTTGCTCGATCTTGTACTCTTTTTTTCCATGTTGTTGTCTTTTGTTGGAAAACAAAATGCTGAGGTATATCAGTGTAAAGATATGCATGAGCTGACAAATCTTCTTTGTTTAATTTAAACCAAGCAGTCAAAGTTGTGTCTCTATAATGTGTTCTTTCTACTGTAGTTTCAATATTGTCTTCAGTAAAATAATACTGACTGTTCTCCAGGAAGGTGAACTTGTAATCGCACAATCGTATGTGATTTATAAATATATTTAAATATGTACTTTACACTTTTTATAGAAGCACAGCTTTCAATATTAATATGGCAGTTGTATTTTAATGTCAAGTATGGGTTGTATGGTACAACCCAAGAGTTATCTATTTTTTTACCATTTATTTCAATTGAAAGACTTTTTTGCTTCTCTTGTAATGTGGATAACCATCTACATTGATTAAAGTTTCTTCTTGGATAGATTTAGGAAATTGCTTAGAGAAAACCCCATCAACCATACATGGAGATCTTAGATTATGCTCCCCACAGGGCCCATGTATCATGTGTTTGGTAACAATTGCATGTAATCGTGGATTGACTTCAATGTCAGGTATTTCAGCACAAATAAAGCTATCAACAACTTGTGCATTTTTAGGATTATCTTGTGCCCATAATATAAGCAAAATATGTGCATGAGGTAATCCACATTTTTGAAATTCAATTACATGAACTTTGGCTGCTGGTTTACCCAAAACATGTTTCTTTGTGATATGATCAAGAAGTTCTAAATGAAAAACTCTTGCCAGTAAATCAGGTCAAAATTCAACTGCTTGACCTTTTTTCAGATTTAAAACAATTTGACCATTTAGGGTTACATGTCATAGTTATAAAAAAAATCAGGCTTCCCATACTTTCTTGCAATAGCCATGGCATCTTGGCAATTCTGTACCAAGTTTCTGGGACTACCTTGGAATGTAGATGGAAGTATAACTGCTTTGTCTGGAAGGAAGCCCTGCTCTGCAGCTACATTTTGAAGATGGTCCATGAGACCTGTATACAACCCTTAATTTTGACTGATTTTGTCTTACATAGTCTTACATAGTTTAAACGATTACCTTCTGCTTTAACATATGCATCTACAAAGTACTGCTGAGCCAGCACTCAAAAATGGGTTAAACTAGTGACGGGTGGAAAGTATATACCCATAAAATTGCATTTGTGTGACCCTTTCTCTTGGCCTTGCTAAGAATTGAGTTTCCACTAACAGTAGTAGGGTTATAATAAAGTTTCATTTTAGGTGACCAACTTTCATCCCCAAAAGGGAAAAGAAGTGGATACAACATTGGTTCCAAATTTGGATCTAAAATACTTATACTTTCTGGGTTTTTTTTTTTATTGTTTGTACTTCGACAATGAATAATAAGATCTCGCTCAAGAGGAGGTACACCATCTGCATTTTGGAAAATGTTAGCTACCTCATTACACCGAGGAGCATTATATCTACATTATTATATCTATATTGATCGTTTTTGCGATCTTGTACTATTACCATGGTCACAGTTGCAAGTGTAACACCATTTCGAGACGTAACTTCTAAACATTCTTGTTCTACTTCATATAACATTTTACATGCTTATGCAAAAGGATTGTTTAAAGCCATAAAATAACTCAACTCACTCATTAATTCAGGGTTGCAATTTGTATTTTCATCAATCTTAAGGCGCTGTTGTGCAGCTTCATCTGGATCAAGAATATACAGTTGTGCAAACTTTCTATTATCCTCATTATCTGAAAAGTAAGAAGATATACAGAGGGCGACTCCTAGTGTGGAATTAGTAAGCAGAGTGTGAACCCACCAGCTTTACCCTTCAGAGATATACTCACAAAGTATAGAGCACACTGTAGTGCTAATGAAGCAAGCTGGGTATATTAAAAGTGGCCCAGCGCACATACCACTCCGGTGAAAGATGGTCCAATGTATTCAGAAGGTTCAGATAAAAAATTCAGGAGACTCCAGATATATATAAAAAACACTTTATATAAAAATATAACAGTGTACAATAAAAATCAGTAGAATTCGCTACGCGTTTCTCAGAGCTACCACTCTGTTTCCTCAGGCAAGTTATACTGATCTAAAACTGAAGTCTCCTATTTATACATCCTCAAATAAATTAAAACATTGGTCACACCCAATTTACCAATTACTTATGCAAATGTTGCTATGGTGACCTTCACAATACAAACTGACTTTTCTTGATACCAGTATGTGAATATATAACTCATTGTATGCATAGATCTACTTTAACATATACAGCTAGTATCAAAACAAGTATATAGCAGATATTACAATATATCTCATAAACATTTCGGAAGAAAACATATATAGTATGCACAATAGTGTTTCAGCAAAAAAACAAATACAGCACTCATATAGTTGGTTCATTAAATTTTCAGCAATCTCTCTTTATGAAAGTGAATGCACTATTTATTTCTATTTTATATGGTTAATAACTTCTTTATTTCCTGAGGATTTCTTTCCTCCCCTTTGTTCATAGTAGAAAGTCTAATTTATTTATTAATTAAAAGCATTAGCTAGTTTGTTTATATCATATATAAAGCTGTCAGCTTGTGGGTGTGTGTCATTAGCCTATCTCACACTTCCATATGTGTGGGTAATGGCTAGTGGGCGTGTATCATTTATCGCCGGTCTTTAAATACAATTCCTCAACTTTCTTCCTAATATATTCTTACCCCTTTTGACATGATCTCCTACAATAAACTGTTTAAATGTTATCTGAATTGTTGTATTGTGCATATCATAAGCTGATTTTATGAAGGGCTATGTCTATTTGTTTAAAGCTCCCTCTCTGATTTCACAATGTCCAATGTGTAGGTGATAATCCGTGGGCGTGTAGCATAAACCAATCACGCGTCACTATGTGTGTGAATCCCAGCTTATAGGCGTGTGTTTTCTATCGTTAAAAAAAAAAAAATAAATAAATCAACTATTGTCTATTTATTTTTTTGGGATATGAACTGCTTTGCTATTATGATATATTTATATATAACCCTATGGCTATGTTCGAGATAGCATCAGCCAATTTGTGTAGCCCTTTGGTATTACTGCTCTGTGAAAGCATATCCTATCCTCACAGTATTCGTCAATTTTTACTGAATCATAACATTCAAAATAATGCCAGTCTCGTAATCATTGCGCTTCAATCGAATAGATGCATATACTCATATATTTTTATATATTGGTAACCTGTATAATGTATATAAATAAAACTATATATATATATAAAAAAATATGAATTATAGTCTTCCATTTTTTGTGTGTGCTTTCTGTGCCCTAGTGAATAAATTAATAAATTGTTCTATATGAAAAGACATGTGAAAAAACATATAGAGGAAAATTATGGTTACTATATGCTATAAATAGTGATAATTAGTGAATTCTATGTGTGACTAGTGTTAAGTACTCTAACTATATCTTATTTTATGTAAATAAATATATATAAATAGATGTGCTATTATAAAAACCTATGTGACTAGAGTAATAATATATAAATAATATAACTATAATAATATTATGTGTATGACCATGAATATATCAATTCCTATGTGACTCATATGATTAAATGTGTATAGTGTGACAATGTTAAGTGTTTATAATTAATATAATAAATACTCTATGTGTATGAATATAGACAAATTGTATGTTTATAGTATTCTAAATATACATATCTCCATTAATGTGATTAAATGTGTTTTATAGTGATATGATGCTTGAATGATTGTAAGATGGATAGTAAATACTGAATATATTTTCAAGATGAAACATTACTGGTATATTAAGATATTTACTGGGTGGTGACCTCAGGTGATCTATACTTACATTCCTTCTAAATAATATATATCAATATCAATGAGGATATGATCCATTATATACACATTAATATTAAGTGCACTACTAATGTGAGAGAACAGATATGAAGCTTGTATAACAGAACCCTTAAATTAAAAGATAGAATGAACTGAATGTTTGTACTGGATTGATCTAAAAGGCTGCTGTATCAATTACTTCATTGAGGCCTTCTGGATGTAAAGATGAAAATCTATAGATCCAGAAGGTCTCCCTTTGACGAAGTTTAATCATTCTATTTTGGGAATTACTAGCAGTCACTACCTCAAGTGGGGTTATCTTCATAAGGCATTTGTTAGTGCCATGTGATGCTGTATGATGTCTAGAAGTACTGTATTTATCTAATCCTTTCACAATGCATCTGAGATGTTCAGACCATCTCTGTCTTATCATCCTGCAGGTGCGGCCTATATAATGTAGGCCACAGATGCAGGTGATACAATAGACCACATAAGTAGAACTGCATGTTATTTTTTGTGTTAATGTAAAAGTTTCCCCTGTGTTATTTACTTTGATACTCTTTTGTCCATTGATGGTATATTTACACATACTGCATCTATTTTTGTGACATCTGAAAAAGCCTATTTTTGCACCTTGAGTGCTATCTTGTATGTTTCCTCTATTGAATGGTGCATTTGTTTCCCTTTTGCACATCACTATCTTACTAGGTGCAAGTTTTTCCTTTATTGTTGGGGCTCTCCTAAAAGTGCATATTGGTTTCTCCCCTAAAATGGATCGCAGAACAGGGTCTTTCTTTAATAGTGTCCAATGTTTAGATAAGATCTTTCTAATCTCCCTATGGTTGTCGTTATATCTCGTAATGAATGTTGATTCATATCCTGAATCAAATGTAGATTCTTTCTTCTTTTTACTAGTGAATAATTCATGCCTATTTTGGGCACGTGCCCTATGGTAACTATGTTCAATGAGAGATGCAGGGTAATGTTTTTCTTTAAAACGATCTATGAGGGTCTGGCTTTGGATATCAAATGTATTGATATCTGTACAATTTCTTCGAATTCTTCGAAACTGACTGTATGGTATGTTTATTTTCCAACTGGAGTAATGGTTACTGTGATAGTCTAGTAAATTGTTGCTATCGACTGTTTTGAAAAAAGTGCATGATTCCACCTTATCATCTATGCCCCACATTAGGGAAACATCCAAAAAATCAATTTTATCTATTTGTACGTTCCATGTGAACTTAATCCCCATATTATTCATATTTAATTCATTCTGAAAGGCTGTCAGAGAATCCAATGGACCCTTCCATAAAAAAAGCAGATCATCTATATAACGGCCATAGAAGACCAGATTTTGCTCCCAGTTAGAATCATAGATGTAAATTGATTCAAAATAACCCATGAATAGGTTTGCGAAACTGGGAGCAAATCTGGTCCCCATGGCCGTCCCTTTAATTTGTATATAAAAGTTATCTAAAAACTGAAAATAATTATGGGTCAAAATAAAATTGATGAGTTCTAATATGTAATTTTTTTGAAGGTCCGACATATATATGTCTTCACTTAGAAAATAATCTATTGATTTTAACCCTATGTTATGTGCAATATTTGAATAAAGCGAAGTGACATCACAAGAGACCCAATACAAATTTTCTTCTTTTTTGATGTTAGAAAGTTTGATTAATAGATCAGTAGTGTCTCTAATGTAGGACCTCAGTTGTGATACATATTTTTGAAGATAAAAATCAATATAAGAAGATAGATTGTCAGTGATACTATTCATTCCTGCAATGATAGGCCTACCGGGTGGGTTATTTAGTTGTTTATGTATTTTGGGTAGGTGATAATAATAAGGTATGTTCGGACTTTTGGGAATCAAATATGTTTTTTCTTTTTTATTCAAAATGCCATTTGTATGTCCAAAATTAATCAATGTTATTAACTCTTTTGAAAAGTTGTCTGTGGGATCTTTTTCTAATTTATTATAATATTCTTTGTCAAGAACTATTCTGTATGCTTCATTGATATAATCCAGGTAGTTTTGGATCACTATCCCCCCGCCTTTGTCCGCCTGGCGGATGACTATGTTCTTATCTCTAGTAAGTTCCAAAAGGGCTTTCTTTTCATTGGGCCAAATATTACTATGATTGCTGTTGCGGATGGGAAGTTTTTCCAAATCTTCTAACACTAGACTTTGAAAAATATCAAGATATGCTGTATCCTCTCCTTTTGGATTGAATGAAGATGGTGGTGCAAAATTTGTGTGAATCACTCCCTCAAAAAGTTGTTCTGATAGATCTTCAGGATCAACATATATTACTGTAGTATTCCTACATGTTGGCATGTTATCTGTGAGAATGGGGATACCTATATTTCTATTTGTTTGAAGTGATTTTTTTGCAAAATATCGTTGTAATGATAACTTTCTCGTGAATTTATTTAAATCCACATATATTTCAAACATCCTATGTGGATTTGAGGGGCAAAAACTTAAACCCTTACCCAAAATTCTTATTTGGTCATTAGTGAGAATTTTGTCGGATAGATTGAAAATACCTTTACTTAATTGCTGTAACTTTTCTTCCTGGGAGGCAATTCCCCTTCCCCTCCGTCCCCGTTTGTGTGTGTTCTTTTGGTTTTTCCTGGTTGTTGATAAGGTGTATTTTGCCCTTCCCTTCTCCATAGAGGTGCTAGGGGAATACGTTCCTCTAAAAAAGGAGGGGGATTCTGTGGTAATTGTGAATTGTGTGTCTGTAAATTATCCCTATTGTTAATGTGTTGATCTTCATATGTCCTATTATTGTTATTGGCGTTTACTCCATGGGTCCTTGGTGTTTCTGCTACATAATCCCTAGCTTGGTGTGTTCTATTATGATGTTGATTATCTCTATAATCCGATGAATGATTATCTCTATATTGATTATAAGTGGGTTTATATGTAGAATAGTGATGTGGCTGCTCTCTATAATGAGAGCTAGTGTTCTGTCTATTTTTATCTTGTTGGTCTCTTTGGTCTCTTTGATTGAAGTGTTGTCTATCATATTGTGTGTAATTTTGATCATTAAGTGGTGTGAACCTATTTGAAATGGGTATCTGATAAGGTTGTTGTTCTCTATGTTCTCTAAAATCTGTGTATGCCGTGTTAGTTTTATTATTTTTTTGTTGTTGAGACTGGGTATTAGAATAATGTCTATTTCCCATGTATTGGGGTCTATTAGAATAGTTTTGGTTTCTAAATCTATTTCTATTGTGATGTGTCACTTTAGTCCAAGTAGATTCATCTGGTTCTTTGTTCTCCTTCTTATTATAGGTATAAACTGTTCCCTTTGTATAATCCTCATCATCCCTTTCTTTTTTCTTATTTTTTTTAAAAATAATTTCATCTTGATATTCATCAGTAGCTTTGATAGTTCTCTCATTGAGTGCTGAATACTCAGAATGATCTTTAAATTGTTCAAGTGATTTTTGGATATTTTCAATTTTTGAGGCTATTTCCTCTGCTAATGTTTCTCTATGGGAAATCAAAATGTCTATTAGATTAAAGGAACAGCTGTCCAGAGCTGAATACCATTTGTTAAGTAATGTGTCATCTTCTTTAAATGAACAACTTTTCAGTAGTCTTAAACCTCTTGGTATTTGTTTTTTGTCTCTATAATATTTCAATGAGTCCAGGTCCCACCAATGTCTATGTTCAGTCTTGATTAATTCTTCCAACTGAGAAAATAATTGTTTAATAGACATTGCACCAGTGTGATCTGTACTCATAGAATTGACATTTGGTTGATATATAGATCTCTTGTTGGCCCTTTCTTTTAGAGATAACATATTCTTATCTATCTATATATATAACAAAAATATACAGTGACCTCTTAGATAGATGATCTCTTAGAAAAAAGAACAGATAGTAAAATACTAAACCCAATACATAAATATTACTTAAATATGTATATGGTACCTGTAACTGGTATTATAAACAGATATAAATATAGATCAGCAGTGACCTCTAGATAAATAAACCAATATTCAATGCCAATGCATGAATACAGCTAAAATAAATATATGATACCTGTGGCTTGTATTATAAATGCAGCATTAGCCAAGACAAAGAACAAAAGAAAGTCCAAAAGAAAGTCCAAAGATGATAGTAAATCCGTTTGTGTGTTGATGATCCAATGATTTATTGCAAAGTTGTTGAGCAGCTCCTTTCAAATGAAATCCTCTACCAGAATTCACTAGACAAATGAAACAAAAAAAGAAAGGGCGCCTCCTAGTGTAGCCAGTATATATAAGGATAAATAGAATGAGATATAGATTTTGTACTCACATGTAGTGAAGGCAAAGATAATGCCTAGATAAGCAGTCTGGAAACTTATCAGTGTCCCAGTTGACTGTGCATTAGAATGCTAGGGCAGCTCCTCTTAGTAGATTTCCAAAATCATCTGAAAAGTAAGAAGATATACAGAGGGCGACTCCTAGTGTGGAATTAGTAAGCAGAGTGTGAACCCACCAGCTTTACCCTTCAGAGATATACTCACAAAGTATAGAGCACACTGTAGTGCTAATGAAGCAAGCTGGGTATATTAAAAGTGGCCCAGCGCACATACCACTCCGGTGAAAGATGGTCCAATGTATTCAGAAGGTTCAGATAAAAAATTCAGGAGACTCCAGATATATATAAAAAACACTTTATATAAAAATATAACAGTGTACAATAAAAATCAGTAGAATTCGCTACGCGTTTCTCAGAGCTACCACTCTGTTTCCTCAGGCAAGTTATACTGATCTAAAACTGAAGTCTCCTATTTATACATCCTCAAATAAATTAAAACATTGGTCACACCCAATTTACCAATTACTTATGCAAATGTTGCTATGGTGACCTTCACAATACAAACTGACTTTTCTTGATACCAGTATGTGAATATATAACTCATTGTATGCATAGATCTACTTTAACATATACAGCTAGTATCAAAACAAGTATATAGCAGATATTACAATATATCTCATAAACATTTCGGAAGAAAACATATATAGTATGCACAATAGTGTTTCAGCAAAAAAACAAATACAGCACTCATATAGTTGGTTCATTAAATTTTCAGCAATCTCTCTTTATGAAAGTGAATGCACTATTTATTTCTATTTTATATGGTTAATAACTTCTTTATTTCCTGAGGATTTCTTTCCTCCCCTTTGTTCATAGTAGAAAGTCTAATTTATTTATTAATTAAAAGCATTAGCTAGTTTGTTTATATCATATATAAAGCTGTCAGCTTGTGGGTGTGTGTCATTAGCCTATCTCACACTTCCGATAAATGATACACGCCCACTAGCCATTACCCACACATATGGAAGTGTGAGATAGGCTAATGACACACACCCACAAGCTGACAGCTTTATATATGATATAAACAAACTAGCTAATGCTTTTAATTAATAAATAAATTAGACTTTCTACTATGAACAAAGGGGAGGAAAGAAATCCTCAGGAAATAAAGAAGTTATTAACCATATAAAATAGAAATAAATAGTGCATTCACTTTCATAAAGAGAGATTGCTGAAAATTTAATGAACCAACTATATGAGTGCTGTATTTGTTTTTTTGCTGAAACACTATTGTGCATACTATATATGTTTTCTTCCGAAATGTTTATGAGATATATTGTAATATCTGCTATATACTTGTTTTGATACTAGCTGTATATGTTAAAGTAGATCTATGCATACAATGAGTTATATATTCACATACTGGTATCAAGAAAAGTCAGTTTGTATTGTGAAGGTCACCATAGCAACATTTGCATAAGTAATTGGTAAATTGGGTGTGACCAATGTTTTAATTTATTTGAGGATGTATAAATAGGAGACTTCAGTTTTAGATCAGTATAACTTGCCTGAGGAAACAGAGTGGTAGCTCTGAGAAACGCGTAGCGAATTCTACTGATTTTTATTGTACACTGTTATATTTTTATATAAAGTGTTTTTTATATATATCTGGAGTCTCCTGAATTTTTTATCTGAACCTTCTGAATACATTGGACCATCTTTCACCGGAGTGGTATGTGCGCTGGGCCACTTTTAATATACCCAGCTTGCTTCATTAGCACTACAGTGTGCTCTATACTTTGTGAGTATATCTCTGAAGGGTAAAGCTGGTGGGTTCACACTCTGCTTACTAATTCCACACTAGGAGTCGCCCTCTGTATATCTTCTTACTTTTCAGATGATTTTGGAAATCTACTAAGAGGAGCTGCCCTAGCATTCTAATGCACAGTCAACTGGGACACTGATAAGTTTCCAGACTGCTTATCTAGGCATTATCTTTGCCTTCACTACATGTGAGTACAAAATCTATATCTCATTCTATTTATCCTTATATATACTGGCTACACTAGGAGGCGCCCTTTCTTTTTTTGTTTCATTTGTCTAGTGAATTCTGGTAGAGGATTTCATTTGAAAGGAGCTGCTCAACAACTTTGCAATAAATCATTGGATCATCAACACACAAACGGATTTACTATCATCTTTGGACTTTCTTTTGGACTTTCTTTTGTTCTTTGTCTTGGCTAATGCTGCATTTATAATACAAGCCACAGGTATCATATATTTATTTTAGCTGTATTCATGCATTGGCATTGAATATTGGTTTATTTATCTAGAGGTCACTGCTGATCTATATTTATATCTGTTTATAATACCAGTTACAGGTACCATATACATATTTAAGTAATATTTATGTATTGGGTTTAGTATTTTACTATCTGTTCTTTTTTCTAAGAGATCATCTATCTAAGAGGTCACTGTATATTTTTGTTATATATATAGATAGATAAGAATATGTTATCTCTAAAAGAAAGGGCCAACAAGAGATCTATATATCAACCAAATGTCAATTCTATGAGTACAGATCACACTGGTGCAATGTCTATTAAACAATTATTTTCTCAGTTGGAAGAATTAATCAAGACTGAACATAGACATTGGTGGGACCTGGACTCATTGAAATATTATAGAGACAAAAAACAAATACCAAGAGGTTTAAGACTACTGAAAAGTTGTTCATTTAAAGAAGATGACACATTACTTAACAAATGGTATTCAGCTCTGGACAGCTGTTCCTTTAATCTAATAGACATTTTGATTTCCCATAGAGAAACATTAGCAGAGGAAATAGCCTCAAAAATTGAAAATATCCAAAAATCACTTGAACAATTTAAAGATCATTCTGAGTATTCAGCACTCAATGAGAGAACTATCAAAGCTACTGATGAATATCAAGATGAAATTATTTTTAAAAAAAATAAGAAAAAAGAAAGGGATGATGAGGATTATACAAAGGGAACAGTTTATACCTATAATAAGAAGGAGAACAAAGAACCAGATGAATCTACTTGGACTAAAGTGACACATCACAATAGAAATAGATTTAGAAACCAAAACTATTCTAATAGACCCCAATACATGGGAAATAGACATTATTCTAATACCCAGTCTCAACAACAAAAAAATAATAAAACTAACACGGCATACACAGATTTTAGAGAACATAGAGAACAACAACCTTATCAGATACCCATTTCAAATAGGTTCACACCACTTAATGATCAAAATTACACACAATATGATAGACAACACTTCAATCAAAGAGACCAAAGAGACCAACAAGATAAAAATAGACAGAACACTAGCTCTCATTATAGAGAGCAGCCACATCACTATTCTACATATAAACCCACTTATAATCAATATAGAGATAATCATTCATCGGATTATAGAGATAATCAACATCATAATAGAACACACCAAGCTAGGGATTATGTAGCAGAAACACCAAGGACCCATGGAGTAAACGCCAATAACAATAATAGGACATATGAAGATCAACACATTAACAATAGGGATAATTTACAGACACACAATTCACAATTACCACAGAATCCCCCTCCTTTTTTAGAGGAACGTATTCCCCTAGCACCTCTATGGAGAAGGGAAGGGCAAAATACACCTTATCAACAACCAGGAAAAACCAAAAGAACACACACAAACGGGGACGGAGGGGAAGGGGAATTGCCTCCCAGGAAGAAAAGTTACAGCAATTAAGTAAAGGTATTTTCAATCTATCCGACAAAATTCTCACTAATGACCAAATAAGAATTTTGGGTAAGGGTTTAAGTTTTTGCCCCTCAAATCCACATAGGATGTTTGAAATATATGTGGATTTAAATAAATTCACGAGAAAGTTATCATTACAACGATATTTTGCAAAAAAATCACTTCAAACAAATAGAAATATAGGTATCCCCATTCTCACAGATAACATGCCAACATGTAGGAATACTACAGTAATATATGTTGATCCTGAAGATCTATCAGAACAACTTTTTGAGGGAGTGATTCACACAAATTTTGCACCACCATCTTCATTCAATCCAAAAGGAGAGGATACAGCATATCTTGATATTTTTCAAAGTCTAGTGTTAGAAGATTTGGAAAAACTTCCCATCCGCAACAGCAATCATAGTAATATTTGGCCCAATGAAAAGAAAGCCCTTTTGGAACTTACTAGAGATAAGAACATAGTCATCCGCCAGGCGGACAAAGGCGGGGGGATAGTGATCCAAAACTACCTGGATTATATCAATGAAGCATACAGAATAGTTCTTGACAAAGAATATTATAATAAATTAGAAAAAGATCCCACAGACAACTTTTCAAAAGAGTTAATAACATTGATTAATTTTGGACATACAAATGGCATTTTGAATAAAAAAGAAAAAACATATTTGATTCCCAAAAGTCCGAACATACCTTATTATTATCACCTACCCAAAATACATAAACAACTAAATAACCCACCCGGTAGGCCTATCATTGCAGGAATGAATAGTATCACTGACAATCTATCTTCTTATATTGATTTTTATCTTCAAAAATATGTATCACAACTGAGGTCCTACATTAGAGACACTACTGATCTATTAATCAAACTTTCTAACATCAAAAAAGAAGAAAATTTGTATTGGGTCTCTTGTGATGTCACTTCGCTTTATTCAAATATTGCACATAACATAGGGTTAAAATCAATAGATTATTTTCTAAGTGAAGACATATATATGTCGGACCTTCAAAAAAATTACATATTAGAACTCATCAATTTTATTTTGACCCATAATTATTTTCAGTTTTTAGATAACTTTTATATACAAATTAAAGGGACGGCCATGGGGACCAGATTTGCTCCCAGTTTCGCAAACCTATTCATGGGTTATTTTGAATCAATTTACATCTATGATTCTAACTGGGAGCAAAATCTGGTCTTCTATGGCCGTTATATAGATGATCTGCTTTTTTTATGGAAGGGTCCATTGGATTCTCTGACAGCCTTTCAGAATGAATTAAATATGAATAATATGGGGATTAAGTTCACATGGAACGTACAAATAGATAAAATTGATTTTTTGGATGTTTCCCTAATGTGGGGCATAGATGATAAGGTGGAATCATGCACTTTTTTCAAAACAGTCGATAGCAACAATTTACTAGACTATCACAGTAACCATTACTCCAGTTGGAAAATAAACATACCATACAGTCAGTTTCGAAGAATTCGAAGAAATTGTACAGATATCAATACATTTGATATCCAAAGCCAGACCCTCATAGATCGTTTTAAAGAAAAACATTACCCTGCATCTCTCATTGAACATAGTTACCATAGGGCACGTGCCCAAAATAGGCATGAATTATTCACTAGTAAAAAGAAGAAAGAATCTACATTTGATTCAGGATATGAATCAACATTCATTACGAGATATAACGACAACCATAGGGAGATTAGAAAGATCTTATCTAAACATTGGACACTATTAAAGAAAGACCCTGTTCTGCGATCCATTTTAGGGGAGAAACCAATATGCACTTTTAGGAGAGCCCCAACAATAAAGGAAAAACTTGCACCTAGTAAGATAGTGATGTGCAAAAGGGAAACAAATGCACCATTCAATAGAGGAAACATACAAGATAGCACTCAAGGTGCAAAAATAGGCTTTTTCAGATGTCACAAAAATAGATGCAGTATGTGTAAATATACCATCAATGGACAAAAGAGTATCAAAGTAAATAACACAGGGGAAACTTTTACATTAACACAAAAAATAACATGCAGTTCTACTTATGTGGTCTATTGTATCACCTGCATCTGTGGCCTACATTATATAGGCCGCACCTGCAGGATGATAAGACAGAGATGGTCTGAACATCTCAGATGCATTGTGAAAGGATTAGATAAATACAGTACTTCTAGACATCATACAGCATCACATGGCACTAACAAATGCCTTATGAAGATAACCCCACTTGAGGTAGTGACTGCTAGTAATTCCCAAAATAGAATGATTAAACTTCGTCAAAGGGAGACCTTCTGGATCTATAGATTTTCATCTTTACATCCAGAAGGCCTCAATGAAGTAATTGATACAGCAGCCTTTTAGATCAATCCAGTACAAACATTCAGTTCATTCTATCTTTTAATTTAAGGGTTCTGTTATACAAGCTTCATATCTGTTCTCTCACATTAGTAGTGCACTTAATATTAATGTGTATATAATGGATCATATCCTCATTGATATTGATATATATTATTTAGAAGGAATGTAAGTATAGATCACCTGAGGTCACCACCCAGTAAATATCTTAATATACCAGTAATGTTTCATCTTGAAAATATATTCAGTATTTACTATCCATCTTACAATCATTCAAGCATCATATCACTATAAAACACATTTAATCACATTAATGGAGATATGTATATTTAGAATACTATAAACATACAATTTGTCTATATTCATACACATAGAGTATTTATTATATTAATTATAAACACTTAACATTGTCACACTATACACATTTAATCATATGAGTCACATAGGAATTGATATATTCATGGTCATACACATAATATTATTATAGTTATATTATTTATATATTATTACTCTAGTCACATAGGTTTTTATAATAGCACATCTATTTATATATATTTATTTACATAAAATAAGATATAGTTAGAGTACTTAACACTAGTCACACATAGAATTCACTAATTATCACTATTTATAGCATATAGTAACCATAATTTTCCTCTATATGTTTTTTCACATGTCTTTTCATATAGAACAATTTATTAATTTATTCACTAGGGCACAGAAAGCACACACAAAAAATGGAAGACTATAATTCATATTTTTTTATATATATATATAGTTTTATTTATATACATTATACAGGTTACCAATATATAAAAATATATGAGTATATGCATCTATTCGATTGAAGCGCAATGATTACGAGACTGGCATTATTTTGAATGTTATGATTCAGTAAAAATTGACGAATACTGTGAGGATAGGATATGCTTTCACAGAGCAGTAATACCAAAGGGCTACACAAATTGGCTGATGCTATCTCGAACATAGCCATAGGGTTATATATAAATATATCATAATAGCAAAGCAGTTCATATCCCAAAAAAATAAATAGACAATAGTTGATTTATTTATTTATTTTTTTTAACGATAGAAAACACACGCCTATAAGCTGGGATTCACACACATAGTGACGCGTGATTGGTTTATGCTACACGCCCACGGATTATCACCTACACATTGGACATTGTGAAATCAGAGAGGGAGCTTTAAACAAATAGACATAGCCCTTCATAAAATCAGCTTATGATATGCACAATACAACAATTCAGATAACATTTAAACAGTTTATTGTAGGAGATCATGTCAAAAGGGGTAAGAATATATTAGGAAGAAAGTTGAGGAATTGTATTTAAAGACCGGCGATAAATGATACACGCCCACTAGCCATTACCCACACATATGGAAGTGTGAGATAGGCTAATGACACACACCCACAAGCTGACAGCTTTATATATGATATAAACAAACTAGCTAATGCTTTTAATTAATAAATAAATTAGACTTTCTACTATGAACAAAGGGGAGGAAAGAAATCCTCAGGAAATAAAGAAGTTATTAACCATATAAAATAGAAATAAATAGTGCATTCACTTTCATAAAGAGAGATTGCTGAAAATTTAATGAACCAACTATATGAGTGCTGTATTTGTTTTTTTGCTGAAACACTATTGTGCATACTATATATGTTTTCTTCCGAAATGTTTATGAGATATATTGTAATATCTGCTATATACTTGTTTTGATACTAGCTGTATATGTTAAAGTAGATCTATGCATACAATGAGTTATATATTCACATACTGGTATCAAGAAAAGTCAGTTTGTATTGTGAAGGTCACCATAGCAACATTTGCATAAGTAATTGGTAAATTGGGTGTGACCAATGTTTTAATTTATTTGAGGATGTATAAATAGGAGACTTCAGTTTTAGATCAGTATAACTTGCCTGAGGAAACAGAGTGGTAGCTCTGAGAAACGCGTAGCGAATTCTACTGATTTTTATTGTACACTGTTATATTTTTATATAAAGTGTTTTTTATATATATCTGGAGTCTCCTGAATTTTTTATCTGAACCTTCTGAATACATTGGACCATCTTTCACCGGAGTGGTATGTGCGCTGGGCCACTTTTAATATACCCAGCTTGCTTCATTAGCACTACAGTGTGCTCTATACTTTGTGAGTATATCTCTGAAGGGTAAAGCTGGTGGGTTCACACTCTGCTTACTAATTCCACACTAGGAGTCGCCCTCTGTATATCTTCTTACTTTTCAGATGATTTTGGAAATCTACTAAGAGGAGCTGCCCTAGCATTCTAATGCACAGTCAACTGGGACACTGATAAGTTTCCAGACTGCTTATCTAGGCATTATCTTTGCCTTCACTACATGTGAGTACAAAATCTATATCTCATTCTATTTATCCTTATATATACTGGCTACACTAGGAGGCGCCCTTTCTTTTTTTGTTTCATTTGTCTAGTGAATTCTGGTAGAGGATTTCATTTGAAAGGAGCTGCTCAACAACTTTGCAATAAATCATTGGATCATCAACACACAAACGGATTTACTATCATCTTTGGACTTTCTTTTGGACTTTCTTTTGTTCTTTGTCTTGGCTAATGCTGCATTTATAATACAAGCCACAGGTATCATATATTTATTTTAGCTGTATTCATGCATTGGCATTGAATATTGGTTTATTTATCTAGAGGTCACTGCTGATCTATATTTATATCTGTTTATAATACCAGTTACAGGTACCATATACATATTTAAGTAATATTTATGTATTGGGTTTAGTATTTTACTATCTGTTCTTTTTTCTAAGAGATCATCTATCTAAGAGGTCACTGTATATTTTTGTTATATATATAGATAGATAAGAATATGTTATCTCTAAAAGAAAGGGCCAACAAGAGATCTATATATCAACCAAATGTCAATTCTATGAGTACAGATCACACTGGTGCAATGTCTATTAAACAATTATTTTCTCAGTTGGAAGAATTAATCAAGACTGAACATAGACATTGGTGGGACCTGGACTCATTGAAATATTATAGAGACAAAAAACAAATACCAAGAGGTTTAAGACTACTGAAAAGTTGTTCATTTAAAGAAGATGACACATTACTTAACAAATGGTATTCAGCTCTGGACAGCTGTTCCTTTAATCTAATAGACATTTTGATTTCCCATAGAGAAACATTAGCAGAGGAAATAGCCTCAAAAATTGAAAATATCCAAAAATCACTTGAACAATTTAAAGATCATTCTGAGTATTCAGCACTCAATGAGAGAACTATCAAAGCTACTGATGAATATCAAGATGAAATTATTTTTAAAAAAAATAAGAAAAAAGAAAGGGATGATGAGGATTATACAAAGGGAACAGTTTATACCTATAATAAGAAGGAGAACAAAGAACCAGATGAATCTACTTGGACTAAAGTGACACATCACAATAGAAATAGATTTAGAAACCAAAACTATTCTAATAGACCCCAATACATGGGAAATAGACATTATTCTAATACCCAGTCTCAACAACAAAAAAATAATAAAACTAACACGGCATACACAGATTTTAGAGAACATAGAGAACAACAACCTTATCAGATACCCATTTCAAATAGGTTCACACCACTTAATGATCAAAATTACACACAATATGATAGACAACACTTCAATCAAAGAGACCAAAGAGACCAACAAGATAAAAATAGACAGAACACTAGCTCTCATTATAGAGAGCAGCCACATCACTATTCTACATATAAACCCACTTATAATCAATATAGAGATAATCATTCATCGGATTATAGAGATAATCAACATCATAATAGAACACACCAAGCTAGGGATTATGTAGCAGAAACACCAAGGACCCATGGAGTAAACGCCAATAACAATAATAGGACATATGAAGATCAACACATTAACAATAGGGATAATTTACAGACACACAATTCACAATTACCACAGAATCCCCCTCCTTTTTTAGAGGAACGTATTCCCCTAGCACCTCTATGGAGAAGGGAAGGGCAAAATACACCTTATCAACAACCAGGAAAAACCAAAAGAACACACACAAACGGGGACGGAGGGGAAGGGGAATTGCCTCCCAGGAAGAAAAGTTACAGCAATTAAGTAAAGGTATTTTCAATCTATCCGACAAAATTCTCACTAATGACCAAATAAGAATTTTGGGTAAGGGTTTAAGTTTTTGCCCCTCAAATCCACATAGGATGTTTGAAATATATGTGGATTTAAATAAATTCACGAGAAAGTTATCATTACAACGATATTTTGCAAAAAAATCACTTCAAACAAATAGAAATATAGGTATCCCCATTCTCACAGATAACATGCCAACATGTAGGAATACTACAGTAATATATGTTGATCCTGAAGATCTATCAGAACAACTTTTTGAGGGAGTGATTCACACAAATTTTGCACCACCATCTTCATTCAATCCAAAAGGAGAGGATACAGCATATCTTGATATTTTTCAAAGTCTAGTGTTAGAAGATTTGGAAAAACTTCCCATCCGCAACAGCAATCATAGTAATATTTGGCCCAATGAAAAGAAAGCCCTTTTGGAACTTACTAGAGATAAGAACATAGTCATCCGCCAGGCGGACAAAGGCGGGGGGATAGTGATCCAAAACTACCTGGATTATATCAATGAAGCATACAGAATAGTTCTTGACAAAGAATATTATAATAAATTAGAAAAAGATCCCACAGACAACTTTTCAAAAGAGTTAATAACATTGATTAATTTTGGACATACAAATGGCATTTTGAATAAAAAAGAAAAAACATATTTGATTCCCAAAAGTCCGAACATACCTTATTATTATCACCTACCCAAAATACATAAACAACTAAATAACCCACCCGGTAGGCCTATCATTGCAGGAATGAATAGTATCACTGACAATCTATCTTCTTATATTGATTTTTATCTTCAAAAATATGTATCACAACTGAGGTCCTACATTAGAGACACTACTGATCTATTAATCAAACTTTCTAACATCAAAAAAGAAGAAAATTTGTATTGGGTCTCTTGTGATGTCACTTCGCTTTATTCAAATATTGCACATAACATAGGGTTAAAATCAATAGATTATTTTCTAAGTGAAGACATATATATGTCGGACCTTCAAAAAAATTACATATTAGAACTCATCAATTTTATTTTGACCCATAATTATTTTCAGTTTTTAGATAACTTTTATATACAAATTAAAGGGACGGCCATGGGGACCAGATTTGCTCCCAGTTTCGCAAACCTATTCATGGGTTATTTTGAATCAATTTACATCTATGATTCTAACTGGGAGCAAAATCTGGTCTTCTATGGCCGTTATATAGATGATCTGCTTTTTTTATGGAAGGGTCCATTGGATTCTCTGACAGCCTTTCAGAATGAATTAAATATGAATAATATGGGGATTAAGTTCACATGGAACGTACAAATAGATAAAATTGATTTTTTGGATGTTTCCCTAATGTGGGGCATAGATGATAAGGTGGAATCATGCACTTTTTTCAAAACAGTCGATAGCAACAATTTACTAGACTATCACAGTAACCATTACTCCAGTTGGAAAATAAACATACCATACAGTCAGTTTCGAAGAATTCGAAGAAATTGTACAGATATCAATACATTTGATATCCAAAGCCAGACCCTCATAGATCGTTTTAAAGAAAAACATTACCCTGCATCTCTCATTGAACATAGTTACCATAGGGCACGTGCCCAAAATAGGCATGAATTATTCACTAGTAAAAAGAAGAAAGAATCTACATTTGATTCAGGATATGAATCAACATTCATTACGAGATATAACGACAACCATAGGGAGATTAGAAAGATCTTATCTAAACATTGGACACTATTAAAGAAAGACCCTGTTCTGCGATCCATTTTAGGGGAGAAACCAATATGCACTTTTAGGAGAGCCCCAACAATAAAGGAAAAACTTGCACCTAGTAAGATAGTGATGTGCAAAAGGGAAACAAATGCACCATTCAATAGAGGAAACATACAAGATAGCACTCAAGGTGCAAAAATAGGCTTTTTCAGATGTCACAAAAATAGATGCAGTATGTGTAAATATACCATCAATGGACAAAAGAGTATCAAAGTAAATAACACAGGGGAAACTTTTACATTAACACAAAAAATAACATGCAGTTCTACTTATGTGGTCTATTGTATCACCTGCATCTGTGGCCTACATTATATAGGCCGCACCTGCAGGATGATAAGACAGAGATGGTCTGAACATCTCAGATGCATTGTGAAAGGATTAGATAAATACAGTACTTCTAGACATCATACAGCATCACATGGCACTAACAAATGCCTTATGAAGATAACCCCACTTGAGGTAGTGACTGCTAGTAATTCCCAAAATAGAATGATTAAACTTCGTCAAAGGGAGACCTTCTGGATCTATAGATTTTCATCTTTACATCCAGAAGGCCTCAATGAAGTAATTGATACAGCAGCCTTTTAGATCAATCCAGTACAAACATTCAGTTCATTCTATCTTTTAATTTAAGGGTTCTGTTATACAAGCTTCATATCTGTTCTCTCACATTAGTAGTGCACTTAATATTAATGTGTATATAATGGATCATATCCTCATTGATATTGATATATATTATTTAGAAGGAATGTAAGTATAGATCACCTGAGGTCACCACCCAGTAAATATCTTAATATACCAGTAATGTTTCATCTTGAAAATATATTCAGTATTTACTATCCATCTTACAATCATTCAAGCATCATATCACTATAAAACACATTTAATCACATTAATGGAGATATGTATATTTAGAATACTATAAACATACAATTTGTCTATATTCATACACATAGAGTATTTATTATATTAATTATAAACACTTAACATTGTCACACTATACACATTTAATCATATGAGTCACATAGGAATTGATATATTCATGGTCATACACATAATATTATTATAGTTATATTATTTATATATTATTACTCTAGTCACATAGGTTTTTATAATAGCACATCTATTTATATATATTTATTTACATAAAATAAGATATAGTTAGAGTACTTAACACTAGTCACACATAGAATTCACTAATTATCACTATTTATAGCATATAGTAACCATAATTTTCCTCTATATGTTTTTTCACATGTCTTTTCATATAGAACAATTTATTAATTTATTCACTAGGGCACAGAAAGCACACACAAAAAATGGAAGACTATAATTCATATTTTTTTATATATATATATAGTTTTATTTATATACATTATACAGGTTACCAATATATAAAAATATATGAGTATATGCATCTATTCGATTGAAGCGCAATGATTACGAGACTGGCATTATTTTGAATGTTATGATTCAGTAAAAATTGACGAATACTGTGAGGATAGGATATGCTTTCACAGAGCAGTAATACCAAAGGGCTACACAAATTGGCTGATGCTATCTCGAACATAGCCATAGGGTTATATATAAATATATCATAATAGCAAAGCAGTTCATATCCCAAAAAAATAAATAGACAATAGTTGATTTATTTATTTTTTTTTTTTAACGATAGAAAACACACGCCTATAAGCTGGGATTCACACACATAGTGACGCGTGATTGGTTTATGCTACACGCCCACGGATTATCACCTACACATTGGACATTGTGAAATCAGAGAGGGAGCTTTAAACAAATAGACATAGCCCTTCATAAAATCAGCTTATGATATGCACAATACAACAATTCAGATAACATTTAAACAGTTTATTGTAGGAGATCATGTCAAAAGGGGTAAGAATATATTAGGAAGAAAGTTGAGGAATTGTATTTAAAGACCGGCGATAAATGATACACGCCCACTAGCCATTACCCACACATATGGAAGTGTGAGATAGGCTAATGACACACACCCACAAGCTGACAGCTTTATATATGATATAAACAAACTAGCTAATGCTTTTAATTAATAAATAAATTAGACTTTCTACTATGAACAAAGGGGAGGAAAGAAATCCTCAGGAAATAAAGAAGTTATTAACCATATAAAATAGAAATAAATAGTGCATTCACTTTCATAAAGAGAGATTGCTGAAAATTTAATGAACCAACTATATGAGTGCTGTATTTGTTTTTTTGCTGAAACACTATTGTGCATACTATATATGTTTTCTTCCGAAATGTTTATGAGATATATTGTAATATCTGCTATATACTTGTTTTGATACTAGCTGTATATGTTAAAGTAGATCTATGCATACAATGAGTTATATATTCACATACTGGTATCAAGAAAAGTCAGTTTGTATTGTGAAGGTCACCATAGCAACATTTGCATAAGTAATTGGTAAATTGGGTGTGACCAATGTTTTAATTTATTTGAGGATGTATAAATAGGAGACTTCAGTTTTAGATCAGTATAACTTGCCTGAGGAAACAGAGTGGTAGCTCTGAGAAACGCGTAGCGAATTCTACTGATTTTTATTGTACACTGTTATATTTTTATATAAAGTGTTTTTTATATATATCTGGAGTCTCCTGAATTTTTTATCTGAACCTTCTGAATACATTGGACCATCTTTCACCGGAGTGGTATGTGCGCTGGGCCACTTTTAATATACCCAGCTTGCTTCATTAGCACTACAGTGTGCTCTATACTTTGTGAGTATATCTCTGAAGGGTAAAGCTGGTGGGTTCACACTCTGCTTACTAATTCCACACTAGGAGTCGCCCTCTGTATATCTTCTTACTTTTCAGATGATTTTGGAAATCTACTAAGAGGAGCTGCCCTAGCATTCTAATGCACAGTCAACTGGGACACTGATAAGTTTCCAGACTGCTTATCTAGGCATTATCTTTGCCTTCACTACATGTGAGTACAAAATCTATATCTCATTCTATTTATCCTTATATATACTGGCTACACTAGGAGGCGCCCTTTCTTTTTTTGTTTCATATTATCCTCATTAGAAGGATAAAGTGATCCAGTTCTGTGATATATTTGTCCATTAATTCTAAAACAGTTAGGGCCATAACCGGGAGGAGGAGCAATATTCCCCTCCATTGAAGCAAATGCTAATGAATTATTAAAAGATCTAATATTTTTGTAATTTTTTTTTTGAATGTTTATGACTTCCTGTCATTAAACTTTCTATTAAAGGAGCAACTTTAATAGCTTCAATATTTACTTTTCCTTTGCTGCAGCATTGACTAAATAATTTGTCTAATGGCTGCTCTTTTGCAAAATGTAATGCATCACAGTTGGTGCATATAACATTTAGCTCTCCACAGTTATGATGATCTAATGAATCATTATATCTCGCAAGTGCTGCAAAGTGCTGATTATGTTTTGCCAAATTTGTACGATGGCGTTTAACTTGAACTGTTTCCTTTTATTTTCCCTTTCTGTATTGCTTATGCGAAGCTGATTTTGTGTTTCTGATTGTTCATTTTCTGAACGTGCTTTTCTATGAGCATAAGCATTTTGTTGTTGTTCTTTATGTCTCTGATTTTCTGTCATATTTGCATATTTCTTTTCTGAACTGCTTTTGCTTCCCTTTAATGGGCCCTTTCTTCATCAGTTTTTTTATTTTTATTTATTCTATCTCTCTCATTTTGTCTCTTTTTTCCATCAGATTGTTCTTTTAAAGATAACTTTCTTTTAAGGGGCATGTTTTCTTAAAATTATTTTTAATTTATTGATATATATATATATATATATATATATATATATACTGTATATATAAAACCAACAGGTATACTGACAAGATATAAGGATAGACTGTTGTCCTAAATATATGCCAAATATATTATAGATAATAAGGCTACAGATGTAGCAAAAATATTTATTTTTGTTATAATGTTACAGATATAGCAACACTTTATTTAGCAACGCTGCTTTTATCTATATATAAAAATTAATCTACAGGTGAATTATACATATATTTATATGTATATAACCTACAGGTGTAACAACACCCTTATTTGAATGGACTGCTGTCTAAATATATGGAAAATATGTAATTTGTTATAAAGCTACAGGATATATAATTAAGCTAACAAAGTAGCAAAAAATTATAGTGAAAACTGCTTTACTCTATATATAAATATTTCTACAGATAAAGTGACAACCTATTTTTATATTCAACTGTCCTCTATATATATATATATATAATATACCAGTTTAGCCAAACCCTATTTGCCAAACTTATTGAAAATGTATTTTATATAACCAAAAGGTATAGTGACAACCTTATCTGGATGGACTGTTGTGCTAAATATATTCCAAATATAGTATAGATAATAAGGCTACCGATTTAGCAATAATATTTATTTTTGTTATAATGATATTGTTATAGCAACACTTTTATTAGCTATGCTACCTTCATCTATATATAAAAATTCATCTAAAGGTGAATTTTATATATATATATATATATATATATATATATATATATATATATATATATATATATATATATATAACCTGCAGGTGTAACAACACCCTTATTTGAATGGACTGCTGTCTTAAATATACAAGAAATATGAAATTTCTAATAAAACTGAATAAATAATAAAGTTACCAAAGTAGCAAAAATTTATTGTGAAAACTGCTTTAATCTATATATAAATATTTCTACAGGTGTAGTGACAGCTTTTTTTATGTTCAACTGTCTTATATATATATATATATATATATATATATAAATATATATATATATATATATACCAGTTTAGCCAAACCCTATTTACCAAACTTACTGAAAATGTATTTTATATAACCAAAAGGTATAGTGACAACCTTGTCTGGATGGACTGTTGTCCTAAATATATTCCAAATATAGTATAGATAATAAGGCTACCGATTTAGCAATAATATTTATTTTTGTTATAATGTTACAGATATAACAACACTTTATTTAGCAATGCTGCTTTTATCTATATATATTAATAAATTAATCTACAGATGTATTATATATATATATATATATATATATATATATATATATATATATATTTATATATAACCAGTGTCAAACGGAAAAGCACTCTCAAATAATGAATGGGGTGCACAGCAAAAAGGTACAAACAATCCAAGAAAAAGGCAGGCACTCTCCGTTTACAATCTACAAAATTTTCAATTTTTTTTAAAAAATTTACAAAATTTAACTAAGTGACGTTTCAGGGTTTCACCCCCGTACTCAGACCTTATTTGAATGGACTGCTGTCCTAAATATATTGAAAATAGGTCATTTCTAATAAAGCTACAGGATATATAATAAAGCTACCAAAGTAAGTTTTTAAACAACTTAAGCTTTGAAAAAGCTGTTAAAAATAAAAAAACAGGCTTATCTTTAGCTTTTATAAAAGCTTTTGGATAGAATAGCTAATAATGCTCAAAAATTAAACTAAATACGATGTTACGCTATTAAATTAACTGATCTCTCTCTACAACAACTCTCCTCACAGACTGCTTTTTCCTAACTGCGTCAGATAATGTTTTAACTTATTATTTAAATTAAATAACTGGCGTGAGGAATGGGCGTGGTTAGTCGCGAGCGACGCACGTTTTGCCGCAAGCGAGAGGAGTGGCTTTCCACAAACGTGCAGTGTTTGCCACTGACGTATATGTTAATTCCTATGCTCGTAAAATATTTTCGGAATTTGCAATCAGGAATTTCCGAAAACTCCGCCCACACATAATTTATACAGTAACAATGCATAGTTACTGTATCAATAATGTAGACACTAACACTGAAAAAATAAGCATTAATAAAAATCATGTACAAACTGACACTTATACATACACTTCCTTTCAATACATACGGCTAAATGCTAAATTATTTTTATTAAAGTATCAGTATGTGCATTATATACATATATATATATATATATATATATATATATATATATATATATATATATATATATATATATAGTCCAAATAGAGGACAGCACAATCTTACACCAATTCAACTGCCAAGGTGCACTGCAAGCCAATTCGTATCCTCTCCAAGAACACAGGCACTCACTGGTCTTTATAAAAGGTAATCCTTTATTCAATCCATTAAAACGATAATAATACCATGACGTTTCGGCACACCATCGTGCCTTTATCAAATGTATCAAAATATTAAAAAGCTTCATATCAAACTTACCCCAAATCACCTCTTAAATACTACTGGAATATAGCACATGCCGCCAGCTCATCGTGTGTAAAATCGGCGTCTGACGTCATCTGGGAGCGCTGATCTGTGCGCCCTGTGAGATCGTAGGGCCGACGTTGCCATGGCAACATGAAAACTATACACAGTTACTCGGCGAATATGCAATAGACCAATAGATATATTTGCATGTCGAGTGTGTCGCCAATTACACATATTGACGGAGTTCCCCATACTTATTATAATGGGGCAAAGTACCGCAAGTCTCCAAACTATTGGACAAAAACGATGTCTATATCAGCGCAACACTCCCAGCAGATAATACTAAAAACAAAATGCGTAAAAAACATAGTATATAAAATTCAAAAATGTGTTAGAAAGGAGCATCTATATAACATTGTATCCATATCATAATGAGTGAAAAGTATCAAAAAAGCATTTGATGTCATAGTGACAGTTAACTACTCCAATTTACATATAAAGTGAGATACTAGCTCGTATTCATGCCTACTAGTATTATGGTAGAGACATGGGAACAATATGTGAGAAATGATTATATGTCCATTTTTAAGACCCATACGCTATAACAGGACAAATCTGTGTACTCTGATTATGTTGCAAAAACAGAATTTATCTAGTAGAAAGGGCTGAAGTCCAGTGAGGTATTGAGGCCATATGGAGAGATGGTATTTAGCCTGTAGATCCACTTGGTTTCGCATTGTAGTAACAGGTTCCCCCTGTCACCTCCCCTTGGGAGTGGGGGTATATGATCTATAAGCATTGTGCGTAAACTTAAAACCGCATGTTTATGTTGGATGCAATGCCTAGCTACTGGTTGTTCTGATTCACCAGTGTGTAGGGCCTCCCGTATAGCACACCGGTGGTTTGCCATACGCTAGCGGAAAGTTGTTACAGTTTTACCGATGTATACACTGGAACATGGGCAAATAATCATGTATACTACATATACGCTGGTGCAGGTAAGCCGATGCCTAATGTCGAATCTTTTGTTGCTGTGAGGGTGCTGAAACGAATTGCCCCTAAGCATACCATTGCAGGTTACACATCCAGAACAGGGAAAACAGCCCATCTTCGTGGGTTTAAGCCAAGTATCCTTTTTGTAATTCCTTATTGGATCTGACTTAACCAATATGTCCCTTAGGTTATTTGCTCTTCGGTATGCTATTCTGGGGGCAGCCACCCTCCCAAATGGTAGTGTGGGATCACTGCCTACCACTGGCCAATGCCTCCGGACCGCCTCAGTGAGGTGTCTCGAATCTGATGTATATGTAGTAACCATGTTGATCCGGTCAGGGTCTGACTTGGTTGTCCTTTGCCTTTTTTCCAGATTAGTGGGATCCATAAGATCATCACGTGCCCTCTTATCCATCTCTCTAGCATAGCCTCTCTCCACTAGTTTCGTGTCCATTTCTTCCAGTTGTTGATGTAGCATAGGTATCTCACTATTGTTCCTAATGACACGAGTGAGTTGGGAGGTGACAATCCCTTTCTTTTGGTGTAGAGGGTGAAATGTTTTTTACGCGCTTTGTTTTTAGTATTATCTGCTGGGAGTGTTGCGCTGATATAGACATCGTTTTTGTCCAATAGTTTGAGACTTGCGGTACTTTGCCCCATTATAATAAGTATGGGGAACTCCGTCAATATGTGTAATCGGCGACACACTCGACATGCAAATATATCTATTGGTCTATTGCACATTCGCCGAGTAACTGTGCATAGTTTTCATGTTGCCATGGCAACGTCGGCCCTACGATCTCACAGGGCGCACAGATCAGCGCTCCCTGATGACGTCAGACGCCGATTTTACACATGATGAGCTGGCGGCATGTGCTATATTCCAGTAGTATTTAAGAGGTGATTTGGGGTAAGTTTGATATGAAGCTTTTTAATATTTTGATACATTTGATAAAGGCACGATGGTGTGCCGAAACGTCATGGTATTATTATCGTTTTAATGGATTGAATAAAGGATTACCTTTTATAAAGAACAGTGAGTGCCTGTGTTCTTGGAGAGGATATATATATATATATATATATATATATATATATATATATTTATTTTACAAATTCTTATTATAGAAGTGTTATTGTCTACATTATATATACAGTCACTATGCATTGTGACTGTATAAATAATGTGTAGACTGAGCCGCCTCCCAACAATAAATATAACACTTCTTTACCTATATTTCCGCCCTCCCCAAAAAATCACAAGTTAAAATTAATAACCCCTAATCCGAGAACCCCCCGCATCACAATAAACCTAATTACCCTATTAACCCCTAAACCGCAAAACCCCCACATTGCAATAAACCTAATTACCCTATTAACCCCTAAACCGCAAACCCCCCACATTGCAATAAACCTATTTAATTTATTAACCCCTTAAACCACCATAACCCACAACGCAAATAACTAATTAAATAATTAAGCAGCTAACCTAACACACCCTAAATTTACCCAAAATACCTAAACTACTAAATTCTAAAGTTACAAAAAAAAAGCTAAGTTTACAAAAAATAAAAAAAGGCTAACATTACAGAAAATAAAATATCAAATTACCAAATTTAAAAAAATTAAACCTAATCCCTATGAAAATAAAAAGCCCACCAAAATAAAAAGCTCTTTTACATCCAAAATACACCAAGTCCCCCATAACAGTCAAATCCCCCCCACCCACCAAACCCCCCAAAATAAAAAAGTTAACACTAAAAAAAACTTAACTACCCATTACCCTGAAATAGGCATTTGGATGGGCATTGCCCTTAAAAGGGCATTTAGCTCTTTTACAAATTGCCCAAAAACCCCTAAGTTAAAAAAATAAAATAAAAAACACAACATTTTTTAAAAAAACAAGTCCGGCGGAGATCTTCTTCCAAACGGGTCCATCATCTTCATCCACAATGAAGGCGGCGTGGAGCGGAGAAGCAGAGCAGTGTTTCCAGATGTGACGATCCTTGGCGGAGGTTCCTGGTGGCGGTGCTCCGCGGCGCCGTGGAGGTTCCTCTTCATGCGATCGTCCGCCACACACTGAAGATTAAATGCAAGGTACCCCATATTTATTGGGGTACCTTGCATTCCTATTGGCTGATATTTTCACATCAGCCAATAGGATGAGAGCAAGTGAAATCTTATTGGTTGGTGAACAGCCAATAGAATTTCACTTGCTCTCATCCTATTGGCTGTTCAACAGCCAATAGGATGAGAGCCAGTGAAATCTTATTGGCTGTTGGAGCACCGCTGCCGGGAACCGCCGCCAAGGACCATCGCCGCCTCCGAGGATCGCGACATCTGGAAACACCGCTCCGCATCTCTGCTCCGCCTTTGCTGTGGATGAAGATGATGGACCCGTCTGGTAGAAGATCTTCTCCGCCGGACTTCAGGACCTGTGAGTAGCTATTTGGGACTTTAGTGTTAGGTTTTTTTAAAATGTTTTTTTTTTTTTTTTTTTTTTTTTTACAGGTTTTTTTGGGGGTAATTTGTAAAAGAGCTAAATGCCCTTTTAAGGGCAATAAGCATCCAAATGCCCTTATCAGGGCAATGGGTAGATTATTTTTTTTAGTGTTAGGTTTTTTATTTTGGGGGGTTTGGTGGGTGGGGGGATTTTACTGTTAGGGGGGACTTGGTGTATTTTGGATGTAAAAGAGCTGATTATCTTGGAGCAATGCCCTGCAAAAAGCTCTTTTATGTGCTACTGGTAGTTTATTATTAGGGGGTGTTTTTATTTTGGAGGGTTTTTTATTTTCTTAGGGATTAGGTTTAATTTTTTAAAATTTGGTAATTTGATTTGTTATTTTCTGTAATGTTAGCCTTTTTCTTTTACAAGTTATACCGAGTCCATGGGTTTCATCCTTACTTGTGGGATATAATCCTCCTGCTAACAGGAAGTGGCAAAGAGTACCACAGCAGAGCTGTTATATAGCTACTCCCTTAACTCCTCCCCCCAGTCATTCTCTTTGCCTATGCTAGCAATAGGAAGGGTAAAGTTTATGTGGTGATAAAATTATAGTTTTAGTTTTCTTCAATCAAGAATTTTTTATTTTAAATGGTACCGGAGAGTACTGTTTTTCCTCAGGCAGGACATAGAAGAAGAATTCTGCCTTGAGTTTGATGATCTTAGCAGTTGTAACTAAGATCCATGTTGGTTCCCACAATATTTGCTGAGGAAGTACAGGAGAAATCTTCAGTATGAGGGAAAGTTTCTTGCTGCAAGCAGTATTAAGGTATGTGCAGTCATTTACATTCTGAGGAGACCTGGTATATCAGAATTTGGCTGACATATTCCCCATGCTGGGAAAGGGTGAGCAGTAATCCTTGTTAGGGTGGTACTGTAGCAACCTGTGTATAATTATCCCTACTAGAGATAAACATGGGATACTTAAGGGCTATGTGGTTTTAGACACTGGGGCAGCCTAGGAAACGCTTAATATTAACGAATATAGGGCTTATCAAGGCTGACTTTATTTTATTTATATCTGAGGGGTTCACATGGCATGTATATTTCACATTTATTTCTTGGCCGGTTGTTTAAACCGCTTCCCATGCGGTTTCTTAAGTTTTTCGGCTCATCAGGCATGATGGGCGAGGCCTAATTTTCGCGCCTCAGTGCGCAGTTAGATTCTGGAGAGAACGGAAGCCATTAGCTCCGGTTGGGACCAGACAGTGAGGCTGTGTTTCGGAGTGGGACCGGATCAATTTAGCAGGTCTTTGGGGGCAGGGGGGGAGGAGTTCCAGTCGGACAATATCACGACTGTGGCATATATCAATCATCAGGGGGGAACAAGGAGTTCTCTAGCTATGATAGAAGTATCAAAGATAATCCGATGGGCGGAGACACACTCTTGCCATCTATCTGCGATCTATATCCCAGGAGTGGAGAACTGTGAGGCGGATTTTCTAAGTCGTCAGACTTTTCATCCGGGGGAGTGGGAACTCCATCCGGAGGTGTTTGCAACTTTGATTCATCAATGGGGCACGCCGGAATTGGATCTGATGGCATCTCGACAGAATGCCAAACTTCCACGTTACGGATCCAGGTCAAGGGATCCCCAGGCTGTACTGATAGATGCTCTAGCAGTGCCTTGGTCGTTCAACCTGGCTTATGTGTTTCCATCTTTTCCTCTCCTACCTCGTGTTATTGCAAGAATCAAACAGGAGAGGGCTTCAGTAATCCTAATAGCGCCTGCGTGGCCACACAGGACCTGGTATGCAGATCTAGTGGACATGTCGTCTCTGCCACCGTGGAAACTGCCATTGAGACAGGACCTTCTCATTCAAGGTCCATTCCAACATCCAAATCTAACTTCTCTGCAGCTGACTGCTTGGAGATTGAATGTTTGATTTTATCTAAGCGAGGTTTCTCTGAGTCGGTTATTGATACTCTGATTCAGGCTCGCAAGCCGGTCACTAGAAAAATTTATCATAAGATATGGCGTAAATATCTTTATTGGTGTGAATCCAAGGGCTACTCATGGAGTAAGGTTAGGATTCCTAGGATTCTGTTTTTCTCCAAGAAGGATTGGAGAAGGGATTATCAGCTAGTTCCTTAAAGGTAAAAATTTCTGCTTTGTCGATTTTACTTCACAAGCGTCTGGCAGATGTCTCAGACAGACGTTCAGGCATTTTGTCAGGCTTTGATCAGGATCAAGCCTGTGTTTAAACCTATTGCTCCGCCATGGAGTTTGAATTTAGTTCTTAATGTTCTTCAAGGGGTTCCATTTGAACCCATGCATTCCATAGATATTAAGATGTTATCTTGGAAAGTTTTGTTTTTAGTTGCTATCTCTTCTGCTAGAAGAGTTTCCAAGCTTTCTGCGTTACAATGTGATTCCCCTTATCTTATATTCCATTCTGATAAGGTGGTTTTGCGTATTAAACCTGGATTCCTTCCTAAGGTTGTTTCAAATAAGAATATTAATCAGGAAATTGTTCTTCCTTCCTTGTGTCCTAATCCTTCTTCTAAGAAGGAACGTCTGTTACATAACTTGGATGTGGTTCGTTCTTTAAAATTTTATTTACAAGCAACCAAGGATTTCCGTCAAACATCTTCTCTGTTTGTTGTTTATTCTGGAAAACGTAGGGGTCAAATAGCTACGGCTATCTCTCTCACTTTTTGGCTGAAAAGCATCATCCGCCTGGCATACGAGACTGCTGGACAGCAGCCTCCTGAAAAAATTACGGCTCTTTCCACTAGAGCTGTGGCTTCCACATGGGCTTTTAAAAACGATGCTTCTGTTGAACAGATTTGTAAGGCTGCGACTTGGTCCTCCCTTCATACTTTTTCCAAATTATACAAATTTGATACTTTTGCTTCTTCTGAGGCTATTTTTGGGAGAAAGGTGCTTCAAGCAGTGGTACCTTTTTGTTTAGGTTCCTGTCTTATCCCTCTCTTTCATCCGTGTCCTAAAGCTTTGGTATTGGTTATCCCACAAGTAAGGATGAAACCCGTGGACTCTGTATATCTTGTAAAAGAAAAGGAAATTTATGCTTACCTGATAAATTGATTTCTTTTACTATATACAGAGTCCACGTCCCACCCTGTCATTTTGGGACAGGATTTATTTTTTCTAAACTTCAGTCACCTCTGCACCCTTTTAGTTTTTCCCTTTCTCTTCCTATACCTTCGGTCGAATGACTGGGGGGAGGAGTTAAGGGAGGAGCTATATAACAGCTCTGCTGTGGTGCTCTTTGCCACTTCCTGTTAGCAGGAGGATTATATCCCACAAGTAAGGATGAAACCCGTGGACTCGGTATATTGTAAAAGAAATCAGGTAAGCATAAATTTCCTTTTTATTTTTTGTAAACTTAGCTTTTTTATTTTTTGTAACTTTAGAATTTATTAGTTTAGGTAATTTGGGTAAATTTAAGGGGTGTTAGGTTAGGGTTCTTAGTTATTTAATTAGTTATTTGCGTCTTGGGTTATGGCGGTTTAAGGGGTTAATAAGTTAATTAGGTTTATTGCGATTTGGGTTTTTTGCGGTTTAGGGGTTAATAGGTTAATAATCTTTATTGCGATGTGGGTTTTTTTGCGGTTTAGGGGTTAATAGGGTAATTAGGTTTATTGCGATGTGGGGGTTTTGCAGTTTAGGGGTTAATACGGTAATTAGGTTTATTGCAATGTGGGGGTTTTACGGTTTAGGGGTTAATAGGGCAATTAGGTTTAATGCAGTGTGGATGGTTGATGATTAAGGGGTTAATAACTTTATTATTTTGCGATGTGTGGGTTTGCAGTGTAGGTGTTAATACTTCATGTGGGAGGTTCTTTTTTTTTTTATATACTTCATGCGGGCTGTTATTTATTTATTTATTTTTAATACTTGATGCGGGCGGTTATTTTTTGTTTTTGTAATGCTCCGTTTGCCTTTGCTGCATCCATGGATTCTTTCACCACCCTGCCATTTTCAGAATCCACTGGATGCAGCAAAGTAGCATGCAGGTGAAATATTTTGGTCTTGCGCTGCCAACATTCCATTGAGGATGCGTGCACAACTGCCGATGTCGACGGACATTACAAACGCAATTATAGTATATATATATATATATATATATATATATATATATATATATATATATATATATAATGTGTGTGTATATGTTTATATGAATATATGTATATGTACACACATACTGTATATATAAAGTTCATTAAAGGGACACTGAACCCAATTTTTTTCTTTACTGTTTCAGATAGAGCATGCAGTTTTAAGCAACTTTCTAATTTACTCCTATTATCAAATTTTCTTCATTCTCTTGTTTTTTTTTTATTAGAAATGCAAGAATGTAAGTTTAGATGCCGGCCCATTTTTAGGTGAACAACCTGGGTTGTCTTTGCTGATTGGTGGATATATTCATCCACCAATAAAAAAGTGCTGTCCAGAGTTCTGAATAAAAAAAATGCTTAGATGCCTTCTTTTTCAAATAAAGATAGCAAGAGAATGAAGACAAAATGATAATAGGAGTAAATTAGAAAGTTGCTTAAAATGTCATGCTCTATCTGAATCAGAAAAGAAAAAAATTGGGTTCAGTGTCCCTTTAAGGGGGTAGCATTCCTATGGTGTAATAATTGCCAGGATGCATGGTTAGAATTAAGTGTAGTCTAGTCTTGATTTTGTGTTGAAATCATATTTAAAAAAATATAACCTGATCAACATTTTGACAACCATGCAACCCTATCCACTCCATATGGCTCTCAATATCAATAGTGCTGGATGCAGAGTTAGAGTTCCATGTTCCATTAATAGCTTTAAAATAAATACATAAATAATGTTATTATATGATCTGCTACCACTGTGTATTTCCTACAACAGGATGTATAAATGTAAATGTAATGGTGTAGACCAGAGCTTTCCAAATTTTTCATGTTTGTGACACACTTTTTTTTTTTTTTAATAATAATTTTTATTGAGGTAGCAATGACATAGATAAACAGTATCACATGTTTTCATGGCAACATGCCTAAATACATACATCATGTCTTACGCATTTAATACATAGGCACGTCCTATAACTATAAACAGTATAAGTTCCTAAACAGTAGGAAATACATTAGGCCATGAGCGGCACCTCATTTTATATATACATATCACAACAGATCAAATGCTAATCAGGAGACCTAGTTTTCCCAGCAGATCTCTAAAAGAAAAGAAATAGGTCTTTGTGTGTCCATAACATATACAGAATCAAATATCCAGTAAGGAGTTATTCTATAATATTGAGTATCTAGTAGCTATAGACAATAAAATGGGAGATATATACTTCATGACATCAACATCATTAACAGGTTATTAATAGAGCTAATAGAGCTTTCCCCCTTATATAATAACATACATTACAGCAGGATGGCCCCAAATAACAAACAAACAAAAAAAAAAAAACAAAAAAAAAACAGCCTCTTTTGGATTACTTGGTAACAGAGTTCCCTGGAAAAAGAGGGGTTTGGAGGGAATAATACATATAGGGCCACTCTTGGATCATTTAATATTTAGAAGACAGCAGCTCAATAGAAAATACACTACTTAGCTTGTAGATTCTAATCTAAAATGGATATAGTATACAAATAGTATTCTGCATCAGTATAAGGGAGGAAAGCATGCTTATAACTATAGTTCTCGTTACCTCCTAGGAAAATATAAAATGTCTCAACAGGACGCCCCATCTCGGCCGCTGACAGAGCAAATCCATATGTTTATTATTGGATTATAGGTTAAGTGAAAATTCACACCTATTAACTTAATTATTAAGCTTTCCCCCTTTAACCAGAATACAAGCAATATGCTCCAGATCACAACTAGAGGAAATATGACTCCAAATCAGTGAATGGAGTCTGTGAATATAATAAAGAGTACCTATTTAAATAAATTATTCGCTTTGAAGCCCAAGAGGGCAAAATATTTAGACAACAGTACTAATATATATATTCATACTGGGTGCAAGAATATGCTTATAAGCATGAGAAGCTCAACTGTATATATATGACATAAGTTGGGAATAGCGTGAATAACAGTGTGTTTTTACAGATAATGACCCAATAGGCCTCACATATACAAAGAAGAAAAGGCATGGGTGAGTCTCAAAAAAGTTGGTAGCACAAGATACATACTCAGTTGTCAGGCACTGTATTCATCACAGAAGTTACCGGTTGGTAGGTATATCACTATAAGATAGTCACAAAATATCCCAGCGATAGGCTTCTCACTCCCCCAGAATCAAGCCTAATCTTCAGACTACACCTACTTTGCATGCCTGCACCGGCACCTGTATGACCCATCCAGCTGATAAAAACCCCGGAAAAGCCAGCAGAATCTCCATCCAAAGAAGTGCACACAACCGGGGCTTTGAGGGGTCAGTCTCCCCCCTCCGAAAATCACTTAGGCCTCCAGGGGCGACCAAAAGAGAGGGCACCATCACATCGGCCACCAAAAAGCACTCCCGCTCCTATGTTGTACCCTCGATTCTTGGAGCCTGTAGGAACCGGATCGCCATCCACATCGAGGTACGCCAGAGGTAAGTAGTAATATTAGCCTGCTCCTCCGGCACAACACCCACTCGTGTATTGCTCTCATGAATGACAGCTGAGCTGTGCGGAGGAGGGGTCCGGTCGCCATTCTTAGCATCCGGGGAAATGAGGAATTTGTCAATGCGGCTATCCAACCATGCGTTCAACATGTTGAAATGTTCCTCCAGGAGTGTAAGCACTTTCTCCTCTGACACTTGCTCCACACATGCCATTGGGGATAGGAAAATGTGTAACAACCTTCCTTAGCAAAAAGCAACATATAATCGATGTTGCAATATGGCAGGGACTCAAAGGCTCCTGCCGGGGGGTAATTATTGAGGCCTCAACCTCAGATGATGACTCCGGTATATGAGGGCTGCTGAGATCCGCAATACAGGGCTCAATCCACTCAGGATCATGTTGCAAAACAGGTTGTCCAAGTTGTGCTTTTATGTGATCTCATATGACCCAGATTATAGGTAAAAAGTTTTGTAAACTGAAGCAGCACCAAATATTGCGACTGAAGATGGCCGCTGCTCTGTGACACACTTTTTAAACCTACATCATTTCGCGACACAGTAATTCAGTTGTACTAGCAAACAGGAGATTAAACTAACTTGTTTTAAGATATACGGACACATACATAAATGATATAATAACTATGTATTTACAGTATGTAAGTATGTGCAAGAATTAAAAGAAAGTTTAATATCACCAATAACTACTTACCATTTTAATGGGATGTATGAGGTTGAGGGGATGAACACAGATTCTGAATATTTGGTGGAATATTAGATAAAGACACTCGCATTTCATCATCAAGTATCTTTAAGCTTCTACTTCCTATCCATATATCAAGAGCAGGAGCAGCAATTCACTACTGGCAGCAAACTGCTGACTGGTAGCTGCACGTGCATGCCTTTTGTAATTGGCTCACCCAGTATGTTCAGCTAGCTCCCAGTAGTGCATTACTGCCTTCAACAAAGGATACAAAAGAGAATGAAGCAAAATTAATAACAGAAGTAAATTGTAAAGTTGCTTTAAAATTATATATTCTTTCTGAATCATGAAAGAAAAATATTTTGGTTCGTGTCCCTTTAAAATGGAACACAGCTTTAAATAAACTATCATCTTCAAATAAGCTTAAACTGTTAAAGGGCCTTAATACCCAAATGTTTAAACACTTGAAAGTGATGCAGCATAACTGTAAAAAGCTGACTAGAAAATATCACCTGAACATCTCTATGTAAAAAAGAAAGATAGTTTACCTCAAAAGTTTCTCAGTAGCCACATTCCATTGTAAAGGACTTCTAAGCAGCAAATCAGTATGTCTGTCCCGGGACAGCGGAAGGAGCAAGCTTTCGTGCACACTCATCTTATTTCCCTATTCAGTGTAAGGAAGTTTACAATGAAATCTCACGAGAGTTAAGTGAAATCTCATGAGATCACAGTAAAAGAGTTCATGACCTCAGCACTGTTGATGCTGATTGGCTGCTGTTCATTTCATTTTTTTTTTTTTTACCTGCAGCTGAGCAGCAGCTGAGTATAACTTTTTACACAGAACTTACTCTGCTGAGCTGAGGAGATTGTGAGGTAAAATATCTTCCTTTTTTACATAGAGATGCTCAGGTGATATTTTCCTGTCAGCTTTTTACAGTTATACTGCATCAGTTTCAAGTGATTTAGCATATGAGTATTATGTCCCTTTAAATGTGGCATTCCCTGTTAGACACAAGATATGTTTCCTATATAACTATTGCTAGTGGCGGTGTGTATGAAAGTTAAAAAGACACTGAACCCAAATTTTTTCTTTCGTGATTCAGATAGAGCTTGCAATTTTAAGCAACTTTCTAATTTACTCCTATTATCAAATTGTCTTTGTTCTCTTGCTAGCTTTATATGAAAAAGAAGACATCTAAGCTTTTTTTTTTGGTTCAGACTGTGGACAGCATTTTTTTATTGGTGGATGAATTTATCCACCAATCAGCAAGAACAACCCAGATTGTTCACCAAAAATGGGCCGGCATCTAAACTTAAATTCTTGCTTTTCAAATAAAGATACCAAGAGAATGAATTAAATTTGATAATAGGAGTAAATTAGAAAGTTGCTTAAAATTGCATGCTCTATCTGAATCACAAATGGATTTTTTTGGGTTCAGTGTCCCTTTAAGTATTATGCCATCTTAGCAGCAGTTCTTGTGATTTATAGACGTCAGCCTCTTACTTATTTCAGTTGTATATGTTAAAGAAGAAGCAATGTCTCCTTCCATCCCAGTGAGTGTCAGATCAGGATAAATGCACCACATTATTCAAAGGGACAATTAAACCAATTTTTCTTATGTTCTGCCTGTGGCTGACCATATTTCCCTCTCCCCAAAGGGGTACAAGCAAACAAATCTCCCCAAAACTCCAAAAGCCTCTAAGAAGAATTGAATAAATCCCTTCACTATATTACAAAGAATGTGTGATAGGAAGAACATTAAAGGGTGACAGTTACTTAAAGGGACAGTCAACAACAGAATTTTTGTTGTTTTAAAAGATAGATAATCCCTTAATTACCAATTTCCCAGTTTTGCATAACTAACACAGTTATATTTATACACGTTTTACCTCTGTAATTACCTTGAATCTAAGCCTCAGCAGGTGGCCCCCTTATTTCAGTTCTTTTGACAGACTTGCATTTTAGCCAATCAGAGCTGTCTCCATGGTAAATTCACGTGCATGAACTCAATGTTATCTATATGAAACACGTGAACTAATGCCCTCTAGTGGTGAAAAACTATCAAAATGCATTTAGATTAGAGGCGGCCTCCTTCAAGGTCTAAGAAATTAGCATATGAACCTCCTAGGTTTAGCTTTCAACTAAGAATTCCAAGAGAACAAAGCAAAATTGGTGATAAAAGTAAATTGGAAAGTTGTTTTAAATTACATGCTCAATTTTTGGACTTGACTGTGCCTTTATTTAAGTCTATATGGTTATTCAATAATACCATACCAGTAGATTTAAACATTGTGTACTGTTCTTTAAAGTAAAGTATAATCATAAGACAAAGGAATGGAAATGGAATTGATGACAGAATTCTTTGAGATTGGTCCGTCTGACTCTGAGAAGCTTTCTTACAATTTTAAATTCAATTTCAAGCCTATTTAGGAATCAAACAGCTCCCAGTGCTCCCACATAATTATTAACATACATAGGGGTCCATTTATTAATGTGCGGACGGACATGATCCGATATATCTAATTAACCTAATAAATATATTAACCCCTAAACCGCCAAAAACCCACAACGCAAATAACTAATTAATTTACTAAGCCCCTAACCTAACACCCCCTAAATTAACACCAAGTTACAATTAAAATAAAAAAAACATTACTTTAAAAATAAAAAAACTAAGTTTAAATTAATCTAAAATTGCAAAAAATAAAAAAGTCAAACATTAGATAAAATAATAAACCAAAAAAATAAGCCTTATCCCTATGAAAAAAAAACACAAAAAAAAAAAAACACCCCATAATCTAAACTAAACTACCAATAGTCCTTAAAAGTACCTTAACTACCCTTTGCCCTTAAAGGGGCATTTGTATGGGCAATGCCCTTAAAAGGACATTCAGTTCTTTTTTAGTGCCCAAAATCACTAATCTAAATAAAAAAAAAAAAATTTAAAAAAAAAAAAAAAAACCTAACTCTAAGCCCCAAATAGGTATTCACCGTTCCTGAAGTCCGGCGGAGAAGGTCCTCTTCCACTCAGCGGTGAAGTCTGAAGACTGAAGAACTGAACACCTTGGACCACGGAGCTATGGAGGATCCTTTTCGAACGATCACTGTCGCACACTGAGAATTGAATGCAAGGTACGCGTTTAAATATGGCGTCACTTGCATATCCATTGGCTTATTTGAATTGTCAAATTCAAATAAGCCAATAGGATGAAAGCTACTGAAATGCAAGGAACGCCATATTTAAATGCGTAACTTGAATTCAATATTCAGTGTACGGCGGTGATCGTACAAATAGGATCCTCCACGCTCCATGGCTCCGCAGTCACCGGTCTTCAGTTCCACGGTTGCCGGTCTTCAGTTCCGTGGTCCTGGATGAATATAGAAGATGTCGCCGCTTGGAAGAAGACTTCACCGCCGGACTTCAGGAACCGTAAGTACCTATCTGGGGGTTAGACTTAGACTTTTTTTTTTTTTTTTTTTAATTTAGATTAGGGATTTAATGGGCAATCGTTAAAGAGCTGAATTTCCTTTTAATGGCAGTAAAAGAGCTGAATACCCTTTTAAGGGCAAAGCCATACAAATGACCCTTTAGGGGCAATGGGTAGTTTAGGATTTTTTTTATTTTGGGGGTTTGGTGGGTGGGGGGTTTTACTGTTAGAGGGGGGACTTTTTTAAGGTAAAAGAGCTGTTTAACTTAGGGAAATGCCCTTCAAAAGGCCCTTTTAAGGCTATTGGTAGTTTAGTTTAGATAATGGGGGTGTTTTTATTTTGGGGGGCCTTTTTATTTTCATTGGGATTAGGTTTAATTTTTTGTAATTTTAGATTAATTTAAAAAATTTTTTTAAAGTAATGTTAGGTTTTTTATTTTAATTGTAACTTAGTATTTTTTAATTTAGGTAATTGGGATTAATTTAGGGGGTGTTAGGTTAGGGGGCTTAGTAATTTAATTAGTTATTTGTGTTGTGGAGGTTTGGTGGTTTAGGGGTTAATAGATATATTAGGTTAATTGCGATGTGGGTTAATGGCAGATTAGGTGTTAATAGTTTAATTTGGTTAATTGCAATGTGGGTGAATGGCGGGTTAGGGGTTAATAGTTTTATTAGGTAGATTGCGATGTTGGGGTTGGAGGATTTAGGGGTTAATAGTTCTATTAGGTAGATTTCGATGTTGGGGTTGGCAGATTTAGGGGTTAATACTTTTATTATTAGTTACGATGTGGGGGGATTACGGATATAAGGGGTTTTACGTGTCGGGTTTATTTTCGGGATGCGATTTAGACTTTTACAGGAGATTTGACATATTTTTTTATTTTATTAGGCGCCCCAGCAGTTTCTAAAGTGCCGTAAATCACTGGCAACTCCAGGAAATGTGTATTTGCACACATTTCTGGGCATCACTAGTTTATCCGACTTACAGCACTTTATGAACTGCCAACAGGGTTCATGTGATTCCCCGATGTGCGAGGTGAAATTACGGGCGGTGCGAGTTTCAGCAGTTGCGCTGAAGCCTGTGCCACATATGTAATCTCGCCCCTGGTGTGTGGGGTGTTTGTCTCCTGGTAGCCAGGTGATGAATTTGCAACAGTAAGGACTCATGTACTCTCACCACCAAGAAAGAAAGGAATTTATCAGGTAAGAATAAATTATGTTTTTATGATTAAACAAGTTTGGAATGTGACTTATATACTTGAATGATATGATTGATTAATTTTGTCCCGTCTCACTGACATTTTTTGCTTTCAAAAGAATATGTACATTATCTCCTGTTCAAAATCTTGAGGAAGTTCGTTAACATATGTTTCAAACTCAAATGTTTATCAGAATAGTCATATTCATTTAGCATTCACATGTGTTTTTCCCCTTTAGGATTATCTGAATGACGCATTGTCTTGTCAGAGTTGTTGCACAGAATCAGCACATGCCAAAGCTTTCCAGTTGACCTTGCACAGTGCGGAACAGTCTCCTTCATCCTTTAATCCTCTGAACATGTTTTCACTTCCAAATGTAGATGTCTTAAGAGAGGTAATGTAGAGAGTCATGAAGTATTGTATGTACTGTGAATTGCAATATTATGTATTTTGGAGGTTAATAAAAAGTCCATATCAGCATAGCTGTATAGATTTATCTTCAAACTAAAGGAACAAAGTATTGGAGATACTCAATTATGAATTGTTAAAGGATTACTTTCTGTTATAATTTTTAAGCTAAACAACTAACATATTAAAGTTAATAAACATTAATTAAAACCTACTGACCTATATTTTCTTCAAAACAAAGTTTCATAACGTTCTAAAAGTTATATCTTTTATTTGCCGATGATGTCACGTTATCCTGCCCACTATTTTCAGCACTGAGTGTTCAAAATACTTAAACCAATAACTTTGTGTTTAAAGCGCCATTTTGAAACCTAGGTATTGTAAACGGATTGGTACAGAGCAAAGGATACCCACGGAGTGGGTTTGGAAAACAATTAAATTTGCAGACAAGATTTCTGATATACGGTAGAGATATGTTAATGAAATGCTATTGATAAAAAGCGTATTTGGGGTAGTTGGTTAGTAACAGGCATAGAAAATATTTACTTACAGTGGCCCTTTAAGCTGTAGTTGCTTGTTCTATGGGGTTGCTCCCTCTCTGCTTGAATTCCCTCTTGTCCATCTTCAGGAAGTCTGATCACTGCACAAACGAAGTCCAACCATAAGATGCCAAGTAGTCCTTATATCAAGAGAAACATCTCATCCAAAGTGTTCACTGAAGCTGTCAGAACTTTAACAGTTAGATGTAGCAAAGTCCAACCATAAGATGCCAAGTAGTCCTTATATCAAGAGAAACATTGCATCCCAAGTGTTCACTGCAGCTGTCGGGGCTTTACCAGCTAGATGTAGCAAAATCCCTCTTGACACAGTCTATAAAGTGCCTCCTCTGGATAATTCTACCTCCATTAGGAACTCTGCGCTACAAGGATCCTTTGTATATTGTAACAAAATATCAGAGACATCAACCTCTTGCACACTGGACTTACAAAAACTTAGCTGCATTTCACTGGGGTTGGCTTTTTTTCTTTAGAGGATAAATGCCTAGCAGTTTAGGGCAGGATAATGCTTTTTAGTAGGTTTAGGCTATTATACTATAGTATATGGAAAGTCTTTGCATACGAGACAATGTCAGATGTGACAATATATCTTTATCTTTAACAAACATCTGATATCTGGTATCTGTCTAATAATATTAAGGGCATCTACTAAAACAATATAAGTACTGCTAACACAGTACAGTATAAATTCAAAAATCAACCCTTTACTACGATGTTGCATTGAGAACAGAGATAAACTATAACCATTCGGAAATTTCCTTATAGATGCTCCTGTTACTATATAGGGAACAATAAGGTTATCTATCATTTAAGAAATAATATTAATAATACAGTTATTCTCTTGTTGACCTATAACCTGACAGATACTGATACATCTTTAAACCGCACGAGGCCTATATATACCTATAGACTTAATTTCAGTAACATTAATTGAACTTCTTATGTAGCTCCAATCTATGTTCCATATCTGAAATACCATAGGTATACTTACAGACTTTTACTACAGAATGTTACTTCTATTTCCTAATTTTACAATATACCTAATAAAAGTTATGTTTTAATTTAGTTTCACAAGTGCACTATCACACACTGTTCAAACTAGAGTTGATCTGAAAGTCATAAGCGCTGAGTGCTATAGTGTGTATTCTTATTAAGAGTAAGCCTCTCCTTACTCCTTTTAGTAGTATCAATTGTCTAAATACACCAGCACCCTTACCCTATATAAAATAAGAACACAGAATTTCTCTGTTAACTTAAAGGGACACTGTACCCAAAAAATTTCTTTCGCGATTCACATTGAGCATGAAATTTTAAGCAACTTTCTAATTTACTCCTATTATCAAATTTTCTTAATTCTCTTGGTATCTTTATTTGAAATGCAAGAATGTAAGTTTAGATGCCGGCCCATTTTTGGTGAACAACCTGGGTTGTCCTTGCTGATTGGTGGATAAATTCATCTACCAATAAAAAAGTGCTGTTCAGAGTACTGAAACCAAAAAAAGCTTACATGCCTTCTTTTTCAAATAATGATAGCAAGAGAATGAAGAAAAATTTATAATAGGAGTAAATTAGAAAGTTGCTTAAAATTGCATGCTCTTTCTGAATTACATAAGAAAAAATTTGGGTACAGTGTCCCTTTAACAATTCCTGGCTCCTTGGTAAAACACTGTTTGGATGGCAACCCTACGTCCTTTTAAGAAAACAAGTTCATACCAACATGGTACATACATTCTAAAATAGTATTTTTTTTTTTTTTTTTCAAATTAATTTTTATTAAGAATCCATAATACAGAAAAACCAGCACAATATACATACAAAGTTATACAATAACGGACATTTGGACAGTGCTGCGGGGGGGATACAGAGTCACCCCATGTTTGAACAGTTTAACAGTAGAAATCATGTATCTTGGATTCTCATTTTAAACTTTTTCTTCTTCTTAACACAAGAAATAAAAAGAGGAAAAAAAAAAAAAAAAAGAAAAAAAAAATTATAAAAAAAAATAAAAAAAAAAATTTAAAAATAAAGATAAACAGTGTAATTCTAGTAATTTCAAGCAATTTCAATTTCAACCGCCGTTGTGCCTTAGTGCCTCGCTCATATATAAACAGCTCCATTTAAAAAGAAGACTAAGATAGAAGTATAATCATGAACTGTACACCTAAGAGGGTCACCCCTGTGTATGTGGCAGGTCCTGTATCTCTAATCGTTATCAGGTGGCGTGTGTTGGTACTTAATGCTATTAATATATGTTTCCCAGGTCGCTTGCAATTCAATGAATTGCTCACGTTTATCATGTAGATAAGAACCATATTCTTCTAGTTCAATCAAATCCGTAACTTTGTTACGCCACATGTGTGTGGAGGGGATTTCTGGTGATCTCCAATTTTGTGCCATCAGTATTTTCAGACTATTTGTCATAATTCGTAGAAGGGGTTTATGGTGGGAGTGGGGCAGTTTGATTGGTTTGTTTAGTAGCCATATTAGTGGATCAAGTGGGAGAACAGTATGAAAAATGGATTCTATCTCACTGATTATAGATCGCCATAGCGTATTCGTCTGGGAACACCACCACCACATGTGACCCATACCACTGCCTACATGGCCACAACGCCAGCATCTGTTGGATGATCGTGGATAGAGTTTGTGTAACCTTTTGGGAGTCAAATACCATCCGTGTAGTATTTTATAGTTAAGCTCCTTAATGGATGCTGATGTGGAAGCAGATTTGGTGTTATGGAAGATGTTTGCCGCCGTCTGTGGGGTAATGACTATCCCAAGCTCCCTCTCCCACATCTCAATGGAACGTGGGAGGTTGCCTGGTGGCAGCTGGGTGAGAATATTGTAAATATGTGAAAGGCTATGTTTAACTGGTGGTGAGGTGGTGTATACTTTCTCAATGTTGGTTAATGACCTAGTCATGTTTATGGATTGTTGGTGTGTCGTGATGTAGTGATGTGTCCGTCTGTATGTATACCAATTTTTGGCCCAGTTGTAGCCTGCATCTACTAATTGTTCTTGGGATCTTATTTGTTCGTCACTAGTGAGGTGCATAAGTAGGACCTCTTTGTCTTTTGTCTGTATTTCTGTGTTCCTGACTGAGGATAATAGAGAGAACTCGCTGTTATGGATGAGTGATGTCAGTGGGCCTGGACAGGAGGACAAATATGGATTGGTCTTATTAGTAGAGTCCCAAATTCTTAATGTTTCTTGTGTAATTGGGTTAGTAATTTGTTTACAGATTAGGTGGAACATAGGGTTCCAGCAGATAGAAGGAAGGTTATGGCTCATATTTAGGCTCTCTTCTAGAGACATCCATCTCTTGTGATCTCTGTGGATCCTCCAGTCCAGAATTCTTTGGAGAAATATGGACCTTCGATATGAGTCAATGTCTGGAACTCCCAGTCCACCTTGAGTTATTGGTCGTGACATTATGTTTTTGTTTATCCTAGGGGGGCGTCTGTTCCAAATAAATGAGCCAAACAGCTGTTGCATCTGTGTGATGTATGTACTAGGTAGTTGGATAGGAAGTGTCTGCATAATGTACAACAATCGTGGGAAGATGTTCATTTTGATTGTGTTAATCCTCCCTAGCCAAGATAAAGGTTTCCTGGTCCAAGAAGAAAGGTCTCGCATTAGGGCATTTTTAATGGTGACATAGTTTAATTTGTATAGCATATCATGACTATCTGCCAGGTGTATCCCTAGGTATTTCAATGAATTTTTCTGCCATTTGAACGGGCATATTTTTGTAATTGCATCTTCCTTTTGGGGGTTTATGGCTACACCTAGCATTTCAGATTTACTCTGGTTAATTTTGAAATTGGATAGGTCGTGAAATATCTCTAGTTCCTCCAACAGGTGGGGTATAGACTTCTCTGGTTCTGTTAGGGAAAAAAGGATGTCATCTGCGAAGAGTGACATCTTGAATTCATCTCCATTTATTCTTAGACCATGGATATTTTTATTTAATCTGATTTTAGTCGCTAATGTTTCAATGAGGCAGGTGAAAAGCAATGGAGACAAGGGACATCCCTGCCTTGTACCGTTTGTGATTTGGAGTGGGGGTGACAGGATTCCATTAAGAGCAATTTTGGCGCTGGGTTTGTTATATAACGCAAATATTCTATGAATCGCTTTTTCACTGAGGCCAAAGGTCTGTAATGTCGCCTGTAGAAAAGGCCATCCGACTCTGTCGAAGGCCTTTTCAGCGTCAGTGGAAATCCAAATTGAGGGGGTTTGGGTCGTTTTAGCATGCCATAATAAGTGTAGGTTTTGTACCGTATTGTCTCTCGCCTCACGGTAAGGTACGAAGCCCACTTGATCTTGATGTATAAGTGCAGGTAGGATTAAATTTAGTCTATTGGCTATGAGCTTAGCATAAATCTTGATATCGGAATTCAGAAGAGATATCGGTCTATAGTTTGGGATTGATGTACTAGATTTGTTTGGTTTCGGAATCAGCGATATGGTAGCCTGTAGTGCCGGGGGGGGGAAGGGCTTGTCTTGATCTATACTATGGAAATATGCCAAGAGATGTGGTATCAGGAGGTCTTTGAAAGTTATATAGTAAGCATTACCAAACCCATCTGGCCCCGGGGATTTCCCAGCTTTCAGTGACTTAATCGCTAGCTTGATCTCTTCTGCTGAAAAGGGTGCATCTAGTTTAGAACTTTGTTCTTCACTAATTTTAGGTAGGCTTAATTGTTCTAAGTAGTCCTGAATAGCTACACTCGTCGGTGGGGGTATGCCAGTAGATAGGTTGTATAGAGAATTGTAGTAGTTCCTAAAGCTATCCGCTATGTCTTCAGATGTATGTCGATCTTTCCCCCCATCGTCTCTAATGTGTAAAATGTACCTGTTAAGAGCTTTCTTCCTTAGCTGTCTAGCCAAAAGTTTACCCTGTTTGTTAGCCCCTTCGTAGTATGTTTTTTTGAGGAAAAGCGCCTTGCGTTTGGCCTCCTTCCCTAGATAGCAATTGAGTTGCGAACGCTTATGTTCTAGGCTTTCAAGTAGGGAGTGGTCTTTAGGGAACCTTTTGTGTATGTCTTGTAGCTTAGTTAAGTCTGTGAGTAGGGAGGCTAAGTAGTGTTGTTGTTGTTTCAGTTTGGATGCTTTTAAAGCAATCAATTCACCCCTGAGAACACATTTGTGGGCATTCCAAACATGTTGCTGGCAGATATTAGGTGTACTGTTTGTTTTAAAGTAGTCTTCAATAGACTTTGTTAGTTGGATGTGTGTCAGTGGGTCTTTTAAGAGGGATTCATCCAATCTCCATGTTCTTGAGTTGGGGGCATGAGTAGGGAAATCAAAGGTGCAGCTGATCATGGCGTGGTCTGACCACGTTATCGGATAGATGATTGAGTTTCGGGCATATGCTAGACTAGTGACATCTGTCAGTAAATAATCTATTCTGGAATAGTTTTGATGTGGATGGGAATAGAAAGTGTAATCTTTTGTAGTTGGGTGATGGAGTCTCCAAACATCATGTACAGCAAGGGAAGTTAGTTTGGATTTAATTAATTTCAGAGTCCCGTTGGGGACCGATGACTTTCCAGTGGAGCAATCCACTGCAGGATCTAGGGCGACATTAAAATCGCCGCCCACAATCAGGGTACCTCCGGGACACTCCAGGAGCTTGTTACAAAGCTGATGGAAGAAACCGGAGTCACCCACACCAGGGGCATAAATATTAGCTAAAGTTATATGTTTATGTTTCCACGTCCCTGAAATTATCAGATATCTCCCTATTTTATCTTTATGGACAGATGTCACATGGAATGGGACGTTTTTCCCTATCATTATGCAGACTCCATTGCGTTTGGAACTATTAGAAGAAAAGTAAACAGTGCCAAATTTCTCAAAGGAGGCACGGGGCTCCCTTCCTATTCTGAAATGAGTCTCTTGTAACATTACAACATCACAGCCAAGCCGTTTATAATCCTTAAAGGCAACGGATCTTTTTTGTGGGATGTTAAACCCTTTGACATTGTGAGAAAGTATTTTAAAGTTGGACTTATCTTTCATCATTAACGGATTGTGGTAGAAATGAAATTACAGATGTCGTGTACAGATCAGTTATGTAGGTCATAGCAGTTATGAGCAGTAACAACAAATAGAAGGCATGAGGCATTACACATACGGCAGGTAGAATCACATCAATAAAAAATAAACAAAAATTATAAACAAAACTAACTGAAAGTGTATTTCTAAAACTATACACCTTGATTAGGGAGTACTTGTAGTTGCATAGTGCTCTTGATGGTTATGCATATGTTATTTAGAGGTTTCTGGTAGAGACCTGTAGGAGGAGGGTTAAAGCAGAGGGAAGGATAAGGGGGGAAGGGGGGTGGGATGAGGGTGAAGGTGGGTAGGGATAGGACTGGAGCTTATCAAACATATGAAAATCAAACAGTGCCTCTCTATCATAAATCTAGTGTTCCAAGTTGGTATTAACTGTTAACAATTTAACATACTTTATGAGAATTAAACCTAAAGATGTCCAGTATTAATGATACTGGCTTAAACAGTCTAAACAGCAATAGTGAGTCAACAGTAGCAGCTGCTATTCATCAGCGTTCTATTTCTTACCCAGCACCCACGATCTGGAACAGTCCAAGAAAAATAGGGTTGAGGGTGTCATCTCAGCAAGAAGTCCCAGCGACTGGGGGACTATATCTAAACCCAGATGGTCAAATAAGGTGTGTCAAGTGTCCTGCGGGCACGAGGGGCCCGGGGAAGGAGCATCTGTTTTCCTTCTTTTAGGTTGAACTCTATTCCATTTAAGCCGTTGCTCCCTGGGATGTTCTTGTATGGTATCTGGGTGTCTTGTTGGGGATTCTAAGATGTTGTCAGCTGGGGGTTCAATGGTGATGTTCAATTTCTTTGTCACAGCATCCAGGTCTTATAAATTCTTGTATATGATCTGTGTGCCATTATGGCTGATAATCAGGCTGAAGGGGTAGCCCCAGCGATATCTGATGTCGTGTTCTTGTAGGGCTTTAGTGAGGAATCTAACCTCCTTTCTCCTCTGTATGGTCTGTGGGCAAAGGTCTTGGAATATTTGTAGGTTATGATCCTTAAATGAAATGGATCTTCTTGTTCTCGCCACTTGCCAAATTTCTTCTTTAGTTGTGAATCTTAAGAACCTCATGATCACATCTCTGGGTGGTGCTGGAGGTTTGGAGGGTGGTCTAAGTGCTCGATGAATCCTTTCTATGTCGTCTTGTTGCAGAGGGGGTGATCTGGGGTGCAGGGATTGGAACAGCTCTCTGACATATGATTTCAATTGCTCTGGGGATACCTCTTCAGGTATTCCCCTGATCCTAAGGTTGTTCCTTCTCCCTCGGTTGTCTAGGTCTTCTAATTTTTCTTGTAGGGACTGCACCATAGAGTCTTGTATAGAGAGCTGTTGTGTGTTTGTGCTGACTATAGAGTTAAGCGTCTCTTGCCCCTCCTCTATGTAGTCAATTCTGGAACTCATGTCGTTTAAGTCTTTCTTTAGCTCCCTCATCTCTCCTTTAATAAAGGATTTTAGCGATTCAAAGTCTGATTTGGAGGGGAGATCCGCTATTTGTGACGGCAAGGCCAATAGGGATTTGTATTGTGATGTTGAATAATCTAATTGCGTTTCAAGCTGAGACTGTTCTTGTGATTGGGAAGTCTCTGTAGAATTGAGATCTGAGGGATGGAAAAAGGTGGTCACAGATGGTGTGGACGTTGGTAATTTGGCTGCCTTATCTGGTTTAGGGCCTTTGCGTTGTGACATTTTATAAGCCTCTGGGGAATGCAAGTTAGAGCCGCCTAGAAACTCCTCTCTTTCCAGCAGCACTATAATGTAGGTATTAAGTGAGAGGCTCTTGTTCAATGTAGTAAATTAATCAGCCTTGATGTGTATTCAAGTTCTAAGTAGCTTTATATTAAGCTACGTGGTATCCTCTGTTCTTCAGGCCTTCTCAAATTATAGGTCTAAACTGGCCTCTGTCTCGTATATGTTTTATAGTGAATAGTCCCCAGTATATTTAGGCTTGATTGCCGTATGTGAGTTATCTGTAAGTCCCAGCAATAATTCAGGGCTGCTGTGAGGCCTGCTATATGTTGTATGTAAGCCTTTCTAGTTAGCATCCATATGAGTCAGAAAACTGTCTTTTTATTCTTACCCTCCGGTTTTCATGCATAGGGTTTATGTAGTCTCACCTCTGTGTTGCGGCAGGCTTTTCTCTGTTAATTGCAGGTCCCACGTGTGCGGTACACACGCAGCGCAACAAAAGCGCTTCCCGGTCTCCCCTGCAATCCGGCACTCTAACCGACCGGGTCTACCGTGAGGTCTCTTGATTGTATATGCAGGCTTTTAGATACGATGTGTGCCCGGTTAGGCTCGGGTAAGTGGAGCCGTCACTTAAGATGTTTCGCTGTCCAAGATGGCGACCGGGACTCTGTTAGACACTTGGATTCCTTCTTTTTAGGCAGACGGATGGTGGGTAGTGCCACAGTGAGAGGGTTTACTCTGCTCCGGGTCTCTTCCAGGTTATAAAAGAGGTGTTGTTAGTTCAGGTCGGGATCTCTACCATATCTCTATTAGTTAGTTGAGCTGCAACTCTAACGGAGCTTTACACAAATGCGGCCATGTCCCAGCACGGCTTGGCTCCGCCCCCTAAAATAGTATTATTTTAATTGATTTTTTATATTATAAAACTTATATGTAAATATCTAGAGTAATTAAAATGGTTTGTCTTTACCAAGTACTTATTTTTGACTTACACATGAAGTCAGCAATTACATCATATGAAACCTTGTGTACAAGCCAGATACAGGTAACAATTATGTTAAAGGGCCATAATAGTCGAAAATGTTGATGCTTTAATTCTTAAAATATGTAATTTTAAGACTATCAACCCTACACTATTGTGTCCCCCCTCCCCCCGCAAAGGGGTTAAACAAACAGTAGACCTACTGCTATGGACCATCAGAGCCACTGATCTAATTAGCAGCACTAGTCGTATGACTCAGATATGTAACTAGGGCTGCTGATTGGATCAGCGTCTGTTTCCACTCGAACCAGCAGTGCTCTGCAGGTCCCAATAGGTACTTCTACTGTGTGTCTAAACCTTTTGCAGGGGTTAAACACGCAGTAGTAGAAGGTTGGTAGTCTTGATACTCTACACTAACCGAGTATTTAACAACTATATTACCCAAGCCATATTTTATTTGTATTCTGTATTAGTAACTTGTCATCTGATTGTGTTCCTGTAACTCTTTCTTTATTCTAAATCAGTATTTTGTATTTACAAATGTCATTTAATTTGTGTTCTATCTGCTGCACAAAATGAGATTTTATTTATTGTGCCACTATAACACACAATACTTAGTGATTTACTTGTTGGAGGATATATACATGAACCATCTGCTTGTTTTACTTTATTTTTTTCTAACAATTTTAGATAAGAACCATAAAGTGCCTTCTAATTAAGATACATCACGTAGCATAAATCCTAGCTACCCTCTGTTTATTTCCCAGTAAACTTCTTGCTGACAGTAGGAAATGCAAATTGTTACTACAAATTCAGTGTAACTGTTTATTTTTTTCCTTTCAAACAAAGACTCCAGCACTCAGACAAAGTAGTTGGGCATGATGCCATTAATAGTTGAAAGAACAGCAGCAAAAAAATTGATTTATCTTTTAATAAATAATGACTGTATTCCTAAGTGGATTTATAAATTAATTGTTGTCTTATTGGTATAAAAACCTGTTTCTCTGCATTTGATTTATTTTATCAGGCCTTGTAGATCGTTTATGTCTTTTCTGGCTAGTCTATCTCGTAAGCAATGATTAATAACTGACACATATATATATATTTATATATTGTTAGGCATCGAGTGAGTGGAGCTGTGATTGGTCAAAGATCTCATCCTATTGTCTGGGAATGAGTCTGTTCACCTTCAGAGCCCTGTTGGGGCACAGGTATGTGCTTGCGTTATAGAAACGAATGTCACATATTCATTTTTTATGAATAAGCTGTGTTTTTTTCTTCTATATAACAAGTGATGGCTAATATGATGAAAAACAAAAAAACTTAACTCTTAAATGCTACAAAATAGAACAAAATAGAGAGTTGGGCTGAAATTCTTATTTTATGTTTTAAATATGATGTATAATTTTCCTTCAAGCATTTATAATTTCATGTATACCACATTGTTGTCATTATTTCACTTGCAAGTCGTCATGTCTTAATGAAAACAAAATTAAGTTTTGCTATACATTCTTGTAAAATGTTTGTGTGCGTGTCATTTTCAGTTGTATCACTGCAACCATGTAGGAAATTATAGTAAAACTGTTCTCTCTGTCTCGGAACTCTATACCGTAACTACAACACTTCAATGGTCAACAGAGGTTAGCTGTTGGTCAGAGAATAAGATCAAATTATCAAAATGTATATTTATTTTATTTATTGTTTCAATATTGCTAACGGTTGTCTGGTTAATCTTAATTCTTGGAACATCAATCTGAACAACAAATAAAGTTATGTTGACATTTTTGTATTAAGAAACAAAACGGGTATCAATTGTTACTTTCCCGTTTAGCCTTATGGAAGAGCTAGCCCTGGGTATGCTTATACCATAATCAAGTGCAATGTTTTAAAGGGGCATTTGATTGTACCATGAGTGCAAGAATGTTTCTTTTGACTTCTGAGTACTCTTACTGGCATCTATTTTTTTATATATATATATATATTTTTTATTGAGGACATTCAGAAAAAAATACAGTATACAGGAGTACACAATAATTTTTCTAACAAAGATACATTACTTTCTTGTTAAACAATTGTTAACCAACAAAGAAACAATCCTCATTTTTTTCCCCCTGTTAACATCCAATAAGGTCACTCTTGGACTTCTTTATTAGTACAGTAATAGTCTTTGTTCATATTGGGTTGTTTTAAAGAAAAGCCACTCATGGGCCTTTTGCTATTATAATCTCAAAGATAAAGAGAAAACTAAAGAAAAAGAGTAATTTAGACCCTCTTTAATGCTAAACTAAAAGTTGGAAAATATTGCAGATAGAGGGGACCACCCCTGAACTCAAATTCCAACCAACATTTCCATGAAATTCTCAATTACAGAAAAAAGAGAAGATAAATATAATTATGCAATTCCAACACAGAGAACATAATAAAAATAAAATAATTTCCTCATAAAGAAAATATAACTATACAATTAACAGTTGTAACTATACAATTAAACTATTAAAGAAACTATTTTGTATAAGACCAAATCGTAATATGCAGTCTAAAAATAAGCGTATGCCTTTGTAATAGGGGGAATAGTACCATTGTAAATCTATTATGTAGAAATAAATATACTTTAGGAGATGATTTTTTTTTAAAAAGTTTTAAATTTTTGCTCACTGTTATTGCCGCTAACTATGAGTATTGGATTGGGTTAGTTATATTAAAAAAAATTGTCACTGTAACTCGTATTAATAATGGAAAGGATTTAGTTGTTTATAAACCTTGTTGATCCCAAAATATTTTATAAGACTAAGAATTTTATGTTCAATCATAACATAGGTAAATATGCAAAAGTTCCCCCTTACATAAGCTTTAGAAAAGGTTCTAGTCTATGAACTAAAAAAGGGAACGTCGTTACTACAGCATTAATAAAAAAAAAAAACAGATTATGAAATCTATGAGAGAAATTAAGCTCTTACAAGTAAGACCTATTGCAAGCTTATTATATGGTTATAGTTTTTCAAAGACCATGGGGGTGCCACATCATAAATGAAGCTATGCAATAAAAAATTTGACCCAAATATTGAGAGAGAGTTTAATTTGAACTTATCCAAAGTCTCTGAGGTGCAACATTTCTCTGTGGCAATTTGTACTGTAAGTTCCGTCCATTGTGGTAAACAAAGTGGAGGGCAGTTCAGAAGAACCCAGAATGACAGAGGTCAAGTAGACTCAGAGGTGTTAAGATAGGTGATTTATAATCTCCACTTTCCCTTTTGACTGTCCTAGGGCCAAACGACACAGCCAGAGGATTCAGATAAGACATCTTAACCAAGCTGTATATAATAAGGCCTTTCCACATGGGGTTTCCCATAGTTGGTAGATGCATAAAGGATTCAGAGCCTCTAATAAAACCTCTTGATCAAGCTGTATATAATAAGGCCTTTCCACATGGGGTTTCTCTGAGTTGGTAGATGTATAAAGGATTCAGAGCCTCTAATAAAACCTCTTAACCAAGCTGTATATAATAAGGCCTTTCCACATGGGGTTTCCCATAGTTGGTAGATGCATAAAGGATTCAGAGCCTCTAATAAAACCTCTTGATCAAGCTGTATATAATAAGGCCTTTCCACATGGGGTTTCTCTGAGTTGGTAGATGTATAAAGGATTCAGAGCCTCTAATAAAACCTCTTGATCAAGCTGTATATAATAAGGCCTTTCCACATGGGGTTTCCCTGAGTTGGTAGATGTATAAAGGATTCAGAGCCTCTAATAAAACCTCTTGATCAAGCTGTATATAATAAGGCCTTTCCACATGGGGTTTCCCTGAGTTGGTAGATGTATAAAGGAGTGGTTTCAGTTTGATTTGCTCTCTGGGGTTAAGTTTAGGTGGCATGCAAGAGTGTCCGGTATTCTCAGTAGTCCTTGCAAATCCTGCTATATACTGTTCCAGGACATCTTCAGATGGAACTTTATCACATAAGGATTGCAGTAGCAATTCTAATATCTAATATTGAACGTGTAGAAGTTGAGATGAAGTGTCTTCACATATTGCTGGAGAGCTGGGTATTTTGAACAACACAGCTCTGTAAGTGATTAAAGATACAGGTTTTGACCATGGGATATATAACCCGAATCACCGAGGGGGGGGGATTGTTGTTGCCTATTAGTGAGCCGCTGCTCTAGGCCTAATATGTCCGAATCGCAGCTCCAGGATCATTTAAACAGCAAGGGCAGTTTTTGAAATATTCTTATATTTGTGAGATATTGATATTTAACGATATCCAGTATAGTTGTTGTCACATAAAATCGGCGGATTGTCAGCTAATCTTCCAGAGCTCTTGAGGATGCTTCTTGTCATGGAAGCTGTACAGACACGCCCCGCAATCTATATTTGAAATAAAATTTTCAAATCTTGACTTGATAAGCTAAGCAATCTATATATATATTAACATAATGTTTTTGTATTGAACTTGGTGCACATTTGTGCTGTCTGTGCACATACCATTCTTCTAATGTCATACACAGATATATTTGGTCTGCAGGTGTTAGTTGTAAGCGACATATTGCACTGTTATGTTATATTTCTCTCTTTTTTATTTATCCATAACTGATCACTTTCCTGCATATTTGGTTAATTCTAAAAGTCTTTGCTAGAATCTACAAATATGATGTATTTTATAATTCATGCGTTGGATTCTTTTACTAGAACCCATCATAGAAAAGGCCTCACTTCAGAGTACATGAGGACCCCTTCTCTGCACCCAAAACCACCTGTAGGGCCCTGTTTATTGCAAAGCCTCCTCATCCATAGCCTCCTCACAACAAAAACATCCCTCTACTAAAGAAGCCCCAACCACCATTTTTTTATAGTGCAAACAATGTACATGTTTTTATTACATTGTGTTTTTCCTTGTCCAATTATATCACAGTAACCATGAATGTTGCCTTTTATGGCCTTTAAAAGCTAATCTCTTAAATAAAAAAAAATCAAGACATACACAAAATTGATAAAAAAAAAAAAAAGAAATGTTATATTATGTACTGAAATTAAAACACTGTTACATGAATTGTATAGAAGGAAAAAATATATATAAACAAATACAAAAGTGCAAAACAATATATACAACTATACCTAATAAATAACCCAATTACTATAATCCCTTGCTTCTTTAACAGTTTATATAAATACTATTATTAAACCAATATATTTTTGGGGTCTCAATCTCTTATGGGCCAGTGATGTAATAGATGGTAACATTGCAGAGCTGAGGCATTACAGTTGGCAACCTCAAATCGTACTTAACATTGCAGCATGTAGTTTGCTATTATACTAATTGTAATGGAAATATACATGTAATTATTGTCATTTACCATATTATTCTGTGCACTATAGAAGGTTTACAGTAAATAAAACAATACATGACTGCGCAGACATGTGCTCTTTTTTATGAATATTACAGAGCTCCTAATTATCCCACATATTTTGGGATTGTTACATTTTGGGAGCGTTGCCCTATTGTCAATCCTGCAGCTTGCCCCTCAGGACAAATGCCATGGTTTTCAAAGTGAAACAGGAGACTCTTACCCAAACCTGTCCATGGTACACCAGTAGCTCCACCACATTCTGTCACAAATGTCTGCAGGGCTCTTGAGGGCAGCCTAAATCTGCAAGTCCCTCTGGAAAATGTTGGGAGTTATAGTCATTCGGCTAGATTACGAGTTGTGCTTTAAGCTGAAAAAGCAGCGTTAACAGGTCCTAATGCTGCTTTTTCACTACCGCTGCTATTAAGAGTCTTGCAGGTTTAGGGGCACCACACACTTCTTTGGCCTTACCGCAAAACGACTTACGTAAACTTTGTAAACCCTTTTTTCTATGGGACTTCCATAGCGCTGGTATTACGAGTCTGTCCTGGGAGGCCAAAAAGTGAACGGTACAGCCTCTACCTCCAAGATCCGTGACGCATTTTAAAGTCAGTAGTTAAGAGTTTTATGGTACAAGGCCGTAGCATAAAACTCATAACTAAAGTGCTAAAAAGTACACTAACACCCATAAAACACCTATTAACCCCTAAACCGAGGCCCTTCCGCATCGCAAACACTATAATAAAATTTTCTCTTGTAAGGTGTATCCAGTCCACGGGTTCATCCATTACTTGTGGGATATTCTCCTTCCCAACAGGAAGTTGCAAGAGGACACCCACAGCAGAGCTGTCTATATAGCTCCTCTCCTAACCCCCACCTCCAGTCATTTTCTTGCAACTCTCGACAAGGGAAGTATCAAGAGATAAGTGGTGACTTAGTCTAGTGTTACAGTTTGTTATTTTTAAACGGTACCGGCGTTGTACTGTTTTACTCTCAGGCAGAAATTAGATGAAGAATTTTGCCTGGAGGTTGATGATCTTAGCAGTTTGTAACTAAGGTCCATTGCTGTTCTTACACATAACTGAAGAGTATGGGAAAAACTTCAGTTGGGGAACGGTCTGCAGATTACCTGCTTTGAGGTATGTTCAGTATTTTTATTTCTAGAGAGATGAATAAGTTCTAGAAAATGCTGACAGAGCCTTGTGTATTTGAGGTAAGCATGGTGCAGTGATTTAACAACGACTGGGATCATGCTTACAAAACAGAGTAATACTCATGTTAATATTATGTAGTGTCAAAACGTTTGCATGTTTTCATAAATAAAACGTTTTTTCTCTGAGGGAGATAAATCTTTATTTGGGGCCTAGTTTTCCACATGGCTAGTCAGATACTCCTAGGAGTATTTTCTTAAGGCCCCTCTGACATCCAGTACATGGTGGGAGGGGCCTATTTTCACGCTATAGCTGCGCAGTTTTAATTCAGACTGAGACATCCAGCTTCCCTAGAGGAAACCTTTGGCATCTGAGGACCATTATAAAGGGTTTATTCCTTCACCAAATCGTATTTGAGGGCAGGTAGGAGCCTCAGCAGAGCTGTGGCAAGATGCTCAACTGTTTTTTACAGGTGGTTGACGTTTTTTAAATCCGGTTTGGGGGCTAAGGGGTTAATCATCCATTTGCAAGTGGGTGCAATGTTGCTTTAGTCCCTTACACACACTGTAAAATTTTTGAAGACTTTACTATATTTTTAGAACTGTTTTGCAGTTTAAGTGCTAGTTTTTTTCTCTTAAAGGCACAGTAACGTTTTTGTTTAATTGCTGTTTCACCTTTATTAAAGTGTTTTCCAAGCTTGCTTGTCTCATTACTAGTCTGTTAAACATGTCTGACATAGAGGAAACTCCTTGTTCAATATGTTTGAAAGCCATTGTGGAACCCCCTCTTAGAATGTGTACCAAATGTACTGAAATTTCTATAAACTATAAAGACCATATTATGGCGCTTAAAGATTTATCTCCAGAGGATTCTCTGACTGAAAAAAGGGAGATTATGCCATCTAGCTCTCCCCATGTGTCAGAACCTATAACTCCCGCTCAAGTGACGCCAAGTACATCTAGTGCGTCTAATTCTTTTACCTTACAGGACATGGCGGCAGTTATGAATGCTACCCTCTCAGAGGTATTGTCCAAACTGCCAGGGTTACAGGGAAAGCGAGACAGCTCTGGGGCTAGAACTAATGCAGATCTTTCTGACGCTTTAATACCTGTGTCCGATATACCCTCACAATGCTCAGAAGCTGAGGCAGGAGAGCTTCTATCTGTGGGTGATATTTCATATTCAGGGAAGGTGTTGCTTCAGTCTGATTCTGAAATGACAGCATTTAAATTTAAGCTTGAACACCTCCGCTTATTGCTTAGGGAGGTTTTAGCGACTCTGGATGACTGTGACCCCATTGTAGTTCCAGAGAAATTGTGTAAGATGGACAAATACTTTGCAGTGCCTGTTTACACTGATGTTTTTCCAGTCCCTAAGAGGTTTTCGGAAATTATTACTAAGAAATGGGATAGACCAGGTGTGCCGTTCTCTCCCCCTCCTGCGTTTAAAAAGATGTTTCCCATAGATGCCGCCATACGGGACTCGTGGCAGACGGTCCCTAAGGGGGAGGGAGCAGTCTCTACCCTAGCTAAGCGTACAACTATCCCAGTCGAGGACAGTTGTGCTTTCCTGGATCCTATGGATAAAAAATTGGAGGGTCTCCTTAAGAAAATTTTTATACATCAAGGTTTTATTCTCCAGCCTCTTGCATGCATTGCTCCAGTTACTGCTGCAGCGGCTTTTTGGTTCGAGTCTCTTGAGGAGGCTCTACAGGTGGAGACCCCGTTAGATGATATCTTAGACAGGATTAAAGCTCTTAAGTTAGCTAATTCCTTTATTTCTGATGCCATTTTTCATTTAACCAAGCTAACGGCTAAGAATTCAGGTTTTGCCATTCTGGCGCGTAGGGCGCTATGGCTTAAGTCCTGATCAGCAGATGTTACTTCAAAGTCTAAGCTTCTTAACATCCCCTTCAAAGGACAGACCCTATTCGGGCCCGGCCTGAAGGAGATCATCTCTGACATTACTGGAGGAAAAGGTCACGCCCTTCCTCAGGATAGGTCCAATAAATTAAGGACCAAACAGAATAATTTCCGTTCCTTTCGAAACTTCAAGGGTGGCGCAGCTTCGGTTTCCTCTAATGCAAAACAAGAGGGAAATTTCACCCAGTCCAAACCAGTCTGGAGACCTAACCAGACTTGGAACAAAGGGAAGCAGGACAAGAAGCCTGCTGCTGCCTCTAAGACAGCATGAAGGGGTAGCCCCGATCCGGGACCGGATCTAGAGGGGGGCAGACTTTCTCTCTTCGCCCAGGCTTGGGCAAGAGACATCCAGGATCCCTGGGCACTAGAGATTGTCTCCCAGGGTTATCTTCTGGAATTCAAAGGTTCATCTCCAAAGGGGAGATTTCATCTCTCACAATTATCTGCAAACCAGATAAAGAGAGAGGCATTCTTATGTTGCGTTCAAGACCTACTGGTTATGGGAGTGATCCACCCAGTTCCAAGAGAGGAACAGGGACAGGGTTTCTATTCAAACCTGTTTATAGTTCCCAAAAAAGAGGGAACTTTCAGACCAATCTTGGATCGCAAGATCCTAAACAAATTTCTCAGGGTCCCATCCTTCAAAATGGAGACAATCCGAACCATCCTCCCTATGATCCAGGAGGGTCAATATATGACTACCGTGGACTTAAAGGATGCTTATCTCCACATTCCGATTCACAGAGAGCATCATCAGTTCCTAAGGTTCGCCTTCCTAGACAGGCATTACCAGTTTGTGGCTCTTCCCTTCGGGTTAGCCACGGCGCCAAGAGTCTTTACGAAGGTTCTAGGGTCCCTTCTGGCGGTCCTAAGGCCGCGGGGCATAGCGGTGGCTCCTTACCTAGACGACATTCTGATTCAGGCGTCGACTTTTCAAATCGCCAAGTCCCATACGGACATTGTTCTGACCTTTCTGAGGTCTCACGGGTGGAAAGTGAACAGAGAAAAGAGTTCTCTTTCTCCCTGCACAAGAGTTTCCTTCCTAGGAACTCTGATAGATTCAGTAGAAATTAAGATTTTTCTGATGGAGGTCAGGATATCAAAGCTTCTAACTACCTGCCGTGTTCTTCATTCCACTTCTCGGCCGTCAGTAGCTCAGTGTATGGAAATGATCGGCCTAATGGTAGCGGCAATGGACATAGTTCCGTTTGCCCGCCTACATCTCTGACCACTGCAACTTTGCATGCTCAATCAGTGGAATGGGGACTACACAGATTTGTCTCCTCTGTTAAATCTGGATCAAAAGACCAGGGATTCTCTTCTCTGGTGGTTATCTCGGGTCCACCTGTCCAGGGGAATGAGTTTCCGCAGGCCAGAGTGGACTATAGTGATGACAGATGCCAGCCTTCTGGGCTGCGGTGCGGTCTGGAACTCCCTGAAGGCTCAGAGTTTGTGGACTCAGGAGGAAGCCCTTCTTCCGATAAACATTCCGGAACTCAGAGCGATATTTGATGCTCATCAGGCTTGGCCTCAGCTAGCTGCGGTCAAGTTCATCAGATATCAGTTGGGCAATATCACGACTGTAGCCTATATCAACCATCAGGGGGGAACAAGGAGTCCCCTGGCAATGATGGAAGTTTCCACGATAATTCTATGGGCGGAGGTTCACTCTTGCCATCTATCAGCTATCCATATCCCAGGAGTAGAGAACTGGGAGGCGGACTTTCTAAGTCGGCAGACTTTTCATCCGGGGGAGTGGGAGCTCCATCCGGAGGTATTTGCCCAGCTGATTCAATTATGGGGCAAACCAGAACTGGATCTGATGGCGTCTCGTCAGAACGCCAAACTTCCTTGTTACGGGTCCAGGTCAAGGGATCCCCAGTCAACGCTGATAGATGCTCTAGCAGTGCCCTGGTCCTTCAGCCTGGCTTATGTGTTTCCACTGTTTCCTCTCCTCCCTCGTCTGATTGCCAAGATCAAGCAGGAGAGAGCTTCAGTGATTTTGATAGCACCTGCGTGGCCACGCAGGACTTGGTATGCAGATCTGGTGTGACATGTCATCCTTTCCACCATGGACTCTGCCGCTGAGGCAGGACCTTCTACTCCAAGGTCCATTCAAACATCCAAATATAGTTTCTCTGCGTCTGACTGCTTGGAGATTGAACGCTTGATTTTATCAAAACGTGGTTTCTCCGAATCGGTCATTGATACCTTGATTCAGGCTCGAAAGCCTGTCACCAGGAAAATCTATCATAAGATATGGTGTAAATATCTTCATTGGTGTGAATCCAAGGGTTACTCGTGGAGTAAGGTCAGGATTCCCAGGATACTATCTTTTCTCCAAGAAGGATTGGAAAAGGGATTATCGGCTAGTTCCTTAAAGGGACAGATTTCTGCTCTGTCTATTCTTTTGCACAAGCGCCTGGCTGATGTTCCAGACGTTCAGGCGTTTTGTCAGGCTTTGATTAGAATCAGGCCTGTGTTTAAACCTGTTGCTCCGCCATGGAGTTTAAATTTAGTTCTTAAGGTTCTTCAAGGGGTTCCGTTTGAACCCTTGCATTCCATAGATATCAAGCTTTTATCTTGGAAAGTTCTGTTTTTAGTAGCTATCTCTTCGGCTCGAAGAGTTTCAGAGTTATCTGCCTTGCAGTGTGATTCCCCTTATCTGATCTTCCATGCAGATAAGGTAGTTTTGCGTACCAAACCTGGGTTTCTTCCTAAGGTAGTATCTAATAGGAATATCAATCAGGAAATTGTTGTTCCGTCACTGTGTCCTAATCCTTCTTCAAAGAAGGAACGTCTGTTACACAATCTTGACGTGGTTCGTGCTTTAAACTTTTATTTGCAAGCTACTAAGGATTTTCGTCAAACATCTGCATTGTTTGTTGTTTACTCTGGAAAGAGGAGAGGCCAAAAGGCTTCGGCAACTTCTCTTTCTTTTTGGCTAAGAAGCATAATTCGTTTAGCTTATGAGACTGCTGGCCAGCAGCCTCCTGAAAGAATTACAGCTCATTCTACTAGAGCGGTAGCTTCCACATGGGCTTTTAAACATGAGGCCTCTGTTGAACAGATTTGTAAGGCGGCGACTTGGTCTTCGCTTCATACTTTTTCTAAATTCTACAAATTTGATACTTTTGCTTCCTCGGAGGCTATTTTTGGGAGAAAGGTCTTACAGGCAGTGGTGCCTTCTGTTTAAGTACTTGCCTTGTCCCTCCCTTCATCCATGTCCTAAAGCTTTGGTATTGGTATCCCACAAGTAATGGATGAACACGTGGACTGGATACACCTTACAAGAGAAAACAAAATTTATGCTTATCTGATAAATTTCTTTCTCTTGTGGTGTATCCAGTCCACGGCCCGCCCTGTCACTTTAAGGCAGGTGTTTTTATTTTTTAAACTACAGTCACCACTGCACCCTATAGTTTCTCCTTTTTCTTACTTGTCTTCGGTCGAATGACTGGAGGTGGGGGTTAGGGGAGGAGCTATATAGACAGCTCTGCTGTGGGTGTCCTCTTGCAACTTCCTGTTGGGAAGGAGAATATCCCACAAGTAATGGATGAACCCGTGGACTGGATACACCACAAGAGAAAGAAATTTATCAGGTAAGCATAAATTTTGTTTTTAACCCCTAATCTGCCGCTCCGGACATCGCCGCCACTATAATAAACATATTAACCCCCAAACCGCCGCACCCTAACATTGCCACCACCTACATTATACTTATTAACCCCTAATCTGCCGTCCCCAACGTCGCCGCCACTATATTAAATGTATTAACCCCTAAATCTAAGTCTAACCCTAACCCTAGCACCCCCTAATTTAAATATAATTTAAATAAATCTAAAGAAAATTACTATAATTAACTAAATTATTCCTAATTAAAACTTGGGGGCGGCAGATTAGGGGTTAATAAATGTAGGTAGGTGGCGGTGATGTTAGGGATGGCAGATTAGGGGTTAATAATATTTAACTATTGTTTGCGAGTCGGGAGTGTGGCGGTTTAGGGGTTAATATGCTTATTATAGTGGCGGCCACGTTGGGGGCGGCAGATTAGAGGTTAATAAATGTAGGTAGGTTGCGGCGACATTGGGGGAGGGAGATTAGGGGTTAAGAAATATAATGTAGGTGTTGGCGATGTTGGGGGCAGCAGATTAGGGGTTAATATGTATAATGTAGGTGGCGGCAATGTCCGGAGCGGTAGATTAGGGGTTAATAAATATAATGTAGGTGGCGACGATGTCGGGGGCGGCAGATTAGGGGTGTTTAGACTCTGGTTCATGTTAGGGTGTTAGGTGTAAACATAACTTTTATTTCCCCATAGGAATCAATGGGGCTGCGTTACTGAGATTTACGCTGCTTTTTTGCAGGTGTTAGACTTTTTCTCAGCGGGCTCTCCCCGTTGATTCCTATGGGGAAATCGTGCACGAGCACGTACGACCTGCTCACCGCTAACTTAAGCAGTGCTGGTATTGGAGTGCGGTATGGAGCTCAATTTTGCTCAACGCTCACTTTTTGCCTTTTAACGCCGGGTTTGTAAAAACCCGTAATACCAGCGCTGCAGGTAAGTGAGCGGTGAGAAAAAACTGCTCGTTAGCACCGCATAGCTCCTAACGCAAAACTCATAATCTGGCCGAAAATTATTATTTCTTTGATGATGTTTTAATATGTATTACAGTTTTGTTTTCTTTATTCCTATACTTTTTTTTTGTTTTATTCTAATGCTTGTGAGTTCTGTTGGTCTCCACCAGTAGATCTGTGGGAGTTGTCCTTGTCAGCAAGTTAGCTTTATCCATAGGACCAGTTATTCATCTTTTGTTCACAGCTCTTTTTTAGGGGTGGGCAAATCAAACAGCTACCCAAGGAGCATCCATTGCACAAAACTTTATATACAGTTTGAACCAAAGCTGATGCAGGAGCAGGAGGTATAGTGCCTACTAGTACACTTATAATTCTTTCCAGTTTCCTACATCACACCAGTGCCCATGAATGCTTTGCACTGTAGGCAACTTCCTGCCCTCTGGTCCGGTTCTTGGTAGGTGCTACATGATTACTGCACACAGTCCTGCCCTTTGACTGGTCCCACATGTAGGAACTACAGTTCTCTCAATGCAACTGTAAAGGGTTATCCGTGCTGTGTGTTCTTTAAGACAGTGTTTCTGCTGAATGATAGTGAAAGGATAAAAGGTCTTCGAATTTCAGGTAACCTTTACTGCTGGCTACTAAAGTTTGGACTTTTTGTTGTTTTTTTATACAGTCTTTTATTTGGGTGGGCACATGAGAAATACCAATATGTATATGTATGTACGTGTGTATGTACGTACAATGTGTATGTGTGTGCGTGTATATGTTTTTTTTATGTATGAGTGTGTATAGGTGTATAGGTGTATGCGTGTATATGTATGTATGTGTGTATGTACGTACAATATGTATGTGTGTGCGTGTATATGTTTTTTTATGTATGAGTGTGTATAGGTGTATAGGTGTATGCGTGTATATGTATGTATGTGTGTATGTACGTACAATATGTATGTGTGTGCGTGTATATGTCTTTTTATGTATGAGTGTGTATAGGTGTATAGGTGTATGCGTGTATATGTATGTATGTGTGTATGTACGTACAATATGTATGTGTGTGCGTGTATATGTCTTTTTATGTATGAGTGTGTATAGGTGTATAGGTGTATGCGTGTATATGTATGTATGTGTGTATGTACGTACAATATGTATGTGTGTGCGTGTATATGTCTTTTTATGTATGAGTGTGTATAGGTGTATAGGTGTATGCGTGTATATGTATGTATGTGTGTATGTACGTACAATATGTATGTGTGTGTGTATATGTTTTTTTTATGTATGAGTGTGTATAGGTGTATGCATGTATATGTATGTATGTGTGTATGTACGTACAATATGTATGTGTGTGCGTGTATATGTCTTTTTATGTATGAGTGTGTATAGGTGTATAGGTGTATGCGTGTATATGTATGTATGTGTGTATGTACGTACAATATGTATGTGTGTGTGTGTATATGTTTTTTTATGTATGAGTGTGTATAGGTGTATGCGTGTATATGTATGTATGTGTGTATGTACGTACAATATGTATGTGTGTGCGTGTATATGTCTTTTTATGTATGAGTGTGTATAGGTGTATGCGTGTATATGTATGTATGTGTGTATGTACGTACAATATGTATGTGTGTGTGTGTGTATATGTTTTTTTATGTATGAGTGTGTATAGGTGTATGCGTGTATATGTATGTATGTGTGTATGTACGTACAATATGTATGTGTGTGCGTGTATATGTCTTTTTATGTATGAGTGTGTATAGGTGTATAGGTGTATGCGTGTATATGTATGTATGTGTGTATGTACGTACAATATGTATGTGTGTGCGTGTATATGTCTTTTTATGTATGAGTGTGTATAGGTGTATAGGTGTATGCGTGTATATGTATGTATGTGTGTATGTACGTACAATATGTATGTGTGTGCGTGTATATGTCTTTTTATGTATGAGTGTGTATAGGTGTATAGGTGTATGCGTGTATATGTATGTATGTGTGTATGTACGTACAATATGTATGTATGAGTGTGTATAGGTGTATGCGTGTATATGTATGTATGTGTGTATGTACGTACAATATGTATGTGTGTGTGTATATGTTTTTTTATGTATGAGTGTGTATAGGTGTATGCGTGTATATGTATGTATGTGTGTATGTACGTACAATATGTATGTGTGTGCGTGTATATGTCTTTTTATGTATGAGTGTGTATAGGTGTATAGGTGTATGCGTGTATATGTATGTATGTGTGTATGTATGTGTGTATGTACGTACAATATGTATGTGTGTGTGTGTATATGTTTTTTTATGTATGAGTGTGTATAGGTGTATGCGTGTATATGTATGTATGTGTGTATGTACGTACAATATGTATGTGTGTGCGTGTATATGTCTTTTTATGTATGAGTGTGTATAGGTGTATAGGTGTATGCGTGTATATGTATGTATGTGTGTATGTACGTACAATATGTATGTGTGTGTGTGTATATGTTTTTTTATGTATGAGTGTGTATAGGTGTATGCGTGTATATATATGTATGTGTGTATGTACGTACAATATGTATGTGTGTGTGTATATGTTTTTTTATGTATGAGTGTGTACAGGTGTATGCGTGTGTATGTATGTATGTATGTGTGTATGTGTAAAAATATTTCTATAGTTAAAGTATCAAAGGTCTTTGAATTTTGTGTAGCCTTTACTGCTGGCTTCTAAAATTTTTACCTTTTCTTTAGTATTTTATTTGGGTGGGCAAATGAGAACTGCAAATATATGTGTGTGTGTATGTGTAGGCGTGTATGTATGTATATATATATATATATATATATATATATATATATATATATATATATATATATACAGTGGGGCAAAAAAGTATTTAGTCAGCCACCAATTGTGCAAGTTCTCCCACTTAAGAAGATGAGAGACACCTATAATTTTCATCATAGGTATACCTCAACTATGAGAGACAAAATGTGGAAACAAATCCAGACAATCACATTGTCTGATTTTGAAAGAATTTATTTGCATATTATGGTGGAAAATAAGTATTTGGTCACCTACAAACAAGGAAGATTTCTGGCTCCCACAGACCTGTATCTTCTTCTTTAAGAGGCTCCTCTGTCCTCCACTCATTACCTGTATTAATGGCACCTGTTTGAACTTGTTATCAGTATACACCTGTCCACAACCTCAAACAGTCACACTCCAAACTCCACTATGGTGAAGACCAAAGAGCTGTCGAAGGACACCAGAAACAAAATTGTAGACCTGCACCAGGCTGGGAAGACTGAATCTGTAATAGGCAAGCAGCTTGGTGTGAAGAAATCTACTGTGGGAGCAATAATTAGAAAATGGAAGACATACAAGACTACTGATAATCTCCCTCGATCTGGGGCTCCACGCAAGATCTCACCCCGTGAGGTCAAAATGATCACAAGAATGGTGAGCAAACATCCCAGAACTACACGGGGGACCTAGTGAATGACCTGCAGAGAGATGGGACCAACGTAACAAAGGCTACCATCAGTAACACACTATGCCGCCAGGAACTCAGATCCTGCAGTGCCAGACGTGTCCCCCTGCTTAAGCGAGTACATGTCCGGGCCCGTCTGAAGTATGCTAGAGAGCATTTGGATGATCCAGAAGTGGATTGGGAGAATGTCATATGGTCAGATGAAACCAAAGTAGAACTGTTTGGTAGAAACACAACTCGTCGTGTTTGAAGGAGAGAGAATGCTGAGTGGCAACCAAAGAACACCATACCTACTGTGAAGCATGGGGGTGGCAACATCATGCTTGGGGGCTGTTTCTCTTCAAAGGGAACAGGACGACTGATCCGTGTACATGAAAGAATGAATGGGGCCATGTATCGTGAGATTTTGAGTGCAAACCTCCTTCCATCAGCAAGGGCATTGAAGATGAAACGTGGCTGGGTCTTTCAGCATGACAATGATCCCAAACACACCGCCCGGGCAACAAAGGAGTGGCTTTGTAAGAAGCATTTCAAGGTCCTGGAGTGGCCTAGCCAGTCTCCAGATCTCAACCCCATAGAAAACTTTTGGAGGGAGTTGAAAGTCCGTGCTGCCCAGCGACAGCCCCAAAACATCACTGCTCTAGAGGAGATCTTCATGCAGGAATTGGCCAACATACCAGCAACAGTGTGTGACAACCTTGTGAAGACTTACAGAAAACATTTGACCTCTGTCATTGCCAACAAAGGATATATAACAAAGTATTGAGATGAACTTTTGATATTGACCAAATCCTTTTTTTGCACCATAATTTGCAAATAAATTCTTTCCAAATAAGACAATGTGATGGTCTGGATTTGTTTCCACATTTTGTCTCTCATAGTTGAGGTATACCTATGATGAAAATTACAGGCCTCTCTCATCTTCTTAAGTGGGAGAACTTGCACAATTGGTGGCTGACTAAATTCTTTTTTGCCCCACTGTGTATATATGTATGTTTTTGTATTTATATGTGCGCATGTATATTTTTATGTGTTTTTATGTGTGCATGCATGTGTGTGTGTGTGTTTGTATATGTTCATGCATGTGTGTGTGTGTATGCTTGTGTATATATGTGTATGTATGTGCGTGTGTGTGTATATATATATGTGTATGTATGTGCGTGTGTGTATATATGTGTGTGTATGTATGTGCTTGTGTATATGTGTATTTGTGTATATGAATATGTGTGTATGCAAATATAAGTATGTATGCTCTTGTGTATATGTGTATGTGGGTGTGGATATGTGTATGTGTGTGTGCCTGTGCGCACAGTTTAAAGTTTAGGTGGGCGCATTTTGGAATTTTACCCTGGTGAGTCAGTATCTCTAGAAACGTCCATGATGGTTTCAAAACCAAAATAAACAGCTTTAGTGTAACACATAGCATGTAAGAAAACTATTTTTAACATATTTAATTAGAGCTGTTTGATATGAATGATATAAATTTGTTACATTTATTGTTACTTAAAGTAAATAAAAAATGCTTTAAATTGACTTTTTTTTCTCCTTTTTTATTGCGTGATATAAACTTAATTTCATCAGGCTAATGTCAACATTCTGAGATAGTCGTGAAAAGACAAGCAGATTGCCAAAGCTGTTTTTTATTTTAACATTATGTGACACAACTATAAAGACTCATGAGTCTGGAAGACAAGTGTATCAAGGACAACAAGAGAGCAATGGTTCTGTCCTCCAGCAAAGAATGATTGTGTTGGAAAATCATCAAAATAATAGGCAGGGATGCTCTTTCTTTAAAGCTTGGTTTTGAGCTTGTCATTCTGCAAGGTGACACAGTGCAGTATGTAATGGGGGACACATTTTATGATAGTCTTCAGATTGACAGGTTATGACAAAACTGAATTCATGGTGCTTTAATAAGTCTTTTGTCTTCTTTTCCATAGATTTTGACTTGTCTAGGAAATGACATATTGAGCTTTGTGCACTGTCTGCAAATCCAGTGGCACTAAAGGACCCACAATATATTGTCAGCTTCTGTCTAGCTTGTGGGATACGGCATTTGTAGGATTTTTCATTCAGTTTGGGCTTTACTAGAGGGCAAACAGCCTAGTGAAGCTCAGAAAGGGCCAAACAGGATTCTGAATAACTCATTAATCAGCAACACAGTTACAGGTGTGGTGACTTACACACTGCTAGCAGACTGTGAAAGTCACATCCACTGCACAGACTATCACCCTTGGAAAAGTGACAGCATTTGTATGAACATTTCTTAACCCTCTAGTGTCTTCCATTTCTGGAAAATTAGTGTAGTTTTATAATAAGAAATATTTTATTTATGTATGTCTAGTAAACAGAACAGCTATAACTTTTTTAATGGGTTATAGAAAAGATGAAAAAATCTGAAGAAAGTCACACAATCATAATCAAGGTTATTTAAAAGCGCAACATAAGATAATATTGCATATTTCATAATCCAATATTCTGCACATAGCAGAATATGTTCTATTATTCTTAAATAGATGTTTAAATATATATATGATGTTGTTTTGCACAAATATATTATTATATGTCATGGATACCGAGCTGCAAGGGTTAACCCCCTACAACCTCACCCCTGTTATTTCTCAGTGGTTTTGGGCTCCTCAGAGCCACCACAATCTCTGGAAGCTTTTTGTTGGCTTGTTTTGTGTTAAGAGAAGAGCTGGTCTATGACCAGGAAAACCCTCCTAGGCTGGCCGGGCTCCTGGAACTCCCGGTCGGCCACCTCACAACGGACACCCACCTAACCCCTCTCAGGCTGGCCGGGCTCCTGGAACTCCTGGTCGGCAACAGGACAGCAGGACACCTGCTAACTTTACCCCTGGTCGCTCCAGCAGCCCTTTGCCCCAGAGCTCCGCTCTTTTGGGGACTGGTAGCCCCTAGGGAGGACAAGAGCTGGGGAAATTATCGGAGGGGAGCTGGACACCCCTAATTCCATAACTTCAGCGTACTGTAACTCCAGTCCCCAGTAACGAATCATGCTGATTTTTGGATTGTGGCATCTGAAGACCGAGAGCTTTAAAATGACACCCTGGAAGTGCCGCCACTCCACAGCTGTGTGTATAAAAGGAGTATATGTTTCTTTCATGTAATTAGCAAGAGTCCATGAGCTAGTGATGTATGGGATATACATTCCTACCAGGAGGGGCAAAGTTTCCCAAACCTTAAAATGCCTATAAATACACCCCTCACCACACCCACAATTCAGTTTTACAAACTTTGCTTCCCATGGAGGTGGTGAAGTAAGTTTGTGCTAGATTCTACGTTGATATGCGCTTCGCAGCAGGCTGAAGCCCGGTTTTCCTCTCAGAGTGCAGTGAATGTCAGAGGGATGTGAAGAGAGTATTGCCTATTTGAATACAATGGTCTTCCTCTAGGGGATCTATTTCATAGGTTCTCTGTTATCGGTCGTAGAGATTTCTTCTCCTACCTCCCTTTTCAGATCGACGATATACTCTTATATACCATTACCTCTACTGATTCTCGTTTCAGTACTGGTTTGGCTATCTACTATATGTAGATGAGTGTCTTAGGGTAAGTAAGTCTTATTTTATTTATGACACTCTAAAGCTATGGTTGGGCACTTTATATGTAAAGTTCTAAATATATGTTTTAAACTTATATTTGCCATGATTTAGGATATCCAGTATTCCTTCTTTCAGACTGTCAGTTTCATTTTCTCTTGTAAGGTGTATCCAGTCCACGGATCATCCATTACTTATGGGATATTCTCCTTCCCAACAGGAAGTTGCAAGAGGATCACCCACAGCAGAGCTGCTATATAGCTCCTCCCCTAACTGCCATACCCAGTCATTCTCTTGCAACTCTCAACATAGCTGGAGGTAGTAAGAGGAAAGTGGTGTAATATAGTTAGTTTTTTCTTCAATCAAGAGTTTATTGTTTTTAAATGGTACCGGAGTCGTACTATTTTATCTCAGCATATAGAAGAAGAATCTGCCTGCGTTTTCTATGATCTTAGCAGAAGTAACTAAGATCCACAGCTGTTCTCACATATGTCTGAGGAGTGAGGTAACTTCAGAGGGAGAATAGCGTGCAGGGTATCCAGCAATAAGGTATGTGCAGTTTTAAGTTTTTCGAGGGATGGAATTGCTCGAAAATGCTGCTGATACCGAATTAATGTAAGTTAAGCCTAAATACAGTGATTTAATAGCGACAAGTATCAGGCTTGCTATCAGAGGTATATACTCTGATTAATGTGCAATATAAAATGTTTGCTGGCATGTTTAATCGTTTTTATATATGCTTTGGTGATAAAACTTATTGGGGCCTAGTTTTTTCCACATGGCTGGCTTTATTTTTGCCTAGAAACAGTTTCCTGAGGCTTTCCACTGTTATAGTATAAAAGTTACAGTTGGTGCAGTTAAAATTACAAACTGTGACATTCAGCTTCCCTCAGCAGTCCCCTTCATGCTATAGGACATCTCTGAAGGGCTCAAAAGGCTTCAAAAGTCGTGTATTGAGGAAGGTAAAGCCACAGTGGAGCTGTGGCAGTTGTTATGACTGTTTAAAAAACATATTTTTCGTTTTGTTAATCTGTTTTTTTGTATTAAGGGGTTAATCATCCATTTGCAAGTGGGTGCAATGCTCTGCTAACTTGTTACATACACTGTAAAAATTTCGTTAGTTTAACTGCCTTTTTTCACTGTTATTTCAAATTTTGGCAAAATGTGTTTCTCTTAAAGGCACAGTAACATTTTTTTTATATTGCTTGTTAACTTGATTTAAAGTGTTTTCCAAGCTTGCTAGTCTCATTGCTAGTCTGTATAAACATGTCTGACATAGAGGAAACTCCTTGTTCATTATGTTTAAAAGCCATGGTGGAACCCCATAGGAGAATGTGTACTAAATGTATTGATTTCACTTTAAACAATAAAGATCAGCTGTTATCTTTAAAAGAATTATCACCAGAGGATTCTGACGAGGGGGAAGTTATGCCGACTAACTCTCCCCACGTGTCGGACCCTTTGACTCACGCTCAAGGGACTCACGCTAAAATGGCGCCAAGTACATCAAAGACGCCCATAGCGATTACTTTGCAGGACAAGGCGGCAATCATGGATAATACCCTGTCAGCGGTATTAGCCAGACTGCCTGAATTCAGAGGAAAGCGCGATAGCTCTGGGGTTAGACGTAATACAGAGCGCGCAGATGCTTTAAGGCCCATGTCTGATACTGCGTCACAATATGCAGAAGCTGAGGAAGGAGAGCTTCAGTCTGTGGGTGACATTTCTGATTCGGGGAAACCTGATTCAGATATTTCTACTTTTAAATTTAAGCTTGAGAACCTCCGTGTATTGCTTGGGAAGGTATTAGCTGCTCTGAATGACTGTGACACAATTGCAGTGCCAGAGAAATTGTGTAGACTGGATAAATACTATGCAGTGCCGGTGTGTACTGATGTTTTTCCAATTCCTAAAAGGTTTACAGAAATTATTAATAAGGAGTGGGATAGACCCGGTGTGCCATTTTCCCCCCCTCCTATTTTTAGAAAAATGTTTCCAATAGACGCCACCACACGGGACTTATGGCAGACGGTTCCTAAGGTGGAGGGAGCAGTTTCTACTTTAGCAAAGCTTACCACTATCCCTGTCGAGGACAGTTGTGCTTTTTCAGATCCAATGGATAAAAAATTAGAAGGTTACCTTAAGAAAATGTTTATTCAACAAGGTTTTATCCTGCAGCCCCTTGCATGCATTGCGCCTGTCACTGCTGCTGCGGCGTTCTGGTTTGAGTCTCTGGAAGAGGCCTTTCAGACAGCTACTCCATTGACTGAAATACCTGACAAGCTTAGAACACTTAAGCTAGCTAATTCTTTTGTTTCTGATGCCATTGTTCATTTGACTAAACTAAAGGCTAAGAATTCTGGATTCGCCATCCAGGCGCGTAGGGCGCTATGGCTTAAATCTTGGTCAGCTGACGTGACTTCAAAGTCTAAATTACTTAACATTCCCTTCAAGGGGCAGACCCTATTTGGGCCTGGTATGAAGGAAATTATTGCTGACATTACTGGAGGTAAGGGTCATACCCTTCCTCAGGACAGGGCCAGATCAAGGGCCAAACAGTCAAATTTTCGTGCCTTTCGAAATTTCAAGGCAGGTGCAGCATCAACTTCCTCTGCTACAAAACAAGAGGGAACTTTTGCTCAATCCAAGCCGGGCTGGAAACCTAACCAGTCCTGGAACAAAGGCAAGCAGGCCAGAAAGCCTGCTGCTGCCTCTAAGACAGCATGAAGGAACGGCCCCCTATCCAGTAACGGATCTAGTAGGGGGCAGACTTTCTCTCTTCGCCCAGGCGTGGGCAAGAGATGTTCAGGATCCCTGGGCATTGGAGATCATATCTCAGGGATATCTTCTGGACTTCAAAGCTTCCCCTCCTCAAGGGAGATTTCACCTTTCGAGATTATCTGTAAACCAGATAAAGAAAAAGGCATTCTTACGCTGTGTGCAGGACCTCCTAGTTATGGGAGTGAACTGTCCAGTTCCACAGACTGAACAGGGACAGGGCTTTTATTCAAATCTGTTTGTGGTTCCCAAAAAAGAGGGAACCTTCAGACCCATTTTGGATCTAAAGATCTTAAACAAATTCCTCAGAGTTCCATCGTTCAAAATGGAAACTATTCGGACCATCCTACCTATGATCCAGGAGGGTCAGTACATGACCACAGTGGATTTGAAGGATGCTTACCTTCAAATACTGATTCACAAAGATCATCATCGGTTCCTAAGGTTTGCCTTTCTGGACAGGCATTACCAATTTGTGGCTCTTCCCTTCGGGTTAACTACAGCTCCAAGAATCTTTACAAAGGTTCTGGGATCGCTTCTGGCGGTCCTAAGACCACGAGGTATATCAGTGGCCCCTTATCTGGACGACATCCTGATACAGGCGTCAAGCTTTCAGATTGCCAAGTCACATATGGACATAGTTCTGGCATTTCTCAAGTCACATGGGTGGAAGGTGAACGAGGAAAAGAGTTCTCTATCCCCACTCACAAGAGTCTCCTTCCTAGGGACTCTGATAGATTCTGTAGAAATGAAGATTTACCTGACAGAATCCAGGTTATCAAAGCTTCTAAAATCTTGCCGTGTTCTTCATTCTATTCCGCGCTCTTCGGTGGCTCAGTGTATGGAAGTAATCGGCTTGATGGTAGTGGCGATGGACATAGTGCCATTTGCGCGCCTACACCTCAGACCGCTGCAACTATGCATGCTCAGTCAGTGAAATGGGGATTACACAGATTTGTCCCCTCTGCTAAATCTGGATCAAGAGACCAGATATTCTCTTCTCTGGTGGCTTTCTCGGGTCCATCTGTCCAAAGGTATGACCTTTCGCAGGCCAGATTGGACAATTGTAACAACAGATGCCAGCCTTCTAGGTTGGGGTGCAGTCTGGAGAAACTCCTCCCAATAAATATTCTGGAGTTAAGAGCAATATTCAATGCTCTTCTAGCTTGGCCTCAGCAACCCTGAGGTTCATCAGATTTCAGTTGGACAACATCACGACTGTGGCTTACTTCAACCATCAAGGGGAACCAGGAGTTCCCTAGCGATGTTAGAAGTCTCCAAGATAATTCGCTGGGCAGAGACTCACTCTTGCCACCTATCAGCAATCCATATCCCAGGTGTAGAGAACTGGGAGGCGGATTTTCTAAGTCGTCAGACTTTTCATCCGGGGGAGTGGGAACTCCATCCGGAGGTGTTTGCTCAATTGGTTCATCGTTGGGGCAAACCAGAACTGGATCTCATGGCGTCTCGCCAGAACGCTAAGCTTCCTTGTTACGGATCCAGGTCCAGGGACCCAGAAGCGGCAATGATAGATGCTCTAGCAGCGCCTTGGTTCTTCAACCTGGCTTATGTGTTTCCACCGTTTCCTCTGCTCCCTCGACTGATTGCCAAAATCAAACAGGAGAGAGCATCGGTGATATTGATAGCACCTGCGTGGCCACGCAGGACCTGGTATGCAGACCTAGTGGACATGTCATCCTTTCCACCATGGACCCTGCCTCTGAGACAAGACCTTCTACTACAAAGTCCTTTCAATCATCCGAATCTAATTTCTCTGAGACTGACTGCATGGAGATTGAACACTTGATTTTATCAAAGCGTGGCTTCTCCGAGTCAGTCATTGATACCCTTATACAGGCACGAAAGCCTGTCACCAGGAAAATCTATCATAAGATATGGCGTAAATATCTTTATTGGTGTGAATCCAAGAATTACTCATGGAGTAAGGTTAGGATTCCTAGGATATTGTCCTTTCTCCAAGAGGGTTTGGAAAAAGGATTATCAGATAGTTCTTTAAAGGGACAGATTTCTGCTCTGTCTATTCTTTTGCACAAGCGTCTGGCAGAAGTTCCAGACGTTCAAGCTTTTTGTCAGGCTTTGGTTAGAATTAAGCCTGTGTTTAAACCTGTTGCTCCCCCATGGAGCTTAAACTTGGTTCTTAAAGTTCTTCATGGGGTTCCGTTTGAACCCCTTCATTCCATTGATATTAAACTTTTATCTTGGAAAGTTCTGTTTTTGATGGCTATTTCCTCGGCTCGGAGAGTCTCTGAGTTATCTGCCTTACAATGTGATTTTCCTTAACTGATTTTCCATTCAGATAAAGTAGTTCTGCGTACAAAACCTGGGTTTTTACCTAAGGTAGTTTCTAACAAGAATATCAATCAAGAGATTGTTGTTCCATCATTGTGTCCTTCTTCAAAGAAGGAACGTCTTTTACATAATCTGGACGTGGTCCGTGCTTTGAAGTTTTACTTACAAGCTACTAAAGATTTTCGTTTGTTGTTTACTCTTGACAGAGGAGAGGTCAAAAAGCTTCGGCAACCTCTCTTTCTTTTTGGCTTCGGAGCTTAATACGCTTAGCCTATGAGACTGCTGGACAGCAGCCCCCTGAAAGAATTACAGCTCATTCTACTAGAGCTGCGGCTTCCACCTGGGCCTTTAAGAATGAGGCTTCTGTTGAACAGATTTGCAAGGCGGCGACTTGGTCTTCGCTTCATACCTTTTCAAATTTTTACAAATTTGATACTTTTGCTTCTTCGGAGGCTATTTTTGGGAGAAAGGTTCTACAGGTAGTGGTTCCTTCCATTTAAGCCTGCCTTGTCCCTCCCTTCATCCGTGTACTTTAGCTTTGGTATTGGTATCCCACAAGTAATGGATGATCCGTGGACTGGATACACCTTACAAGAGAAAACATAATTTATGCTTACCTGATAAATTTATTTCTCTTGTGGTGTATCCAGTCCACGGCCCGCCCTGTCATTTTAAGGCAGGTCTAAATTTTAATTTAAACTACAGTCACCACTGCACCCTATGGTTTCTCCTTTCTCGGCTTGTTTCGGTAGAATGACTGGTTATGGCAGTTAGGGGAGGAGCTATATAGCAGCTCTGCTGTGGGTGATCCTCTTGCAACTTCCTGTTGGGAAGGAGAATATCCCACAAGTAATGGATGATCCGTGGACTGGATACACCACAAGAGAAATAAATTTATCAGGTAAGCATAAATTATGTTTTTTTAGGAAAATGCTTGTGAATTAATATTTTTTCTTACCTTAAAAATATTCAAATTGACTTTTTTCCTTGCGGGCTGTTAGGCTCGCGAGGGCAGAAAATGCTTTAATTTATTGCGTCATTTTTGGCGCAAAATTTTTTGGCGCAAAATTTTTGTCATTTCCGGCGCCATAGTTGACGCCAGAAGTTTGTTCATGGTTGTGTCATTTTTTGACGCATGTGTGTTACAGACATTTTTTTGCTGCAAAAAATGTGGGCGTCATTCTTGGCGCCAAAAAATGTGGGCGTCATACTTGGCGCCAAAAAAATGTGGGCGTTATACTTAGCGCCACTTTTTTTCTCATTTTTTTGTTGCTTCTGGTTACTAGAGGCTTGTTTGTTTTGCATTTTTTTCCCATTCCTGAAACTGTCATTTAAGGAATTTGATAATTTTGCTTTATATGTTGTTTTTTTCTATTACATATTGCAAGATATTTCAAACACTGTTCCTGTATCAAGAAATGCTGAGGGATTCCTGTTAACTGATATCAGTCCTACCAAAGCTAAGTTCATTTATTTTAATGTTATGAATGTTTATCTTTAGCTATGGTTTGTAATAAGTTATCATGATAAACTTTTACATGCAGAATCCATTAGTATTTATGCTTTATATATTGCTATTCTTTTTACATCTTATGTACAAGATATACTTAGAAATTTATAAGAATATTTTTCTGATTCTATTTTAAAGGCTTTGTCTGACATCCCGCCTTCTAATAAAATTTTTAGGTCTTTTTCAAACTTCTTTTTTAGTTGATGAGGTTTCAAATGACCAACAACATAATGAATTATCCTTCTCTGATGGTTTTTTTTCTCATTCAGAATTTTTCTTCATCAGATATTGACACTAACAAATCTACTTTTTTATTAATAGAGTACATTTGTTCTTTGTTCAAAAGGTGTTGATTTTGGATATTGAAGTAACTAGTTCTTTTGATTTTAAAGACTAGCTAACATTTAAATTCTGCTTATTTATCTTCTGTGGTTTCTTCAGAGGTTTTTTTTCCAGTTCCTGATACTAGGGAATGGAATAGGCTGAGAATTTTCTTTTAGTCCTTCTTTAAGGTTTTTAAATTGTTTTCTTTGCCGGCAGTTAGTTTTCAGTTTTGAGGAAAGATTCCCCAAGTTAATGGGGCTATCTCTACTCCTGCTAAATATACTATTATTCTTATAGCAAATAGTATTTATTTTTTTCCTTCAGATGGTTGTATCTTATTTAAGGAAAATTATTTTCAGGTACTTTTCTTAGACCTGTAATTTATTTGGCTGATGTTGCAATTGCTTCATCTTACTGGTTGGATACTTTAAGATCAAGTATCGGATTATGATTTGTTTAGCATTGTTAAAAGGACAAAATCTACTACTCATTTGAAGTTCAGACTAAGTGCTATTGCATTGTCTTGTTATCTTGCATTTGTTGATTGTGCAAGTCCAGTGTGTTGACTGGTCCTTTAACTTGATTAACATGCTAATAATTTCATTTGTGTTGTCATTTTATTAAATATTTTCGCAAATGAGGTTTAATCTATGTCTTTAGCTATTTTAGCTAGAAGAACTTTGTGATTTCAATCTTGGAATGCTAATTTGATTTCTAAAATCCATATTTCTTTTTTTCCAAGATAATCAATTATTTGGTTCATAATTGGATTCAATTCTTTAACTGTTACTCTGGGCTTCAAGATTGAGTTCTAAGACTAAAACTTTAAGCTTGTATTAGTTTTCTGTTCTTACTAAGGAACGGAATCCTGAATTCTTCCCCAAGTAACATGTTTATAATTGTTTTTTTTCTTCATTCAAATAAGCTTTTTAAAAGTTCAAAGTCAGCTCCCCAAATTTGCTTGTAGGTGCGGTTCTTATTCCAGCTTGGCTGGTAAGGGGCAGGTTAAGACTTTTGAAATTTGTTTGGTTTTATTCGGTCCAAACTTCTTAGACTTTGGGTACAGAATAGGATTCAGAGTAAAACCGTCTGTGAGAAGTCTTTTTTCTGTATCATATTCCAGCTATTCCAGTAAGACTAACACTTTCCTGAAGTGTGTTTCAGACCTATATGTTTTGGGTACTGGTGAAGTGCGGCTGGTCACCCGTTGGGGTTCAAGCGCTGCTCAAACCTGGAGTTTTCTGGGGTATTTATTCCAGTTTCATTTTAGGAACTGGGTTTTGGGGTTTTATTCAAGACTATTCATTGTTCCAAAGATAGAAAATCTTTTTGAATTGTCATATAAGTGTACCATCTTTTAGAATGGTGTTTATATGGTCTATTCTGCCTTTTTGGTCAGTGATGGCATTATTTGTTTACAATAGCTACAATAGATGCATATCTTCATTTTCTGTTTTCATTCAGATTATTTTTATTTTCTGAGATTCTCTTTTTTTGACAAGCATTACCAATTTGTTGCTTTTCCTTCTGGTCTAGCGACAGCTCTAAGAATCTTTTCAAGGTTCTCAGTGTTCCTTATTTGGACGGTATTGTGGTACTGGCTCAGTCTTTTCGTTCTGCGGAATCTCATACGATTCAACTTTGTTGTTTCTTCAAGACATGGTTAGAGGATCTTTTTATCAAAAGCTCCTTGATTCCTCACACAAGGGTCACCTTTTTTAGGTTTCCAGATAGATTGTGTCAATGTTTTTGTCTCTAACAGACAAGTGACAAGTTTATTGGGTTCCGTTTGTCGGAACCTTCAGTCTCTATCATTTCCTTCAGTTGCTATATATGCATGGAAGTTTTAGGTTTCATGGCTGCAGCATCGGATTCGATTCCCTTTGCTCATTTCATAGGAAACCTTTCCAGTTTTTTATGCTGAATAATGGTGCAGGGATTCTAGGATATCACTTTTTATATCTTTGAATCCTAGTGTTTAACTATCTTTGATTCGGTGGTTAAGATCACCATCATTTAGTTCTACAGGTCTCTTCGGTTCTTTCAACCTGGACCATGATCTCTACAGATGCGAGTCTTTTAGGTTGGGAGGCTGTCTGAGGATCTCTGTTAGCACAAGGGGTTTGGAAATCTCAGGAGGCGAGATTACCATTTGATATTTTGGAACTCTGCATTCTCAGAGTTCTTCAGTTGGTTTCTTTTTGAAGAAGAGACGTTTATTGTTTTTTCAGACAGACAATGTCACAACTGTGGCGTATGTCAATCATCAGGGTGGGACTATCAGTCCTTAGGCTGTGACAGAAGTATCTCGGATATTTGCTTGGGCTAAATCCAGCTCCTATCTAATTTCTGTGGTCTTTTTCCCAGGTATAGACAATTGGGAAGCGGATTATCTCTGTTAATCAAGCTTTACATCCGGGAGAATGGTCTCTTTACCCAAATATGTTTTTCAATTTTTCAGATGTGAGGGCTTTCAGAAATAGATCTGATGGCATCTCATCCAAACAAGGAACTTCCCAGGGGCCTATTCAGGTCCGGGGATCCTCAGGTGGAAGTAGTGTATGCATTGACACTTCCTTGGAATTATCAATCTGCCTATATTTTTTCATCTCTGGTTCTTCTTTTAAGAGTGATTTTCAAAATCATCAGAGAGCAATCTTTGGTGTGGCTGGTGGCTCCAGCATGGCCACACAGGTTTTGGTATATGGTTCTTGTTCGGATGTCCAGTTGCCGATCTTGGCTACTTCCATTAAGGCCAGACCTTATATCTTAACATTCGTTTTTTTCATCAGGAATTCAAATTATTAATTTGATGGTATGAAAATTTAATGCTTAGTACTTAGTCATAGAAGTTTTTCTGACTCAGTGATTTCTACTATGATGCAGGCTCGTAAATCTGTGTCTAGTAGGATTTATTATAGAGTTTGGAAGATTTACATCTCATGATTCTCTTCTTATGAATTCTCTTGGCATTATTTTAGAATTCCTAGGTTTTTATAGTTTCTTCATAAGGTTTTGTCTGCATGTTCCTTGAAAGGACAAATCTCTGCTTTTCCTGTGCTGTTTCACAGTAAGAATTGCTAAATCTTTCTGATATTCATTGTTTTGTTCAGGCTTTGGTTCTTATCAAGCCTGTCATTAAGCCAATTTCTCCTCCTTGGAGTCTTAATTTGGTTCTGAAGGCTTTACAGGCTCTTCTGTTTGAACATATGCTTTCTTTGGACATTAATTACTTTCATGGAAAGTATTGTTCTTTTTAGACATCTCTTCAGCTAGAACAGTTTTTGAATTATCTGTTCTTTCTTGTGAATCTCCTTTTTCTGATTTTTCATCAGGATAAGGTGGTTTTTGCTGTCCTCATTTCAATTTTTACTTAAAGTTGTGAATTCTATCAACATTAGTAGAGGAATTATTGTCCCTTCCTTGTGTCCTAATCCTAAGAATTCTATGGTAAGATTCTTACATTTTTTGGATGTGGTAAGAGTTTTGAAATATTATGTTGAAGCTACTCAGATTTCAGACAGACTTCTAGTCTATTTGTTATCTTTTCTGGTTTTAGGAAAGGTCAGAAGGCTTCTGCCATTTCTTTGGCATCTTGGTTAAAGCTTTTGATTCATCATGCTTATTTGGAGTCGGGTTAATCCCCGCCTCAGAGGATTACGGCTCATTCTACTAGGTCAGTTTCTACTTCCTGGACTTTTAAGAATGAAGCTTCTGTTGATCAGATTTGCAAAGCAATAACTTGGTCTTCTTTGCATACTTTTACTAAATTCTACCATTTTGATGTTTTCTCTTCTTCAGAAGCAGTTTTTGGTAGAATAGTACTTCGGGCAGCTGTTTCAGTTTGATTCTTCTGCTTATAATTTCAGTTTTTTTCATTATAAAAATTGAAACTTTTGATTTGGGTAGTGGATTAATTTTTCAGTGGAATTGGCTGTCTTTATTTTATCCCTCCCTCTCTAGTGACTCTTGCGTGGAAGTTCCACATCTTGGGTATCTGCTATCCCATACGTCACTAGCTCATAGACTCTTGCTAATTACATGAAAGAAAACATCATTTATGTAAGAACTTACCTGATAAATTCATTTCTTTCATATTAGCAAGAGTCCATGAGGCCCACCCTTTTTGTGGTGGTTATGATTTTTTTGTATAAAGCACAATTATTCCAATTCCTTATTTTTGATGCTTTCGCTCCTTTCTTATCACCCCACTTCTTGGCTATTCGTTAAACTGAATTGTGGGTGTGGTGAGAGGTGTATTTATAGGCATTTTAAGGTTTGGGAAACGTTGCCCCTCCTGGTAGGAATGTATATCCCATACGTCACTTGCTCATGGACTCTTGCTAATATGAAAAAAATGAATTTATCAGGTAAGTTCTTACATAAATTATGTTTTTTCAATAAAATCAGTTTTTGTATCACCTGAATGCTAGTCTGTATAGTTATTTGGCTGATCTCCAGCTAAAATCACTTTCCTGGGCTACATAGCAGCCTGTTCCAGGCAGAGGAAGGACCCTTTGGCAGAGCTACCTACTCTGGGTAGCCGGAGTCTGCCACAGGGTGGGACCCTGAGTACTGGTGCTGTCGGGCATCAGGGGTGGCTACAGGCTGTGGTCACTTACCAGCTACATAGCTGCAGTCGGAAGGTAGGAAGCAGGACCCCTTTGGCGGAGCTACCCAGTCGGGGTAGCCGTCACATTATATATAGGTATAGATATATACATATATATATAGGAATATCTATTTAAAAATACTTAGAACATATTTTGCTATTTGCCGAATATTGGGTTGTATAATATATATATATACATATATATATATATATATGTATATATATATATATATATATATATATATATCCCACGAGGTATCTGCACTCTCACTGCCAGGTAGTCAACAACAAGGGTGCTTAGGATTAAATTTAAATAGTAAAAAATGTAGGGGGATATTTATCAAGCCGTCAACCTGAAATACGCTGGAATTCTGCTACGTAATTGTGGCGAGCTTGATCCAACCTTGTTATCAAAGCCTACAGACCGGCAAATGTTGAAATCTGTGACGTAACATACGATCCACCATTCTCAATTTGACACCGATCGATGCTTACGTCATTACAGATGTTCCGAATACACATTCGGCACTATTTGACACTTTTTAAAAGCTATCAAATAGTTAACCGGTACGCTCGCGGCTATTCTGGCCCAGCGTACCTGGTTTTTAAGCTACCACCCTGGAGGCCGCGGATGCCATAGGAATCAATGGGAGTCTAAAGCACCGAAAGCTTATGTTTGATGCTGCCAGATATCCTATTGATTTCTATGGTAGAAAACCAGTTACGTTTACACCTAACACCCTAGCATAAGCCCCGAGTCTAAACACCCCTAATCTTCTGCCCGACATCGCCGCCACCTACATAATGTTATTAACCCCTATCCCGCCACTCCCAGACCCCACCACAACTAAATAAATGTATTAACCCCTAAACCCCTGGCCTCCCACATCGCTATAAACTAAATTAAGCTATTAACCCCTAAACCTTACAACCCGCTAACTTTACATTAAAATTACAACATCCCTATCTTATAATAAATTTAAACTTGCCTTTAGAATTAAATTAAACTATATGAAACTATTAATTATCCTACCCTAACTATTATAATACAATTACATTAAACTATACTAAACTATTAATTAACCTACCCTAACTATTATACTCCAATTACATTAAACTATATTAAACTATTAATTAACCTACCCTAACTATTATAATACAATTACATTAAACTATACTAAACTATTAATTAACCTACCCTAACTATTATACTAAAATTACATTAAACTACCAATTAAATTAACTATATTACAGGAAGGGGTCTGTGGATCTCATATTATATACATATTTAGACATGTATATGAATGTATCTCTATGTTAAAGCCCTTTGCAGTCCTTTATTTTTTTCTAATACCTGAGACCTCATATCATTGAGCCCTTATAACTTTTTAATGCATTTTTAAAATATTTTTTATATTTGAATCAGTGTAACTGTACTGTTAAATGTATTTTAATGTGTTTTGTGAAACTTTTTTGATTTGCATAAAGTTATGAGGTTGCTGTAATCATTCAATCGTATATTGTGATTGTGCATTCGCATTTACTTTCAACTTGCAATACGAGCAGAATTAAACAATGCATGCAAACGGCCTCAAAAACCTGATATTGCTCATGTGCCAATTATAGTGCTCCACTCGTAATCTAGCCCTATATTAGTACTGTTCCAAAGAAGAAAGGCACTTTCAGACCAGTTCTGGACCTAAAGACTATGAGCAAGTTTGTAAGGATTATATCTTTCAGAATGGAAACTATTAGGACTATTCTACCTTTTGTTCAGCAAGGTCAGTTTATGTCCACACTAGATTTAAAGTATGCTTTCTCTTGTTAAGTGTGTTCAGTCCACGGGTCATCCATTACTTATGGGATATATTCTCCTTCCCAACAGGAAGTTGCAAGAGGATCACCCAAGCAGAGCTGCTATATAGCTCCTCCCCTCACATGTCATATCCAGTCATTCTCTTGCAACCCTCAACAAAGAAGGAGGTCGCGGGAGGAGTTGGAGTTTTTACTTAATTATTCTTCAATCAAAAGTTTGTTATTTTAAATGGCACCGGAGTGTGCTGTTTTTCTATCTCAGGCAGTATTTGGAAGAAGAAACTGCCTGCGTTTTCTATGATCTTAGCAGGCGTAACTAAGATCCACTGGCTGTTCTCGACATTCTGAGGAGTGGGGTAACTTCAGAACATGGGGATAGCATGCGGGGTCCCCCGCAAATGAGGTATGTGCAGTATAATATTTTCTGGGAATGGAATTGACTAAGAAAATACTGCTGTTACCCGTAGGATGTAAGTACAGCCTTAAATGCAGTAGTAGTGACTGGTATCAGGCTGATTAATGTATGCACAGTAGAGTTATTTTCTAGGGACTAGAATTTAACTGAGAAAATACTGTTAATACTGAAATAATGCTTAAGCCTTATCTGCAGTGGTAGCGACTGGTTGCAGGCTTAGTGATAACTTTGCATGACATTTAAAGAAGTTTATTTTCAAAACGTTTACTGGCATGTTATTCGTTTTGTGAGGTACTTTGGTGATAAATCCTTTTGGGCATGATTTTTTTCTCTTTTCCACATGGCTAACGTATATTTCTGCATAGAAACCGTTATATCAGGTCTCCCATTGTTGTAAATGAGCGGGAGGGGCCTCTTTTTAGCGCCTTGTTGCACAGTTAAAATTCTAGCACAGTCTTCCTGCTTCTTCCTCCTTGATCCAGGACGTCTCTAGAGAGCTCAGGGGTCTTCAAAATTCGTTTTTGAGGGAGGTAATCAGTCACAGCAGACCTGTGACAGTGTGTTAGACTGTGATAAAAACGTTTAATATTAATTTGATATCCGTTTTTTTGGGTACTGAGGGGTTAATCATCCTGTTGCTAATGGGTGCATTCCTCTGCTAATTAATACATTTAAAGAATTGTTGACTATAACTGAATTAGTTCTTTGTTATTCAACTGTGTTTTTTAAAAGCGCTGCAGCGTTTTTTATATTGCTTGCAAACTTATTGAAAGTATTTTCCAAGCTTGCTAGCTTCATTGCTAGTCTGTTTAAACATGTCTGATACAGAGGATTCTGCTTGTTCATTATGTTTAAAAGCCGTTGTGGAGCCCAATAGGAATATGTGTACCAATTGTATTGATGTTACTTTGAAAAATCAATCTGTACCGATTAAAAAATTATCACCAGACAACAAGGGGACAGTTATGCCGTCTAACTCTCCTCACGTGTCAGTACCTTCGTCTCCCGCTCGGGAGGTGCGTGAGATTGAGGCGCCAAGTACATCAAGGCCCTTACAAATCACTTTACATGATATGGCTAATGTTATGAAAGAAGTATTATACAATATGCCCGAGTTAAGAGGCAAGCGCGACAGTTCTGGGTTAAGGACAGAGCGTGCCGATGACACGAGAGCCATGTCTGATACTGCGTCACAATTTGCAGAACATGAGGACGGAGAGCTTCATTCTGTGGGTGACGGTTCTGATTCGGGGAGACCGGATTCAGAAATTTCAAATTTTAAATTTAAGCTTGAGAACCTCCGCGTGTTGCTAGGGGAGGTGTTAGCGGCTCTGAATGATTGTGACACGGTGGCAATCCCAGAGAAATTATGTAAGCTGGATAAATACTACGCGGCGTTGGTGTGTACTGACGTTTTTCCTATACCAAAGAGGCTTACAGAGATTATTAGTAAGGAGTGGGATAGACCCGGTGTGCCTTTTTCCCCTCCTCCGATATTTAGAAAAATGTTCCCTATAGACGCCACCACACGAGACTTATGGCAGACGGTCCCTAAGGTGGAGGGAGCAGTTTCTACTTTAGCCAAGCGTACCACTATCCCGGTGGAGGATAGCTGTGCTTTCTCAGATCCAATGGATAAAAAATTAGAGGGTTATCTTAAGAAAATGTTTGTTCAACAAGGTTTTATATTACAGCCTCTTGCATGCATTGCGCCTGTCACTGCTGCAGCGGCATTCTGGTTTGAGTCTCTGGAAGAGGCGATTCACACAGCACCATTGGATGAGTCTCTGAGCAAGATTAGAACCCTTAAACTGGCTAATGCGTTTGTTTCGGATGCCGTAGTGCATTTAACCAAACTTACGGCTAAAAATTCCAGATTCGCCATACAGGCGCGCAGAGCGCTTTGGCTTAAATCCTGGTCAGCAGATGTAACTTCTAAGTCTAAATTACTAAACATTCCTTTCAAAGGGCAGACCTTATTCGGGCCCGGCTTGAAGGAAATTATTGCTGACATTACTGGAGGTAAGGGCCACACCCTTCCTCAGGACAGGGCCAAATCGAAGGCCAAACAGTCTAATTTTCGTGCCTTTCGTAATTTCAAGGCAGGAGCAGCATCAACTTCCTCCACTCCAAAACAGGAAGGAACTACTGCTCGTTACAGACAGGGTTGGAAAGGCAACCAGTCATGGAACAAGGGCAAGCAGGCCAGAAAGCCTACTTCCGCCCCTAAGACAGCATGAAGTCAGGGCCCCCTTTCCGGAGACAGATCTAGTGGGGGGCAGACTCTCTCTCTCTTCGCCCAGGCTTGGGCAAGAGATGTACAGGATCCCTGGACGTTGGAGATTATATCTCAGGGATACCTTCTGGATTTCAAAACTTCTCCTCCACAAGGGAGGTTTCATCTGTCAAGGTTATCAACAAACCTAGTAAAGAAAGAGGCATTTCTACAATGTGTACAAGACCTCTTAGTGATGGGAGTGATCCACCCAGTTCCGCGGATGGAACAGGGGCAAGGGTTTTATTCAAATCTGTTTGTGGTTCCCAAGAAAGAGGGAAACTTCAGACCAATCTTAGATTTAAAAATCTTAAACAAATTCCTAAGGGTTCCATCGTTCAAGATGGAAACCATTCGGACCATCCTACCCATGATCCAAGAGGGTCAATATATGACCACAGTAGATTTAAAGGATGCCTACCTTCACATACCGATTCACAAAGATCATTATCGGTACCTGAGGTTTACCTTTCTAGACGGGCATTACCAGTTTGTAGCGCTTCCCTTCGGGTTAGCTACGGCCCCGAGAATTTTTACAAAGGTTCTGGGCTCTCTTCTGGCGGTACTAAGACCACGAGGCATAGCGGTGGCTCCGTACCTAGACGACATTCTGATTCAAGCGTCAAGTTTTCAAAATGCAAAGTCTCATACAGAGATAGTTCTAGCATTTCTGAGGTCGCATGGGTAGAAAGTGAACGTGGAAAAGAGTTCTCTGTTACCACTCACAAGGGTCCCTTTTCTAGGGACTCTTATAGATTCTGTAGAGCTGAAGATTTACCTGACGGAGTCCAGGTTATCAAAGCCTCTCAATGCTTGCCGTGTCCTTCACTCCATTCCAAGCCCATCAGTAGCTCAGTGCATGGAAGTAATCGGCTTAATGGTCGCGGCAATGGACATAGTGCCATTTGCGCGCCTACATCTCAGACCGCTGCAACTATGCATGCTAAGTCAATGGAACGGGGATTACTCAGATCTGTCCCCTTTGCTAAATCTGGACCAGGAGACCAGAGATTCTCTTCTCTGGTGGTTGTCACGGGTTCATCTGTCCAAAGGAATGACTTTTCGCAGACCAGATTGGACGATTGTAACAACAGATGCCAGCCTACTAGGCTGGGGAGCAGTCTGGAACTCCCTGAAGGCTCAGGGATCGTGGACTCAGGAGGAGAAGCTCCTCCCAATAAACATTCTAGAATTAAGAGCAATATTCAATGCTCTTCTAGCTTGGCCTCAGTTAGCAACACTGAGGTTCATCAGATTTCAGTCGGACAACATCACGACTGTGGCTTACATCAATCATCAAGGGGGAACCAGGAGTTCCCTAGCGATGTTGGAAGTCTCGAAGATAATTCGCTGGGCAGAGTCTCACTCATGCCACCTGTCAGCGATCTACATCCCAGGCGTGGAGAACTGGGAGGCGGATTTTTTAAGTCGCCAGACTTTTCATCCGGGGGAGTGGGAACTTCACCCGGAGGTATTTGCCCAACTGATTCATCGTTGGGGCAAACCGGATCTGGATCTCATGGCATCTCGCCAGAACGCCAAGCTTCCTTGTTACGGATCCAGGTCCAGGGACCCGGGAGCGGTGCTGGTAGATGCACTATCAGCCCCTTGGGTTTTCAACATAGCTTATGTGTTTCCACCTTTTCCGTTGCTACCTCGACTGATTGCCAGGATCAAACAGGAGAGAGCATCGGTGATTCTGATAGTGCCTGAGTGGCCACGCAGGACCTGGTATGCAGACCTAGTGGACATGTCGTCCTGTCCACCATGGTCTCTACCCCTGAGGCAGGACCTTCTAATTCAGTGTCCTTTCAACCATCCAAACCTAATTTCTCTGAGGCTGACTGCTTGGAAATTGAACGCTTGATTCTATCAAAGCGTGGGTTTTCGGATTCGGTTATTGATACATTAATACAGGCTCGGAAACCTGTTACCAGAAAAATTTACCACAAGATATGGCGTAAATATTTATATTGGTGTGAATCCAAGAGTTACTCATGGAGTAAGGTTAGGATTCCTAGGATATTGTCTTTTCTACAAGAGGGTTTAGAAAAGGGCTTATCCGCTAGTTCACTAAAGGGACAGATTTCTGCTCTGTCTATTCTTTTACACAAGCGTCTGGCAGAGAATCCAGACGTCCAGGCTTTTTGTCAGGCTTTGGCTAGGATTAAGCCTGTGTTTAAAGCTGTTGCTCCTCCGTGGAGCTTAAACTTGGTTCTTAAAGTTCTTCAGGGTGTTCCGTTTGAACCCCTTCATTCCGTTGATATTAAGCTTTTATCTTGGAAAGTTCTGTTTTTGATGGCTATTTCCTCGGCTCGAAGAGTCTCTGAGTTATCTGCCTTACATTGTGATTCTCCTTATCTGATCTTTCATTCAGACAAGGTAGTCCTGCGTACTAAACCTGGGTTTTTACCTAAGGTTGTTTCTAACAAGAATATCAATCAAGAGATTGTTGTTCCATCCTTATGTCCTAATCCTTCTTCAAAGAAGGAACGTCTTTTGCATAATCTAGACGTGGTCCGTGCCCTGAAGTTCTACTTACAGGCAACTAAAGATTTTCGACAAACTTCTTCTCTGTTTGTCGTTTACTCTGGACAGAGGAGAGGTCAAAAGGCTTCGGCTACCTCTCTCTCTTTTTGGCTTCGTAGCATAATACGCTTAGCCTATGAGACTGCTGGACAGCAGCCTCCTGAAAGAATTACAGCTCATTCCACTAGAGCTGTGGCTTCCACCTGGGCCTTTAAGAATCAGGCCTCTGTTGAACAGATTTGCAAGGCTGCAACTTGGTCTTCACTTCATACTTTTTCCAAATTTTACAAATTTGACACTTTTGCTTCTTCGGAGGCTGTTTTTGGGAGAAAGGTCCTACAGGCAGTGGTTCCTTCTGTTTAATGTTCCTGCCTTGTCCCTCCCATCATCCGTGTACTTTAGCTTTGGTATTGGTATCCCATAAGTAATGGATGACCCGTGGACTGAACACACTTAACAAGAGAAAACATAATTTATGCTTACCTGATAAATTTATTTCTCTTGTAGTGTGTTCAGTCCACGTCCCGTCCTGTCTATTTGAGGCAGGTTCTAAATTTTAAATTATAACTCCAGTCACCACTGCACCCTATAGTTTCTCCTTTCTCGTCTTGTTTCGGTCGAATGACTGGATATGACATGTGAGGGGAGGAGCTATTTAGCAGCTCTGCTTGGGTGATCCTCTTGCAACTTCCTGTTGGGAAGGAGAATATATCCCATATAATGGATGACCCGTGGACTGAACACACTACAAGAGAAATAAATTTATCAGGTAAGCATAAATTTTGTTTTTTGCTCTTCCATTTGGTCTGGCTACAGCCCCAATAATATTTACCAAGGTTCTGTGTGCCCTTTTGTATTTAATCAGAGCTCAAAGTATTGCAGTATTTCCTTACCTGGACGATATCTTGGTTCAAGCTCTGTCTTTTCCTTTAGCAGAATTTCACACCAATCAACTATTGTTGTTTTTTCAAAAACATGGTTGGAGGATCAATTTGCCAAATAGTTCTTTGGTTCCTCAGACAAAGGTTACTTTCCTGGGTTTCCAAATAGACTCAGTGTCCATAAGTCTTTCTTTTACAGAACAGAGATGGTTAAGATTGGTGTCAGCTTGTCTGAACCTTCAGTCTCTTTTATTCCCTTCAACGGCTCTGTGTATGGAAGTACTAGGTCTAATGATTCCATTTGCTTGATTTCAAATGATGCCTCTTCAGCTTTGTATGCTGCTTCAATGGTGCAGGGTTTATACTCAGCCGTCTCAAAGATATTTTTAGATTCCAGTACAAGTCAGTCTCTAACTTGGTGGCTGGATCATCAGTTTAATATTCAGGGGGCTTCTTTTGTTTGTCCTACCTGTACTGTGATAACTACAGTTGCAGGTCTTTCAGGTTGGGGAGCTGTTTGGGGGTCTCTGACAGCACAGGGGGTTTGGGATCCTTGTGAGGTGAGGTTGCCAATTAATGTTCTGCACTTCTGTGCAATTGTAAGGGCCCTTCAGGTTTGGCCTCTGTTGAAAAGGGAGTCATCTCCGTTTCCAGACAGACAATGTAACAGCAGTAGCTTATGTCAACCATCAAGTGGAACTTGCAGTTCCCTGGCTATGATGGAGGTGTTTCAGATTCTCTCTTGGGCAGAAGTCAATTCTTGTCTGGTCTATGTGATTCAAATCCCAGGAGTGAACAGTTGGGAGGCAGACTTTCTCAGTCATCAGTCTCTACATCCAGAGGAGTGGTATCTTCATCAGGATGTGTTCAATCAGATTGTGGCTCTTTAGGGTCTCCCAGAAATAGATCTTATGGCCTCTCATTTTAAAAGCAAACTTCCAAGGTTCTTTGCGAGTAGTTCCTTGGTCATTTCAGCCTGCTTATCTGTTCCCTCCTCTGGTTTTTCTACCCAGAGTGATTTCCAAGATAAGTCTAGACCTGTCATTTGTATTCCTGATTGCCCCAGTATGGTAGGATTTGCTATGCTGATCTGATTTAAATTTCTAGTTGCCCTCCTTGGCCTCTTCTTCTGCGGTCAGACCTTCTGTCCCAAGTTTCCTTTTTCCATCCAGATCTCAAGTCTCTAAATTTGATGGCATGGAAATTGAACACTTAGTTATGAGTCTTAGGAGTTTCTCAGATTCTGTTATTGAAACACTGCTTCAGGCTTGCAAACCTTTTTCTAGAAAGATTTATTACAAGGTTTGGAAAACATTTGTTTCCTGGTGTATAAATCATGGTTTCTTTCATATAGAGTCAACGATCCATTACTCGTGGGAATTACATTCCTACCACTAGGAGAAGGCAAAGTCTCCCAAATCCCAAGAGCCCTATAAAACCCCTCCCACCTCATACATGGTATGTCTCTCATGCATAGTAAATTAAATGGCTCTTAAAAGGTTCTTAAAAGTCAAAAAGATATAGCTATTAAGTTTGCTTCAGAATACAAATTATTTTATTTGTGATGTTGTATTTGAAAAATCTGTATCAGAAGCATGTCTGTAGCCATTTTTACCAGGAGGACCCTGTAGCTTACATCCTGGAATGCTTAATATGGTGTCTATAATATAGATTATTGTCTCTTTCTTTTTGAAAGAAAAAAATCTCTACTATTACTAGAGATAAATAAGCTTTTTTCCCCTCAGAACAGGAAGTCTATGAAAAAATCTAAAAAAACTCCTATTTATTTCTGGAAGTGAGACCACACAGCTAGATGGAAATTGTAAAATCCTAAAGTAGAGTAGAGGCATGGTATGTCTTTCCTGGGTAGTTAAATGAATGGCTCTTAAAAGGTTCTCCAGTCAAAATGAAACTTTCATGATAAAGATATATAGAACAGACAACTGACTTCTCTGTTCACAGCAAGGTTTCTATGGTTTATCTGGGGACCTAATGCTCATTGGAACAGGTCCAAACAGCATAAGAAGTTGGTTCCCACCTCCAAAACTACTATTTCAGTAGCATACACACATTTGCGCCAGCATTTAAATACCACTCCTACTCTCTGAATAAGCAGTGAAATGTATTATAAGTGTGGAATCCTGCTAGGGGCAGTTTTTAATGAAGAGGCTTGGGTTCCGTCTGTCCCTGACCTCTGGGTTCAGAACTTTTTTTATCAAGAATATTGCATTTGTTTAAGAACAAGGCCTCCAAAAGTAAGGTTAAAAAAAAAAACTTTTTTTCTTCTTCAAACTGTCTCAGATTTCAGGGCCCTTCAATTGTTGATATATGGGAATAATTATTCCAGTACAATGCAAGAACAGGGAATGGGATTTTTATCAAATATCTTCATTGTTCCAAAAATGAAAGATACCTTCAGACAATTTTGAATCTTGAACTCAATCCAGTCTGTAAGAATTCCATCTTTCAGAATAGAACATACATAACTATTCTACCTTAAGCAAGGTTAGTTGATGTCTATATTAATTTATGAGATGCTTACCTTCCAATTTACTCAAGGTTTACTTTTCTGGAAAAACTATCAGTTTTTTGCTTTTCCATTATGGTCTAGCTACAAATTCAGCATACCACCACACTGCCCTAAATGCACCCGATCCAGTTTGATCTCGGACGTTAAGCAGGGCCAGACATGATCAGTACTTGAAAAATAATATCATCAAGGTTCTCGTTAACCTTTTGTCTATATCAGAGCTAAGGGTATTGCAGTGCTTTCACCACACAAATTAATTACCTGTATGATATCTTGGTACTAGCTCAATCCTTTCCTTTAACAGAATTTCACATAAAACAACTATTGTTGTTTCTTCAAAACAACAATAGTTGTTTGATCTCGGGTACGGAGACTCAGTCTCCTTATCTGGTATTCTTCCAGAATAAGGCTGTTGTTTCCTTACGCAATATTAGTAGGGAGATTGTTAATCCTTCTTTGTGTCCTGATCCTAAGAATGCTTCTGAAATATCTTTGCATTTTTTTTATTTTGTTAGAGCCTTGTTAATGCTACTAAGGTTTTCAGACAAACGTCTAGTATGTTTGTTACTTTTTTATGGCCTTAGGAAAGGTCAGAAGGAGTCTGCTATTTCTTTAGCCTATTGATTGAAATTTTTGATTCACGCGGCTTATTTGGAGGTGGGTGGGCCTCCGCTACAGCGGATTACGGCTTATTATACTAGGTCAGTTGACACTTTTTGGGTTTTCGAGAATGAGGCTTTGGTTGACCAAATTTGGAAGGCAGTCACTTGGTCTTCTTTGCATACCTTTACTAAATGTTACCATTTTTGTTTCCTCTGAAGCAGCCTTTGGTAGAAAGGTCCTTCAGGCATTTGTTTCAGTTTACTAATTATGCCTGTTTTTTTAGTTTATCAGAGATTTTCTTCATTTGGGTTGTAGTTTTAATTTTTTTCAGCGAAAAAAGCTGTTTTTTCAATTTCTCCCTTTATGGTTACTTGTGGACTTCCACAGCTTGAGTATTCATTCCCATACCAACTTTCCACCTATATGAAAGAGAACATAATTTATACTTCCCTGATAAATTCATTTTACATAGAAACATAGATATTGACGGCAGATAAGAGCCATAGGCCCAGCAAGTCTGCCCGACCTTACCTAACAGTATAAACTTATCTAGTTCGTAGGATAGCCTTATGCTTGTCCCATGCATTTTTAAAGTCCCCCACAGTGTTTGTTGCTACTACCTCTTGAGGAAGTTTATTCCATAAATCAATCACTCTTTCTGTAAAGAAGTGCTTCCTCAAATTACTCCTGAATCTACTACCCTTTAGCTTGAGCTCATGACCCCTTGTTCTTGAATTTTCCATTTTATGTAAAATACCCACAGCCTCAGTTTTACTAAACCCTTTAATGTACTTGAAAGTTGCTATCATATCACCTCTTTCCCTTCTCTCCTCTAAGCTATACATATTTAGGTCATTGAGCCTATCCTGGTAAGTTTTATTTTTTAGACCATGTCAGTTGACACATTTTGTTTTATAGTGGAGAGAGTCAACAAGACCCCCACCCTTTTCTTGGGTTTGATTTGTCTTTCCCTGCTCCTTTTTGATCTTATTCTTTTTAACCTCACTACTTGGCTATACGTTAGACTAAGGTATGTGTGATGTGGGAGGGGTTTTATAGGGTTTCTGGGGTTTGGGAGACTTTGCCTCCTCCTAGTGGTAGAAATGTAATTCCCATGAGTAATGGATCGTGAACTCTCGCCACCATGAAAGAGAGGAATTTACCAGTTAAGTATAAATTAGTTTTTTTCCTGGCATTCTTTTAGAATTCCTATGATTCTTCAGTTTTTGCAGGATGCCTAGATTTAGGCCTATCTGCCAGTTCTCTGAAAGGGCAGATTTCAGCTCTTTTAGTTTTGTTCCACAGAAAGATTGCAAATTTTCCTGATGTTCATTGTTTTGTTTAGGATCTGGTCTATATTAAACCTGCTATCAAGCCTATTTCTCCTCCTTGGAATCTTAACCTAGTGTTAAGGGTTTTGCAGGCTCCTCCATTTAAACCTATGCATAAATTGGAGAATAAACTATCTTCTTGGAAAGTGTTGTTTCTTTTGGCAATCTCCTCTGCTAGAAGAGTTTCTGAGTTTTCTGCTCTTTCTTGTGAGCCTCCTTGTTTGATTTTTGTGAGCCTTTTTCATCAAGATAAGGCTGTTTTAAGGGCATCATTTATTTTTTTGCCTAGGGTTGTTTCTTCAGATAACATTACTAGAGAGATTGTTGTTCATTCTGTGTGTCCTAATCCTAAAAATTCTTTTAAAAGATTGTTTCATTCTCTGGAAGTTGAAAAATTATGTTGATGCTACTAAGAATTTTAGACAAAATTCTAGTTGGTTTGTTATTTTTTTCTGGGCCTAGGAAAGGTCAGAAGGCCTATGCTATTTCTTTAGTCTCTTGGTTAAAACTTTTGATTCACAAAGCTTATTTGGAGGCAGGTCAGCCTCCACCGCAGTAGATTACGGCTTATTCTACTAGCTCAGTTGCCACCTCTTGGGCTTTTAAGAAAAAGGCTACAGTTGATCAAATTTGCAAGGCAGCTACTTGGACTTCTTTACATACTTTTACTAAATTCTACCATTTTTATGTTGCTTCCTCTGAAACAGCCTTTGGTAGAAAGGTGCTTCAGGCAGTTGTCTTAGTTTGATAGTTATGCCTATTTCTAAGTGCATTATAAAGAAAGAAAAAAAAAGAATTATTTGGGGGTGTGGATCTTATTTTCTCAGTGAAAAATATGTTTTTAAATCCCTCCCTTTATGTTATTCCTCGTGGACTCCATAGCTTGGTTATTAGTTCCTATGAGTAATTGATTGTGGACTTTCACCACCTGTATGAAAGAAAAAATAATTTATGCTTACCTAATAAATTAATTTCTTTCATGGTGGTGAGTCCACAAGACCCCACCCTTGTTTTGGGGGTTAGATTATTATTATTTTTTGCCCCTGGTCCTTTTTGGCACTTATTCATTTTTCTTACCTCACTAGGCTATACTTTAGACTGACATATGTGTGAGGTGGGAGGGGTTTTATAGAGCTCTTGGGGTTTGGGAATCTTTACCTCCTCCTAGTGGTAGAGAAGAGTAATTCCCATGAGTAATGGATCATGGACTCTCACCACCATGAAATAAATTAATTTATCAGAAATGCATAAATTGTGTTTTTTTTCCTGCTTCTAACATATGAAATTCAAGAACTGACTGTTCACTTGCTGCCTAATATATACCACCCCTTGACAGGTGCCATTGTGAAGATATAATCTATGTTATTCACTTCACTTGTCAGTGGTTTAAATGTTGTGGTTGATCAGTGTAATTATTGAAAATGTTCTAAAATATTTTAAAATATTCATAGAATATATATGTATATTTTACAGTATCTATAATTATTAATATTTTTTCAATATTTTGTATTTAATATTTTAATAACGTGCCTCAATATAACTAATTCTACATGTGTGCTAGCCCAACACCTAAAACTGGAAACACGTTACAAATATTTTGTACTCCTCTGTTCTTCACATAGAATTTTTTTTTATTATTAAATATATATTTCTATATATACATATATATCTGATAATGTTATAGGAATATATATATATATATATATATATATATATATATTTATATATTTATATATACAGTTATGGGTATATATAAATATATAGAAGTATTTTTTTTAAATATTTTCCTGTATGTGAAGAACATTGGAATGTGATATATCAATAACTGCTGTCGGGTTAGCGTGTGAGCGATAAGTTAGCGTGGTTGTGATATCTGAAGTCTTGAAACGTACTTTAAACTCTTAATATGTGCGCTAAACCGCGCTCGCAAAAAGATTAATTCTAGCAGCGTTTACCGCTCCACTTGTAATCAAGCCCAATATATTCATACTATCTGCATCTGGCTATATTTTGTTCTCTCCACATGGATCCATTTTCTGTATTTCTGGATATGTGTGTTTCTACAGATTTGTTTTTTACATTTCTTATGTATTTATGCTTAAAGGGACATTATACACTCATTTTTTTCTTTGCATAAATGTTTTGTAGATGATCTATTTATATAGCCCATAAAGTTGTTGTTGTTTTTTTTAAATGTATAGTTTTGCTTATTTTTAAATAACATTGCTCTGATTTTCAGACTCCTAACCAAGCCCCAAAGTTTTATGAGAATACTGTCAGCTACCTTCTCCAGCTTGCTCCTGTTTGTGTAAAGGGTCTTTTCATAAGCAAAAGAAGGGGGGGGGGGAGTGTCTTATTTTCCACTTGCAGTGGGCTTTCCAACTGCCTTTTCAACAGAGCTAAACTGAGAGCTTCTAAGTCAGTTTTTAACAGTTTTATACTGGATTTTTATATCAGTATCTTTGCATCTTATTCTTTATAGTAGTGTCTATTACATGCAGTTATATGAAAATGAGTGTATACTGTCCCTTTAATATGGTATCCAAGCACTATTCATTGGTTTTGTGAGGAAAAAACTAAAAGATTAGTTGAAAATTTTGGTCATTTCTGTCTTTGAATGTAACCTTTGCTAAAGTAAATAAAATTACTGATATTTACACAACCTTACTCTGACTCAATGGCCCCTATGTATCAAGCCGTCAACTTACCGGCATTCGACGGCCCCAATACGCTCGCCTAAGTTCGCCTAACATCGCTGCCGCGGAATTTAATACGTTCTCCAAACTTATCAAAAAAGCTGTCAAAAAGCAGCGCACCAAGTACGGAGCGATGAGCAGCGGACTGTTGTTAACTAGCAGTCATCAATCTCGCTGCTCTTTGGCTTTTTTACAGCTTTATTATTTATCCTGTCACTAAACACCCACACTATACTATACTGTTTTACCCCCTATACAGCCGCTCCCGGAGCCCCCCGCAACTAAAGTTATTAACCCCTAAACCGCCGCTCCCGGAGCCCACCATCACCTTTATTATACATATTAACCCCTGATCTGCCGCCCCCTATACCGCCGCCACTTACATAAAGTTATTAACCCCTATCCTGCTGCTCCCGGACCCCGCCGCAACTAAAAACATTGTTTAACCCCTAAATTGCCGCTCCCGGAGCCCACCGTCACCTACATTATATTTATTAACCCCTAATCTGCCCCCCCTACACTGCTGCCACTATATTAAATTTATCAACCCCTAAATCTAAGTCTAACTCTAACCCTAACACCCCCTAACTTAAATGTAATTTAAATAAATGTAAATAAAATTCCTATAATTAACTAAATACTTACCTATAAAATAAACCCTAAGCTAGCTACAATATAACTAATAGTTATATTGTATCTAGCTTAGGGTTTATTTTTATTTTACAGGCAACTTTGTATTTATTTTAACTAGGTACAATAGTTATTAAATAGTTATTAACTATTTAATAGCTACCTAGTTAAAATAAAGACAAATTTACCTGCAAAATAAAACCTAACCTAAGTTACAATTACACCTAACACTACACTACAATTAAATTAATTAAATAAATTAACTACAATTAACTACAATTAAATAAAATTAACTACAATTAACTAAAGTACAAAAAAACAAAACACTAAATTACAGAAAATAAAAAAATAATTACAAGAATTTTAAACTAATTACACCTAATCTAATGCCTAAAAAGCCCTACCCTATACTAAATTACAAATAGCCCTTAAAAGGGCTTTTTGCGGGGCATTGCCCCAAAGTACTCAGCTCTTTAACCTGTAAAAAAAATTACAATACCCCCCCAACATTAAAATTCACCACCCACACACCCAACCCTACTCTAAAACCTACCCAAACCCCCTTAAAAAACCTAACACTAACCCCTTGAAGATCACCCTACCTTGAGACGTCTTCACCCAACCGGGCCTAAGTCCTCAACGAAGCCGGGCGAAGTCTTCATCCAACTGGACAGAAGAGGTCCTCCAGACGGGCAGAAGTCTTCATCTATCATGACGGCATCTTCTATCTTCATCTATCCAACGAGGAGCGGCTCCATCTTGAAGACATCTGAGGTGGAGCATCCATCCAGACCGACAAATGACGGTTCCTTTAAATGACATCATCCAAGATGGCGTCCCTTGAATTCTGATTGGCTGTCAGATGTCTTCAAGATGGAGCCCGTCCTCGTCGGATGGATGAAGATAGAAGATGCCGTCTGGATGAAGACTTCTGCCCGTCTGGAGGACCTCTTCTGCCCGGTTGGATGAAGACTTCGCCCAACTTCGTTGAGGACTTAGGCCCGGTTGGGTGAAGACGTCTCAAGGTAGGGTGATCTTCAAGGGGTTAGTGTTAGGTTTTTTTTTAAGGGGGATTTTGGTGGGTTGTAGAGTAGGGGTGGGTGTGTGGGTGGTGGGTTTTAATGTTGGGGGGGTATTGTAATTTTTTTTTAGAGGTTAAAGAGCTGATTACTTTGGGGCAATGCCCCGCAAAAAGCCCTTTTAAGGGCTATTTGTAATTTAGTATAGGGTAGGGCTTTTATTTATTTTGGGGGGCTTTTTTTATTTTATTAGGGGGATTAGCTTAGGTGTAATTAGTTTAAAATTCTTGTAATTATTTTTTTATTTTCTGTAATTTAGTGGGGTTTTTTTTTTGTACTTTAGTTAATTTTATCTAATTGTAGTTAATTTATTTAATTTATTTAATTGTAGTGTAGTGTTAGGTGTAATTGTAACTTAGGTTAGGTTTTATTTTACAGGTAAATGTGTCTTTATTTTAACTAGGTACCTAGTTAAAATAAATACAAAGTTGCCTGTAAAATAAAAATAAACCCTATGCTAGATACAATGTAACTATTAGTTATATTGTAGCTAGCTTAGGGTTTATTTTATAGGTAAGTATTTAGTTTTAAATAGGAATAATTTAGTTAATGATAGTAATTTTTATTTAGATTTATTTAAATTATATTTAAGTTAGGGGGTGTTAGGGTTAGACTTAGGTTTAGGGGTTAATACATTTAATATTGTGGCGGCGGTGTAGGGGGGGGGCAGATTAGGGGTTAATAAATATAATGTAGGTGGCGGTGGGCTCCGTGAGCGACAGTTTAGGGGTTAAAAATTTATTTAGTTGCGGCGGGGTCCGGGAGCGGCGGTTTAGGGGTTAAACAATTTATTTAGTCGCGGTGGGCTCCGGGAGCGATGGTTTAGGGGTTAATAAGTATAATGTAGATGGCAGCGGTGTAGGGGGGGCAGATTAGGGGTGTTTAGACTCGGGTACATGTTAGGGTGTTAGGTGTAGACACTACCATAGGAATCAGTGGGATATCGGGCAGCAGCGAACATGAGCTTTCGCTGCTGTCAAACTCCCATTGATTCCTATGGTATCCGCCGCCTCCATGGCTTGAAAACCAGGTACGCTGGGCCAGAAAAGTGCCGAGCGTACCTGCTAGTTATTTGATAACTAGCAAAAGTAGTCAGATTGTGCCTAACTTGCGTTCCGGACATCTGGAGTGACGTAAGCATTGATCTGTGTCGGACTGAGTCCGGCGGATCGTATGTTACCTCATTAAATTCTACTTTTGCCGGTCTGTAGCCTTTGATAACTAAGTAGGGGCCAATGTGCTAATAAAAATTTAAAACAAAAAAAAAAAAGTTAGACATTATTGTAAAAAATATATATTTTGCTAATTTATCCCCCCTTATGATCCAGGTTCTGAGTCTGCTATTTAAAGGTACAGAAAACCCCAACATTTTCTTTCATGATTTGGATAGAACATACATTTTTAAACAACTTTCCAAATTACTTCTATTATAAAATTTGATTAATTATCTTATCCATTGCTGATCACCACTAGTTAACCAATCACAAAAGACAAATGTGTGAAGGCACCAATTAGCAGCTAGCTCCCACTAGTGTATGATATGTGCATACTCTTTTCAACAAGGGATACCAAGAGAACAAAGCACATTTGAAAATAGAAGTGAATTTAAAAGCTTCTTAAAATTGCATTCTCTATCTTAATCCTGAAAGTTAAATTTTTACTTTCCTATCCCTTTAAGTATATTTTTAAATGTGCTCTAAGTAAATTATATGTGTTAAATATTTCTAAATATTTTTTTTCCCTCTTGAACAGTCTTATAAGTTTTTTTGTTTTTTTTTATTCACAGGCATGGATGCTTATACTTTGGGAATAATAAGAGTTCCTTGTTCACAGTTCATTTACCAAGCTGTTAACTTCAGCTGCGTATTTGTAGTTCTACTGGTTAATAGTTCAGAATAACTGTCTTCTACATGTATAGAAGTAAAAAAAAAAAATCTGTAGACTGCAGAGGAGGTTTAACAACGACATTAGTTATCTGTGAGTGACATGTCAGTCCATCCCCACATTTGAAAACTGACATTAATACAAAAACAGAACTCAGACCTCTATTTATGTCTTAAGTTGCTTTGTTGAAGCTATTGCTATGTATCTCTCTAGCATTTATTTTTACACATTTTATGACATTACATACAATACAATGTGACAATATATTGATAGAATACACAGGCGTAATTGTTTAACTGGTTGTTTTACACTAAAAGCATTTCTGTGCCATGTATATAAAAATATATGTCTGACTATTAGAGAAGATTGTAGCAGCATTGAGGGCTGCTAAATACAATTGGCAATGATTTGAGCGCTGAAAACACTATATTATCACAATGAGTAATGATCACTAATAGCATTAACCCAACACAAATCAAGACTAAATTCCAAAATTACTTTATTTCCAGTAAATCCTACTCACACATTGCATTTAATTGAGAGGGTATATGAATCCTTAAGTTAGAATGTAACATAGCACCGCATTGTGTTTCTGTAATAGGTACAAAATGTTGAGGAACATCATTTAGTTTCAGAATTTGAGAAACTGGATATTTTCAATCACTCACTCCTAAAATATCATTGTTAAAAGTAAAGGTCTCCTCCATCAACACGCACAGCAACCTTCTGAAATGTTTTTAGCTATATGCAAACTTTACCTCTGTAATACAATTTACTAATTAATTTACTAATTAGAACATATTTTCCTGTTACATATTTCCAATGCTATGTCACTTTTTGTTTCCTTTCTATTTCTAGTATACTTGATTCAATTATAGTTTTGTATTTATAGATGCCTCTCCTGCTTTCACCCTTCCTGAAGCTCCATTTCTACCAATTTGGAGTTTGGTAACTGATTTAGACAAAAACGTGCAGCCGCACTCAAAAAAGCACGTTTTTTTCTCAGATCCAAATGGTAAGGTGTAGAAAAATCAGATCTAAGATCACATGTAGATCAGAAGGGGTTATCTATTTGGTACGCTGTGGTTGACCTAAGTTTTATGTTAGGAAAACTGCAAGACGAAACATTGGAACACCTCAGAGATATAGAAAAGCAAGATAAAAGTTCAAGTATAGCAAAACATTTTTTGGAGTTCCATAATTCCTCCCCTAAGTCATTCTGACTGATAGTGTAGACAAGATCAGTCTGGAAATACTGGGGGGAGACTTGGATAATATTCTCCTTTGCCATGAAATTAGATGGACCCATAATCTAGGAGCAATGTCTCCAAATGGGCTTTATGAGGAATTAATTTTTTCACAAATCCTTTAATATTCCCTAAATCTATGCCGTTTACCCTTTACTAGTAATTCAAACTGCATAAGGGACACATAATATAACACTGCAATATATGCTGAAATATGATTTTTAATATTACGTGTGGCAGTTTAAGTGAAAGCCATTGTTATATTTGCGCAATTGTAACTTCGCATATATTCAACTATGTATTTGTAAATAGTTTACTGTTTTTTTTTTTATATTGTTATAATTTGGAAGGAATTAATATTTCACCAGGCAGTTTCCAGGGGAAGATAACATGGTGGTGACTATTTAAAGCAATTGGAAAACCCAATAGCACACAGCCTGGAAGAAGCCTCTTATTGTTAAAACGTACATTGGCATACAGCTATCGGTATAGTTTTGGACTGAACCACTCTGAACCACTTTGCATGCACAGCGGATCTACGTCTTGTTGTCATTACTGTGACTTGGATGCATACTATTGGTGGAAGTCCATCTTTTGAGCGGAAGTCATAATATCTTGACATTCGCTGCTCCACTGGTTTGGCTGAGCATTCGACTGCCAGCTCAGTGTTTGAGACCACTGCTCATTTTGAAGTGCTCTCCTCCTCCTCAGTATTAGTGATACAGCGTTTACCGCTGTCTGGCTCTCTGGCCCACAGGTTCTACATGAGGTACCTGTTCAGCTTTGCAGTACATGAGGGAAACTGGTATTGCATGTCCTCTATGCAGGACCTGATGGCAGGCCTTCTTTCTTAAATGACTGCTGGATCTTTGTGTATGGAACCGATGCAGGATGTGATGGCCTCCTTTCTTGAATGACTCTTGAATCTTGTAAATAGAAACTACAAAAGACTGTATTTTTCAAGAAAGCGTTAACTGCGTCAGTCTTCTCAGAGCTCTTTTTGAGATATCATGTGTTTATATTTTTACTCTGTGCTACACTTCTAGAATATATGCATACAAATGTGTATTATTCTTGTAACTGGATAGGCGTATTGATAAATTCACCATGTGTAATAAATATATTTTTTTTATATCACTTATTTAAGTGTAGTGATTTCTTGGCTTATTGAAAAAGAGTACTAGATTTGATCTCTATAGCCTCTTTATCAATTGTTACATTACTACCTTTAGATGACACAACCAGCACTACAAGTGCTTAATATCCATTTCTTATCAAAGGCAGCTTTTCATTAACTTCTATCAAGGCACTTTCTTGGTTGGGTTCTGGGCACGCTATCTCCTGTCTATGTTCAGATCTGGTGAGAAAGTCCTGATGTTAGCGTAGCACTAGAGAAGGGGTGCACTAAGATTAGCTCAGCAGGGACACATGCTTCTGTTAATATATGTTCAGACTTTGTGACCTTAACCAAGGATAATGCTATTTTTGCTTTGAGAATCGGAAGGGACCTTGTGGCAGTATTAGTGCAAAAGTCTTCACAGGAAGTGTTAAAAGACCACTGAGAGTGGAAGTCAGGTAAAAAAAATAGGGTTTTCTTATTAGTCACTCAACTGCAGTGAGGTCTTCTAGTTTTTGCCAAGGTAACTCCGTACACACAAATCAAATAATTCACTATTTGGCATCTATACCAAGAAAACACATTTAGGACTTCCTCTGAGAGAAGGTTCTCAAATGTGTCTGGTTCACCTTCAAGTATGTTGAGTGAAAAAAGCATAATGGTTCTGACTCTTTTTGTTAAGATGGTTAAGCTAAATGATTGTTAAAGGGATTATTTTGCATCTTTAGGTGATTTAAAATGTGAATACTATGGTTAGATTGTTGAATACTAAAACCAAGAATGGAAGGGTTTTTCCTATTTGTTCAATTTGTTTCTAACTTTAATTTTGAGGAATAATCCAGGCCTGTCCAGATGCTTTTTATTTTGAGTTTGCTTCCCTACCCTGGGAAGAAGATCCTAATGTTTATGTACAAATATCCAGATTATCCAAGTGTATGACGGTTAATCTTTCAAAGATCCTATAAATAAATGGGTTTATTCTCCTCTTAAGGTTTTTTTAAGGCAACTGGTGCTTGAGCTACTAGTTTTGTCAGTGTTTGAACCTGCCTCATTTATAGTTATTTTTTCTTTTTGACAATGTTATGTATATTATTTGTTCGGCAGACTTTTAAGTCCAGAGTGAGTGATTAATGGCTCTATTGATAGTTTTATGAGTATCATTTTAAGACCATTAAGAGCAAGTCCAAAGAAAGAGCTCTTAATTTTTCAGAAACTTTTGAGGAGCCTATAAATTCTTTTGAATGACCGTTTCCAGTACTCTTAAAGGACCAGTAAACACAGTAGATTTGCATAATCAACAAATGCAAGATATCAAGACAATACAATAGCATTTACTCTGAATTTCAAATGAGTAGTAGATATTTTTCTAACCAATTTCAAAGTTAAGTCTATTTCCACTCCCCCTGTACCATGTGATAGCAATCAGCCAATCACAAATGCATATACGTATAGTCTGTGAATTCTTGCACATGCTCAGTAAGAGCTGGTGACTCTAAAAATTGTAAATATAAAAGGCTGTGCACATTTTTTTTAATGGAAGTAAATTGGAAAGTTGTTTAAAATTACATGCTGTATCTGAATCATGAAAAATTAATTTGACCTGAGTGTCCCTTTAAGAAAGCTAACAAACCAAATATCAAGGATGCTTGATGTTCCCATTTAATGTTTTACTCTAGAAAACAAATTGAGACATCAGATTTATGGTTCACTTTTAAGTGTCTCAAATCCATGGGAAAATAATATTGTATCTTGTTAGACATTGACCTAGATTCATAGATGCCTAACAGATTGCAGAGGGGCCTCTCTTTGAAGGCAAGACTATGGCCCCTATTTATGAACCCGTCAACTTACTTGCATTCGCCGGCACCAATACGCTCGCCTAAGATCGCCTAACATCGCTGAATACCTGAATACGTTCTCCAAAGTTACCAAAAAAGCTGTCAAAAAGCAGCGCACCAAGTACGGGGCGATGAGCAGCGGACTGTTGTTAACTAACAGTCATCGATCTCGCTGCTCTTCGGCTTTTTCCCAGCTTTATTGGTATACTGTCACTAAGCACCCACACTATACTATACTGTTTTACCCCTAAACCACCGCTCCCGGACCCCGCCGCAACTAAATAAAGTTATTAACCCCTAAACCGCCGCTCCCGGAGCCCACCGCCACCTACATTATACTTATTATCCCCTAATCTGCCGCCCCCTTCACCGCCGCCACCTACATTATGTTATTAACCCCGAATCTGCACCCCCTACACCGCCGCCACCTACATAATACTTATTAACCCCTAATCTGCCGTCCCCAATGTCGCCACCACTATATTAAATTTATTAACCCCTAAACCTAAGTCTAACCCTAACACCCCTTAACTTAAATCTAATTTAAATAAATATAAATAAAATTACTATTATTAACTACATTATTCCTATTTAAAACTAAATACTTACCTGTAAAATAAACCCTAAGTTAGTTACAATATAACTAATAGTTACATTGTAGCTATCTTAGGGTTTATTTTTATTTTACAGGCAAGTTTGTATTTATTTTAACTAGGTAGAATAGTTACTAAATAGTTATTAACTATTTAATAACTACCTAGCTAAAATAAATACAAAAGTACCTGTAAAATAAAACCTAACCTAAGTTACAATAACACCTAACACTACACTACAATTAAATAAATTACATACAATTAACTAAATTATATACAATTATCTAAGTTCAAAACCCCCCCACTAAATTACAGAAAATAATAAACAAATTACAGAAATTTAAAATAATTACACCTTATCTAATGGCCCTATCAAAATAAAAAAAGCTCCCCCCCCCCCCAAAAAAAAAAACCCTAGCTTAAACTAAACTACCAATAGCCCTTAAAAGGGCCTTTTGCGGGGCATTGCCCCAAAGTAATCAGCTCTTTTACCTGTAAAAAAAAATAAAAATACAAACAACCCCCCAACAGTAAAACCCACCACCCACACAAACAACCCACCAAAAAAAATACTAGCTAAAAAACCTAAGCTCCCCATTGCCCTGAAAATGGCATTTGGATGGGCATTGCCCTTAAAAGGGCAGTTAGCTCTTTTGCGGCCCAAAGCCCTAACCTAAAAATAAAACCCACCCAATACACCCTTAAAAAAACCTAACACTAACCCCCTGAAGATCGACTTACCGGGAGACGTCTTCATCCAAGCCGGCAGAAGTGGTCCTCCAGATGGGCAGAAGTTTTCATCGAAGCCGGGCAGAAGTGGTCCTCCAGACGGCAGAAGTCTTCATCCAGACGGCATCTTCTATCTTCATCCTTCCGGCGAGGAGCGGGTCCATCTTCAAGACATCCGACGCGGAGCATCCTCTTCGGCCGACGACAACCCGACGAATGAAGGTTCCTTTAAGTGATGTCATCCAAGATGGCGTCCCTTAGATTCCGATTGGCTGATAGAATTCTATCAGCCAATCGGAATTAAGGTAGGAAAAATCCTATTGGCTGATGCAATCAGCCAATAGGATTGAACTTCAATCCTATTGGCAGATTGGAATAGCCAATATAATGCGAGCTCAATCCTATTGGCTGTTCCAATCAGCCAATAGGATCAAAGGCAGCAGTAGCCACTGTTCCCTCCAAAAAATGCGCTATTAAGTGGAGCTACAGCAGAGGAAACGGATCCAGTGCGGCAAGGGCAGGGACAAAGAACCGGCAATGAATTGTGGCCACTCATCAGCTGAATATATGGCTCAAGGCTTCTACTCAGACTGTAACAAAAATTCCCCTTAAAGAATGCCCCTTAGAACTTATATGGGGCTCTCTAGTCTCTAAGGATTTTTTTTTACTGTCTGAGTTTTTGTTGGTGGGGAAATGAAATGCTGCGCACAGGCAGTCAGACACAGTGTGCTGCCACGCTGTTAAAGAGGATATCCTGCCCCTATGATGAGTCGAGGCACCAACTGCTCAGAGCAAAACTGATTCTTGTTTAGAGTGCACCAGCCGGTGCTTGGCCTGGCAACCCCATAAATGCTGTGAAATGTAAGGAAGAAATTAAAGAGGCAATAAAGAATATACCGGTAAGAGGGCTGCATTCTTATCCTACTCAAGGAGGGTGGCCAGTAATCAAAAGACCGGTGGTTTCTTACTCTCAGTAGGAGTAGTTTCAGTAGATAGGGTTTATTCGCTTATGTAAGTTTTTTTTATTATTTAAAATGTATTTAAAAGTGTTTTCCCCATGCACAGGCTGTAAGAAAGTGTTGTGCACCGGTGTTCTGTTATGTTTCCCTACCGCGTTACGTTTTCCTACCTACGGCCACGCCTACAATAAACTTGCAAATACCCTTTGCATGCATGTGCTCACTGCCGCAGTCAGCAAACATTATAGAACACCACAAGTTTGGCACTAGCTGGGGACATCAGGCTTCCTACAATTATGTTATTTCTTTATTTATTTTTTAAAGTAATTTTTATTGAGGTTTACAAACATAAATTACATCAAGTTTGCACAATACAGAATACTTATCTAATAAAATAGAAAAGTCATAGGCATTTGCACATCAAATGACAAATTGAAACATATCTATGCAGGTCTACCCATAGATTTCAGACTGGCTACTCTTGGACCTTCCAAGTGGCTCAATATTTAGCAATAGGTCTAATCTATAGACCATAATACAACCATTAGTCCAACATTTGAAGGTGCAAACAACCAAAGGAACCTCATTTTCTTTATCAAAGAGCCTCCCAAAGTTACTGAGAAAAAGAAATAAAATACACCCTGTGACGTGAGTCACCAAGATCTGAGGGCCTGTTATGGAACATTCTTTGGGCTGGAGGTACATGGGCTTAAGGATACCCAGAGACTGCATGGAAATGTGGAATTATATATTCTGAACACCCCATGTACTTTCATAACTCTGTCTTATGTCCATGTCACCCTGTATCCATAAATACAGGATGGGTACAGGGTGTGGGTGCCCCTTGTGGGAGCAATTGTTACTCTATTAACCAAGTGGGCATAAAGGACTTAATAGTTAATAATAGCTGTTCTTATATTCTGTAATAAGATGTATTTTATTTACGTTTCTAATCTGATTGTGTCTCAGGAGTCTGTCTGGGTAAACTGATTGTGTTCCTGTGTGATTATGTTAACTAGACTGCCCAACATCAGATTGTCTGAGTAAACTTTCTTCCCCAGTTAATTAACTTGATATGTTAATCTATTTTACCTGTGACAATTGTTAGAGGTTTGATGTATTGTTCATATGTTTGCTTTACTGTTTAACCAATTCCCTATGTAACCTGAAGCTCTGTAAATCTGGAATGCCAGGGTGTATAAATCTGTTTCTTGCTTTCAAATAAAGTGTTCATTTTTGTGTTCAGAGTGTTGCCTCAGATCTGTCCTCCATAACTTTAGACTGCAGTCAAAGAGGGGGTACCAGGAGCTATTGCTCTGGATAAAAGGATGTCCAGGACAAGGGAAGTGTTCTGACGGAGGTACTCATTTGGGGTACCAGGCGGTCCGTCACACACCCCGGCTAAGAGTTAGTGGCCACTCTTGGACCACGAATGTTAAATATAGGTGAGGGGTGGAGATTGGGAAAAATGTTAATAGGGCCACTCTTGTACCCAATGCTATGGCAAGATATTCTTTACCCTTAAATAGCCCCCTAGGATAAACAAACAGATAGAAGTTAGGTATACCCCACTAAGAATTTGTGGCCACTCTTGGACCACGTGTTTTAAGTATAAACAGGGGGTAAAGATTGGGGGAAACATTAACAGGGCCACTTTCGGACACATTCCAGAATTACAAAATAAAAAATCTATAGGCCACTTTTGGTCCTCTATATATTTAGTGCAACATAAATTTTGAGTATTATTCATGATATATATGTATAGTAAGAAGTAACGATGAGAAAGAGCAACTATGAAAAGCTAGATAAGTCCCTTATAAATGTAGATATCAGCCCTTACTTAGATCTTAAAGCCTTAATAGTTTTACCTGATAGGATATTGTCCCCAGATAACATGCAGGAGGCTCTCGTAGATCCCCATTGTATCCTTATGGTTAAATGGGGGAATTTAAAAGAAGAGACATAGGGTCAATTTTGTATCCACAATATTCCATAAAGAGAACAGCTTATTAAAATGTGTATAAGACCTTTGGTTCACCATTAAACTAAGTAATTATAGAACCGGTATTCTCATAGTTATAGAGGAAATATCCCCCACGCTAATTGAAGCCACTTTTGAGCTTCAGAACACCCTGCCACACTGCAATAAGAGGGATAATGTTCAAATATACCGGCCACTTTTGGACCTCTGGCACATTTATTAGGCTGTGGAAAAAGCTATTACCCATTGATTGTAGTATTTATATGGAACCCCATTAGGTGAAAGCCGCTTTTGGGCTTCTGTATACAATATACAACATCAGCTCAATAGGAGAAATGATACTGGAAAATGATCTCAGGGCCCCCGTTGGGCCTCCTGCAAACTACTTCAGACTAAGGGATGCATAAGCTACATTTGCGCCCTTATCTAGAACATAAAGCAACTTATGTTCTGAGCATTATGCATGATAAAAAAACTATGCAGCCCCCTATGAAATCTCTAGCTAGGTGTTGCTCAAGCCCTTCACCTTCAAACAAGGATTCAGTGTTATAGCTCTATAGGGCCGTGCAGAACTATTCCAATAGAGCAGTGACCAAAACTGATTAACTGGGGGGGCGGAGCTAACCGCCGATGAGGATGGCTGCATTTCTACAGAGCTCCAGACTCCAAGCTCACAAAAAGAGATTTCTTTACCTACTTTACTAGCCTGAAGTAACTAATGTTTAGTCCTGCCTAAAGGGGATACTGTATGAATGAGTTTGGGAGCACGCAAAAACCTCTTTCCCTCAAGCACATGACCTAATTTGGGACACGAGCAATCTAAATGGGGTTCATAGAACCAGAGACACTAAAGATGGCGGCTTAAGAAAAGAAAACTTTGCGAAGAGAGACTGCTAAAACTGGTTGGAGTGATTCTGATGCTATTTGGTGGATAGGTATACCTAACAGGGGGAATCACTGCAGCACTTAAAAGTGTATAGAAATCCTACAAGCCCCTGTTGTATTATAATGCCTACTGAAGGCTATGGCGCACCACCGCCCGGCATGGAGGCCCAAATACCCTATACTGCCCTCAGGGACTTGCTGGAGGAGCACGGGAGGAAGATCTGCGAGAGGCTCGATGCCTTTATTAACAAAATCCTAGTGACACGCACATGGAGCGGGAACATGGAAGAGGAGCACACAGAAGCGCAGGAGACGCCTTTAGATATAGTGCCTGCACCTCTCCAGGTGCGCTCCTCGCCGTTGGCGCCAACAGATGCAAGCCTGGGGTCGGAGCCTTGCTCTCTCCCTGCCGACACAACTAACTTGCACGCATGGAAGGGGTCGAAATTCTGCAGCTTGCACATTGCAGCGGGTACCACAGAGCTTTGTGGGATTTGCGTATCTCCAGGCCTGCTCCTTCCCGTTAGCAGCATGGCACGTCTGCTACAACATCCCTGCTGGATGCAACGTCAGCCCTTATGGATGTATCGGGCTATGAGCCATCACTCCCCCTGGGATCAGTGGTCTGGCGTGCGAGTTCTCTATAGACTGCTGCGATCCCTTAGAGCAGGTATTGGGTGACATTCTTTATTATAGCAGCGGTTAGTTAACGTCTTGAATACTAACCTGCTTGTTTAACGTGCTGCTGCTTAAAACCCAGTTTTTGGCCCGGAAAGTCTACACTTGTCAAGCTACCTAAGACTATGTGCACACTGAGACTGAACCTTCTTGTTGTTTCCCCCTATACGCAGAACAAACAAATACTTACCAGTAGTGGCTCCTGGGTTTAGTAGTCTAGCCTTAAGAGTATTAATTTTATGTTTAATGCTGTAAGATATCACTTATATGCAACAAATTTTTTTCAGCACCTATATAGATACAGTACTGCTTAGTAAAGTCTTGTTTATTAGGGGTGGAATTAACCGGGAATTATTAGCAATAGTTGTAAATGGAAATTATCTATGTTCTGTATATATGCTGGGTATATTAGAACCTTAGTGCTTCAGTCAGTTGGAGGCTCCCTCTCTCTCACGATTTGTAATCGGCCCATGATGACACATAGTCGGATCCCCACTAGAGGACTACCTCCTGCTCCTTCATATTGCCTGTCAAACTATACATGAGATTACATGTGCTTAATAGCGCTAGTATCAAACAGCCACTGTCATAAATATTTATGTCCATCTAGATCTCCCCAGATTAGCTGTCTCTGTGTTCCAGAGTAACACTGTGGATCTAAAGTTTGGAAGCTCCTATATACGATCTGAGTGCTAACAGCTGACCTGTGTCCCATTTATTTATTATTTAGGAAACACCCGCCTAGGAATGTTGGCCTTCTTTTTAATTAGCGATTAAGGAGCCTCTACAATGACCAACTCCAGGCTAAGGCTTCTGAGTGTTATAACACTCTGCTGACACTGCGTAGCTGTCTATAGTTATGGGTATTAATCTGGAGCCCTATGTTAGCTGTTATACAGATGTGTGGAATGAGCTCTTCTATATATTATATTTTTGGCCACTTCTCTCATGTTAACTGGGGCCCACACAGGTATAAATGTTTAGTAACAATGTTCTGTGGATAGTCAGGACGATAACCTACATATTCTAGCATTCTACTGTCATGTATGATTAACCTAGAGCTCTTGTCTGAAATGTATATTCTATTCTGGGCTGTCCATATGCTTAGTTGTCCTTATTCAGCTAGTCATGATGTTTCGTTGTTCTATCAATATCTTTGGGCTCTATGGTAGAAGTGTGAGTTAATAATAGTAAGATTTGTTTTTTTTGGCCTTTCCTCCGCCCTCCCCTCCCCCCCTCCCTCCCTTCCCTCCCTCCCCTCCCCCCCTCCCTCCCTCCCCCCCTCCCTCCCTCCCCTCCTCCCTCCCTCCCCTCCCCCCCCTCCCCTCCCCCCTCCCTCCCCTCCCTCCCTCCCCTTCCCCCCCTCCCTCCCCTCCCCCCCCTCCCTCCCCTCCCCCCCTTCCTCCCTTCCCCCCTTCCTCCCTCCCCTCTCCTCCTCCCTTCCCTAAACCCCTCCCCCCTCCCTCCCCTCCCCTTCCCCCTTCCCTCCCCCCTTCCCCTTCCCTTCCTTCCTCCCCCTGGCCCCCTCCCCCCATCCCCCTTCCCTCCCCCTCTCCCCCTCCCCTCTCCCTCCTCATTTCTGTGCGGTTGGGGATCATTCCCTTCTCTCTGCACACCTTTTTGGCAGAGTTTAGAAGTCTCTGCCCTACCTGTTGAGCCATGACTAAGTTTTTTATTCCCCTGCATCATTGTAGAATGGCTCACGGGGGTTCAACACAGGATCATTGATTTTATAGTGATTTCCTGTTTCCTGAAGTTTACTCAAGATAGTGGTTTTGAGATTGCCTATGTTCTAATGGAGGCTCAGTACTAATGGTTATTGAACTAAAATAACAACCAAGAGAGGCTACATTCCATGTTTTCATAAATGTTGATCTATACAGAGTTATCCTGATGCCTTTATTATGCTTTACTATTTTTGATATTGTATATGCTCTTCACAATCTGTGTTTATCCCACATAAGTTGAATTTGCAATCTTTACTATTATCTATGTTGCCATGTCCTCAATTGTTTTGTTTTACTTTTGGTCCCACGACTGGACCTGCTTGTCTGAGGAACTCGCAAAACCTATAAGATTTAAAAAATGAGGTGCCCATCATGTAATGTCATGTCAGAACCATATAAGTTGTACAATGTATTCTGTAGATGAGACTGTTGCCAATGTGTTATTTCAACCTCAATAAAAAACTATTTAAAAAACAAAAAAACAAAAAAAACTGATTAACTATTGGGTAAGTCCAATTCTAAATAACATATATAACTAACAATGCTCCCTCTAAATATGTCAATGTTGTAGCAGTATCGCAATAGGGGCAAACTCTATACAGTCCCTCAACCTCTCATAATGTAGTACTTCATATTTAGGAGTTTAGAAGAGCATTGAACATACTGCGAAGAATGTAAGGAAAATGCATACATAAAATATTCAGTTAACATTGCAAACATGACTCATGGCACTATGTCATAAGTACCTAACAGTTAGAAAAATGCTGATTCCCTCCAATGGGAAACTACACAACAATGTAGAGTCATGTGCTAAGGCTATATATATATGGAGACATACAACTTATACATCGATCACAGCTACCAGGATATAGAGTGTCACTGACTGGGTAGTGAAATTTGTCCATATTAAAGTCTCGCCTAAATCCCCTGGTTCAGCAAAAGAGCTGCAACTTCAGAGCTCTGTTTACACACCCAATATACAATTATGTAACTAATGTAATATCTGTATGCTCCCTTATTTAAGCAGCATTTAGTGTCCCACATCCCTCAATGCCTATCTAAATTAAGAAACCGCCCTCCAAGCTGGGCTGGTAAAATTAACCTCTGATACGACTAAGTTGCCAGCGTGGTCAGCGGTCCCAGGATACAACCCCCAAACTAACCCACTCTGGTTCTCCAGGCTATAGGGACTAGTGGGTGTAGAATAGACTGAGAGGTCAGCCACAGACTCCAAGCTGTAATAGGACCGCGCCCATGGGAGCCGGCCGCTCTCCCCAGCACCTCGGCAGCCTGGTAGTCTCCAAAGAAGTAAGAGTCAGAGCCACTAGTCTTTTTAGAAAAATTTCCTCTAATAGCAGTAGCGTGTGTCGCAGGGATGGTAAAGTCTCCGTCCTGCAACAAAGTCACCACTCCACCAGCTCCCATCTCGTTCTGCTGCACAATGTAGAGTTGCAGCCGCCAAAGAGAAACAGCTGGATCTGCTCCTAATTCAAGGTCTGACGCGGTAGGTTGAAGTCCAGCCATAGATGATCCCGTAGCTGGTTGTAGCTCATGTGGGATGCTGGGAGACTCGGCTTTATAGCGGGTAGATTCATCTGGCAGCACAGAGCTCACGCTGTGTTGTGACTCTGCTTGCAGCTCCCCTATCTCACTCACCTGTGTGACATCATGCTGCAGGCCGCAATCCATCTTCCAGACCCTGTTTTGCTCTGCCTTATCCTTTTTTGTACCATGAGCCTCTGCAATTGCTATGATTCGGTCGAATCGAAGCTGTATTTGTCGGTCAAATTTAGCAAATAAGGCTTGCACCTGCAGATATAGCAGCTCTTCCATGATTGAGAAATGTTGTAAGTTAGGCAGAGGATATCAATATTCTCTGCTTACCCGGTTTCCCGGGGGGGGAGATGAGAAGTCCTGTTGTATGATGAACAAAGCTTTTCATATGGTTCCACTCAGCAAAGTGTCCCCTATGTCGTGAGATATGAATTCTTGCTGGATGACTGTTTAATTTCCAGATTAGAGGCGGAATGTAACACTGGGTTACAGAGCTCCCAGTTTAGCATCCATTTTAGGCCATAGCCCGGATACGCCCAACTATGTTATTTTATTCTGCTTATTCAATATTATTATACTGATTTCTTTGATTAAAGGAGTGACCGTATTTGAATAAAGCAGACACAATATAAATAGTTACAAAATGGGCATGTATTAGTGTTTCATCATGAAAGGGAATGTTTGTAACTACTTATATTATGTCTTCTTTATTGAAATACGTTCACTCCTTTAATCAAAGAACTCAGTAGAATAAAATTGAATATACAGAATAAAATAACATAGTTGTAGGAAGCCTGATGTCCCCAGCTAGTGCCAAAATTGTGGACGGTGTTCTGTAATGTTTGCCGACTGTGGCAGTAAGTGCATGCGTGCATAAGTGTATTTGCAAATTTACATAGCTGTAGGAAGCCTGATGTCCACAGCTAGTGCCAGAATTGTGGACAGTGTTTGCCGACTGCAGCAGTAAGCACATGCGTGCAAAGGGTATTTGCAAACTTATTGTAGGCATGGCCAGAGGTAGGAAAATGTAACGCGGAATGGAACCATAAAAGAACACCGGGTTCTGAATGAGGAGGGAGAAAGTGGGTGGAGCACATGATGTCACATGTGAGCTGCAGTTTAGGAGTCCGTTATAAAGCTGAAAGTATTGCTATGCAGTTGTGATATTTTTTATACTAATTTATTGCTGAATTTTTATGGGTTCCAGCAAGGCTCAGCTCCCTCAGCAGAATTGTTTGATCGATGCAGCTCAGAACAGATGCAGCTGAGAACTGCATGCTATTAGTGAGGGATGACTACACAAATATACTGCTTTACACTGACTTCTCAGCACTTAAAGGACCAGTCAACACAGTAGATTTGCATAATCAACAAATGCAAGATAACAAGACAATGCAATAGCACTTAGTCTGAACTTCAAATGAGTAGTAGATTTTTTTTCTGACAATTTTAAAAGTTATGTCTTTTTCCACTCCCCCTGTACCATGTGACAGCCATCAGCCAATCACAAATGCATACACATACCATGTGACAGCCATCAGCCATTCACAAATGCATACACACTTATTCTTGCACATGCTCAGTAGGAGCTGGTGACTCAAAAAGTTTAAATATAAATAGACTGTGCACATTTAGTTAATTGAAGTAAATTGGAAAGTTGTTTAAAGTGGCATGCTCTATCTGAATAATGAAAGTTTAATTTTGATTGAGTGTCCCTTTAATACCTGCTAAAGCTATCATGTACTAAGTGCTGTGAAGTCAGTGTAAAGCAGTATATGTGTGTAGTTATCCCTCACTGACAGCATGCAGGAGTGCAGTGTTCTGTTAGTACATGATAGCAATAGGTTTAGCAGGTATTAAGTGCTGTGAAGTCAGTGTAAAGCAGTATATGTGTGTAGTTATCCCCCACTGACAGCATGTAGGAGTGCAGTGTTCTGTTAGTACATGATAGCAATAGGTTTAACAGGTATTAACAGAACACTGCACTCCTGCATGCTGTCAGTGAGGGATAACTACACACATATATTATTAATAACGTTATACATTAATGTTGTACCTAAACTCTTTCATGTCCATGCCTTTTGCCTATGTGTGTGTGAGTGTGTATACATGTATGTATGTGTGTGTGTGTATGCATAGCTGCACCAGAGCGCACCTTTGTTGGTTGTAAACACCTAAGTATAACAGCCAATCATAAACTATACCATGTGGATCTGCACTAGTATGGTGCAATACAGTATGTGTATATGTGTGTAGCACTAGTATAGTGTAATACAGTATGTGTATATGTGTGTAGCGCTAGTATAGTGTAATACTGTATGTGTGTGTAGCACTAGTATAGTGTAATACAGTATGTGTATATGTGTGAAGCACTTGTATAGTATATAGTAATACAGTAAGTGTATGTAGCAATAGTGTAGTGTAATACAGTATGTGTATGTGTGTGTAGCACTAGTATAGTGTAATACTGTATGTGTGTAGCACTAGTATAGTATAATACAGTATGTGTATATGTGTGAAGCACTAGTATAGTATATAGTATTACAGTAAGTGTATATGTATCTAGCAATAGTGTAGTATAATACAGTATGTGTATGTGTGTGTAGCACTAGTATAGTGTAATACAGTATGTGTATATATATGTAGCACTAGTATAGTGTAATACAGTATGTGTATATATGTGTAGCACTAGTATAGTGTAATACAGTATGTGTATGTGTGTGTAGCACTAGTATAGTGTAATACATTATGTGTATATGTTACATAGGCGTCGCTACAGGGGGCAAGGGAGGGGCAATTGCCCCCCTAGGATATTAATTGCCCCCCCCCACCAGGCTTGGTGCTTTAATAAGGGGGCATGCCTCTTAGCCGAGTCCCAACTACTTTTTTTAAAAACCACCTATTGGGTCATGCCTACTACGTCACTCACATGCTTGCACCCAATAATATCTTTGCAATCAGTCTGCACGTGGCTCAAGTAATAATTTTTTGGCCCACGTGATAGCAGGTGGGTGCTTGTTGTACCGCTCTGCAGTATGCATGGTCCATCTGCTCAGCATCATGGTCAGGGACCAACTGGAGGAGCATGCAGATCAGCAGGTAGAAGATTGCAAGCATAGCGGCACTGACATGTAGCAGAGAAAATGCAGGGAATGTGCTGGAGCTCCCAAGCGACACTGGTACCGTGTTCCTCTGCCCGACTTTGTAAAGGTACTGGCAATGTACGATATTACCAGCATTTATGGAGGTCCTTGGGTTGGAGCTGTGACCTCCTGTCATCAGTGGCAGTCAAGCTGTGGGTGTCTTCACTAATCTTTGCTGCACATACAGAAGTATTCTATTTACGTGTGTGTATTAGCAGCTTGGGGTGGTGTTGAAGTCTTTGGTTTAATGTTAATCTGTCATTGAGATGTAGGTGCGTGTCTCAACATTTCCAACATAAATCCAACACCGGGATATGATGTATTTATGTGAAGACATTTATGAAACATAACTAATGTCAGTAAAGTGAAATTACCAGGACAGTAAATGGTTGGTCCAAAATCCAATCAACATAAAAGTGGGTGGAGCCTAATGATGTAACATAACACCATATATATTCGGCTAAGCCCAAATCGTGAAATCTATAACTGTAAGCCAGCAGAGCTGATTTACACTTAATATGTTCAACTATACAATAGTGTTAGTGATAACCCTTATGGGATGTGATAGTTCATGTAATAATAATAAATCTATATGCTTAAATCATTATATAGTAGTAGTAATATCTAAGAGTGTCTAGCTATACATACAAGAAGATTGTTGTCATAGTGTCTATACAAAAACTGTAAAATGAAGTACCTATAAGTGTGGTCTAATAGATATATGTACATATATAAAGAGAACTAAACAAATATAGGTGAGTTCATATCGATAGTATCCTTAGAACATAACTGATAGCCATAGAAATGTCCTAAATAGTGTAGCTAGATATAAATATTTGGTAGTGATGTTTGGGAGCCAAGACTAAACTAAAGGAGATACTAATAAGAATGTCAATTGTGAGCGCAGATCTAATCAAGAATGCAATGAGACATGGGGTGTTATAGGTCACAACCCTAATCTATAGATCATATGGGAGAAAAAAAACATAATTTATGTAAGAACTTACCTGATAAATTCATTTCTTTCATATTGGTAAGAGTCCATGAGCTAGTGACGTATGGGATATACAATCCTACCAGGAGGGGCAAAGTTTCCCAAACCTCAAAATGCCTATAAATACATCCCTCACCACACCCACAATTCAGTTTAATGAATAGCCAAGTGGTGGGGTGATAAAGAAAGGAGTAAAAAGCATCAACAAAGAATTTGGAAATAATTGTGCTTTATATAAAAAATAATAACCACCATAAAAAGGGTGGGCCTCATGGACTCTTGCCAATATGAAAGAAATTAATTTATCAGGTAAGTTCTTACATAAATTATGTTTTCTTTCATGTAATTGGCAAGAGCCCATGAGCTAGTGACGTATGGGATAGCAATACCCAAGATGTGGAACTCCACACAAGAGTCACTAGAGAGGGAGGGATAAAAATAAAAACAGCCATTTTCTGCGTAAAAAAAAATAATCCACAACCCAAAATATAAGTTTATTCTCATAAATGAAAGGAAAAAACTTAAATCAGAAGCAGAAGAATCAAACTGAAACAGCTGCCTGAATAACTTTTCTACCAAAAACTGCTTCTGAAGAAGCAAATACATCAAAATGGTAGAATTTAGTAAATGTATGCAAAGAAGACCAAGTTGCAGCTTTGCAAATCTGATCAACTGAAGCTTCATTCTTAAAAGCCCAGGAAGTGGAGACTGATCTAGTAGAATGAGCTGTAATTCTCTGAGGCGGGGCTTGACCCGACTCCAAATAAGCTTAATGAATCAAAAGCTTTAACCATGAAGCCAAGGAAACGGCAGAAGCCTTCTGACCTTTCCTGGAACCAGAAAAGATAACAAATAGACTAGAAGTCTTCCTGAAATCTTTAGTAGCTTCAACATAATATTTCAGAGCTCTCACCACATTCAAAGAATGTAAAGATCTCTCCAAATAATTCTTAGGATTAGGACACAAGGAAGGGACAACAATTTCTCTATTAATGTTGTTAGAATTCACAACCTCAGGTAAGAATTGAAATGAAGTCCGCAAAACTGCCTTATCCTGATGAAAAATCAGAAAAGGAGATTCACAAGAGAAAGCAGATAATTCAGAAACTCTTCTAGCAGAAGAGATGGTCAAAAGAAACAACACTTTCCAAGAAAGTATTTTAATGTCCAAAGAATGCATAGGGTCAAATGGGGGAGCCTGTGAAACCTTCAAAACCAAATTAAGACTCCAAGGAGGAGAGACTGATTTAATGACAGGCTTGATACAAACCAAAACCTGCACAAAACAATGAATATCAGGAAGTTTAGCAATATTTCTGTGAAATAAGACAGAAAGAGCAGAGATTTGTCTTTTCAAGGAACTTGCAGACAAACCTTTATCCAAACCATCCTGAAGAAACTGTAAAATTCTAGGAATTCTAAAAGAATGCCAAGAGAATTTATGAGAGAAACACCATGAAATGTAAGTCTTCCAAACTCGGTAATAAATCTTTCTAGAAACAGATTTACGAGCTTGCAACATAGTATTAATCACGGAGTCAGAAAAGCTTCTATGACTAAGCACTAAGCATTCAATTTCCATACCTTCAAATTTAATGATTTGAGATCCTGATGGAAAAACGGACCTTTATATAGAAGGTCCGGCCTTAATGAAAGTGGCCACGGTTGGCAACTGGACATCCGAACAAGATCCGCATACCAAAACTTGTGAGGCCATGCTGGAGCAACTAGCAGCACAAACGATTGCTCCATGATGATTTTGGAGATCACTCTTGGAAGAAGAACTAGAGGCGGGAAAATATAAGCAGGTTGATAACACCAAGGAAGTGTCAACGCATCCACTGCTTCCGCCTGAGGATCCCTGGACCTAGACAGGTACCTGGGAAGTTTCTTGTTTAGATGAGATGTCATCAGATCTTGTTTAGATGAGATGTCATCAGACCCCACATCTGAACAACTTGAGAAAACACATCTGGGTGGAGAGACCACTCTCCCGGATGTAAAGTCTGACGAATTAGATAATCTGCTTCCCAATTGTCTATACCTGGGATATGAACCTGCAGAAATTAGACAGGAGCTGGATTCCGCCCAAACAAGAATTTGAGATAATTATTTCATAGCTTGAGGACTGTGAGTTCCACCCTGATGATTGACATATGCCACAGTTGTGATATTGTCTGTCTGAAAACAAATGAGCGGTTGTCTCTTCAACAGAGGCCAAAACTGAAGAGCCCTGAGAATCGCACAGAGTTCCAAAATATTTATTGGTAATCTCGCCTCTTGAGATTTCCAAACCCCTTGTGCTGTCAGAGATCCCCAAACAGCTCCCCAACCTGAAAGACTCGCATCTGTTGTGATCACAGTCCAGGTTGGATGAACGAAAGAGGCCCCTAGAACAATACGATGGTAATCTAACCACCAAGTCAGAGATAGTCGAACATTGGGATTTAAGGATATTAATTGTGATATCCTTGTATAATCTCTGCACCATTGGTTCAGCATACAAAGCTGGAGAGGTCTCATATGAAAACGAGCAAAGGGGATCGCGTCCGATGCTGCAGTCATGAGAACTAAAACTTCCATGCACATAGCTACTGAAGGGAACGACTGAGACTGAAGGTTCCGACAGGCTGCAACCAATTTCAAGCGTCTCTTGTCTGTTAGAGACAAAGTCATGGACACTGAATCTATCTGGAAACCTAAAAAGGTTACTCTTGTCTGAGGAATCAAATAACTTTTTGGTAAATTGATCCTCCAACCATGTCTTTGAAGAAACCACACTAGTTGATTTGTGTGAGATTCTGCAGAATGTAAAGACTGAGCAAGTACCAAGATATCATCCAAATAAGGAAACACCACAATACCCTGCTCTCTGATTACAGAGAATAGGTCACCTTTAACCTTTGAAAAGATTCTTGGAGCTGTCGCTAGGCCAGAAGGAAGAGTGACAAATTGGTAATGCTTTTCTTGAAAAGAGAATCTCAGGAACTGATAGTGATCTGGATGAATCGGAATATGAAGATATGCATCCTGTAAGTCTATTGTGGACATATAATGCCCTTGCTGAACAAAAGGCAGAACAGTCCTTATAGTCACCTTTTTGAAAGTTGGTACTCTTACATATCGATTCAAAATTTTTAGATCCAAAACTGCTCTGAATGAATTTTCTTTCTTTGGGACAATGAATAGATTTGAATAAACCCCCAGACCCTGTTCCTGAAACGGAACTGGCATGAATATCCCTGATAACTCCAGGTCTGAAACACACTTCAGGAAAGCCTGAGCCTTTACTGGTTTTGCTGGGATGCGTGAGAGAAAAAATCTTCTCACAGGCGGTCTTACTCTGAATCCTACCCCTGAGAGACAAGACTCTGAATCCATTGATTTTGGACCGAATTGGTCCAAACATCTTTGAAAAATCTTATTCTGCCCCCTACCAGCTGAGCTGGAATGAGGGCCGCACCTTCATGCGGACTTGGGGGCTGGCTTTGATCTCTTAAATGGCTTGGATTTATTCCAATTTGAGGAAGGCTTCCAATTGGAAACAGATTCCTTGGAGGAAGGATTACCTTTCTGTTCCTTATTTTGTCGAAAAGGAAAGAAAACGGTTAGAAGCTTTAGATTTACCCTTAGGTCTTTTATGCTGAGGCAAAAAAACTCCCTTCCCCCCAGTGACAGTTGAAATTATTGAATCCAACTGAGAACTAAATAACTTATTACCTTGGAAAGAAAGAGATAGCAATCTGGACTTAGCAGGCATGTCAGCATTCCAAGATTTAAGCCACAAAGCTCTTCTAGCTAAAATAGCTAAAGACATAGATTTAACATCAATTTTGATGATATAAAAAAATGGCATCACAAATAAAATTATTAGCATGTTGAATCAAGTTAACAATGCTAGACAAATCAGGATCCAATACTTGTTGCGATAAAGTTTCCAACCAAAAAGTTGAAGCAGCTGCAACACAGCTAGAGAAATTGCAGGCCTTAGAAGATGACCTGAATATAAATAGGCTTTCCTCAGATAATATTCAAGTTTCCTATCTAAAGGATCTTTAAAAGAAGTACTATCTTCCGTAGGAATAGTAGTACGTTTAGCAAGAGTAGAGATAGCCCAATCAACTTTGGGGATCTTTTCCCAAAACTCTAACTGCTGGCAAAGGATACAAATTTTTAAACCTTGAAGAAGGAATAAAAGAAGTACCAGGCCTATTCCATTCCTTAGAAATCATATCAGAAATAGCATCAGGAACTGGAAAAACCTCTGAAATAACCACAGGAGGTTTATAAACAGAATTTAAATGTTTACTATTTTTAATATCAAGAGGACTAGTTTCCTCCATATCCAACGTAATCAACACTTCTTTTAACAAAAAACGAATATACTCAATTTTAAATAAATAAGAAGATTTATCAGTGTCAATATCTGAGACAGGATCTTCTGTACCAGATAGATCCTCATCAGAGCAGGATAATTCAGCATGTTGCCGGTCATTTGAAATTTCATCAACCTTATGAGAAGTTTTAAAAGTCCTTTTACGTTTATTAGAAGGCGGGATGGCAGACAAAGCCTTCTGAATAGAATCAGAAATAAATTATTTTAAATTTACAGGTATATGTTGTGCATTGGATGTTGAGGGAACAGCAACAGGTAATTAACTACTACTGATGGATACATTCTCTGCATGTAAAAGTTTATCATGACAACTATTACAAACCACAGCTGGAGATATAACCTCCACAAGTTTACAACAAATGCACTTAGCTTTGGTAGAACTGTTATCAGGCTACAGGGTTCCAACAGTGATTTCTGAGACAGGACCAGATTGAGACATCTTGCAAATGTAAGAGAAAAAAACAACATATAAAGCAAAATTATCAATTTCCTTATATGGCAGTTTCAGAAATGGGAAAAAATGCAAACAGCATAGCCCTCTGATAATGAAAAAAAAGGCAAGAGACATATAGGAATGGGGTCTTAAATAATGAAAATATTTGCCACCAAGTATGGCACACAACACAAACAGAAAAATATTTTTTGGCGCCAAAAATTTCCGGAAATGACACACTCGCGTCACAGAAGACGCAACCTTGTGAAGGACTCGGTGTCGACTTAGACGCCGGAAATGACGAATTTCCGTCAATGAACGTTACTTTCGCTCCAAAAAAATTTTGCGCCAGGAATGACGCAATATACTTTGACATTTTGAGCCCTTGCGAGCCTAATTCGGCCTGCAAATTTAAAAGACAGTCAATTTGAAAAAAAGACTATACCCCAGGTAAGAAATACATTTTTTCTTAAAAAAGCATTTCCCAGATATGAAAATGACAGTCTGCAAAAGGAAATATACTGAAAACCTGAATCGTGGCAAATATAAGTACAATACATATATTTAGAACTTTATAAAATACATAAAGGGCCAAACCATAGCTGAGAGTGTCTTAAGTAATGAAAACATACTTACCAAAAGACACCCATCCACATATAGCAGATAGCCAAACCAGTACTGAAACAGTTATCAGTAGAGGTAATGGAATATGAGAGTATATCGTCGATCTGAAAAGGGAGGTAGGAGATAAATCTCTACGACCGATAACATAGAACCTATGAAATAGATCCCCTTGAGGAAAACCATTGCATTCAATAGATGATACTCCCTTCACATCCCTCTGACATTCACTGTACTCTGAGAGGAATCGGGATTCAAAATGCTGAGAAGCGCATATTAACGTAGAAATCTTAGCACAAACTTACTTCACCACCTCCATAGGAGGCAAAGTTTGTAAAACTAAATTGTGGGTGTGGTGAGGGGTGTATTTATAGGCATTTTGAGGTTTGGGAAACTTTGCCCCTCCTGGTAGGATTGTATATCCCATACGTCACTAGCTCATGGACTCTTGCCAATTACATGAAAGAAAAATGATTGTGGGGAACAAGTGTACCCCAAATCATATATCAAAAGCTGCGAGGTCTACACATTCATTTAAACCCTAAGGTGTCAGAGTGTGTAATTTGTGAATCCAATAGGTTTCTCTGCGGCGCATGCTAAGCATGGGATTGTGACTGTTTCTGGTTATTTGCTTAATGGGAATAATGGACATATTTTTACAACTTCCCTTGTGGGCAAAAGTACAGTGTCTAGATAGACTGTATTTCAAAAACTTTCTTTTAATGTTATAAGTATGTTCACTCCAACGTTTTTTAATCTTGTGGCACGTGCGCCCATGAGCAATTAACTAAATAAACCACATAAGTGGATTCACAGTTGAGACATTTGTTTGATTGGAAAAATTTAGTGCCACTCTTCACTACTTTACCCATATTGCATCTTGATTTCTGGCACTTATATACTCCTATTTGGGGTACACAATTACCCAAGAAAGTCCTGTTGTTCTTGTTTAGATTGTTGTTGGTTGGTTTATCTAGATTTATTTTGTCTCAAACGATTTTACTAGGTGCTAGTTTGTTTTTGAGCGTGGGAGCTCTCCTGAACACTACCCTTGGTTGAGAAGAGAGGTGATTTTTAAGGTATGGATCATCACAGATGATCGGCCAATGATTAGAGATAATTATTTTTATCTCACGGTGTTGGCTACTTAATCCAGTAATAAATAAAGGAGTTTTCTTATCAATTGATTCGACTAATCTATTTTTATTCTTATCTGGTATGAAATAAGAGGTCCTGTCCTCGTGTAGGGCTCTCAGATAGCCTTCCTGTATTAAATCCAGTGGATTCCCTTTCTCTAGGAATCTGTCCTTCAGTATAATAGACTGTGAGAGATAACTCTCTATATTACTGCAATTACGTCTGATACGTCTGAACTGTCCATAGGGCACGTTCTTTTTCCAACTATAGTAGTGGTTGCTATTGAAATCGAGAAAACTATTGCAGTCTACTTTTTTGAAAAAAGTTTTCAACATAATTGTACCTGAGGATGAAAAGTGCAATAGTAGATCAAGATATTCAATCTTTGTTGACTGAATATTACTGGTAAAATCCAAGCCAAAGATATTCAGGTTTAAGGATTCTATAAAAGCAGAGGCTTCCTCGAAAGTTCCTCTAAACAGAAAAATAAGATCATCTATATAGCGGCCATAGTACACCAGACTCACTCACATGTTCGACCCATATATGTAAGATTGGCGAAATTGGGAGCGAATCTGCTGCCCATGGCCGTGCCTTTGGTTTGTAAGAAACGATCCAAGATATTGAAAATAGTTGTGGTGAAGAATAAAGTGTATTAACGCACTAATGAAGTGCTGTTGTTTCCTAGGCATATAAATATGTATTGGTATTGGGATCTTTTGGAAATAAGGAGCCTCTTTCTTTTTTAGTGAGTATACCTTCAATTGATTGTAATGGAGAATTACCTGTAACTTGAGGATGTGATGAGGTGCATGTACAAATGTTTTTTTCATTGCACAATTTTTGAGTTGCGAGGTTTCAGAACTTTTTCCCCCCAAGTTATCTGTTTCACAAATGGGTTTTAATTATTATTATTATTATTATCAGGTATTTGTAGAGTGCCAACAGATTCCGCAGCGCTGTAAACATAGTCGGTGTACAGTTGTACAGTATTTTAATGAATTTTGTTCATTATCAGCCTTTTCTTCCAAGGTTTTTAATCTCCCAGATCCTTTGAGGTTGATGAAGAGAAGCATTTTTAGGTTGCTCACAAGAATCTTTTCGATCTTGGGGTGGTTTTTCCTGGTTCTGTTCGTGAATAGGGTTCTGTTCCAAACTTATGACTGCTCCAAAAAAAAAACATAGTCAAGATGAATATGAACGTTTTATATAATCAGTAACCAGTCTTTTTAAAAAATGTAAGCGATTAATATTATGTTAGCAATATTCTTCAGCTGTGTATAAAATTATTTAGTGACATTTTATACACAGCTGAAGGAATTAAAGGGTAAGCATTGTATAATATTGAGTTGGTATCAGAGGCAGCCCTAGCAATAGGCCAACTAGATGTTGGCTGAGGCCTCGCTCAAACAGGGTCCCACAGGGCTTAAGCACATTTTTCATAAAATGGTGTTTAATGTCTATTACCTGTGTGTCGACACACACTTAAATCTGTGCGCAGGCTTCTGTAGTGGCAGGAGAGCAGAGTGGCGGTGGAGCTGCCTTATCCCTCAGCTCAGTAACAGAAGGCATAGTGTGGGAGTGGGAAGGAGGTGTGCTGTGCGAAGGTGTAACCTCCCCTCACAGAAAGAAATGGGGTGAGCATAGTTCAGCAGCTGGCAATAGCAGTTGCAAAATGGGAGCTTTGTGTGGGACTGACACAGACAGGCAGGGAAACCTAATGCAGAAGAAGGGACTCAGCAATTGAAGGGACATCTAGTTTTGAGGAATATACAGTGTAAGAGTTAAAAAAGATGTCAGTGACCTCAGCCCAAGTAGGTAGAGGTTGAAGTCAGTGGCAATTCTTATACTGATTTCTTTCATGTAATTAGCAAGAGTCCATGAGCTAGTGACGTATGGGATATACATTCCTACCAGGAGGGGCAAAGTTTCCCAAACCTCAAAATGCCTATAAATTCACCCCTCACCACACCCACAAATCAGTTTTACAAACTTTGCCTCCTATGGAGGTGGTGAAGTAAGTTTGTGCTAGATTCTACGTTGATATGCGCTCCGCAGCAGGTTGGAGCCCGGTTTTCCTCTCAGCGTGCAGTGAATGTCAGAGGGATGTGAAGAGAGTATTGCCTATTTGAATTCAATGATCTCCTTCTACGGGGTCTATTTCATAGGTTCTCTGTTATCGGTCGTAGAGATTCATCTCTTACCTCCCTTTTCAGATCGACAATATACTCTTATATATACCATTACCTCTACTGATTCTCGTTTCAGTACTGGTTTGGCTTTCTACTACATGTAGATGAGTGTCCTGGGGTAAGTAAGTCTTATTTTCGGTGACACTCTAAGCTATGGTTGGGCACTTTTATATAAAGTTCTAAATATATGTGTTCAAACATTTATTTGCCTTGATTCAGGATGTTCAACGTTCCTTATTTCAGACAGTCAGTTTCATATTTGGGATAATGCATATGAATAAATCAATTTTTTTCTTACCTTAAAATTTGACTTTTTCCCTGTGGGCTGTTAGGCTCGCGGGGGCTGAAAATGCTTCATTTTATTGCGTCATTCTTGGCGTGGACTTTTTTGACGCAAATTTTTTTTTCTTGGTTTCCGGCGTCATACGTGTCGCCGGAAGTTGCGTCATTTTTGACGTTTTTTTGCGCCAAAAGTGTCGGCGTTCCGGATGTGGCGTCATTTTTGGCGCCAAAAGCATTTAGGCGCCAAATAATGTGGGCGTCTTTTTTGGCGCTAAAAAATTTGGGCGTCACTATTGTCTACACATTATTTTAGTCTCTTTGTTTATTGCTTCTGGTTGCTAGAAGCTTGTTCACTGGCATTTTTTCCCATTCCTGAAACTGTCATTTAAGGAATTTGATCAATTTTGCTTTATATGTTGTTTTTTCTATTACATATTGCAAGATGTCCCAGATTGACCCTGAGTCAGAAGATACTTCTGGAAAACCGCTGCCTAGTGCTGGATCTACCAAAGTTAAGTGTATTTGCTGTAAACTTGTGGTATCTGTTCCTCCAGCTGTTGTTTGTAATGAATGTCATGACAAACTTGTTAATGCAGATAATATTTCCTTTAGTAATGTTACATTACCTGTTGTTGTTCCATCAACATCTAATACTCAGAGTGTTCCTGTTAACATAAGAGATTTTGTTTCTAAATCCATTAAGAAGGCTATGTCTGTTATTCCTCCTTCTAGTAAACGTAAAAGGTCTTTTAAAACTTCTCATTTTTCCGATGAATTTTTAAATGAACATCATCATTCTGATTCTGATAATGATTCCTCTGGTTCAGAGGATTCTGTTTCAGAGGTTGATGCTGATAAATCTTCATATTTATTCAAAATGGAATTTATTCGTTCTTTACTTAAATAAGTCTTAATTGCATTATAAATAGAGGATTCTGGTCCTCTTGATACTAAATCTAAATGTTTAAATAAGGTTTTTAAATCTCCTGTAGTTTTTCCTGTCCCTGATGCTATTTCTGAAGTAATCTCCAGGGAATGGAATAATTTGGGTAATTAATTTACTCCTTCTAAACGTTTTAAGAAATTATCTCCTGTGCCATCTGACAGATTAGAGTTTTGGGACAAAATCCCTAAGGTTGATGGGGCTATCTCTACTCTTGCTAAACGTACTACTATTCCTACGGTAGATAGTACTTCCTTTAAGGATCCTTTAGATAGGAAAATTGAATCCTTTCTAAGAAAAGCTTACTTATGTTCAGGTAATCTTCTTAGACCTGCTATATCTTTAGCGGATGTTGCTGCAGCTTCAACTTTTTGGTTGGAAGCTTTAGCGCAACAAGTAACAGATCATAATTCTCATAGCATTGTTAATCTTCTTCAACATGCTAATAACTTTATTTGTGATGCCATCTTTGATATCATTAGGGTTGATGTCAGGTATATGTCTCTAGCCATTTTAGCTAGAAGAGCTTTATGGCTTAAAACTTGGAATGCTGATATGTCTTCTAAGTCAACTTTGCTTTCCCTTTCTTTCCAGGGTAATAAATTATTTGGTTCACAGTTGGATTCTATTATCTCAACTGTTACTGGAGGGAAAGGAACCTTTTTACCACAGGATAAAAAATCTAAAGGTAAATTTAGGTTTAATAATCGTTTTCGTTCCTTTCGTCACAATAAGGAACAAAAGCCTGATCCTTCACCCACAGGAGCGATATCAGTCTGGAAACCATCTCCAGTCTGGAATAAATCCAAGCCTTTTAGAAAACCAAAGCCAGCTCCAAAGTCCACATGAAGGTGTGGCCCTCATTCCAGCCCAGCTGGTAGGGGGCAGATTACGATTTTTCAAAGAAATTTGGATCAATTCAATTCACAATCTTTGGATTCAGAACATTGTTTCAGAAGGGTACAGAATTGGCTTCAAGATAAGGCCTCCTGCAAAAAGATTTTTTCTTTCCCGTGTCCCAGTAAATCCAGCGAAGGCTCAAGCATTTCTGAAATGTGTTTCAGATCTAGAGTTGGCTGGAGTAATTATGCCAGTTCCAGTTCTGGAACAGGGACTGGGGTTTTATTCAAATCTCTTCATTGTACCAAAGAAGGAGAATTCCTTCAGACCAGTTCTGGATTTAAAAATATTGAATCGTTATGTAAGGATACCAACATTCAAAATGGTAACTATAAGTTCTATCCTGCCTTTTGTTCAGCAAGGGCATTATATGTCCACAATAGATTTACAGGATGCATATATGCATATTCCGATTCATCCAGATCACTTTTAGTTTCTGAGATTCTCTTTCCTAGACAAGCATTACCAGTTTGTGGCTCTGCCATTTGGCCTAGCAACAGCTCCAAGGATTTTTACAAAGGTTCTCGTGCCCTTCTGTCTGTAATCAGAGAACAGGGTATTGTGGTATTTCCTTATTTGGACGATATCTTGGTACTTGCTCAGTCTTCACATTTAGCAGAATCTCATACGAATCGACTTGTAATGTTTCTTCAAGATCATGGTTGGAGGATCAATTTACCGAAAAGTTCATTGATTCCTCAGACAAGGGTAACCTTTTTAGGTTTCCAGATAGATTCAGTGTCCATGACTCTGTCACTAACGAACAAGAGACGTCTAAAATTGATTTCAGCTTGTCGAAACCTTCAGTCTCAATCATTCCCTTCGGTAGCCTTATGCATGGAAATTCTAGGTCTTATGACTGCTGCATCGGACGCGATCCCCTTTGCTCGTTTTCACATGCGACCTCTTCAGCTCTGTATGCTGAACCAGTGGTGCAGGGATTACGCAAAGATATCTCAATTGATATCTTTAAAACCGATTGTACGACACTCTCTGACGTGGTGGACAGATCACCATCGTTTAGTTCAGGGGGCTTCTTTTGTTCTTCCGACCTGGACTGTGATTTCAACAGATGCAAGTCTGACAGGTTGGGGAGCTGTTTGGGGGTCTCTGAGAGCACAAGGGGTTTGGGAATCTCAGGAGGTGAGATTGCCAATCAATATTTTGGAACTCCGTGCAATTTTCAGAGCTCTTCAGTCATGGCCTCTTCTAAAGAGAGAATCGTTCATTTGTTTTCAGACAATGTCACAACTGTGGCATATATCAATCATCAAGGAGGGACTCACAGCCCTCTGGCTATGAAAGAAGTATCTCGAATACTGGTATGGGCGGAATCCAGCTCCTGTCTAATTTCTGCGGTTCATATCCCAGGTATAGACAATTGGGAAGCGGATTATCTCAGTCGCCAAACGTTACATCCGGGCGAATGGTCTTTTCACCCAGAGGTATTTCTTCAGATTGTTCAAATGTGGGGGCTTCCAGAAATAGATCTGATGGCTTCTCATCTAAACAAGAAACTTCCCAGGTATCTGTCCAGATCCAGGGATCCTCAGGCGGAAGCAGTGGATGCATTGTCACTTCCTTGGAAGTATCATCCTGCCTATATCTTTCCGCCTCTAGTTCTTCTTCCAAGAGTAATCTCCAAGATTCTGAAGGAATGCTCGTTTGTTCTGCTGGTGGCTCCAACATGGCCTCACAGGTTTTGGTATGCGGATCTTGTCCGGATGGCCTATTGCCAACCGTGGACTCTTCCGTTAAGACCAGACCTTCTGTCACAAGGTCCTTTTTTCCATCAGGATCTCAAATCCTTAAATTTGAAGGTATGGAGATTGAACGCTTGATTCTTAGTCAAAGAGGTTTCTCTGACTCTGTGATTAATACTATGTTACAGGCTCGGAAATCTGTATCTAGGAAGATATATTATCGAGTCTGGAAGACTTACATTTCTTGGTGTCTTTCTCATCATTTTTCCTGGCATTCTTTTAGAATTCCGAGAATTTTACAGTTTCTTCAGGATGGTTTGGATAAAGGTTTGTCTGCAAGTTCCTTGAAAGGACAAATCTCTGCTCTTTCTGTTCTTTTTCACAGAAAGATTGCTAATCTTCCTGATATTCATTGTTTTGTACAAGCTTTGGTTCGTATAAAACCTGTTATTAAGTCAATTTCTCCTCCTTGGAGTTTGAATTTGGTTCTGGGGGCTCTTCAAGCTCCTCCGTTTGAACCTATGCATTCACTGGACATTAAATTACTTTCTTGGAAAGTTTTGTTTCTTTTGGCCATCTCTTCTGCTAGAAGAGTTTCTGAATTATCTGCTCTTTCTTGTGAGTCTCCTTTTCGGATTTTTCATCAGGATAAGGCGGTGTTGCGAACTTCTTTTAAATTTTTTCCTAAGGTTGTGAATTCTAACAACATTAGTAGAGAAATTGTGGTTCCTTCATTGTGTCCTAATCCTAAGAATTCTAAGGAGAGATCATTGCATTCTTTGGATGTAGTTAGAGCTTTGAAATATTATGTTGAAGCTACTAAGAATTTCCGAAAGACTTCTAGTCTATTTGTTATCTTTTCCGGTTCTAGGAAAGGTCAGAAGGCCTCTGCCATTTCTTTGGCATCTTGTTTGAAATCTTTAATTCATCATGCTTATGTCGAGTCGGGTAAAACTCTGCCTCAAAGGATTACAGCTCATTCTACTAGGTCAGTTTCTACTTCCTAGGTGTTTAGGAATGAAGCTTCGGTTGATCAGATTTGCAAAGCAGCAACTTGGTCTTCTTTGCATACTTTTACTAAATTCTACCATTTTGATGTGTTTTCTTCTTCTGAAGCAGTTTTTGGTAGAAAAGTACTTCAGGCAGCTGTTTCAGTTTGATTCTTCTGCTTATAATTTCAGTTTTTTTCATTATAAGATTTAAACTTTATTTTGGGTGTGGATTATTTTCAGCGGAATTGGCTGTCTTTATTTTATTCCTCCCTCTCTAGTGACTCTTGCGTGGAAGATCCACATCTTGGGTAGTCATTATCCCATACGTCACTAGCTCATGGACTCTTGCTAATTACATGAAAGAAAACATAATGTATGTAAGAACTTACCTGATCAATTCATTTCTTTCATATTAGCAAGAGTCCATGAGGCCCACCCTTTTTTGTGGTGGTTATGATTTTTTTGTAGAAAGCACAATTATTCCAATTCCTTATTTTTTAATGCTTTCGCACTTTTTCTTATCACCCCACTTCTTGGCTATGCGTTAAACTGATTTGTGGGTGTGGTGAGGGGTGTTTATAGGCATTTTGAGGTTTGGGAAACTTTGCCCCTCCTGGTAGGAATGTATATCCCATACGTCACTAGCTCATGGACTCTTGCTAATATGAAAGAAATGAATTTATCAGGTAAGTTCTTACATAAATTATGTTTTTTTTTATGTTGCTGTTAGAGTGTGGCTAATCACACTGTGCATTCCAGAAAGCTAAGTCTTTTGGCTTTCTTCTCACGTTGCTTCCGTTTGCCAGCCCCACACTCAGGCAAATGATAAAGTCTGTGCAGTGAAAGTTTTATCACTCCAACGCTGTCAGGACTCCAGCTACTTCATACTTCTTACTGATCCCAATTTCAGCAAACCCTGCACTGTCTGACTTCTCCCTAACCACTCCCTAACAAGTATTCCATACTGTGCAGGATGTTTTGCCCTTGCCTTTTATCCCTCCCTGCTGTGGCTTGCTAAACCCTAGCAGGGTACGCTGTCACACTGGATTCACTGAGCAGATTTTGAATGCAGTACAAACTCCACACATTCCATTTCATTTTGGCCACCCTTAGTTTACAGGTCTGTGGTCAAAACTATCCTGAAAGTTAGTTATTTAGGGATGGAGAGTGGCATCAAATGAAATAAAAGAAATAGGCTTAAACTTATACATGTTTTAATGTGTACTTAAGTTCCTGTGCTACAGAGAAATCTCTAAGTACTGGTGAGTTTTTATGTTTCTTTTAAAAGAATAACAGCTAGATTACGAGTTTTGCGTTATGAGTCAAATAGCATCGTTATGGCCCATAATGCTTAATTTTCCCTAAATGAAATAACTATCTAAGTTCTTGAAGTCCCGCTTGAAGGATCCATCCAGCCGGGGAAGTCATCATCCATGCGGCAAGAAGTCTTTATCCAGACGGCCTCTTCCATCTTCATCCAGCTGGCGAAGTCCTCATCCAGGCGGCAAGAAGCCTTCATCCAGACGGCATCTTCTATCTTCATCCATTCGGCGCGGAGCGGGTCCATCCTGAAGACATCTGCGAGAAGCATCCTCTTTATACGGTCGGTGCCGTAAACTGGAACTTCAATGCAAGTGACGTCATCCAAGATGGAGTCCCTTGCATTCCTATTGGCTGAAAGATTTCAATCAGCCAATAGGATTAGAGCTGCTAAAATCCTTTTGGCTGTTCCAATCGGCCAATAGGATTAGAGCTGCTAAAATCATATTGGCTGTTCCAATCAGCCAATAGGATTGAGCCCTTCTGAGTCTGGACATGGAGTGCTAAACATGCATACTGTCCTGTGGAACAATTCTAGTTCCGCAATTTCCTAGTGTATATTAATTGTATGCATATGCACAAACCCACTGACAGAAATACAGAGTATTGAGCGTGAGGCATTACATCAGATTTACCTCACATCATATTAAGAACATAAAACTAAGTGGGAATTGCCTTGAATAGTGCCATTGTTAAACCCATTTTCTACTATTCTTACCTGCGTCTGTATGTGTTTATCCATGGCTGTCTGTGTGTGTATCTATCCATTGCTATTTTTGTATGTGTGTGTGTCTGTCTATCTCTGTCTGTGTATGTCTGTCTCTGCCTTTGTATGTGTGTCTCTCTATCCCTGCCTGTATGTCTGTCCTTCTCTGTGTTTGTGTGCCACCACTATTTGTTTTGGAATGCAGTCACATTTTCCCTCCTAAAATGCATTAACATTTTTTTTTTAAATGGAAAGCCAACACTAAAAAACAAGTGGATTACCCTGTGCTGAAACATTAGACATGTTTATTATACTTGGGGGGAGCGTCACTTTCCTCCAATAGAGCTGTAGGAGTTGACCTATCAGCCAGTGACAAGTTGTGCACAGATATTAACTTCCTATTAGTATCAGAATCAAAATAAACAGCTTTTGGGCTAGATTACAAGTGGAGTGCTAAATTATCGAGCGCCCGCAAACGGCAAATCTTAATTTGTCCCAAATGTCTCCCAAATGCCCCAAAATACAGTGTTGTGTATCTTATTAAAAATAAAGATAGCAGCATCTTTATTTTTTAATAAAATAACTGCACTAGGCAGTATTTTTGCTCTAAAGTTGGCGTTGAAAAGTGCCTTTACACTATGGCCTCTAGTTATCAATGTCTGTCGGACCTGATCCGACAGTGCGGATCAGGTCCGACAGACATCGCTAAATACAGCGAGCAATACGCTCGCTGTATTCAGCATTGCACCAGCAGCTCACAAGAGCTGCTGGTGCAACGACGCCCCCTGCAGACTCGCGGCCAATCAGCCGCCAGCAGGGGGGTGTCAATCAACCCGATCGTACTCGATCGGGTTGAATTGCGGCGATGTCTGTCCGCCTGCTCAGAGCAGGCAAACAGGTTATGGAGCAGCGGTCTTTGTGACCGCTGCTTCATAACTGCTGTTTCTGGCGAGCCTGCAGGCTCGCCAGAAACACGGTGCATCAAGCTCCATTCAGAGCTTGATACATATGCCCCTATGTGTTCCCAGTAAATATATGTAATGTATATACACATATTAACACATAAATATATATGTATATAATCATATACATTTATGTTTACATTTGTTGACATTGCTGCGCTACTTACCCCCTTCCCTGCACTTAGGTTCTGATGCAGTCTCTGACGGAATCAGAACGAGGCTCCCATTTGAGCCTATGGAAGCATGCTCTCGTTAGCACAATGCTTCCCAGCAATGTGAAACCAAGCTCACAATCACATTGCTTACAATTTGTAATACCAGCACACATTAGCGTGCACTGGTATTACACAGTGGAGCCCAAATATTGTTTTCATAAAAGCGATATTTAGCGCTCCACTTGTAATCTGGCCCTTAAAGGGACACTGAACCCAATTTTTTTCTTTTGTGATTCAGATAGAGCATGAAATTTTAAGCAACTTTCTAATTTACTCCTATTATCAAATGTTCTTTATTCTCTTGGTATCTTTATTTGAAATGCAAGAATGTAAGTTTAGATGCCGGCCCATTTTTGGTGAACAACCTAGGTTGTCCTTGCTGATTGGTGAATAAATTCATCCACCAATCAAAAACTGCTGTCCAGAGTGCTGAACCAAGAAAAAAAGCTTAAATGCCTTAATTTTCATATAAAGATAGCAAGAGAACGAAGAAAAATTGATAATAGGAGTAAATTAGAAAGTTGCTTAAAATTGCATGCTCTATCTGAATAACGAAAGAAAAATTTTGGGTTCAGTGTCCCTTTGATGTTAGAAGTTTTATTTCACTCTTTAATTCTAATTTAAATATTTTACTGTAAAATGCACTTACTAAACCCAAAACAGCAGCAGAGAAATCAATTTAACAGCCAGCAAGAATACTAAGCCAGTCCTACACTTGGTGAAGCCATACAATTGTGTTTTAGATATATGTAGAGTAATTCAAAATGTGTGCCAGAAGTAACATTCTATGGCGTGTGACTCCTAGGCTCCTGGGTTTGTCATTGCTTGCCTTAAAGGGACATAATACTCATATGCTAAATCACTTGAAACTGATGCAGTATAACTGTAAAAAGCTGACAGGAAAATATCACCTAAGCATTTCTATGTAAAAAAGGAAGATATTTGACCTCACAACTTCCTCAGCTCAGCAGAGTAAGTTCTGTGTAAAAAGTTATAATTCAGCTGCTGTCCAGCTGCAGTTAAAAAAATAAATGAAGAAATGAACTGCAGCCAATCAGCATCAACAGTGCTGAGGTCATGACCTCTTTTACTGTGATCTCATGAGATTTGACTTAACTCTCATGAGATTTCATAGTAAACTTCCTTAAACTGAATAGGGAAATAACATGAGTGTGCACAAAGCTCACTCCCTTGCCTGTCCCGCGACAGACATACTGATTTGTTGCTTAAAGTCCTTTGCAATGGGGTTTGAATACTTAGGACATTTTGAGGTAAAATATCTTTCTTTTTACATAGAGATGTTCATGTGATATTTTCTTGTCAGCTTTTTACAGTTATGCTGCATCACTTTCAAGTGTTTCATCATTTGGGTATCATGGACATGAAACCCAAAATGTTTTTTTCTTGGTTCTGATAGAGAATACAATTTTAGACAACTGTCCAATTTACTTCTATTATCTAATCTGCTTTATTATCTTGGTATCCTTTGTTGAAGCAGATAGCTCTCAGCTCCTGAGCCTCCCTAGTTATGCTTTTCAACAAAGGATACCAAGAGAACAAAAAAATAGATAATAGAAGTAAATTTGAAAGTTATTCAAAAACAAATGCTATATCTGAATCATAAAAAGAATAAAATAGGGGCTTCATGTCCCTATAAAAATAAGAAATGCATACAAATCAATGTATTGGGTTAAGCTATGCATATTTATTTTGTTCCCTAGTTAACCAGGGGCCTCATAATTTTGCTTTGCCTAAGGCCTCACTTACTCTGGAGCCACCTCTGGTTGGTTAATTGTGAACTGTTAACAATAACGAAGATGTCAAGTATGTAGTAGATTATTTCAAATCAAATGGGCCACTCCAGGACTCACGGCAACTCTGGCAGGTTAATCTCCCACCTGTGACGTCATCAGCAGTGACTCTGTGTCCTGGGAAAGTGCAAAACCAAGAAACCACCTTGCAATCTACAGTACATGTAATAGAACAGAACGGCTGCACACCAGTGGCATAAATAAAAGAAGGGACTTTTGTTCCAACACTTAAAATTGTGTTTAACATATCTGCTTTTCAATTTTAAGTGTTGGAATGAAGTCCTGCTTTTATTTATGCCATTGGTGTGCAGCCGTTCTGTTCTATTACATACCAATGGTTAAGATAAGTTAAAAAAAAAAATATATATTTAAAGACCGCTGAGTGCCTGTGTCTTTTTGAGCTGGAAACAGAGAGGCAGAAAGTGGGAAAAAAAAGAATGTTTAAAAGGACCACAAGACTTCCAAGTCACCTCCACAGTTAGGAATTATTAAAAACTACTTATGATCATGGACAGACATTGGAGTCATAAATTAAGTTTATTTCAGAAAGCTCTCAATATGGATGTTACTGGCAATTACTGTAATACTGGTGGGATATGGCTGATCTGCTGGGTGGCAATTACTGGAATTTAGGTGGAATGGCTTTGTGCACGGGAAAATTATTAGAATGAAAAATAATTCATATTTAATTTTTTTTAAAAAGAAGATGGAGGGGAGGAAGACAAACAGTGATGTAAGTCCATTGGAAGGAATTAGGAAAACTACTACAAAGAGACAGGTAAAGGGAAGAAAATAAATGAAACATTCTTTTTTATATACTTTAATTCCACTATTTCAAGCCAAGACTATACCAGCCTCTGTTGGCTTTAGAATGGAAGCATCTTACTCTGAGCAGCGCAACAAGCGGGACAAGTTAAAAATACAATCTAGCTACGCAAGTTGCACTGTAGGGAGTTGCGGCGTGACAGGGGTGACACTACCAGAGGAGATTCATTCCTGCTTGATGGTGTCACGGACCACCAACATCTTCTCGCAGACCACCGTTTGGCGACTGCTGGTGTAAACCATCTAATTTGTTATAAATTTTCATCAACTCTCATGTAAAGGAATAATGGCAAAGGTTAGTTTAGTAAATGCCAATATGCTTTGTGTATATATATATATATATATATATATGGACATGTAATAATACATTTAAATGACATGCAAGTTAGACCAAGTGATAAGGGGATTCTCTAGCTGCAGTGATTAAATTGTACGCCCTATCTGAATCATGCAAGTTTAATTTTTTATTTTACTATCCCTTTAAGGCTTGATTGGAATGTGGTGGCATTACCTTGAAACCAGACTAATAAGTATAAACATACTCTGGCTAATATGGATGTCGGGTGTCCCGTATCCAACTGGACAATTTACTATTTCTACAGGCTGTCTAGTAAACTCTATACAAAAAAGAAATGCTTTACTGGTAGCTAAGTTATAAGGTTATTTTCTTACGTGTTACTGACAGTCAAATCAATGCTCTGTATTAGGTACTGGTAGCCATGTGCACTGGGTTTGCTACTGACAACTTTAGGAGACGTAAAATCACTGTTCTGTGTGTGCTGTCAATAGCAAAAGAGGTAAAAACATTGTTGTGCATTTTACTAACAACTAGATAGGGTATACAATCACTTCTTTGGGTATTGCTAGCAAATGGAAAGGGTAAAATCACAGCTTCTTACCTTGTTACTTTCAGCCAAGGTGATAAAATCACTGCTCAGTCGTGAAACATATGTCACGGTCTAGGGTTAAATCCAAGGCAGATATTTTGGTAGGGGCTACTTGCCTTCTGCCCATCACCTGCAGCTTGTCCAGTTACAGCAAGTAATCCTACTGGCTAAAATGTGGTGATGATACACTTGTATCTATCCCAAGTACTGCATTAACCAGCTTCAGTAGCATAGCAGTGATATTACTGCCAGATAAGATGTTGGTAGAGTTTGATGAGGTACTATATAGGGCATATAGGGAAGTTTATATCGCTATGAAGATGCTTGGTGAATATATAAAGGGCTTCCAGATGTAATCCCTGGTTTGTGGACATTATTAGTTTCTGCCCCAGTCTCTTTCTTCCTCTTCTCCTTTCCCTTTAGATGTCCTGTTTTACAAAGTTAAATCACCCATTAATGCCCAGCAATACCCAAGGCTGCCCAGTCACACTGTCAGCTGCTTCAATTCGCCCACCCAAGGCTGCCTTGCCCTGTCACCTGTCTCTGAGTCACAGATATAGCGTTTCTAGCTTGTTACTATATTTTTGTGGCATTATTTTTTCATGCTTTGCTTTTCATGCATCAAATGTCATTTATTCAGTTTCATGCAGAACATTATTTTATTTATTTATATATATACACATATACAAACATACATCTATAATTCACATGTCATTTTATAGACATGATTTCATAACATTTTTTTGTTTTTTGTACCAATGTTATTTCTCATGTCTGTTTGTTTACCAGAGGGTTCGCTATTGTGAGCTCTGTTGACATTTTAATATCCTGACTTCCCTAAGGTTACTGATTTGACTCCTCCAAATGATTCTCCTTGGGTACTAAATTGTCTGGCTGGGTTGACATCTGCCTGTTCCTGACTACACTCCTGATTTGTTTCTTCTGTCTCAATATTTAATGGATTGTAACTGCTAAGAGTGTAATACTCCTTACTGCTACTCTTACTATGTACTTGAAATACATACTATACATACTGTCTAGCTGAGGCACTGTAACTAACTTGCTATAGCTCAGCTGTAGGGGCCCACTGAACTGTATTTTTTTTTTAAACTTAAGCATTATGAATTATCATTGGCATCATAGGTCATTTCATGAGTAATGTCATAAGTTATATATCCTCAAGTAATCCATTGCTTTGGGTTGAGTGCACACAGTTTGAGTGTATTGAACTTAAAGATATAAATCACCTGGCTGTTGCGTGCTTGAGCAGGCTTTTAAACCATTACATTTTGAGTACGAACTTAAAGGGAGCATAAACTCAAAATGTATATCAAGCATATGTTAACTATATTTTCTGCTTGGGAAAAATGTATTTGAAATCTGTTTATTTTGTTTTTGAAGCTAAGAGATAATGCTTGTCCGTGTACAACTGGGCCTTAAAGGGACATAAAACAGGTTGAGATCTGTGTTCAGATTGTTCATTGGCTGATATGCAGAAGTTCCACTGCTCTATTAGTGAGCAGTAACACTCTCCACAATTTTACAAATCTGGAATACAATTTAATTTTAAATCATAAGTAACAGCTTAATTTTCTTGGCGTTGCCACATACAGCGTTGAGACATTTTTTATGTTTTCTTTGTTAACCAGTGACATCCCCCAACTGCTGGATCTAAAAGACCAGTAAATACAGTAGATTTGCATAATCAACAAATGCATGATACACAGACAATGCAATAGCACTTAGGGCCCTATTTAAGAAAGGTCTTGCGGACCTGATCTGACACTGCAGATCAGGTCCGCAAGACATCGCTGAATTCGGAGAGCAATACGCTCTCCGTATTCAGCATTGAACCAGCAGCTCACAACAGCTGCTGGTGCAACACCGCCCCCTGCAGACTCGCAGCCAATGATTGGCCGCCAGTAGGGGGGTGTCAATCAACCCGATCGTATTCAATCGGGTTGATTTCTGGCGATTCCTGTCCGCTTGCTCAGAGCAGGCGGACAAGGTTATGGAGCAGCGGTCTTTAGACCGCTGCTTCATAACTGCTGTATATGGCGAGTCTGAAGACTCGCCAGAAACACGGCCCCACAAGCTCCTTACGGAGCTTGATAAATGGGCCCCTTAGTCTGAACCTCAAATGAGTAGTAGATTTTTTTTCCTGAAATATTTCAAAGTTATGTCTATTTCCACTCCTCTTGTATCATGTGACAGCCATCAGCCAATCACAAATGCATATACTTATATTCTGTGAATCCTTGCACATACTCAGCAGGAGCTGGTGGCTCAAAAAGTGTAAAAATAAAACGAATGTGCACTTTTGTTAATGGAAGTAATTTGGAAAGTTGTTTAAAATTGCCTGCTCTATCTGAATCATGAAAATGTAATTTTGACTTGAGTGACCCTTTAATTACCTGTCTGTGAATATGCTTGTCTACTACAATTACTTAACTTAAACGTTTAAAAGGCCATACAGGTGTGTTCATTATTAAATGCTATGTAAAACAAATGAAAAAAAAGTGCATTTTATAATCAGTGGTAACATAACTTTGACACTAGGGGGCATATTCATCAAGCTCCATAACTTGTCCGCCTGCTCTGAGGTAGCGGACAGAAATCAACCCGATTGAATACGTTTGAGTTGATTGACACCCCCTGCTAGCTGCCAATTGGCTGCGAATCTGCAGGGGGCAGCATTGCACCAGCAGTTCACAAGAACTGCTGGTGCAATGATAAATGCCGACAGTGCATGCTTGTCAGTATTTATCGATGTGCAGCGGACATGATACGCTACTTCATATCATGTTCGCTCGCACATTGATAAATATACCCCTAGGACTGTTGCTATTCGGCTTAAATCCTATTCCGGTAAAAAACAAACATGATTGATTCCAATGACTAAGAAAATTGCATCAGTTGTCTAAATGGTGGTGATGATCTGAGGCAGCGGACAGAAATCAACCCTATTGAATACGTTCGAGTTTATTGACACCCCGTGCTAGCGGCCGATTGGCTGCGAATCTGCAGGAAGCGGCATTGCACCAGCAGTTCACAAGAACTGCTGGTGCAATGATAAATGCAGACAGCGCATGCTGTCGGCATTTATCGATGTGCAGCAGACATGATACGCTACTTCGTATTATGTTCGCTCTCACATTGATAAATATACCCCTAGGACTGTTGCTATTCAGCTTAAATCCTATTTCGGTAAAAAAACAAAAAACAAACAATTCTAGCCTATAACAATTATCACGACATTATCTTCACCGGTGATAATTTTAAATGACTTGTCATGCTGCTAAAATACTATCTATCTAGCAGACCTGTATGTAATGCCTGTAACACATGGAGATTTTTAACGTGTATACATGAATACTGAAATAATGGAACAAGTCACAGCTGCATTTTTTTGGAGTGATTACACGGTATTTAGAGCGTCTGCACATTTCATTTCATAATGCAATGCCGTATTGTCCTCTGTACTATGTATCGTTAACCTATAATAATTTAAGGTCCTAGTTAATAAGGATTTATTCCATGAGCTTATTATTGAAGAACTCCCATGTTGGATAAGCCCCTATAAAATAAAATCTGATGAAAACTGCATCAAGATGATGCACATAGACTAAATAGGGTAGGTCTTATTTAGAATATTGATCATTCTAGACCAAATGCATTGCTTTATGTAGTTTTTGTGTGCTTAGGATAGAGGGCAGAATACACTATAAAGCTTTACTGTGGTAACTCTAATATTGATTTACCAAGAATACAGCATATTATATCCACAGTATTATCTAGATTAAAAATGCAGAACAATAAAGAAAGTGATGCTTAAACATAGACAATGTATTTAATGTAGTTGTAATTATTTATTTAGCATAGGGTTTGTGCACAACTTAAAATGTAACTAGAATGATATATTCTGTTCTGTACTACTTAAATATAAAAGCTTACATTTAATTGTGGTTAAGCAGTCTATTCACCGTGAAAGCTACTTAACTGATTTACGAAGTGGCATTGAGAGTAGCCTTTAAACTATTTAAATTTGATATGCATTGTAGGCTTTGTGACTAGATGAGGTTAAATTCCAGGGATAGGCAGTAGAATTGAATGCTTTGCATGTTGTTTTCTGTCCGTATTCTTAATTGTGTGGGAACATGTGATCATGGTCTTTTATATATTCAAACTGGGCTAGAATTATTTCTGGAAAGTGTTCCATTGTCAGAATGTCATGGTGTCTCAAGATGTGTGACCTCTGCACCATATGGAATCATGGCAGTCCAAGTTCTATTTCTACAGACCAGCTTGCTTTTGTTCCACTGCTATCGAGTACCAAATTTACTAGTATGGATAGCTTTAAAAACATACAACAATTTTTGTTTAGTTTTAATAAATTCCAGGGACCGGCAGATGTCGCAAAGCCGTCACTGATGGAGACTTTCCCATGCAAAATGTGGTACTTCTATGAGTAATAGCAGTATTGTATTTGGGGGGCCGTAACAGGTCAGTGAAATGTCCTTCAAACATTTGATTTGCGCATCTCAGAATGGCTAAGATGAAAAGATAAACACATATCTGGCATTGACATCACCACCATTTAGACAACTGATGCAATTTCCTTAGTCATTGGAATCAATCATGTCTTTGATGCGATACACATAACTTGTCTTGCTTTGTTTTCCACTTAAAAGCTATAATTGAACATACGAACACTATTTGTAAAGAAAATGCTCTTCAAAATTACTGATTGCAATTTGAAGTGCTGTGCATATATATGTATATATATCTATCTATATATATATATATATATATATATATATATATATATATATATATATGGATTGATTAGCAGAAACAAAAATTAATATATAATATTTTTTATTGAATATCACAAATAAAAATTCATATGATAACCATCAGGCTAATAATTAATACTATATATATATATATTTATGTTTAAGACATAAGAAAAATTATAATGAAT